>NC_049214.1:20397058-21142058 GCF_013347855.1 Anguilla anguilla | reverse complement strand
AATAAATAAATAATGAACAATATAAAATACTGCCTAAGATAAACCAATCTGCAAGGCAATTTAAATGGCCGATACTGAACAGAAAGGAAGAGGGACTACTCAACAGAGGGACTAGAGAGGTCAAAGCAGCTATGCCGGAGCTTCTGCAAGTGGCAAAAGGTTTGCATTAATCTGCCCTAGCCATTGTAAGCTTGCTTAATTTCTTTTTTTTTCTTTTTTTTTTTAAATACAATGGTGATTGTACTGCAATAATATTCTTGTTCCCCTGCTGACCCCGCCCACTCACCTCCAGGTCAGCAGTCATGTCCCACAGGCAAATTTGGCCATCATGGCAGCCAGTGATGATGGTGGCCAGGTCATCCATCACCAGGAGGCTGGAGATGCAGTGTGTGGGGGCAGTGCGGCCCCACAGCACTATGGGTAACACCAGGCTGTTTCCAGACATGTTCTCTCTTGAGCTGAGTGCAAAGCAGATGGATAAGAATGTAAGGCTGCAGTAAGTGCACTGGGACAAACAGCGTGGGTTCAAATCTTAATTCTATTAAATTGCAGGGGAATGTTCAATAAAACAAAAGACACTACATCACTCTCAGATCAAATGTACCTTTACTGAATGCAATACTGTTTTGCACAAGACCAAATCAAACAGGCAGCACTATACTAGAGCCTAAATTATACGGTTATTGTTAGTTAATGAATCCAACCATGTTGTGACCAACACAGAGTTATCCAATGACCCCCAAAGTAGAGCTGGGCGATAAATAGATTCATTTGAATTTACGTTTTAAAACTATGCAAAAAACAGCTGAATCATAAAATCGAGATTTAAACTACGAATGTTATAATGCGGGGATATACAGCCGCTAAGCACTCTGTAAAACAAGCCCCAATCCACTCAAGTCACTCATCTACACAGAACGTGTAGATAGGTTGCGTGTTTGCTCATTATAAGGGACTTAGGCTAATTCACTCAGCATTTCACCAGAAGACAAACTCAATGAAATAGCTTACAATGCTGTCATGTATTTATGTATATATTTATATGTAAAAAAAATGCACAATAATGAGAGCCTTGCCAGTGCTGTTATTTCTTTGTTATTCTTGAACAACTGTTATTGCACACATAGGCAGACTAGTTCATACAGTCTCATTCTTTTTTTTCATTTTAATAAGGAAAACACTTATTTGAATTATGTCTTGGACTTTTTTAGTTTATTTAGTGAAAAACAAGAAAAAAAATCTAGATTAAAATTGTGAATCGTGAAAAGTTTGAAATAAAATCAAGATTTTATTTTTTGGCCATATCGCCCAGCCCTACCCCAAAGACTGAACTCTGGAGCTTGACATCCTCACATTAATTTGAACTGGGCAGGACCTCCCTCACAAAATTACCAACTGCAGCATTACCACAACGGCCATTATCATAGTCCGACGAGCAGTTAATTTCATAAGTCATGCATTCATAAACGTTTCTGTACAACATTTCTCCAACAATGTTCACACTGTTAATCAGAAAAGAGGGTGAGGAGACAGTAGACCGTGAACACTGGTTTGATGATCGGTTCCCTGGGAAAGAAGATGAATGGCCGGTTTGTCCCATTCAGGGTGTGGTGCAGGGGCCTCTTTCCGCACGAAGCATCAATACTAGATGGACACTGTTTATGTAAGGCAGACGCTATTGGCTAATTAGAGTACAGCAAAATCAATTAAACACTGTACTACATCCTCACAAATGAACCCATCTATACAAAAAAAAAAAAACTTTTTACAAATCCATGCAGCCGTGTGGAGCTCATCCACAAATAAAAGGAGAGCAGTACACTGTACAGCATGCCCCTAAGCATGTTTCCTCATTAATCTGATAATCAAATAATTATTAGTCATACTTTAACCGTTTAGGCACCAGTAACCTAAAAAGTAAGGATTTTTATTACTAATATTCCTCTTTCTTGAACTGTCAGTTCGGGTTAGCATGTCTGTTTGTTTCTGTAGAAGGGTATTCAACATTTACAGACAACTAGTGTTAGTCCTTCAAAGCTATAGCCTATATTTGACCCTGACAAATTCAGACAGATTCTGATACAAAAATGGCTCTTTATTCCAAACACAAAACACTTTTCCGTTAATTCTGTGACAAACACGATTCTTTTACAATATTTTCTATTAAATCAGCAGGTCCTCTGACGTTGTGCAAACGTTGAAAAGACGTAATTGTTTACATTTTTCGGAGTATGACCACTGAAGCCACGGTTTTAAGAGTCTGTAAAAACTGGCCAAACACCTGAGACTTATTTAAATAAGGGTTAAATAGTGATGTAAAGCAGCCTGGATTTCCATTTGCCTAAAACCACTGGCATGTGATGGATCACTCGTGACAGGTCAGGAAAGCAAATCAAGGTAAGTCCCAGTTTGAAGGGCAGTTTCCCCCTGGCACAAAAGCCAGCTGTTATAAAGCACCAATTTGCATTAGCCATCGCTGAAGATATGGAGTGTCTGTCCGTTTCACTCATCAAAGCCATTTAAAACAGGAGAATTTGGAAAATATCCTAAATGGAGGAGACAAACCTCCCTGCACTGACCCAGCAATAGCTAAGCTACTGTCAAGACAAACGTCTATTTTCCTCATGCATTTATACTGTAGTTACCATAACAATGTGATGAGCTAATCTGATTGTGTGGCTGAGCTTGAAAAAAGATGCTTGTGATCCACAAGGTATCCCACCTACACATTTTCTTCAAGTTGTATTCACTTCTTCTTAAGGCACTGAGGGCTACTCTCTGAAAAACATTCATCCTTAAACAAAATGTTGGATAAACCAGGTAGTGTTTTATCTATATGACCAGGGCTTGGTCATTTATTTACAATTTAATCCTCAAACACGAATTCAAGAGAACAAAAAATTCCCGTCATCTGACATGCTAAATGTTGTTCAATATTAAACTGTTGATCCACAGCATAAACCCTTACTTTCACCATGCCACTATGGACTCCTTGTTCAGTAGTGACACCAACACTCAGTCACTACTGTGCCAAAAGCATCCATCTTCTAATAACATCCATCCAACTTTCCACATATCTCCATTATGTAAACAAATTTAAAGCCTTTGGAAGAAAATATCTGGATATCTGTACTGCAATACTATGTGGAGGAGTACAAAAGACTTGTCTTTCAACCCACATTCAAGATGCTGCATTCCAACAAAAAATCCAACAGTTACATAATACAGCATCTGATTTCACCTACAATATTTTGACCTAGTTCCATTCCTTTGTGAACTGGAAAATGTTTTCTTTTTTCAATCTTAGAAATGTAAAACAATTTCTTACGAATGCTCTCTGCTACAAAAGGCAGTGTGAAAGCATTTTCAGTGTGAAATGTTATGTAATCCATCCTATTGATTTGTCCATTCACTGGAAATATTTGGGTTAATGGATTGCTAACATTAACAAGCTTCAACTGCACGAGATTTCAGAATAGTCTCAAACATGAGCTTCACAATAACAACACAGTGTAGTGCATTTGGTGTGGTGTTGACTTTTCTGAAAGATTTAAAATAAGAACATTTGAAAACATGAAACAGTAACAGTAACCGGAGAATCAAGTCTTTTCGGCTTAACATGGTGCATAATACTAACAACATTCTCCCACGCAAGCATACTTCACACATCTTGGAAATGCCAGCCAAGAAAGCAATTTGATCTATTAACAGAACTCTTTCGTATTCATTCTCTGGTATTTGTACTTGCCCAATGTAAAATTTGACATTACGTAAACTACTGCCATTTTGCAGATGCTCACATCCAGAGCAGCTTGCAAGAGGAACATGGATGGTAGAAAGTGACAGATCATCCATAATAACACCGGGAATGACAACTAGGTATCAACGAAACTGTACACTACAAACACTACAAACTTGACAAAATAAAATACAAGGTTATAATTACAGTTACTAGACACTGTAACACAATTTATAGCCTAATTAATTGTAATAGCAAACCTGAGGTAACTTATGCTGAGAGCCAGAAGTAATTTTATTTTACCCAAAGAAATCCTGCCATGCAAAGTAACCCTGAATGAACATTGTACAAAACTGTTGTACTTCTACACCATTCCAGTACAGTACCTGATTTCTTCCTGTCTTTTCAAAGAAAGCCTGAGTTTCCGAAACAATCCTTTCATCTTCACAATGTGCACCAACTTCATTTTGTCAGCTTTCTCAGTTTCAATCCCAAAAACTAGGTAGGAGTAAGTAGGCTGTTTACTAAGCGCAATGGGGGCTGCTGCAGACTGCTTGTGGAAACCGAGCAACTACTGAACTGTTATCACAGGCTCTCAGTACAATCAATATCTTCGTGTTAAAATAACTGGGTTGAGAATGGATAAGGCAACCTCTGAAACAAGCTACCGTACATTCTGAACATGGGCTATAATTATTTTTAATAAAGGTTTGCCAGGCTTAAATTAGATTATTTTGCTCCTATATGTGACTGTGAGTGGAACAAAGCCATTTTTAATTATAATGTCCTTACAAAACGTACCATTCACCATGGTACCAATGTAATGTAACATGTATGCAGCAGCCCTGGAACAGGAGATTTCATTTAAGGAATCCCACATAAACCGTCGGCCTAACGCCAACCTTAACCTCTCTGTTTATCAAGTGTACCGGTAGTTAGCCTACACAAGTAGGCATGTGCATTTGCTCGTGTAATGACAGTGTAGCGCAGCCTAATTACAGGTGCACTCACAGTTTTATAGTAGTGTGTGTAGTCTACAGAATATAGTAATCCGAGCCCTTATCATGGACTCAGAACATGCTCTTTAATTTAGTGTAAAGAGTACCGCTCAGACTTCAGAAAAATTACTGGAACACCACATTGATTTTATTATTGGGGTGAAGACACATGAGTGAGCGGCACACACGAACTGGACGTCGGCGCAAATGACGTTAGATAGCATGCAGATCCCCCTCCCGAATACTGTGATGTTTTACAGAAAAGACTCCCAGAAGACAAAAACGCCCGTTTCAACTGCGCAAATAATATAACCAAGAGCAGGACGTAATGCGTTCGTTTTATATTTACTGCGTGCATTAAGTGCAGCAAACCAGTTGGCCGTGCGCTAATGCTGATGAAAGACAAACTATCAAGCGCTACCCAGCTGACAGTTCACTGTATGCAACCAGGTCTGGAGAGTGATGCGATAGCTAACAAACACAACACGGTTGATGCATACAAGTTAAATGTTTTACAGCACTGATGAAGCCACTTAACAACGTTTTGGTTCATTTAACACTGATGTAAATTTCCTAGAATAATCATCAACGACATGTAAGCATGACTTGACCTGGTATTAAACAAGAATCAGATTGCTGTTCAGGGCAAGCGTCCTAAAATTCAGCTACCTATTTTACCTATTTCATAACAGTATGAACTTGCTAGCCATCAACTGGCATGCCAGATCCCATGGTAACTTATACATTTTATGGACTTTCACAATGGTAGTGATGAAGCCGATCAATCTTGCCTACCAGATAAGATTAGCTCGCTGTCATAGAACTGGCAGTAAACAGTAAATAGTAGTCAGCTAGCTAAGTTAGCTATTAAGCTACTTGCAACGTCGATGTTATGTAAAAGGTTTCGGTCCAATGCGTTATCAGAATAAATTACAACTAAGTTCTCTATCAACACCCCATTAAATACCAATCTACTCGATGGGCTTACACTGTTACATATTAGTAAGAACTTTACATGATTTCATTATAATAAATGCATGCACCTGCATTGTCGCAGCTTGTTTCCGGGTTAGCTAGCGAGCTGACTACAGAAAACTAATCGTGAAATAGAAATGACTTACCTACAGACACTACTGGAACATTTCCTTTGTTTTGAACAATTGCGGTGAGTAGTTGCTATCTATGAAGACTAAACGATAAAAACAATTCAGTTTAATTTGTTTATTACCCTCTGCAGTTTCTCTCCGGTCAGCTGATTATTCAACAGCTTTACGGATACATTGTCGTAAAGAGAAACTGTCGTAAATGTAAGTACTGCGCAATGGCAGACCTTCGATGTAGACATTTGTATTGTGGCAAATATACCACGACACATTTGTAGGCTGGAAGAAAACTGTTTGAGTATTGAAAATTGAGTATTTCTTGCGTGCGCATTTATGTGGTTACCTTTACCCGAGAAGGAAAATCATTTGCTTTTCTTGCGTTTTTCCGTTTTACATGTCGTACTTAAATAAACCACGATTTAATGATCTGAATAAATGCAGCAACAGTGAAATAATTCAACAATAAAAAAATACGGAACTTATAAAATACATAATCATACTAATATTCACAACGTTGTTAGATTTAATTACATGTTTTTCATAACTGGTTTTATTTCAAAATGAGTTTCAGTTGGTTCATGTTAGGATATAAAGTAATATTTTATTTTTCACACATGATGTGTATGATAAAAATAGCTTTGGTTTTATGTTCATCATTTATTAATGCACTGTTTATCAGCGCATGTAATCCGGTGTTATTAATTGCTGTTCTGTACCAATATCCTTCCATGTGTTGTTCATTTGGCATTTTATCCTTTTACATCCTTGATCTGTCAAATAAATAAGACTGAAACAATGATAACAAGGGTGGATATCTCATCATATCCAGTGCGGACTGACTGACAAGACATACTGTGCTCTTTCTTACCCACAGAACCATGAGCTTATGCAATGAGACTGATATATGTAGACAGGGGAAAATGCAACAAAAAAGGTGAAGATTCTGGCTTTGGCAAGGATCCAATCACACAACAATGCAAAAATGCAACTAGAATGATACACATTATCAGAGAACAGACGATAACATGCCTTACTGTAGCCTTCAGATTGAACACCTTGTTAAACAGACGCAACATTTGCAAGATGCAACACTTTCCATATTGATTTCCACAGCAATGGCTTTTTATGACACAAATGGAGGGCTACTGAGAGTCCACTTGTCAGCTGCCAAGGTCCGACTGTGTATGAAATCGCAGCTGGTCCCTGCATCGTTTCCTTGGTCCCTTCATGCATGTGTAGGGAAAAAGAAAGAAAAAAAACCATGCCCAATTCTCATTTCTATTCTTTATTTATTGTCATTTTTACAAAGTATATTTGATAAGAGTTCTAAAAACATGTTACAAACATGTTGATTGTAAAAAGTCATTTTTAAGACTCAGAAAAGTAGGAACACACTGCGTAAGTGTGTTTCCAGAGTGACAAAAACAAAAATAATGGCATTTAAAAATCTTCAACAAATAAAAAGCCGTTGCAAATATAATCCTGGGGTATTAACAGTACAAAGAAACGATGGCAGTTTAGTGTAACAGCTGTATGATAATTTTATCCCTCTTTCTGCCAGTGAGCAATATTTTGCATTTATCACTGGGACCATTTCTCAGAATTGAGTCAGTACTGATCTATGACAAAACACATGCATGTCATTTATTCAAGATCAATGTTAAGCTGAGCCTCTTAAAAGAGAAATAAAGTGCTGATAGAAAACTCATTTTAACTATTACAGAGAAACCAGTTCACTTATAGCAAGGCACACTTCCCTGCCAGGTATTATGCCAAAAACATACATTACAAGCCTGTAATTGGCTTTGTGATCATTAACTGTTGCTGTTACTGAAAGTCTAATAAAAAATAAAAATACAAATTGGGAAGGGGGTGGAAGTTTGGCTGAAGAATCCAAGAGGGCAATAGGGCAAGGTTCTATAGTATTACAGTTAACAGTGGCATTTAAACAGCATTTCGGTTTTAAAACATGTACTCAGAAAAAATAAATTACCCTTTAGAAAAGAGTGACTGTGAAAGACTGCTATTTGGAGACATTAACGGACAAACCGTGCAAAAAGAAAAAAGGGTGACACTGATAGGCTCCAACGCTGAAATGACAAAGCCAGTAAAGCCCATAAAAATCCAGCCCAGGATACTTATCATTTTCTCCACCTAACCCACAAAAATGTCAAGCATCAATAAACAATATATTAAATTACAACCATTTTTATAACACCAACTCCCATGGCTTCCTGTTCATTGTGGTATAAAAATATACTGTAACCAGTAACCAGACACAACAGGAGAGAACGTATAGATCAGACACAATAACAGGCTCAGCTGTACCGTGAGTGAGTACTTAACGACAATCATTTCAAATGTCAGGGAGATGTTGTTGCAGTAAAAAAAAAAAAAAACGAAAAAAAAAAAGTATTTTCAATCCTGAGAAGTATAACATTGTGTGTCACAGATGAAACTTTAAAATATACCCAGGTCCCTGGTGCGCCGTTAGGCTTTCACAGTCTGGACAGGCAGGCACGTGCTGAGCGGCCCTCAGCTGTTCTCTGCCTGGATCTCTGGAATACTGGCGGGGGCGTCCCGCCGTACTGGCGGCCTTCGCCGGATGCTGCGGCCGGACGCGATGAGGTCGGCGTAGCCCCGCGAGTGGGAGAAGGCGTAGGCGGAGCGCCGTGACCGGCGGCCTCGCTCGAAGGGCCTGGGCTTCTTCTTCTCCTCCTCCTCTGCCTCATACTTCTTCCTGTACCTTTGGACCTGGGGGGGGGTCAGGAGGGCAGAGGTCAGCACTGGGCACCCTGATTACTTCCAGCGCTCCCTGGGTAACACTTATAACACCATAGGGTCACTTGGATTGGCATTAAATAATGTAGTTGTTAACATGAATTAATGATGGACAAATACGTTAATTAAGCATGAAATTAACTTTTCATTAGTTAGTTGTTAACAAATACATTAACTGATGTATTAGTAACCTGATTATTTATACATAAGCAAAACATAGGATAAACCTAATTTGGTAACCATTAACAAATGCCTTAACTGTTTTTTTTTTTTTTTAATTCCAGTATGAATTGGCATTAACTAATGTGGTCGTTAACATGAAATAACAATGTACAAATACATGAACAAAGCTGTACATGTGAACTTTTCAGTAGTTAGCAGTTAACAGCAACGTTAGTTAATGCAAATTTATATTGCCTTATGGTAGTGTCACCCTCCCCTGTTATGCAGTGTTCCCAGAAATGCCCTGACATCAAAGTGCTCACTGGCAGTGGTTCTCCTTTTTGCATTTAGCCTCATTTCCATAAACCTGCCTTAGCAATCTGTGTACTGTTGCAGGATGGTCAGGAGTGTATGGGTGCATGTGTGTGTGCAAAATAACATTATATATGTGAACAAAACCAGTCGAATACACTACACTAACAAGTATTAATTTGATGTATTGTAAAGTAAGCATTAAAAATAAAACTTAATTCCAGCTTTCTACAAAAGATAAGCATGTCGGCTCAATCCCCTTTTTAGGTGTATACACTAACATCGATTCGTTTGTAAATCAGACCCCAGCAAAATGTTCCATATAGGGGCATGAGAGCAGCCTACAGCTGTCATTCATGACGAATAAAATTAGCTACAATGTCAGATCACGTAAATTATGGGACTAATTACGGAGTTAATAACAGAATTTTCGATTAAATCCAGAATGATATGAGATCAGCAAATGTATCACCAACATATAAGATCAGCCAGTGTATCGTCTACTGAGGCCAGTTTGCTGTGGAATTGGCTCTAGCTCATCACAGGCATGGCTAACCAACACCAGTATCGGGAAGTGGAAATTCCACTCAGGCTATGCAAACGCTCCCCTGGTAACATGTAGATGCATGACTATGTACACAATACAAAGCTGAGGACGTCTCACCTTGTCTCCCTCAGACGGCCATATTGTTTTATGGAGGAACTGAATGCAGATGACAGGCAGCAAGCTAATGCCCACGGTCAGAATGATGGTGAGCCACAGGTAGGGCTGCCGCAGTGCATTGGAGGCCACACCTGGGGGACAGAGACACAGCAGGGGGCTGCCTTTAGCATCTCCCCTAGTGGTGCGTCTCACATACAGTAGAAGACAACACTGCATCGTCTGGTAGTCTAACCCCCCACCCACCCACCATGCCACAGCAGCATGGATCATATCTAGTCACGTGACCATAACCTTTGGATCACAGGCTAGCTAGGTTACCAAGTTATTCCAAATAAATTCTGTAAAAATCACAGCCAGCTATGGCAGTACTTAACATGAGTGTATCCTTTATGGACTGGTAAACTCAAATGCAATGTGCCATCCCAATTGTTGCAACCAAGAATGTCAGGACAGATATTTTATTTTTATTAGATCATATTTATTTTAATGGAAAGAGACTCTGGCAACAGTCAGAATTAGCCTCAATTGAGGTAAATATTTGTTGGTATATCTGAGATATAGGATGCGCCATCTAGAATTTTGTAAAACGATACTTTTTTGTATAAGCAACATTACATTCTTTGCCTATTGAAATCAAACAGTATCTGCCAGTGTACATACCATAGTTAATTTTCCATGTGCATCAAAACAACTTTCAATTAAATTTAAACAAATGTGCAAGGAATAAAAAATCAATTTTCCATTTAATTTCACATCCAATACCCTTTATTGATTTCCCCTTGTTAAGCTTATAATTTATGTTTACAATTATGCGACTGTACCATTAATGAATTGGATACAATAACTTACTTACAGTAATATTCAACATAACAGTAAATTGCAAATGTAAACCATTAATAGGTGGCATATCACATTTGACTTATTTGCATCTAAGTGATAAAATTCAATAGAATTGATTTCCTGAAAAACTCAAATGGGTGCTAATTAGCCAAATTAAGACCATCAATTCCTTGTGTGCTTAATGTAGCAAAAAAGGAACTTTGCTTGAGGGGAATCTGGCATTGCTGACTGCATGCAGTATTTTAAGCAGCCATTAAATTGGAACAGTGAACACATGGTCCTTTTTGTATCTTCAAAGCAACACCATGTTCCTAAACATAATTTTGCCGTCTCTGCTTTTATTAATCCACATTTTGGTCCAAGACCATTGTCAAGACATCCACACATATTTATTAAATAAGTTAGTCTACGGGTCTTCAAATTTTGTTTCTTTAGCACATTATTTATATCTTTGCATTACTTTTGGATAATGTGTTAACGTTCTACTGATGCCCACTAGCTGAATGTTTAACGATGAGTGGAAGTTGAGATCCAGGTCTTGAAAAAGGTCTTCAGACTGAAACGTCAACTTAATAAAAATTCCTGTGTGCAGGAGTATAGTGTTTATTCTGAACATTTCTTAATTTTGAGGATTCCCAGCACAATGAAAAAGACTAACGCAATGTGAATGCTGATCTTATTTGAAAAAATTCATATTTTTAAGTCAGTAATTTGCCATCGGCATTTTGATGGGGCACACTTGAACTCACCAGTGAAGGTGAACGCTGAAGGGAAGATCACATGGATTCCTGCACTGTGGATGTCGAACATGATGCCAAAGTATATTGCTATACTGCCCAAGACTGCAAAGCAGTTCACAAAGGTCCAGTACGAGGTGTCGAGAGAAATCTGTGAGAGGAAAAATCAAATAAATGAGAGGTTTGATATAATGAGAAGGACAGCATTGCAAGCTTCAAACTCAAACTCAAACACAGGGCACTTATATCACCATTTTGAGCAGGATCGTTCAATTTGAGAAGAACAGCATTCGATTTTACAGGCAAACTGACACTTATCATTTTGAAGCATCAAGAATTCAAAATTGTGGTAGAATTACCATGAGAATGCCATTTAAAACACTTTGATAAGCTTGTCAAATGTTCATGCACCAGCAAAAAAAAATTAATTAAATAAAATTATTTAGATAAAATGCATTCCAATCATTAAAAAGCACAACAGAAAAACTGGGCAGTCCAGTTGGATGAAGTGCAGTAGACACTTCAGGAGGAAGATCACTGAAAGGCACAGAGAGGGAATATTTCAGTGGCAAATCAAGGAGGTACCTGCATGTTGACAGTGAAGATAAGTGAGGACGCGGTCACCACGGCGAAGGACTGGTAGTCAGACGGAGCCTCTCCATCTTGTCCCATAGTCTGCAGGAAGGCTCCGTACGGTATGAAGAAGATGGTAAGTGAAGTAAAGATTCCATGGAACAGACTGATGAAGAAGTTCTTGTAATTGAAGAGTGACCCCTGCTGGCCTGGTAGGTACAGTTTGGGAAAGCGCAGACTCAGTTTGTCGTTAACGTCCTAAAAGAGAAAGAGTGGGGGGGGGGGGGGTGGATCATTAAACCTCCCATCAGGCCACTGAAACTGCATTCTGTTCAGGAGGTTACAAATCTATCCTGGAACTTTAAATTGTGAAATGTCAACTATCTCCACAAACAGGAAGTTAGAATTTTTATTTTAAAAGTATGGTGTCATAGAAGAATTTAAGAGCATAGGCATACCTGATCTAACAAGCCCACCAGCAGGACAGGAAGACTGCTGTAACAGACATTGTAGAGAGTAATGAACCAGTCTTCATATGCCACCTGTAAAATAATAAAAAGCGTTCATTGTTCATTTCAGGATCCCACAGCTTCAAAAACACTGGAACTTGAGTCTTTTCGTTATTTCAGTGAGAAATCACAGAAAACATAATGCCACAAATCAGAAATGTCAAATTTTGCAAATACAAAAAAGCAGCCTAGCTAAAATCATATGTTAATTATAATTGCAGTACCTTCTCTTAGCTTTGTAAATTTTGTATACACAGTGAAGGACATTTTCTTGATTTACACTGGCATCCTGCCTTAGGGCTGGAAGTAATAAAACAAAAGCCTTGTTGTTGGCAGACCCATTAAAATCCATAAAAATCTCACCTGTGATGAGAATCCGCTGAAGAAGGAGTACCAGAAGTGGACCAGGGTGAAGGCAAAGTTCTTGTAGAAGAAGTAGCGCAGGAACTTGCACATGCGGATGTAAGACCAGCGGCCGTGCACCAGCAGGAGGCGCTGTAGGTAACGGAACTGGGCGAAAGCGTAGTCGCTAGACATGACGGCCTGCATGCCTTCCTGGCCGCTGATACCCACCCCAATGTCTGCCGCTGAAAAGGGTGGAAAGAGATCAGAAGGGCTGCACGTTCCACAACAATAGTGCCATTATCTGGGGTTCTTCTTTTAGCAAGATAAAAACATTCCATAATATTACTTCACGCACACAATTACTCTCACACATGCAATACTAGGTGTTCAAGTTATTAACGTGACTATAAAGAAAGTGTAACAGTTAGATTTTCCATCTTTAACATTAATGGCAATTATTAAAATGGATTTAAATTTACCATAAGAATAATTAAAGTGAATATTCACACTGAACGTAGTAGACTCAAGACAACTACACATTCCTTTTCAGAAATCTTTAAGAATTGGCATGTGGTCACAGGGCTCCACTTACTCTTGATCATGTTGACGTCATTGGCTCCATCTCCAATGGACAGTGTGACTGCCTTCTTGTACTTCTTGACCAGGCTGACGACGTTGGCCTTCTGCTTGGGCGTGACACGGCAGCAGATGACCGCACTGCACTCGCACGCCATGTCCACAAAGTCAATCTGCCTCTGCTCCTTCTCCCAATCGTCAATCGGCTGGCCGTCCTGGGGGCTGGTGGGAGGAGGGGGCTTCTTCCTCAGTTTCCGCAGCTTCAGGCGACGCCTCTTCTTCTTTTTTTCATACAGGATCTCATTCTGTATGGAAGGGAGAGGTTCGAAGGTTCAAACACAATAGAAGCATGTTTTTGGTACATGACTGACCTCCTGTAAGTTTACATCTTCATTAAAGAGAGATATTTTTATTCACGAAACTCGTACAACCAAAAATTACAGACTTCTCATCATAAAGATTGAAAGAGCAAAATTTAAGTTTTGCTCTTTTTCTACCAATGTGTTGGATTTAAAGCAGTTCTGCAAAGAAGAGTGGGCTAAAATTCCTCTGCAGTGATGTGAAAACTGATGTCAAATAACAGAAAGCATTTGGTTTCAGTTATTGCTGCTAAATGTGGTGTAACCAGTTATTACGTTTAAGGGGGAAATTACTTTTTCACATGGGTCATATAGGTGTTTGATAACTTTTTTCATTAAATAAATGAAATAATTCAAAAAATGTGCTTTGTGTTTAACTCCATTTGTCTAATATTACATTTTGTCTATTCAGTATGACAAATATGAAATAATACAGGAAATCAAGTAGGGGGCAAATACTTTTTCGTAGCACTGGATACCATTTTGTGCGTAACTCAAAATGCTTGATGCCATGAGCAACATACCAGCCAACCACCGGTGATGATAAGGGCGTTCTTTCCAGGGTCCGTGAAGAAGAGCTCCTTAGCCTTCTTGTTCCTGTGTGTTAATGGCTCCTGGTTCCTCCTGTTGGCCTGTCGGATTCGCAGCTTCTCACTGCCACATACAAAAATGTGGGAAATTTCAGCATGCCACTGGGAACCTCATTTTTGACATATTTCTGAAGGATATTTCAATAAAATCAAATCATATACTGCACATGGAGCAGAGTGAAACCTACTTGACGTCCTCTCCGTAGTGAATCTGCATGTCATCGGTCAGAAGTTCGCAGGAGTACCCAATGTTTTCTGCAGTTTCTACACAGATTGAAGAAAGATTATTCGTTCAAGTTTGGTGGGAGGCAAAGTAAACACCTTAGCTGAATGTCTTAGCCTATTCGGGTGTGTATACCTTTCTTATCCCCGGTCAGAACCCAGATTTTGATGTCAGCCTTGGCCAGTTTGGCAATAGTCTCAGGAACCCCATCCTGGAGCTTGTCCTCAATGGCTGTTGCTCCAATCAGCTGAAAGACAATAACACCAATAAATGTTAGAGCATGAACTGAAGGCACCTTTCAATCTTTACAGATGGAGGAGCAAGCAAATATTGAAAAAATTGGGTGTGCTCATTAGAAATGTTTAGACAGATTGTAGCCAAAATTCTCAGTGGAAATGCAATGGGATATGAACCATGGCCCAATGGAAAAAATAAATAATTGGCAAATTGTACCAATGAGACATTTCTCCAAAGCGCTCAGGGGGCTGAATTAAATCCAGGCCCTCTTGACTCACCATCAGGTTGCTCTCGATCAGCTCATACACCTGGTCAAGTGCAGTTTCTCTGTCGCTCATTACAATGCTAGCAGCCTTGTGCTTCCTGGCCCAGTCAGCAAACTCCTGCGCGCTGATGTCTTTATAGCACAAGCAGAGGGTCCGAAGAGTCTCGTTGGCAAAAATCTACAATGAGCAGCAAAGGCAGTGAGGAACGCCCATACCATTATTTTTATCAGTTTAATTCAGGGAAACTCTCTCAAGGGTACAGCAGCGCCCTCCTCTGAAACCTTGGGTTTCATCAGAGCTTCACCACGGCATCATATGTGAAAGGCTTTAAGAAATAAAGGAGGGCTTGCACTTACGTCCAGCGCAGTCTGACTGGTCTCCTTGTGCTGAGAGCTGGGGTGCAGACGCTCATAGATGACCGTGTCTGCCCCCTTGCAGTACAGACGGATTCGGCCATCCGGGAACCGCACTGGCAAACCAAGAATGTTTTACATTGAGGAGGGAAAGGATAAGGGTCAGCAATGATGAACAAATCCCATCAGGGCTCAATGTGCACAGTTTCATGTTCCAAGCCTACTCCTAATAGTTAAATCACTATGAGACGAAAAAATAGGACAGCATGTCACTGTACCAGATAAACCACTGACAGTTTGACCAATTCAACCACAACCCTAATTATTATTGTTGTTCATCTGTACATCCCTTTGAGATAGTTGGCTTATTAAACCGTTGTGATTCCCCCATACTTACAGATGATAGACATGCGTTTGCGGTCGCTGTTGAAGTCCAGCAGGGCCAACATCTCGTACGTCATCTCAGTGCCCATCTCGCTGATGGTGATTGTATCCTGGGTGCGAGACAGGAAGACAAAGCCAAAGTTCCGTGCTGCAGTCACCAGCGCACCTTCGTCCGGGGACGCAGCCTGGTACACCAGGTCATCTGGAGAGGACAAGTAGGAGCATAGGGGTTAGCAAGCACACACAGGATGGCCATCCTTGAAAAAATCTCATTCTCAAGGATATCTATGTTAAAATTAAGTTTTCAGGGATTTCTCAACATCAACTGTAAAATATGTGGTTTTAAATCAATTTTAATTAAAATCAAAATGTACATCAAATCTATACTCCAGACAAGAGTACCTTATAATACTGGGATAGTAATAACTATATGACAATTAGGAAAACCTGAATAACTTAATTAAATGAAGTTGGACAGAATAAACTTAAATGCATGAGAAACCAAGCATACTGGATTTTTCTCTGAAGCAGGAGCACATAAACCCAGAAACTGAAACGTTATACTTTGTGTTTTTCTAGGGTGAGAAAACTTATTCCCATGCGGTTATAGAGTCTCACCATCCTTGTGCTCCACCATGACAGTGTGGCAGAGAGACAGCAGCTTGAAGAACTCGAGCACATCAGGGTCCTTTTTTAACTGAATGCAGGATACTAGGGAGTGGTCAAAAAACGGGAAGTTCTTCTCTGCGTATTTGTTCCAGTTCAAGTCCACCGGCTGGCCAAAGAAAATACATACGTATATTACAATGTTTTATTCACCTAATATGGTATGGTACAGTATAGTTAGTGTTGCCACAACCATGCTGTGACTCACGAAAAGATAATGCACTAAAAAAGGAAGCTAAACTCTTCTAAGGTAGCACCATTATACCAAAACATTCTAGCATTCAAGAAAACTATGAGGGGGTGCCATTAGTCTGTAATGAGCTCCCCACATTATATATGCTTACAGCACTGGAAGGGACACAATTACAATGAGTTATTTATAATAATGATCAAATAGCTGTATAAGAGTCAGACAGAGACGTACACATCAAACACTACTGCCATGGGGCATCCACCAGATTGACAATAGAAATCCAGTTAAAATGAAAGATGAACAGATGAACAGAGACAAGGAATAGACTAGTAGGATACTACTAATGGAAACCACATTGTCTTGTTTGTTTGTTTTTTGTCCATGATGCAAACAAAAAGGTTCATTTTTTTGATCAGTAATATGAAAAACAAGAGCAATAATATACTTTACCCGCGATCGGTCCAGTGATACACCTTCAGCACTGGTGGGGTCACCTAACAAAATAAATAATCAGGAAAAAAAGGTATGTTAAAATATGATTTTCTAACACTCATTTAACATTAGCTAGTAATGTCAATGATGTTCTCTGTACATCAGCCAAACAATCTAAGAAGCAACTGAGATGTATCAGTGACCCAATTACCTGACATAAAGCTAATGCACAGCCCCTCTGAAATTCAATACCACAGATCTCAAACATAACATAGCATGATGAGAAGAACAGGTCATTCAGCCCAACAATGCTTGCCATTTTCCTACCACTGAAGTCTCTCTACCATACAGATTGAAAGTTGACAGTTATACTGACCTAGAAAACTATAATTCACCACAGTACTGTATCAACTTTAAAGGACAGAGTTACTATGATGCAGACATGGTTTTATTTGGCAATGTCTTCATTTTAGATCCCTGAGGGAAGGGGAGGGGTATTTAAATAGGACTTCAATGCTGAAATTGTAGGAAGGAAAGACTTTTGGCTTCTATCAAACAAATGACAAGACAAGGAGGGATGTTTTTGTTTGAGCTGGCCATACCATAGGTTTTGCCGCCGATGGTGCATTTCTTGAAGGCCATGATGTTCTGTGTGAGGGTGCCAGTCTTGTCTGAGAAGATGTACTCAATCTGGCCCAGCTGCTCGTTCAGGGTGGTGGTGCGGGCCTTGGCCGGGGTATCCTTATCACCATAATACATCTGCAGGTCCCAGTTAATGAACTTGCTCTGACCCAGCCGGATGACCTCCACACTACACAACATCAAATAAAGATTTCAGACACTCTTTACACATTTAATGGCATTAATAAAACCAAAGATGACAATTAATTGCGCCAATCATTCACTGACAGAAATGAGATTTGCAGGCTGAAGCATTGCAAAGAACGCAAAGAATATCACATCCAATGAGAGTGGTTACTAGGCCCCGAATGGTGTAGGGCAGAAGTAAGACAAGAGAGGGTGGAGTCTCACCTGACGTAGAGGGAAATTGGCACCATAGTGTTGAGCACAATAATGTAGCCCCAGAAGCTGAGGAAGCCTCTGTAGGAAGCGGACTGATCTTTCCCATCAAATAGGTACCATGCTTGGCTGCCAATCTCCTGCCACCAGAAGGTGTGCCCGATTGCCAGACCAGCAGCCACCAGGATGAGGAGAACAAAGATCTGGAAGACCATGCAAACACATGGGTGTGTACTTTTGAAGGTATATATTGACACTGACACTATGATTGTCTAATATGAGGCCATGTATATGTGGCTGAAATCGGATGACTGTATTTATTAACAAATATTTAAATGTTTACCAATTATGGACATGCATGGCCTTTAGCCTGAGCCAAATATGTATTCTGGCAACCACACAAGGACACACAAGCTCTTAATCCGGATTTCCAATATACAGTCTGAATACATATGGAAGCAGCAAAAAAAGGCATTGGTACTGCAGTGCAACACTATATGAAAAGTCTAGGTTGCCCTTGTTCCTTTGATAACATTGCTTGTGATAATGAGTATCAATCATCTTACAGTGTAAACCATGTAGTTCATCAACTCATCAATTTTAGTCCTTTTAAACCGGGTCTTGCCACCGTTCCTCATGATCTTGGTATCGGCACCTAAGACAAAACAGCAATAATTTTAAAACCCGAACTATTGTTGCTTGCATGGGGTTAACAGCAGTAGTCAGAGTTTAAAGCAACAGCTGCCAGTGATAACAGCGAGAGTTTAGGCTTTGAGCTGGTAACGGTAAGGCAGTGAGACAGCATTGCAGCTGCGGTTGGACCGAGCGCAGACCTGCGAAGATGACGAGGCCCTGACACTCATCCGTGTTGCGGATCGTGCAGCCTCTCAGCAGCATGTTGTCCAGGTCTAGCGGGTAGCTGTCCTTCTTCCACCTCATGGTGCCTGTGAACTTGTCCAGACGGTTGTTTGGTTCCTCGCAAATGATCATAGCTGGGGAAAGACAAGGCAAGGAGTTACTCTAAAACTTCTGCTCTTGTGAAGGACCAAATAATAATTCTTCTCCCCCCCCCCCCCCCCCCCCCCCCTATAAGATAATTTGGAATGAGATGTTATAAACCAGTCTCTGGGACAATTATCCATCAGATATCAAGTTCAATCACAATTTCAGCTGCTATCAGCAAAACCATCTCCCTGTGAAACATTGAATGTACAAGTGCAAGGTTAAAATTTGATACTATTTCAGTTTTAGTATATTTTCAAATGGCTGAGATGATTTATGTTGTGTTATATACTCTATCCTTTTAAAGACAGTAATATACATTATCCTACTTAGCATTGACAACAAAAGAAACCCATCTGTACATGAGCCATGACCAATCATGTCACAGTTTACAACAAACAACCATCACTTGGGTTCTACCCATTTCAATGCCATTGCTAACTTGGATTATAACTGGACTGTATAATACATGAGGTGCCGACATGCTACTCCATCGTGTTTGCGTAACGAGCCACTTGTCCACTGCCTGTAATTCCAGCCTTGTCATTATTTAACAGTGATAAAAGTGTATCCATCTGTTCCATTTCTGCAAAGTGTAGAGAAAGTCCTGCAGGTTTAAGCACACACCAATAAAACCGGGAGTATTATCAGAACATGGCCCGCACACACATCACACACACCACACACACACGCACACACACACATCATGCACACCCATGCTTTTATCACAGATCTGCATGTTTACCGTCAAAGCGTGCCAGCTGGCTTTCCTCCTGAAGCCTCTCATCTGTCACTTTGAGGCCCATTTTGAACTTAAGATTAGTCTCCCTGAAAGATATGTATTCACATGAATTTACAGAGAAATGGAAAAAATATTATTATTATTATTATTACAATTATATTTTCAAACTGATTGAATACATTTATTAGTATTAATTTGTTTGCCCACTGTGACTAAATGATTATAATTCAAACAAAAACAAAACCATAACTGCATGAATGATGACATGAAATAAAAATGCATAAAAATATTTTACCCATCAAGCTCAGCTGTTTCTACATAACAAAGACTGTTGGGGTTTGAGCTGGACAGCAACAGAATGTCAGCCTAAATAAAAAAACCATACAAATGATGAGTATACACAGAAGCATGAGGACGAGTCCATGGAATATATCAACAAACAAATAAACACGTGAATATGGTCTTAAAAACAAATCAAAATTTAGCAGGGTCTGGAAGACAAGAATAAAGAGAGAAAAATAAACTGTCTAAATAATTCATAGGTTTCAGAAGGGGGGCATGTTTAAACAGAATTGGCCAGAATTAATGTAAAAAAGGGAGAAACAAATGTCAGAGTGCACCTCCATACACTGTATTTTTTATGGTAAATCTGGATGGTACTACCATTTTAGTGAGTAACAGACAAACATATACACAAGCACCCAGGACTGAAAACCCAAAGGTCACAATAAATATGAAAAACTTTCTTGTATCATAGTTTAAATAGACCCAAGAATACTGATTCATCTTACAGGAATGAAGTCATTCTTCTTCAAACGAACCACATCTCCAACACAGATATTCATCCATTTGGATTCTTCAAATCTGATTTGAAACAAATTAATAATTCAATTTTTTTTTTAAACTATGTATTTACATGTACATCGATATCAGCTGTCCTTCAAAAAAAAAAAAAAAAACAATCATCTGTATCCAAATGCAAAGGCTCTGTAAACATTTACCAAAGTTAAAATATAAGAGACCTTTAGAAATAGCAGGACTGATTAGTACCATGATCCATTTTCTGGTTCTTCGCAAAATAATTTGCAGAAATGGAATAATACTAAGGCAAGTCGCTTTGGCTAAAAGCGTCTACTAAATGAATGTAATGTAATGTGGTACAAGCATTTTCCCCCCAGATTCCCCCAAATAAGGAAATACAACAAAACAAACTACAGGTGTGAGACGATCACCGTACCTGCCATTGAGAAGGACTTCACTCTTCCTGTTGTTAATCTCTTTGTCCATCCTATGGCGTGCCTGTTGGGGGGGGCACACAGGTGATTGAAACCATTTCAGCAGGAAGTTGTAAATGATACACATGTCCGGTTTGGTTAAGACGCCTGGGTGCTGCCTGGACACTTTCAGTATTTTCAGTTATTTTCTGTAATTCTTTCCCATTTGTTATTTGGTGCTGTGTTGTGAGGTAACTACTGAGTGAGTCACTGTTACATTAAGGACCAATACAAGGCCTACAGTTATGTTGTCATTGTCTAATTGTCTCCAGTGGCAGTTAGCCAGCAATACGTTTAGCAGAGATGGACTTCTCTTTACACTGACGATGGCTGAACTGCCCAAACACGTCTCTTGCTCCTTGTGAAGCACTTTATCCACTATGACAATGTGTACAAAACGTTTCTTTTCAGAGTGAACACTACTCTTTGTCACTGGCAATGTTACAATGTCATATCAGTGAATGTATAATGCAAGCTTTTGTTTGCGGGGAAAAATACGAAAGGAAAGAAACCAACATAACGATCACAAGATTGCCTCCTACACACTCTCTCAAAGGCTAGACCGTGATTAAAAAAGACTCACCAGGTCATCCACTAGATCTTTAATGGCTGTGATTCCCAACACCAGAACCAAAGGCACCAGCGTTGTGTACCAAGGCAGAGTTGTGATTTGAGGAATGATCTGAAAGAAATACAGAGGAGAGCCTTGGGAAACAACCTCTTCATGTAGACACATAGTACCTCAGTCACTGGACGGACAGCTTTACCCCAATAATATAGACACAAAAACAATCAATGCCTCAACATGAACTTCACTAAGCCGTGGTTAACCTTACAATTATAAATCAAGTGTGTATAACTGGACTTGAATTTTGCATTTTGGAAATACATGTTTGATAGTGAAGACAATTTGGAACGTTCAGTTGAATGTACAGAGCACGCACAATTGGTCATTGCATCATAAGGAGACTAGAAATTAAATGGGCTTTTCAGCCATACCCTGTATTAAAGGGTAAGTGGTGAGGTAGCGTACTGTTGTGAAATGTTTTCATTTGACATCGCCTCCTCCTCTTACCAAGATATTGGCCCCATAGTGTTGCCAAGTCTTTGTTTGCTCTCTTTATCGATAATCCTTTTCATACATTCAGCCTTACCCTGCAATGTTCACGAATGTCACCATTTTAGAGGTCATGTGTGAATAACAGCTGGAGTTGGCATTCCAGAAAAGTTGTGAATGAAAAGACATCTCACAGACATGCTGACCAGCTGGAGAATAGAGGCCTCCCTTTAAACAAATTCTGAAATTCCCTCAAAGCAGACAATTTGTATGTCTGTTATGCATTCATAGACTTTCATACACTTATCCTGTATAATATCGCACAATTCCTTGCTAACATTATTTTAAACCCATTGTATGTTGACTTGTAACCTAATGGCTATCAGCTGTAAATTTACACACTGTATGTACATACTACTTCGCAACCAAGATTCTTTCATTCAGACTGACCTGTAGGATAAGTAAAGCCAGAAAATAGAGATTAGCCGCTCGTTTGAACTGCTCGTACAAATTCAGGGGTATGAAGGTGAATGCGTTGTATTTGTACGTCTTGATACCGTTCCCCTGAGGAGAAAAAAAAGTGTTAATAAATTATACTAAACATGAGTATTGCTACATCAGGCACACCATTTATACAAATGTAATCTCATTCTACAAACATTACTTTTAGAAGCTGGCATTGGGGGGATGTAGCAAATTATTAATAATTTTAATGGTAAAAACTTATTTACATCACACCTTTCTCATTTAAAAAAAGGACATATCATCATGGGTAAAAATATATATATATATTTAAAAAACACTTATGGTGCAGTCAAGAACTAAAGAAAGCAAAGAGACCACATCAGAAAGCATAGATATAATATACCAAGCCAGTAAGCAAAGTGGAGAAAAGTGGGAAAAGTGGAGAAAAGAGGAAAAGTGTTGAGAGAAACGGTGTTTTGGTCTTGGGTTTACAATAGAATAGAATAGCTTTATTTTTGGAACAGGATTTAAAAATGAAGATGCAGGTGCTGCCTAGAGGTGTTGCAGGAGGCCATTCCAGAGCTTGGGGGCCTTGACACTGAAGAGCCCACCCCCCAAGGTAGACAATCTAGTCTGTGGCACAGTAATAGGCCCTGAGCCATAACCAGAGGGCACAGGTGGGAGTGTACAGCCTCTCTACAGTCTCCCTTTCCCATTTTGTCCACAAAAAAAAAAATTTCCACGGTGTCCAAGTAGTTTTCCAATTTTCACATTCTCAAAACAACAAGAAGCAGACTAAATTGTTTCTATGGGATGATTTAATTGATAAGGGCCCACCTAGAACTTCATCTTGAACTTGAATGACTTTATATGAGCTACACAATACTGACATCAGAGATCCTCATCAGAGCTAGATCTTGAGGCTAAATCAAAAAGCCTCAGATAAGGGCTGGGCAATAAGATGAGGAAATGGCAGGTGGTTTAATAATAGCAAGCACCCGGACAAGAAAATCAGTTTTGCAACATCGGCGTCACGAACCGATATCATCAACCAGGAAATGCCATGCATGAGTGCAACACCAACAGTACAGCACAGATAAAAGGCTGTAGCTTTTTGAAATTGTTGTGTTAACCAAGTGGGCGGTGAATGATTGGAACATGCCACAGTATCCACAACATCCAACCCAGGCAACATTTCTGAGGACAGCATCTTCCCCATAGCTACATTCTCTCATTTCATTGTGTGCGCATACCAAATTGGTCACTCTGTGCAATCTCATTTTAGTTTGAGATCACACTTGCTGCTGGTGTCTTCAAAAATAATTGAATTAAATAAAGCAGGAACGAGGAACCATACACAGGACCACTGTACAACTTTCACAGGCTACATAAGCTGCTATAAAATAGTGGGCTGAATCACTGCTGCCAAGCAGGAAAAAAGTCAACATTATAAGAAATTCTTCAATTGCAAATGCATTAATCCTAAATTTAAGCATGAAATATTATGTCAGCAAGGCAAATTCATGAGTAAGCCTGCGTGTAAAATTAATTATATTTTTATGCTTTTCAAAGGACCAAACTGGCCTTCTGAAAGGGATGTGTCTATGTGAATTAATATGCAACATCTCTACATTAGAAAACTTTGAAATTAACACAGCAGTATTTTTCTGCATTTATCAAAGGTGAGGTGACATGCTTGTCCACATCACAAGTAAACTGACACTGCAGTATTTGAACCGGCAGTTTTAAGCAGTCCAATTTCCATATAGTAAATGTTTACAACAATTATGTAACAACTTTAAGTAATAATAATGTACATTTAAACTATGATTTACATAGAACTTTTACTTTACTTTGCCGTGGGCTTAGTCACAACTCAACAAGAGCTGAACTGGGTTTGAAAAAGGGTTTGTGAATCGCTGTTGTTGGTGGAACTTACGGAGTATCTGCTCTTCTTCATGCACAAGAAGACCTTCTTCTGAAATTCAGGGAGATTGCAGAAGTCACGGTCATTGGCTTTGACCCTCCAGCCAGACTCTGAAAACAAAAGACCCCATATGAAGCCCTGCTTTCCCTCTATGGGCTCACTGCAGAAATGCATTTATGAGAGTTCAGCTATGAGGCGGAATATTACTATTGGGCCTATCAGCAATGTACTTTGCTGCCATTCCTATAGTAAAACATAAAGCACAGTAAAAAGGCTACAAAATGTAAAAGAAATAAAACTACATGCAGCTAAGTCTCCCTGGATAAGGTTTCTTCTAATTAAATAAATGATTAAATAATGATGTGAAAGCCAATAATGAAGACTCACCAAAAGCCTTGATGGTAGAGAAATGTTAAAATTAAGAGAAGATGGTAGTGATGTGCTCATGGTAGGACAACCTAAAGGTTTATATACAAATCAGGGGCTCTCACCAGCGGACTTGGGTTCCACCACAGGGGGGGCAACTTCGTGCTCCTCGACATCAGAGGTGGGCTCCAGCTCATCGTCCGTCTCATCGTCACTGTAGGGCATGACCTCATCGTCAGGCCCCAGTGACCCCTGGGAGTCTGCCCGCTCACGACTCATGGTGAGGTCAGGCAGTCTGTGGCAGCGCAGGAGGGGGAGAAACAGGCCGTTAGAGGTGGGTATACAGACTGAAACATGGCTTATGGGGACACAACTATGAACTTTCAAATAGGAAACAAAATCCTTAAACTGCTTAAGGCTTAAAAGGTTTAAAGTGTGTGACACCGCATGCCACCACACCACAAGTCAAAATAAATAACATTTTCCTTCACAAAGATTGTACCCTGGGCTCTCAAATGTATACCTACTTTTGTTGAAGGCCATTTACAAAAAAAGTGTTACAGAAATGATTAACCTCAACCACATCTTTTTTCCCTTCCCAGCAGAAAATGCCAGCAGAAGAACAATTCATCCAGACAATACAAAGTAATAAAAAGAATCAGTTTAATACATTCCTCTATCTCAGGAAATATACATGCCTTCCACAATGGCCTCACCCTCACTGATAAATAACAAAATAGTCAAAAATATACAGAGAATAGTTCACAAGATACTCACCCTTCTGGTGAAAAATCTGCCATTCAAGGTCACCTTTAGTAAGTTACTGTATATTAAAGAGATTTTTGGTGGACAGAGCCTCTATAAAATTAGGACTAGAAACTTTGGTTTTAAATTTGCGTGATGCTTCAACCAAATCCCTTTCTTACGCTCATTTTAAATAAAAATGAGAATAATTTAAAATAAATATACTGTATACTCAACAACAGCTTACATCCAGAACCAGAGGGAAGCAAAAGTGCCCTTTAAGACAGAAAAAATGTTGAAGCAGCTTTCCTGGTTTGGTGGCTAGTCCAACGTTTCAAAAAGAAGCCTACGGTTATGTCACTATCCAACCGATCCGCCCCAATAACATCTCTCTGAGTCACTCAGGAATCTCCAAAGCCTATGCTGTGTGCCCTGCTTTTGCCAAACAGGCAGCAAAGAGTGATCATTCAGAACATTTTTCAACATTCACACAAATGGTTCACTCAGCAATCCCAGTACTACAAGTTTTCACTACTGATACTGCCAAGAGTAATACTTTTTGAAATTGTAAAATACTCATTGAATAAGCTCATTCTTTCAAGCATCGGCACAATACTTTCAAGCATCTGTGCATTTTTAAAAGATCATTTCAAAGCAGTGAAAACCAAACCGCTGTTTCTTTTGACTTACCAATTTATTGAACATTTTGAGACGCGGACTGAACTGCTCGATTAGATAATATAAAACAGACTGCTTTTAGCAAAATGACGCAAGTAAATGCTAGCGAAAGCTACATATTGGTCTTCAAGTAGCCCTTCATTCTTCTTTTGAAACTTGGAAGGTTGCAACATGGTGCGAATAGAACATCATCTACTTTCAGCACAAATAAGTAGAAAATGAGCCAACTTTCACATTAAGGGAAACCCAAAACAACCATGATCACCAAGAACAATCATCCAAACTCTTCTGCCCCCTTTTCCTCAACTAAGGAAACCACCCAAGTCAATTTTATCAGAATACATGCCAATTCATACACCTGCAATGCAGTGCATACGTGTCTATAAAATCATACACACGGTAACCAACTGAAATAAATAACCTAAGGTTTAGATAATAAACTTTAAAACCTTAAGGTTTTTTTTTTCTTTTGTTTTTACATTTGAAAAACTAGTGCCCCACATTACTGCCCCAGATATCCAATCACATCACCATCAACAGCATAAGGCCTACAATCACATTTTGTTTTTGACAGCAAAATGATAATCCTGTGTGTGGCTGAGCATATCAGCATGTGAGAATCGGCCTGGGAAGGTTATCTGGTTTATAACTGGCACAACTAGCGAACCACTTTCACTAGACATTATATTACTGTCAGGTCTTTCAGGACTGATTGTTCATTTCAGGGATGAGCTCAACATCATTTCATAATTTGTCTAAAATGTCAAATAGCTTTAATAACTAAGCCCTTTATATGAGCACACCAGTGAACTGAGCAAAGACCATTTCAACATAACATAAAAAATGATAAATACAATTAGTTCTGTTCAAGCACCTCCGCTCTAAAACAGAAACAGAATTTAATGGAATGTATATACCAATTAAAAAATGTTTTCCATGGTTCAACTGTGCCCAAGGCAATGCTGTGCTGGCAAGAACTGCCAGCTCACCCCATCCATGTCAAACAAGTTCCACAGGACCAGTAAGGACCACATGGAAACCTCCAACAAGGAAGCTGTGCCTAGTGAGGCTGAAAACACAACTTAATACCACTGAATCTGTGGTTTGACAAGATGTAAGCACGTACAAATACAACCAAAAGAACCGACGCATAGGATTCAACACTGGATACGATAATTATATACTAATTCATAAAAAATAATATGATTCATAGATAAGGTGTCATATCAACTTTTCACCTTTTTATGAAAAAGAAAACATTATGCAACACGCTGTAGTGAAACAAATGTGGCTACTACTGTTAAACTGAAATCCTTCAAACTGCTTGCATTTCAGAGCACGACACTATGACTTGCGGATTTCCATCGTCATTGACAAAACAAAAACACCATTCTTGTCATTTCTTTCTCTACTGCTGCAGAAGGAACCATTTTAAGTATGTAGTCAGCTCCTCCCAAGGTTCTGAACACTTTGCAGGTTTACAGTAACTGGTATAGGGATATTCAGGGCAGGGGGTCGGGGTTGTCTTCTAAAGCAAGAAACTACACTTGAAATAACTGGAAAGCAGCTGGTACAACAATGCTACTTTTCCGGAGGCTGAACATTACTTTACAGATTCATTTTATAATGTTTATTCTCTATTGCTTAGATAAATATCATTTTGATATTATTCCAGTACCTCTTTCCTTGACGACAGAGGTACCAGATTGCAAGTGCCATGGAAAATAAAATCAAATAAGATTATTTCAGAAGAATAATTGTGTATTACATACACATACATCCTCTGAAGTCATGACATTGCAGTAGAGGTTTCTCTGGACTTACTTGAAGTGCATTTTACTGCTCTAAACACACACAAAAAAAATAAATAAATAAACGAATTCTTCCGTACCAGGTAACTTCCACCACAGTAAAGCTGGCATGTTCTCAGAAGTTTCAGTAAATATCTACAATATAGTTCATCACCCACAAAAAATGTCAGAGCCAGTTGAAAGGGTATGCTAAAATTGAAAAATCAATAAACCCAGAAAGTGAACTATCCCTTTAAGAGTGCTGTTCATTGAAAATAAAATGTAGCAGTGGGGCAGATGGGAGGCAGTAGGGGGTAAAGGATACCGCAATATGTTTATATCAATCGATTGCATGTTCAGTTCAGACACAGCAGTGATCTTTTAAAGTACCTAACCTCAGCCATTTCCTTATAAATTTGCAGCGCTATGTTGAAGATACATAGTCATGTAGGTCCCCTTGAATAAAAGCATCTGCTTAGTAAATTTAGTAACCATGCAAGTCATTTATGTACTATTGTTCAAACAGGGTGTATAGTGTCAAGAAAATGTCAGGAATGAAGTGGAGGATTTTTCATCTTGTGATTAAGGCCAACATGTTTATGAATACTTTGCTTTACATTTATGGAATATTACATCTACTTTTGTTTTTACATATGAAAGGTGAAAAATGTGTCTCTTGGTAGACTAGCTGAATAGGAATGCAGTTCACCCTGTACAGGCGTCCCGTTGGGTTCATCCTTACAATAACATAGTTCCCATAATGCAAGCAAAACATCACTCTACCCGCTCAGCACGTACATTAAAATAAAGCCGCAGTTTTATCAATGGGAAAACGCAAATCGTGACGTGTCTATATGTCACACAAGGACTGATGAATCATCTCAAATCAACACAGGCTGTGGAGGACTAATCTGAAGAACTGCGTGCCATCCATGTATCAATGTCCATTTGGACAAAAATATTAACAAACAGTGTTACAGTGTTTTTCTTTTCTAGACTTGGGGTGAAACTAATCATACTACAGTCAGAGAGTTGCTCATTTAAATACTTCCTGTGGTTAGACGAAATCTATTCAAGTGGTTTTGGCGCAATACAATTTGGAGATTTAAAAAAAAAAAAACGTTTCCATGAAACAGTTCTCAGAATATGGTATACATAACTGAATGGTTCAGAAGTCAGATCTGCATTAATGGTCTTCATTGATCAAAGAAAATTCCTTCAACATCAGCAGTTTTATCACCTGTATCAAGTCTAACAATAATGGGCAATCACTTCAGCACGACTCCAGAGTGAATTTATAATAAATGCGTTTCCGTTTCTGGTTCTGGTTCTGAAAGACAAAGGGGGGGCTTTGTAGGTGAGAGATCTACATGTGATAAAGGAAGCATCAGAACTGAATATGGCAAGCAGTGTCCTCTCTACTCATGCTGAAGCCTGGTTAGCATTTGGGCACAGAAATGTTTGCGGTGCAGTACCATCACAATGGTGCAACACACTGATGATGCTTGAGGAGAGTTTCCTCCCTCTCAAGACCTTACAGATTTAGAGTTGAAATATTACATTTTTTTAAATTTAGCTATCATAAGTGATAATTATTATAATAATTATTTTTTTTCCTATTTTATTTTATTATTTTTTTATTTAATAGAAATAGTTGTTAAATAATGTCACCATTGAATGTAGTCAAAATGGTGCACACCCTTGATGCAGTCTCCAGTTACTGGACAGTTGTACAACAGTATGCCATAGGTTTAACAGAGCAAAAGGTTGCATATGTAACAATCATGATTTATGTGATGTATGGCACCCATTCCAGTAATGTAGGATGTCAAAAACACCTGCAGCATGTCAGTTTTCAATAAAATGCAACAAAGAGAAAGGCTGGTGAATTTCAGTAAAACCGAGACTGAAAAGCATCCATAGCAGGAGGTAGCCATTTCCTTTTTTCACCACAGCAAACAGGACCTTTGGTCAGATTTATTTTATTAAATAAATCTGTAAAGCGATAAAAAAACTGCTTTGATTGCCATATTTTTAATAGAAGGTAGGTGAAAACAAATACATTACAAATGCAAAGTAAATTTGGCAACTTCCATTCAGTCCAGTTTGGTAACAACTTCTGTAAAATTTTTAAAGGCGGTAGTTTGGATTATTTTGCTCTTTTTGTCATTTCTGATATGCTGTCACATCACCACTGTTCCATATATACACCTAAAAATGAGGCACTGCAATGGAATGTGTGCTCTCCTCTGATACACTCACTGGTAAACCACACTACAACCCACACACCATACAAAAGAACAACAAGCACCAGTCTCAGCATCTCCCACAGAAGACAATCAACCTGGTGAACAGCAAGGGGGCACTGAGGAAGCAGTACCTTGAGAGTCCCTGGCTAACTTAAAGCCTCCCTAATGACCCCAACCCCAGGGGGAAAAAGCAATGGTTTCCCACCTCTGTGGAGCCCTGGTAATCATCAGTTAATGACAGGGACCGGATTGAAGTAGTAATGTGTTGGCTATAGGACTCATCCAAGTCACTAAGACCAAGTCACTCATGAGTTCCACTGGCTTGTTTTTTTAGCTTGGTGGCTTATTGACCTTGTGCATGACCAAGTTCAGCTTAAGCCTTCTTTTCATCACCACCATAACATTATTTGCGTACGCTTGTAGTATGTAAAAACACAAAAACTCAAAGGTGTAGGAGGGCTGGCACATTTGAGCCTTTCCTAGCATCCAGTCTCGGTTTAGCCCAAACAGTTTCCAGTTACATTCAAATGTGTGGCAGTTTTAACCGAACAAAGGAGACTCTAATCCAGACTCAAAAATGAACAGCACTTCCCACTTCCTCCTATCTCATACACTGGGATCAGTCCACTAACCTAGACAGCGCAAGGCCCCAAACCTCGCTGAGCCAATGTCCAGCTAAGCCGTGCCCCTCCACCCACTCGGTTGTTTTCCATGCTGCCGAAGCAGAGACAGGTGAGGCAGACAGATCTTGGCGAACAGGTTTGTGCGTGCCGCCTGAAGCGGAGCCAGAGGAGGGAGGGAGAGAAAGAGAGAGGGAGGGAGAGAGAGAGAGGGGGAAGGAGAGAGAGGGCGGGAGGCACAGAGACTGCTTTCACAACAGGAGCCGCGCTCAGCGGCTCACTTGAAACCCGAGACATCGCATTCACAAAGGCAGGCCCCTCCGCCCCCCATCTCAATATTTAATATAGCCCTTCCTCACAATGCTTTCCTAAGGGTGCTACGACAACACTGACAAGCACAATGTCACCTGACCACCAGTGAGGCATCCACAGCTGTGACTCTTCCACAGAGAATCCCTGCATGAAAGCTCGCTGGCAAATAAAAGGAATGGACACACCTGACCCAACTCATTATGGCCAGTAAACTGTTAAACTATACCAATTGATCTTTTGTAAGGAATGTTTGTGTAGACTATAAGCAGAGTTTATTTTGCTAGCAGAAAATTGTTTTGTTATTTTTCATTTCTACAAATAACACTACTTCTACCACCACTAATACCAATACTACCATCAGAACGAAACCTACCATGATCAATATAAATAATGATTATAATAATTGCTAATAATTATTATTTTCTGCTTAGCCGACTCAATCTGGGGAAAACAGAAAGCATTTTATGTATTTATATGGTTACATATAGTGAAGAAGGTCAGGCTAAATACATTGGTCAAATATATAAGAGCAATGCCCCACCTGGGAATCAATCCTGCAACCTCAGTGATAAGCCCTGCTTCTTTATATCACTGGATGAGGCAATGACACATTTTGAATCAAAAATAAAATTATCCTCCTCCAGAATATGCAAAGCTTTGCTGTGCCCTGTAAACGGTTAAGATGCAAAATCATAACTCTGTCTGAAATACCGGTAATGGGAAAACATGCATTAAAATGCATATCGTTAATATTTTGTCAGCTAAACTCAGATGGAATGCAAAAAAATACATTAACTAATCGAGCATACATATAATCAATCATGCCAGACACTTACAAGAAAACATCAAAAAGCAAATATAAAAAGCCAAAGAACATGGTTCCTCAGCAAATGCACTCTTGAATGTCTTGATTATAAGCTGCCCACCAACAAAACAAATCTAGCCCCATTTTAACTACCCAGATCTGTGAAGGATTAACTCAGTTTAGTTTTACTCATTCAATTCACAGATTAGAAAATTCAAATCTTGGCCTTTCTCTAGAAAAGTATTTGCTTTGGCCTGGCATATGGAAAGTGTATGTAGTAAAATCTCAGGACTTCAATTTGCTTGACCAAATGAAGCACTCCCTGGAACCAAAGCACCTTTGAACCAAGACAGAGTCGCGCATCCCTTACAGATGCCTTACATTTGCCATACAGGTGCCTTACAGGTGCCTTACAGTTGCCATACAGGTGCCTTACTGGTCTCTTACATACTGCTGGGCCTTACTTCCTCAAAATAACCAGCTGCCAAAACAAGGCAAACCCAGTGTAAGCTTTGTAGAAATAATAGCAACAGTGCTGTGTATTGCATGGGCCATTTACCATCTGTGTAGCCTGAGCCCACAAGCGAATGTATATGAAGGAAACTGACCTGGCTTCCATCCTTGGTTCTGAATGTGCAGTGGGAGCACAGGAATATTAGCACACCTGTAGCTATCCTGGAGAGGGAGAGAGCCCAGATTGGCAGGGAACAAAATGGAGGACTTGAAGGCTCTGCTACAGGGAAGGGGAACGCAAGTGTCCGCGTAGGACTTTTGGGTGTGGTTCCACTCTAGTGACTGAATCACACTGGACTGATCCTCCGGATGAGCAAGAGAAGTTTGCACATAGGTTCAGAATCTCCCCACGGTAGAACCATGAACCGAAGGCTCCAGAGAGGGGAATTAGGATGATATGGTGGAGCCTGACCTCTACATGCAAACAGGGACTGAGCAGTCGACCTGAACAGTGAAAAAGTTCTTTAGCTTTACTTGCTTTGAATGTATACACAGTCACAGGGTGGACAAATGGAGAAGATACAGGTACAGCAGTATGACAGCAGGCTGCGGCGATTGGGAGATTTTCTAATGAACAGTCATTGACAACGATCCTGTTTGGAACGAGGTGGCTTTGTGATTGGGTAGAAGATATGTACTGGACTCCAAATTACACAAAGTGCATCTATAGAGGCAAAAATACCACAAAATTCAGTTTCTTTTATCACACTTAGGACAAGCCCAGAACTCCCACAAGTCTTTTTTCATTCCTGGGAAATTGACTGCTGGCCACCACATACACAAGAAGCTGGAAAGATAAAAACTTCTCTGAGTATAGGATCTTGAATGCTCTTTAGAAGTGACAGTGGTAGCCTCCTGTCACAGATTATCAAACCATAGTTTGCCAACAGCAGTGGATATGGCAAAGCCAACGACAGATCATGTTATTGTATCGCTGATATCTCTATGCACAGATTCCAACCACATGCATTACAATAAATAGATGCTCTTATTTAGAGTGAATTGCAAGATCAAGTAAATAAGTGTTTTAATCAAGAATACAAAGTGCAATAGACTGAAGAGAGTGATAATGGACATGCAGTCACATAGCCATAAGTGCTAGACTCAATTAGGTTGTTAGTGAAGTCACCCAACAACATAATTATATTCAGACTACAGGCCTATCAAATCTACAGCTGATCCATTTCTAGAGGTTCTCTCCGCATAGTTTATTTTGGTTCTCAGGTCAGTGTGTGATGACTCATCACTGATGAGAGAGTACGAACTATGAGTATTTCAGAGCTCAGTCTGTGTTCAGAGCCTCAGGTCAGTTAGATTGTTGGAATTCCTCACATTTTTCTACCAATGAGGGCCTGTGAGGTTTGACTACATAAAGTCCATTCACCTATAATAATGCCTATAATTCAAAGACAAATTATCTTCAGAGATTAATATTCTGCATCACAAGCAGTTGAAACACTGAAAATTACTTGTTTTCCAAGACACCAACAGCTTCACATTTTTTTATCACAGACAAAACTGTAAAGTGGCAGTTAGCTCCAAGGTTTCTTGCAGTTTGAAGAATGTTACCAGGTCCGGCTCCAATCTGTCTTTTCCAGGCTTTAAAAACTTCAGAGTCGAACCTGCATACCTAGAACTTGTCACAGAAAGGTCACAGAAAAGACGTGATGCCCAAAGGTCAGATTTGAGAACAATACAAGCATCGTGGTCTCTCCTTCACACCAGACCAGTATCAATGGTGTAAATAAGTAAACACACCAAGCCCTCCCTACGTTTGACAGTGAAATAACCAATGGCCCACAACAGAAACTTCACCAAAAGTTTCCAAATAAAGAATCCCTACATGTTGAGGCAAATGACTTTGGGGCGTGGTCCCTTTTGTCCCAGGGAAAATGCAGAGTGCAAAGACCAATTCAAAAACAATGACAAGTCTTCAGCCCATCAGCGACACATAGAGATAGGAGCAGAGGGTGGGGCTGGGAGAACACGATCTGTGAACAGGAAGCGGTTTGCCAAGATCCATTACAGCCGCTTCAGAGGTCTCTCCCGCGTTGGGGAAAGGAAGCCATGTTGTGGGCGCCCAGGGTGCCTGGTCCGCGGCGGCTCAGACACGTCCATGCACACAGCGCTGTGGGCTTTACTGGGCTGATTTGGGCGCCAGTGCACAGTTTAGCCCCCACAGACCAGAGGGTCAAGCTCACTCAGCCATGCCCCTGTTTTACAGCCATCCCAGCCTGAGTGCCGAAAGGAATATTACCTCCCATTAATTAGATATGCGGAGTCGCAGCTGAAAGGGGATACTGAAGGCTGTGTTAGCAGCCAAGTCTTCCAGACGGTGTCTGCAGTTTCGCGCACGACGACGGCAACAAGCAGGCGTAGCGTCGTTCCTTTCAAATTCACACGACGCCCTAATATGCGCATGCCTGCACACACACGTCTGCATGCTCCCACGAAAGCTGCATGCATCTGCACATGCTTACACACCCACGCATACAGTAGGCTACACATTCTCCTGCCATGACCCTGGCAATCTGCACGCTGTTCCAGGTTGTGTTACTTAATATACCGATATTATTACGCAAGCCATTCATTTTCTAACAGCGTTAAATAATACTGTGAATTTCCAATTACGACTATAGCACGAAATCTGCCACTTTACATTACATTCACAAACATTAAACACCATGGTAATTTTGGGGGTCAGCCGTCACTGTGACATTTGCTAGTATTTCCAAAACAGCAAGGCTTAGGTAATAGAGGGACACCAGAGAAACAAATAACAACTGCGAACTTCCCAGTTACTGGTCACGAGGACCAGGAAGGACACATATTTATTCCTAAACGCAGTTCAAAAATTATACCTGAAATTGTACCGAATAAAGTATTCTAAATTAGGTAGAATTATTTATACTGCAATAATAGTTTTTATTTCTTTGACCAATTAGTATTTTAAATCAATCAAGCATTTTTACATTGCCATTATATTTCCATGTTCATCTATTTTTGTTTCCCTACGGAAACCTTTTCACACACCAAGTGTAAGATCTGCAGTGTTTTTGGGTTGCCAAACTTTCACTTACAATTGAGATCATTAGATGCTTCCTACAAAGAATACATGCGAGAAAACTTTATATCTCAAGCATTTTCTGGTTTTGAACAGAAATCCAGAATATCAAATCCATCGTGTGAGTTACATTTCTTTCAACATATCATTTTTACTATAGATATGCATGGCACATATGTGTGCCATCCAGGTTAAGATTGTAAATAATGGCAGTAAATCTGTCTTACTTGGGCTGGAATGGAGCTGTCCATTTATGCTGATTATGTCATTGGATCATACTGAACAAAAAGACTCTATATAAATAAACTTTCGTCTCATTTCAAGAAGGTGTAAAATCTAGGGTTAGGCGTTCTCCAAAGCAGTAAAGTGGGAATTTATGGTAATATATAGATACGTCCATCACTTTCTCAGGATCCTGGCATTTCTGGCATTTCCATGGACACTGAGCATGCTATACTACATAACCTCTTCTGTTAAATGGAGGGGAGGCCATACAAACGTTTCAATAAACATCAGAGCAGAGTATATAAGAATGTACACACCACAAGTTAGAACCTGTCCCCAAGTTCATAATGCAATAGCTCTGTGAGAATTTATTTCATCATCCAGAATCTCTACCTATGTACATCTCTAATGGCCATTTCTGGGTGTTATTAGAACAAACATAAAGCTAAAACAAACATTTGCTAAGGGAAACCTGTATGGCACAAAAGCATGCACTTCAGTTACATAAAACCATGTCAAGCTAAAATGATGCAGGATGCGTATATCTATTTAGCCCACCAAAATCGAAGTTGACTTATTTGTACATATATTATTGTGTGCCACATTTTTCAGAGACCAACTTGATAATTTAATTTTTAAAGAACTTTGTAAAAATCAAATATTCAAGTCTGCACTCCCTTGAACCCATATTGTGTTGTATCTGTGCCAGATTATTTTTTCCACTTATCTACCCACTGTACTTCTGTGGAAGGGATCTTTAAGATTTCATTTTATAGACTGTTACAATTACTGGTTTTCAATATAAAATTACAAAATTAATGTTTTGTATTTTCTACATGATAGAAAGTCACTCATAAAACTAGTCATTTCTCAAATAGAAAATGGCTTTTTTGAGGTTGTAGCCACAATATATTGTACATTACAAGCACTAGTGACATAACTTACTGCAAGTAGTTTGTTTAGCAATTATACCTTATATTTTCCTTCACAACCCTCATGAGACCCCCCCACGGAAGCATAGGGTGTCCCAATTGTTTAACTTGTTTCAGTTAAAAACTGAAAAATACATTCTAATTAAAAGAAACTTGAAAACAAAATGTAGGTCACAGCATAATGCCAAAGTAGTACTGATTTACAAATATTTGTTTATATTTATTTACATCCTGTTGCTCTGTGGTGTTGTGCCAATCAAGACCGTCTGATATAAATGCACATTTTTCCCCAAGAAAACCAAACATATGTATGACCTTTTGTAAAACCGGTACAACAAAACACAGGAAAGATGAAAGACACTAAGTCATCACTAATGATTTACTTTGACATGAGGTATGATTGCTCACTGACTGTTGGCTTAGGATAAAAACTGGCATGTTTACAACAAGCTGATGAACTGGTTGAGACATGAAATAATACAAAATAACCGATATTTTCTTTACTCGAAGGGAAATTTTCTTAGCAAGTACACTTACTCAATGACAGAAATATATTTACAGTAAGTAAATGTGCATGTCTATTCAATGTCTTTTTGTTCCAAGTGAACCTCAGTAAAATACATTTTTATTATTAGCTATCCAGACAATCTAAATGCAGTGCAATGGGGAAGTCCAAATATCAATCATTCCATGCAAACATTGTGTCATTTTTCTCAGTAGATAATTCATAGCCATTTGCAAACTTTTAACATCTGTCTTTTACACATGGCGTTCATTTGGGGAAACAAGGTATGGTTCTATAAATAGCTTTAGTTCAAGAGTCAACGTGTTATATCCTCCTTATACCCGACAGAAAAAAAGTTGAAGTAGCTATTTAATTTCTTGGGGATATAATATAACTGCCTTGGATGACAAAACTATGTTGCAGTCAATTTATTTTCAAAAATATTATTTATTTTTTATTGAATGTCACTTGTAGTGTAAATTTCAGCATAGTAGGATATACGGTTCTTGAGATTAAGACCAGAGATACATGTCCCCTACAGGGGAGCAAAATGAATTGCCCTGCCTCAGGAGGATACGTTGGAAGCCAGCTGAGTTTTCATCTTCTCCACTTAAATGAATATGAGTGTTTGCATTTCGAAGTAGAATTTACATTCAGGTTGTATCCTTTTGTAAATCTGGAGCTGAATATTACTGTCTGCAAAAATGTAAGAAATAGTCAGCTGTTTACTTAAGGAAACTTAAACCGATCATTGAGAGTGAAGTTTACCCATAAAGGCTACCCATATCCTGTAATATACGGTACAAAGGTGTAATCAAACATAATGAGAGACAAATGCCAAGTTACAAATCCGAATAAATCCCATTAACAAATGAAGTCTTGAAAATGCACGTGGATCTTTTCCTCAAGTGTAGCCCGTTTATGACAGTGTCCAATGAAAGAAAAGAAACGACTGAGTGAAAGGTAGGGTAAGATAAATATAAAATAAAATTGGGTCAATAGAAATAGATGTGGGGCCCAGATGTGGATGTGTTTCGTTTGTGGATGAATTGGGTAAACACAACGCAGTTGTATAACAATAAGACAACACAACTGAGAAGTAGCCCGATTGCTATCTGTAGAAAACATTCACTTTAAAAAACAAAAAACAACACCACCTCCAAAAAATAGCACAGAAATATAACTGAGAACAATTGTGTATAGGTCCATAAAAATGTGGACATTTCGTCAAGACTATAAAAAATAAAAACAGCCTGTTTCAATATTTAAATACGAAACGTGCGAACTTCATTCAAAGTTGAGAAACTTTAGATAGTGTCCGAGGGTAAAAACAGAGTGGCAAAATCAAATAGCCTAGTATTTATTTTATTCTGTACTCATGTAGACGTTTATAATATATTGGGGAGGACTTTAATATATGGCATTCATGGACAATCTCCCCCCGTGATCCATGTGCAATACATTCACATTTCTAATTTTCGAATTCATTTGAAAATGCCAATCGGCTGGAATCCTGGACAACACAGATCTTGTTTGTGGTAGCCTACACCTTAAAACCGTACAGTCTAAAACCTTGCAACGTTTTACCAAGTACCATCACCGATAGCCACATCTCGAGGATAGTTTTCGTCAGAGTGTCAATAACCCGCACAGAGTATCGTGGTATGATACGCTTATAGCCTACATGAGCGTTTTTACAAATTCACGAAGTCAAGCACTCACCAGTTTTCCTAACTTCCAGATGTTCTTCCTTCACTTTAAATGTATGCTGTTCTTTCGATTTCCAGATTCTAAACCATACTAGCTCACTTCCCTGTTACAAAGAACTACTGGGTTTTGTTCACTCCCTTCAGCCTACCTGCGGTCGTAATGGCTACCTGTATAATGAAACTTGAAAAACTGGTCCGACAGGTTGAGCTCTGAAGTTGCAAGATCCTTTAAAATCACAGTAGACTAAATTTAAAGGAGTATAGACAATTCAGTCACGTAAGGGATTACAGTCCACTGTAAGTAGGTTTAAAAATGTAAAGTTTCTCCCTTTGGCAAAGCGTTAACATGTGACCAGTCAGGTAAGGGTCAGAGGTGTCTTCTATTCATAATCAAATAGGGTGCATTATTTGCACAGTGCTGCGAGTCTGATCGAGATATCTTGGTGTAAGGTAATACAAGGCGTAACTTGGCGGGATGGCATACCTGCCATCCCAATCCAGTTAATAAAATACATATTTGACTGAAAATTTATCTGGGGGAAAAAACAACAACAACAACAACAAAAAACTGTAGGCTACCCGTGAGTTACACACAACATTTTGCTCACCTAATGGCAAGACATTACATTACAGGCATTTAGGAGACGCTCTTATCCAGAGCGACTTACACAATTTTTTCCCCATTCCATTTATACAGCAGAATATACTGAAGCGATGAGTAGGCTACAACAGCAGTGTCCTACCCGGGAATCGAACCTGAGTAACCTACATGAATGGTTTATTGTCAGAAAAACTCTGAATCACCCCGGACACACCAACTGTATGTTTAATATTTCACTTCTATTACTATACACTAGACACTCGAGACACGGTAAGTCGCGCAGTGGATACCGGGCAACTTGCCTCTCTCTAGTCCTAAATGCTCATTTAAACTCATTATTTGAAATATAAATTTATTTCCACAACATTTTGACTATTCGAAAAATTATATTGTGTGCTTTGGAACCCTTGTGGCTTTGGCTAAAGAACGGGATCCTCAACGCCGTTTGCTTTAATGCCTGAAGGTCTGAAGTGAAGCCTTCCCAACACCTCCCGAAAATTACAGTTTTTCAACCAACACCCTAATATAACATTCCCAGATGTACCTCATAGAATTACAAAATTGCGCACAAACTGAATAGTTTGTATTCTGTTGGTAATCACTGATCATGTTCTGCTAAATGAGATCCATGTTGCATCTGCACAGATCTACTGATGTGGATCAGGTGAATTCACAGAATGGGCAATATTTTAGGACCAGTGTGTCTGCACAATGCAGATCACCTTATCAGAGCATGTCTATTAGTTACCTGATGTTTTCTTTGGTCCAATAAATAGGAGTCCAGGTGTTAAAAGACCCTTTTGGCAGGTGGGAGGGATGCATGCAGGCAAGTCAGTAGGCTCCAGTTTTATATTTGAATACAACCATATTTGTTGCTTGTGTTATTATGTTTGCTGATTTCATTACGGGCACAAACACCCTAATAAGCTCCGTTGACCTAGAGCAGGGGTGTCCAGTCTTACCTTAAAAGGTGCAGGAACAGGGGGGTATTTCACAAAGCAGCGTTACTGAGTTACCTGGATAAATGCACTGAATGAAATCTGGAACAGCAGTTTTACTTCAATTTGTTACGGTTCCGGGTTTTACTCAGCACAGTTATCCAGCTAACTGAGTCATTTGCTAATTCAGTATTTGCTGGAGCCTATCCCAGAATGAATTTGACGAGAGGTAAAAATACATCCTAAACAGGGTGTCTCTTTGGACTGTGGGAGGAAACTGGAGTCTTCAGAGAACATGAAAACTCTACACAGAAAGGACCAGGCTGGGATTCGAACCCTGGATCTTCTTGCCATGAGGCGACAGTGCTACCCACTGCTTCACTCCCTAACAAATTAGTTAATTACTGAAACACACAAAAACCAGCATATACAGCGGCCTCAGGTGAACTCTAACATCTCGATTAAGACGTGTGAAACTAACAACTAAATCACCCTCCTCCCATAACAAATATATGGACCATATATTCAAAAATTCTATTTTTTTCAAGGTTAAATTTCTGAAAAACAATTAGAATTATCACTCCTCTTTGACGGTTGGACTAATTTGCACAGATTTGATACAGAGCAGGTCAAGACAAAGATCTAGCCTATAAATGACAGCGTAAGACTGGTCTCAATTTAATAAAACTGCTGCAATGAACCAATGAACTCGTATTGGGTATGGCTTCTCACAAAAAGGTTTTCTAGTATAAAATTTCTTCAGGCACAATGCCCTCCAAATTATTCACATACTTGATTAAAATGAGCAGAGGCTCTCTATCCATATTACATTCCTTTCTTTCATCCAGTGTCGTCTATTTTGTCAATTAATTTATGAGGGTCACATTTGATCAATAATTGTATAATCAGATTGTTACTATGCCTACAGTGACCCCAAAGGGATTTAGATGGTAATGCAAGTTTTAATAAATTTGGGTCATGGTCAAGAACAGTGGTTTTCCACCCAGGTGTGTATGTTGGTTTTTGTTCCAGCTAATCTTGTTTTTAATTATGGTGATTAATTAAGTGTGTTAAACGTGAACTTTATTATCAATGGCCAGGTATACTCAGCATCTAAGACTTCATTGATTTCAGCCGTAAGTTTATCAATTAATTAATACATAAAATGTAACCTCTTACAAAATCAATCATGTGCAATGGCACATAATAGAAAGTGAAAGCATTAGTTGTCTGAAAAATGTTAATTAGTAATGAATTTTAATCATTTTTAACATGATTTTTTTATACTGAATGCATCATTGAAAGACTAATCATCCATCATTAGACCTTAAAATTCTCAATCTAAAAAAAAATTAACAACTATTGATGCTTCAGGAATTGCAATAAAGGTCTGAACAAAAATCAGCATAAACAGGGGTACTCCAGGATTGGGGTTGAATACCACTGCCTTAAAATATATAAACTGGAATCCCAGGTAATGAGCTATAATGTATGCTTAAAAAATTGAGAAATGATATTCTTTTACTATAACAAAAGTGGTCTAATGTTTAAATCCCCCTACCAAAAAGGGAAAGAAATTATACACAACCCTATTGCAGTACTTCTTGCCACAGTGAGGCAAATGGTTTCTGAGGCAAAAAACCATTGGAGATCTACAGAACTTGATTGCATTTTTGTGACACATACAGTAGTCTCCAAATCTTCTATTAGACACAACCATAGTGATAGGCCTATGGTGTCAGTTGGCTTTTCTTAAGGGTTGCCTGAAAAAAAAATCCTGAAGGTAAGCATCTGGGGAAACAAATAAAGCACTGGAACTTCAACTGGAACTGGGTGTTATGGTCAGAGGAGGCCAAAATGGACCTGTATGGCCATGGACACCAGTGATGGGCTTGATGTCAGAAGAATGCTTATGTTGCAAAGAATGCCATAACTACCCTGAAATATGTGGTGCACTGGTGTTATGAGGTTCTTATGTAGGTCAATGGAATCATGAGCTCCCACTCATACAAAGACATTTGTACCATAAATCTGCTTCCCTTTCCCAGAAAACTCTAATTTGGCTAATAAAATTAATCTTTCTTGAAGACAATGTTCCCAAGCATACCTCAAAAATCAACCAAGAAATGTTTAACTGACCACAATCAAAACTAGACTAGAACCACCCAATCAAAGACATGTTTTGAACTGAAGGATCTGAAGCAACTTTAAATATTCTGTATGGAGGAAATATTTTCCCACTATGTTCACCAATCTCATAAAATATCATAGAAGATGGCTTGATAGTGGTATCCTTGCAAAGGTAGGTAAGTACTGAATTCAAGACAGCAAATATTTTTGACACTTATATTTTAGAAATAAATTTATTATTTGAGAAAAGTGCTATTTTCATTTATTTCATTTTACCACTATTAATGAAAGCATAACACTTTCACATAACAGACATAATATAATGACGAGAATGTGCCATTCAGCCCAACATTACTTCCTAATGTCTGTGTGGAATTTGCCTTTTATAATTTCAATTTATGTTCTGGTTCTACTAACAGAACAGTAAGCTGATCATGGTCAAATTTCAATTATTACATTTATTTGAGAAAATCTTACAATGTGTACAATTATAATGTTAAATCAATTGTTTTAGATGTGACTAAAAGCTCCTGTTCATCATCAGTTCCTGGGCAGGTGTTACATAATAAGGTGACATTACATTTTACAAGTGAAAATTCTACCTGCTGAAGTCATTTCCTTGGAAAAGTCAAGAAATAAAAGTGTTTTGTGAAGAGTTGCAAAACAGAATTGGAGAACAGTGAATCAATAGAACAGTGTTTAGTGTTATACAAACTACATTGAGACAGTATATTTGTTTCCAAGGCAAAATGTAAATATTTGAGGGGCAGGTGTTTAAATTGAGAAAAGGGCACCTCAACCTAGAAAAACTGTTTTACAACACCCAGTTATGATACAGGATACATTTGATCAAAATTAATGAATTTAAATTAATTACAGAAACACTTTGGGCAAAAAGGGAAAGGTGCTCAGACACTTAAGATGTTCTTAAGTGAACATTCTAATGCTGATTTAACAATCACTACTGATAACTGAGCGCAGTGGAGTTCTAATCTAGAAAATTGACATAGAATTATTTAATTTAATTTAATTTTTTTTTTTTTTGGGGGGGGGGGGGGGGGGGCATTCCAAAAACCCTCCTCTTCAAATGGTTAAGAACAACCCTAGACTATCCCACATGTACTTTGAACCGTGTCTTCAACAAACGGTAGTATCACATACTGTTGTGCTGCTTAAGCGCTGACATTTGGCTGACAAGTTAATGTGTTTTATATCTAGATATAGTCCACCTACTATCTCATGCTTATTTGTTGATCATTCGAATTTCGAACCAGCCAATCAGATAATTTAACCAGCACGGTCCGTGGTCCTCGTCGGGTTTTCCAGGTCACGTGAAGACGAGCCCAAGCGCGCACCCAGGAAGTCTCTTTTACCCAGTGTGTTCCTTCAACGGGTTGGGCCCAGAGACTCACAAAGCTCATTGGTTGAATGTCGATCCGTTTTTTTACACAGGCTCTTCTGGTTGGCTTGTTTTTGACCATGCGCAGTGTTATCAAAATAGGCTGTCCAGCTGACGAGCGGCTACCGAAGGTCTGGCAGCACGTTATAGAGTACACGTGTCTTCTTGGTGTGTGCGACATTAAGGTTGTATTGTTCAATATAGCCAAAATAGACATTGACATGTAGCAAAGATCTCAAAATCTAAAAGCTGGCGTGGGAATGACATCAACAAAAGTTAAAACGGAAGGTTTATGTTCGTGGCAATGCCGGGATCACAGGCACAGGAAGACTTGCCCTGACATGTTCTGTAGAATAGGCCGAACTCTTAAGGCTCTGATTTGGCATGGCCGGGAATAAATTCCCACATCAGCTCTTTCCCAGTTTTTACAACACCGGGCCTCCGAACGCAAAATCTAATGTCACTGTTGGAAGCTTGGGACTCTACAATCAGGCGTATGTAGTCGACCACTGTCTGTCTGAGGTTAGTTCACGTTGTTGTTGCTGTGATGAAAATTAGCTAGGTAATGTTAGCTAGCTAACTACCGTTAGCTAGTTTGACGTTGTGTAGTTTAACAAGTTAGACGAAACAACAGTCAGATCTTAAATCGTGCCTTTTTGCCGTTATTTTTTTTTTGCATTCTTTGACTCGTTTTTATTGCTGACCTAATTTACAAACGAACCCATTCCGCAGCAGTACCGATTTCACAAGTTTTACATTTGGATTTGGAAACCCCGTACAACAATTGTAATATGGTTGCTAAAACTGTTGTACTGCTTAAATTGAAAGTAAGTGAACAGAATCCTATGCATCGACCAAGTATAATTGCATTAATTTATGAATGCCAGTGTATTTTATATAACTGTTGCCACGATGTTTTAACGTGTATCTTTAGAAGTGGAAGTGCTAGTACTGTCGGTGTACGAGTAAACACTCTTTCAGCATACTTAACCACATGGCCATTACGGCATTACTGAGTCTGTTCCGATTTGTTACACACATTAAACCTGCTTGCACCGCCCCGCCCCCCACATGTTAAATAAAACAGTATATAAATTATGTCAAATGTGTTTGAACAAATGTACCAATCAGTTATTTTTATTATTTGAATGTTTTGAATCCTAGAATGGTCCCGGGCAGTTGGCTGACTGGAAGTTTGATACACAGTACAAAGTGAAGGGAGAGACATGGAAGGCAGTTGAATCTATTCCGATTCCTTTGATGACACCGAATAAAGGTGACTGAACGGTCATTACACTCTTCTTTGTGGTCACACTCTTGTTATTTTTTAATCCTTTCATGCTGGGGCCTCTTATCTCCACATTGGGGGACTCAATATAGACTCGATCCAAAGGGTGTCCAAAGCAAGACTCTTCAGCATGTGTTTATTTATCTTTTGCTTCCAGTACACACGATTGCTTCAGGTCATGTCCCATCTGCATCTGACTTCCCAGAACATGTAAGTCCTCTACAGCACAGCAGTTTAAAAATGATCATCTTATTGAGCATTTATGCTCAGAATCATATATAGTCTAAAAAAGGCTTCTAATTCAGAGTATTCATTTTATTTTAAATGCTGTTTTTTGAGGCAGTTGATATTAAACTTGATTTACCCTCCGTGTACAACTGGATTTTAACTTGTTTCATCATATCAATGACAAGGGTGCTACAGCATTATTGTGAACATTTTAACTCATATTTCACAGATTTACAGAAAGCATTGCATTATTTTTCAGTTCTATTGACTCTGAAGTACGTGCTGTACACATTTAAAAATCAAGGCTCCTTTCTGAATCTTTTTTCTCTGTAGATGCAGAACTTTTACTTGGATAACTATGAGGATGCCTTCAGCACAATGAGCAGTGTTCTTGGAGAACACTTTACTTTCGGGGAGAGAAGGATGACGGTGGGTGAAAATTGAATGGTCAATTTCAATTTTTTATACTAGTGAGACTGACATGGCAGTACTGTGTGGCATTGGATGTTTTACCAACTTATTTAACATGCTTTTGTAGGCATCTGCAAAGAAGAAAACCGTCCGCATGAATAAGCTGAAACGTTTTTTAAGTACAGTGAATTATATAAAGTAAGTATGAATTTGTATGGACCGAAGACATTGCTCGTAATTATTTTATCAGTTGTTTAAATACTTAATATTTGTATTTGTAAATGCTGCTTATCATCATTCTCTGGATTCGGCTTAGGAGACATTAAGAATGAATGCAAATCTTAGAAGTAATGCTGCTTTTCCTTCCCCCCCTTTCCACTTAGGTGCCCTTTGAGATACTATGGAAAGGGAGCCAGAAGCTACAATAACCTGCTTGGCGATGTCATCCATGAAATTCCCCCTGTACTTTTGGCTGAACTCCTCCGCGAGGAGTTGCTGCTGCAGAAGGAACGTGCGCAGTTTAATGAAGTGGCCACCGGGGGTGCTCTAGGCTATTTTCCGGTCAGGCTCTCTGACAGCTCTCAGGAGGGCTGTCTCGTGTTTCCAGAGGAAGCCTCCCTCAGTATCCTTTTCCTGCATCGCGCTGTCTTTAATGGGCATAGAGCCTCCCGTCTCAGACTGGTTGTAGGCCAAGGCTGGCTCTGTGTACTCCAGAACGTTCACAGGTTTTGTTCTTGTTTTTTCCCCCCGCCCATCTCATTGAGGCAGTCTTTTCAACAGTTTGAAGTTGTTGTAACATCTTTTCTTTTTAATCCTTGACACAGCCAAATCAAATGCTTGTATTGAGACTATATTGTATGTGCTATGTTGCACATGTGAGTTAACAAGGTTGATTGTTTAATCTAAATCAGATTCATTATGCAGTATGTAGATGCAGAACTGGTAATAACTGCTTCTTTTATGGAGTCCTTCACTGTAGTTCACCAGAGTTCCATAAGGTGGTGCTGGAGTTCGACAGAGATAAGGTTCCCCGGCTCAGCATGAGTAATGCTCAGCCTTTCGTCATGAAGCTCAGTGGCGCAGTACGACAGATCAGTGTTGGCAGCATGCAAGATAGTGGTGAGCAACATGCGGGCATGCTGCACTGGTAATGCAATTTATAAGTGTGACCTTGTGTAAATAGATAAGCTGACTGGCCTGTTCTTGTCATGATGCTTGATTCTTGTGTTCTAAATTGATGGTGATTGTTCATGGGAGATGGCTGTGCAGGTAGCCAGCATCACGTCTGACATACTGTCTCGCATCCTAACGTCTCCAGACTCAGTTCTTCATCAGGGAAAAGCAAAGTTCTTTTTATATTGGGCATGTCTCACAGACAAAGTTCTCTGAACTCTGCTCAGCTTTGCTCTTGACATGAGACGACGCAGGCAAACTGACTCGTACAAAGATAGTGGTGGTCTGTGGAAAAACATTTCTGAACAAATTTACGTAATTCAAAATGTGCAGTTTTTTTTTTTTTTTTTACAGGGAAATGGAACCACTAGTCAGGCCAATTAACACTTAACCTGTGTAATTGTTTTAACCACCTACCTTTTTAAGTAAGGTTAACATTCCTACTGTGTTCAGTATAAAAACTGGCCAACTTTCCAGTATTGAAGTGGTATTCTTATCTTGTTGCATACTTGTAGTCATGGTCTCATCTGTAAAGAGATTTGATATAACTTGTTTGATGCTTTTGCTATTATTTCTGTTTGTCATGGAAAGTGATGTGACATTTACTCTGTTCTCTGGGGTTCCGTTGTTTTGCAGTCCATGTGGGGGTACGCTCAGATTACCACTGTGGGGTCTGGGAGGCCTGTCCCATTAAGAGAGTGAGACCACTGGAGGTCGTTCGAACGGAGCAGGTTGCCACATGCATCTGCGTCAGGTGTGTTTGATGGCTTCTATTGTGTCCGTGTTGAAGTGTGCCTTGCTGTCATATACACGTGCTTAATCTTAAACCTTATGTGGGATTTGCAGTGATCAGTATTTTAAAGTGAATGTTCATCACAGCACGTTTAGTTGTATGAAACAATTGTTTGTGGTGTCCGTGCCCCACTGAATCTCATCTGGGATGACAGTGGCCATTGTATGACTTACTGGCGTGCTCATGGATGGAACAGCAATCAGTATGTTCGGAAATGTATCCCTTTACACTGACACCTAGACCTCAACGGCACTCGTTTGAGAATGGCTTTGCTGAAATTTCAGTTTGTGTGCTGCCCTTTCTGTACTGTAATCAAATACAAAGTAAAGCAAATATTACCTTCTTGATACATCAGGCTCTTGTCCTCTCCATTTATGCTCCATTTATTCTTCCTGGACCTAAACATAGACCTCTTTATGCTCCGCAGTTAGTTTGACTAACAAATGTGTTTGGAGGGGTGGAGTTGCGTAAGACCATTTTCTGCTCTTTAATGCTGGTGTAAGTGCAAAGACTGTTGCCTTCCACTTCCGGTCGACCCCTTATTGGATAAAACGCTATCACATGATTTAGACTTTGGTACATTGTTTTGTGCAAATGTTCATACAAATTGCTGGTATGTTAGTTCACTTGGCCTGTATGTGGCTGTATTAGCTATGAAGGTAGCTAACAAGGTTCTGTAGCTAGCTAGCTTGCTCCTGACTTGCAAGTGATCTTGATCTTGAACTCACTTAGTTAGCTAGCTACATAACGTAGCAAGCTAGCGAAATGGTTAAGACATGTTATTCTCGATTGAATTAATATGGGATTTTGCTTTAATTAACTGCTAGGTCTATCATACAGGCCTTTCTACAGTTTACTTTGCTTAAAGTGCTTTAGCCAGCAGGCTAATAACGGTAAGAGGGGTCGGTTGGTATGTACAAATTCCAGAACCAGTTCCAGAACTGGACCGGAAACGGAAGGCAACTGGTTTTGTGCCTGCAACAGTTTTTGCCGCGAAACACCGGCATGTGGATATTTAGTAAACAGCACCAATGGATTACTCGTGTCCTCAAAGTTCCTGTTTACTGTTCCTGTAGTCCCCATATCCCAGGAGAGCTGCTGGTAACAACTGAGAATGGTGCTGCCTATCTCTGGACTGTAGGAGCAGGGTGAGTGACGTCATTTAAGTAATTTGTTTTCACTGTTGTCACAAGTCGAGTTGTGTTTGGTTCATTTGAGAATGTATTTTTCTTTCATTGTGCTATTTGTGCTGTCAATATTTAAGCTTGTCAAAATTCCGTGAAGAGGAGGAAAACCTGTACTTTAACGCCCAGTCATCTTGGCGATGGTGCGACTTCTCTGCCCACCCAAAAGTGATGCAGTACACGGACAGAACTGGAGTGGAGCTTACAGACACCAGGGTGAGGAGTTATGCTATGTCATTCAATTTAGTATCCGAGTACAGCAAAAACTGGTAGCCACCCTCCTACAATAATGCAACAGTAGTTCAAAATGACATTCTTAGACACAGTGACATACCACATAATAGAAGAAGTGCTTGTGCATCTTTCTGGTAGCAGCTTTCATAATCTATCTGGAAGCAGACAGCATAATCCACCATGGTATTTAATGTAATTGAGACAATGCAGGTGATAGGTTGGATAGTCTTGACGTTGAAAACAACTATTTTGGAATGTGCCGTTTATGTGATGGTTGTGTGTTTGTTATTAATGTTAAATCTGTCAATATTGGTCAGTATTCCTCAAAATTATTTTCTGTTCACAGTCCTCAGATAAGTGCAGCTACACTCTGTTTCGCATTGGCGAAACTCCAAACTGTAGGAGTGGGGAGAGGGTGATCTTGTCCAAGTACCTGTATGACGTCAATGCTTATCACCACCTTGTCACCACCCAGGTATGAAGCTGGCCTCTCAAATTAGGGGCGTTATTGGGTTGGCCTCTTACACTTACTACAATCATGTTCTCCTCTACAGCATTCTGTTTACATCATAGACGAGCGCTTTCCTTGTCTGCCCATGCTCAAGTGGGACCACATGATGATGGATCCACCCCTGTTTGCCCAAGTCCTGCCTGGCTTTCCACAAGGCAGAACTAACAAGATACTACTGGGTTCCCAGCGATCCCAGGAGCTAATGTTCCTGCAGTATTCTGGTAGGTTCCGTTCAGCCTAACAACAGCAAAATTTGGCGCTCAAGACATGTATAATAATTGCGTATGATGTAGTGTAATATATGGGTCACCCGGTTCAAAAAGGATGATGCAAGACATTCACACCATTTGAATTAATTTATTTTGCAAATCAGAATTTGCAGGACATAATATGATATGACAGCTGGTGGTTATGTAATTCTAACTATAGCAAGCTTTATTTGGAAATCGTCATATCAGACTCGTATTTTCGGGTTCTCTTGAAGACATTTGCACATACATTTACATCATTTGGCAGGCTCCTACATCTAGAGCAACCTACAGATGTTCTTTTGAGCTTCAGTATGACAAGTTGGCTTAGTGTTTGAAAAAAAAAAAAAAAAAAAAATTACTCACACAATTAGTGTGAAGGATTTCTTTACTGGTAGGTGCAATCAAGTTCAGGGAAGCTTTCATTTGTTAGACGGTAAGTGCAGGGTAGGTAAGTGTTTAGTCCAGGTGTACATTGAAGACATGTTGTATTGTAATCGAGCTATAGGCAGATACTCATAAAAATTAACTCTATTTTGAGAACTTTTCTGTAGTGATTGGAGAAATCAATGAGTTTGAATGTGCCTTATTGTACTTACTTGGCTGCAGCCACTGCTGTCACACTTCATTGTGGTGCTGGTTGCAAGGAAACCTTGAGCTGTTAATTTTGTATTGTGCGCTTATACAACACTCCTGCGTGTGTGCGTGCATCATGTACAGGCAGTGTCATTGAACGCGGCGGCGACGTCTTTCCTGCTGACAGGTGGCGGAGAGGCTGCCTGCCGTTCTCTGGGGCCTCCTTTGAAACTGTCCCGCCCGGCTGACAGTCTGGGCCACCTCCAAGTCCATGTCCCCCACAGGCAGCAGAAGGCACAGGAGAGGCTGCTGGAGCCTGCCGCCGGTAAGGCCTCCCCCCTGATCAAGTTCTCCCTGGTTCAAGGTTTCAGACATGTTATGCAATGTGTCTGTCCCTTAAATGGGGTCGCCAACACTAGTCACGGGGAACTAATGAGATCCAGCTTCCATTCCAGAATAGAATTTAAGTGAAAAGATTCATGCTAATGTCATGTCGTGGCTCATTATATCCACTGACTGTGAACTGAAACTTAACTTTTTTTGACGTCTCTCACCCTGTATATGAGGAAGTGGGCAAGACGTTCGGAATTGTAGGGGAACTCAGAAGACACTATTGCATTGTTGGTACTAATGCTTGCTGTGCCTTTTCCAATTTGCATGTCTTATTTGTATTTGGTGTCTATTCTCAGTCTTTTTTTCATCATCTTTATAGAGGACATTGGAACATTTTATTGCTTTTGGCATTCCTCCACTTATATTGTGTTAGTTAACACATTTTGTTGTATGTCGCTCTGGATAAGAGCGTCTGCCAAATGCCTGTAATGTAATGTAATTAAAGTAGAGATGGTCTAACATTTATTTTGTGTTTTGCTAGGTTTTACTGCCATACACCACAAGGGTGAAGAGTGCCTGTGTGTGCTGCAGCTCTCTGAGACTGGGGACATTTTTTACCAAACTCTGATGCTCCAAACCGACCAGGACAGCGCAGACACACAACAACCGAGGAATTCCACAGGGGGAGATGAGGAACACAGTGTTACCACAAAACTCAAGAATGCTTTGCGCAACAGTAGACGAAGTTCTGAAGATGTATCTTTGAGTAAGGGAGTTGGAACTTCTTGCTGTGAAGTGGAGGTTAATAGCAATGATGAGGATTTGGCTACGGTGTCCAACACTGAGATGCAGGATATGGATGGATGTTCTGTCACTCAGACAGGCTTGAGTCTCAGTCAAGACCCGATGAAGCCGCACATGGTCAGCAAGGAGGTTTTGTCAAAGTGGGACCGGTGGCTGAAGGCTCTTTTCGAGAGTCCGAGGCCCACCTCAGAACAAATCCTGTCCCATTGGACCATAAAAACCGAAGGCCTCATCTCTTGTCAAGCACTCAGGAGAAACCCTCTAGAGGAAGACCAGCTCCAGAGACTGAGAAAAGACTTGGAACAGTCAATGAATAAGATGGATGTGGTTGTCCATGGTGTCACTTACCTGAGGCCTCTCGAGGTGGTCCCATTGCCTGACCTGGTAGTGCCCGCCGACTGGACTGACGATTTAAGTGAGAGGCTGTCAGTGTCCTGGGGGGGACATTGGAAGAGCTGGTGGGAGGATAAGCTAGGGATGAACCGCATGGAAAAGGTGGCGGCTCTGCGTAGAAGGCGCCAACGGCAGAAACGGGCCAAGGCTCACCACCGCGTCGCACTTTCGGAGAGCTTCGCCTCATCTGTCAGCTACCAGTCTGACCTGGACGACCTCTCGGGCTGGTCCTCAGGCCAGAACAGTCAGGGCGCCTATTCGGACGTGGAGAGCATCTCCACTAATCTCTCCATACCCGATGCCTTTCCAGAGCCTGAAAGAGGAAACGTGCTGACCCAAGAGAACAGGCCACTTGCTACTCTAGAGAAGGAGGACGGCCCTTCTGCCCAATTAAAGCTGGCATCCAGGAAAACGAAGCAGCCGGAGCAGGACTACCTCAGCTCGTTGTTTGGGTCTCAGGGGCTGCCGGAAATGCACGAGGAGAGCGGGCTGCAGCTGCTGACACCTTTCTCTCAAGGGTCCAGCATTTCCTTGTCCCAGAGGAATCCCTGTGTGGTTGCGTCTAACAAGGGTTCCCTGTCCGTGCAGCCCAGAAAGAAAAGGCCACGAATGGGCTTCTGAATGCTGAAGGATGGATCATTGGGGCAAGTGATCCATCTTTTGTTTCTCCTACCTTAGTAACAGCATGTATTTGTATTGGTCGGTTGGCTCTTTCACATTTGTTCACTCATATTGACTGCAATGCTTGGTGTTTTCTGTACAATTTCTATGGTGATTTGTAAATGGAAATAGTATTATTTTGTGCAGTGTTTAAATGTTTTGGTGAGGACTGGTTTGTGGTACATTTTTAGGATAAGGTGGAATATATTCATAATTTATTATTCAGTTTTTACAAACCACTTCATTGTCGGTTAGGTTTATCAGTTAATATTTTGGAGCCAGTGTGGGGTGGAAACATTTGACTTTGGTTTTAAATTGCAACGGCTGTGACAATCTTTGTATAATATGTGTTCAGTTAAGAGTATTTCTATACAAAAAAATCTGAAGCACTGATTGAAAAAGGTATTTTTAATCAGCATTTTTTCTTTAGCCAACCATCAAAATAGTTTAAAAATAAGTTAGTCTACAGCATATTAATAACAAAGTTGTTTTTTTTTTGCCTGTTTACAAAGTTACATTTCCAGTATGAACATATTTTACATTGTGACATTCGGTCAGCATTATTTTCCCATATAATCAAAATGACTATATCACACAGTAATAAATCATGCTTCAGTTGGCACCTTTAAGTTTACACAAACACAATATTTCTACTCCATGCAAACAATCTGCAACTTTCAACAACCTAAAAAAAAAAAACTGGGAGGGTGACACAACCTAGCCGGTCTTCAGGCATTCAACCTCCCCACAGCATCCACCATAAATAAATCATGCGCAATATACAAAACAGTGCAAAGTACACAGTCTAGGAAAGTTGTCCCTAGCATTGAACAGTCCTTGTTTATAGGTTTATTGCACCTCAGCGTTGTGCTGTTAAGTCACCTGGAATGTGGCGAATCCAAACTTGCACAAACTACTACACCCTACAGCTACAGAGGTTCGAGATCACTCGAGTTAAAGCTGCCACAGAATAATGCGGTTCTGTACCTGTCCACATTTAACTTCAGACACAACCAAAAAGATGTACAGTACATCGATTTGTTGTGTGTTGAGATATTTAAGACGAGCACAAAAAAAAAACCTCAGTTTAAATAAGTCATTTGAAAACTAGAAATGACACGCAGCACCCAGGTGTGTGGAGTCGTCTTGGCTGTGTGGAACGGAGGTGCGCTGGTGAAAGGGGGGTGGTGAACAGGGCACTTCTGTGTCACTGCTCAGGCTGTCCTCTCCACAGCTCATGTCCTCACAAGAGTCCTCACTGTGCACAAGAGTGGGGGTGGGGGGGTTGGGAGAGAGAAACTTCCATTAATATACTCTTCTTCTTTGAGTACTATCACTAGCTGTTTTGGCCAAACTCCATTTAAGATAAAATCCAAAGTACAGTGTGATTGAAAATGACAAAAACAATCTAATCTGTAAACCAGAACATTTTGTACATACTGCATTAGCAGATGCAAAAATATTGCACAGACTGAATGTTGCTATTGCTTGGCCTGCCGCACTGCAAATATAATGATTTGGTCTTCAAATTCAGATCTGGGAAATGAGCGAATAAGGCTTGAACCAGTTGAGTAAGACTCTAGCTGTGGAAATTTCAGGGTAGGACGTGACTAATCATTTGAACACATTGCGTCAAGTAAGAAAGTCACTGCCAGACAGGAATGGTCCAACATGGGCGAGGTAAGCGGTAGTGACGTGTTAAAAACATGTAACTCGCCTGCATATTTGGGAGTGGTTTCTATAGTAACAAACAAACCAGGAGCCTCACTGAAACCAACAGGTATTTTGGGAAACACTGAATGGTATTCTAGGAATCCCTGTAAAATTACGTACATCGGTCTACGTCTGTTGGGGGTTTTCCGAGCTTAAGTGAAATCCCCTCCTAGGTCTTGCTGTGAACTTCTGTCTCTGCGCAATTTTATATCCTGTTTTTCAGACTGTTGTACATTGTGCAGGGCATGTATGTTTTGCCGTCTGTGATATTCTTTCACTTTGGACTTGGATTTCATTACCTTGCACTTTCATCCCAGCCCCCCTCAGGAATTGTTGGAAGTTCAGGGACGCTGTAGTAACTGCTGTGCAAATTCTGTGCTGTTCGCCTGGATAGAATCCAGACCAGTTTCTTGTTGTCTGGCTTACTGCATTCAGGTGAAGAGTAGTCTGTCATACACTTGGCCACCAACTCCCTCCAGTACAAGAGCTCACCGTCAGCAATCTGGAAGGACCAACATACATCATAACATTAGACACCCAGTTGCGTTACATAATCCATGTGGGTCAGCAGAACCTTTTTGGAACAGACTACAAGTGTAATGGATAGCACGTAACTTAAGATCTAAGGCCTTAAATTTTTGTTTCTGTAACCTTTCTGCCAGTTCCTACACTTCGACCATAAATCCTATCACTTTAGAGTACTTTGTCCATAAAATGCATAAGGTAGGTCAAACTTTTTTTGAAAACTTGTTTACAAAATCTGCTCCTTGCAAATAGTGTACTCATGTCATGCAAGTTTTCTTTTTATGGATAATGCATTTTGTACTTTAAGTTGCTCTGGATGTGTGTGCCAAGTTAATGCTTATTATTATGGCCTGCAGTGGCATTTAATTACGGAGTTGTTGGTCTTAACATTTGGCTATCTGAGCAAGGGAACTGAAAAGAACCAATGACAGCACGAGCTGCTTTGAGCTCCCTGTTAACCGAAGCACTGTTATGTTTAACCAAAGGTTGTTGACCCCTGTCAAACATTATGGACTGACCAAATTTCATATGGTTACCTTTAGATGCCTTTGAATACACTGGGAAATTTCAAGCATATCTACAGACTGGATGGCTTCAATCTCCTGGGCAAGGAGGGCCAGTGCTAGCACTGATGGCTGAAAGAAGAACAGGGATGTGCATGAGATCAACAACAATGCATCTGTCTGTGTACTCATTTAAAAAGCATGTGGATGCAAATGGAGAATTTGGACAAATTGGTTCTTACTTTGGCTTTTGAGAAAACGATTCGACAAAGGCAGGCTTTTAGCTGGACTTCCAGTTTGTCGAGGCTCAGATGGGGTTTCCTTCAAAAACAAAAGGGTGAAGAATTTCAGGGCCTAATCATAGAACCCTTGAGATTGTACATAAAGAAGAAATGTATAACAAGGTTGCGCAACAACTGGAGCAAGACGTTAAGCAATGATTAAGGGTCTGCAACACAAGCATCTTATCTTAAAAGTTCTGTGTTTGTGTGCCAGTAGATTAGACTAGTGTCACATAAGCCATTACATCATGACTACCCACATATGGAGCACTGTTCAGAGTTAACCTACGGCCATTAAGCATGTATTATAGCCTTGATTAAATACATAATACTTGTTAGAAAAGTATCAGAGATTTTTACCCAAATAAGGTTTCAAAGTGAACTTACCTTTCTGAAGTATGTAAGAGGGTTATTTCATGATAAAGGTGCAAAAAGGTAAAGGCTGTGACCGCTTTGCACTGAAAGTTCAGTTTTTCTGAAATGATCTTCTCCATTCGGTTGAGGTCTGAAATGGTGAACTTGCATTGGCTGATACGAATAAGGTCATGGGAGGATGAAATGTTGCACTCCTCCTCAACCAGCTTAGCTGCAATGTGGAGACAGCTGATGGCGATGCAGGATAAGTGCTTGGGTTGGATCTGGAGAGGGGGAAAAAAAGAAAAAGGAATAAATGCTCATTCCACCCAATTTATTTTTGTTGTCCAAACTAGTAGGTAGCCCACAACTTAGTTATCAAGAAACTAAACTGCCCGAACAGCACATTCAGAAAGGTAATGTTAAGATTGTGTTCATGACATTGTGTGCTTTTATCATAAGTTTAAAAAATAAATATCAATAAATAAATGTCACTGTAGAACTGGGGGGGAGGGGGGCTGAATACTTAAATTTGAGGTTCACTTTGCAGGGAATTAATGTCTACTTGGTAGCATTGTGTTGCAGTGATAAAGGTTAATTGATTAAAACTCATAAAAATAAGTTACCTTCATCATGGCCAGGAACCTATCCAGCAGGTTGACGGCCTGCACAAAGGTCTGTGTACTATAACCAAAAAAACTGGTGAGGCTCCAAAGATCTTCAACTTTGGCATCCCTGCATTTTGCTGAGATTTGTTTGTCATTCTGTAGGGGATACAGAAAAATATACTTGGATGTCAGAGAACATTTAAAATGTGTACATGGACAAAAAAAATGACATAGAATTCCTGTATAATTATCAAATCCCCACCTGTTTATATAGAAAGTGAAACGAGTAAAAGCATATTGTTCGAGAGAACAACCCGGCTCTAGCTTCCAGCTGTACAAAGGCACAAGAATCCAAGGCAAATTCTTGGCAGAGAAGCAGAAGTACTGTCCTAATTAAGGCTTAGTCGAAATGTGTAGGCTTTTTATGTAAACAAACAAGTTTTTTTTTTTTTTTTTTTAAAGGTCCACTATGAACAAGTCTAGCGTATCCTGTTCATTCCGATGACCATTGGCTATTTATTGCTGTCTTAGGGTGGGGGGACTGATGGTACCGACATGGTCAAAGGCCGCTTTATAATTAGGTTACCTCAAGAGTAGTCTCCAGCAGGTTCAGCCCCTTCTCCCTCGGCAGATAGATCGACTCTTGTTCGAAATTTGTCTTCAGTTCCCTCATAAGTTTAAAGGCTTCCATGTCTCTAAAATGCAACGTCTCCCGTTTTCTTCAACAATAAAAAAGATTGAAATTAGTACATGTTGGTATGCCCTACAATCATTCGCTAGCTGTGTAGAGGGGAAAGGTTTATAACCCAACCCCCTTTCTCAGCAGGGAATTGGTGTTAGGTTTCGTTAGCTAACGCCTAACAAAATATTAAGTCCGTTGTCCAATTCGTTTACGTTACATGAAAATGTTCATCAAATACGATTTAACGTTTGTTTTCGAAACCAGGATAAGAAATCAACTGAGCGAGGTTAGACTAAATGACAACCGAATAAACAGACCGACCGTGGAAAACAAGGAAAACTACCACTATGGAAAACAACTATGGGGGAAGGGCTGGATTACCCCAGTCTACGTGACATGGCTAACGTTAGCTATAGCCTGCTATGTTGCCAAATTACACTGGATGCTTAATTTTACATAAATCGCATTAAAATAACATTAGCCAAACGTAATTTGACTTCAGTTCGACCTGAAGTGAACACAACATGCTAACTGGTTAACGGTTTATTCAATATATTTTATGTGTAGCCAAACAAACCTTAGCCATCTCAAATCGATAGAATAACAAACTAGCAGACAGTTCTGTTTCTGGCTAAAGTTAAATTACGTTTCAGTTTCGGGCATAATTAACATTAACGTTACCCAAAAGGTAACATTGCTAATTTTTGTCGTGTCGTTTCAAATTCGTAAATTAACGTAACAATAGCGTTAAAGCAAATCAGCTATGGTAATACAAGCTTGGTATCCGTTAAGTTAGCGCTGCCGAAGTATGAATACGTGACACCCGCCGTTTAATTACAACCAAGTGAGGAAAACTGCTAAAGTTTTCTAGCATTGCGTTATTTTTTCTGGATATATGTCCTCGAACATAATTTTAACGTTAGTCTATCGATGACAAAATCAGCCTAGCTAGTTCTAGCGGACGTTGCCCAACTTCAAAAACCCCATATCCGCTAGCCAGTCTGCAAAACTATATTTCCACATTATTTCAAATACTAACTCAACCTATCCATAACTATAGTTGTTTAACAAATCTTATTACCTGTGAACTAGAATTTCATTTTTTCGTGTCCAAGACTGCCAGTTTACTGTTTTCTGATTCCTTATATTTCCTCTTTGTTGTTGACCATTTCCACGCCCAGCGATGTTTACGTCATGGTAAAATGGCCAATCACCGCCTAGTGCCTAGCTGGATGGATTATTATTACCGTCATCATTAAATGTTTTAATATATCATAATACGTTTTTTTTTCATTAAGCAAATGTAGTTATACGTTTGGTTGACTTTTGTTTGTTTACTCTGCAGTATTGCTATGTTCCTATGGTGATTTACGTCTTGGTTCTTTTTGGGCGAAATCTGTTTTTAAATGGTCTGTGGCTGGGTTTAAAAAGTCCGCCGAAATCCTCGCCGCCTATTGGTTTAAAATAGGAAAATAACGCATTGCTATTGGTCCGGAGTATGTTACGTTTTGGCCATGATAACGATTCCAGGCAAACCCTTATTTTCAATAGCTTCTAGCTTGTCTGAAAATGAAAAAGAAAGAAAGAAAAAAGAATCGTCAAAGGATCTTTATACAAACGTCATTACCGCTTTTAACATTATCTTTGAATCAAGCTAATTCAAGCATATGTTGTGTACTGATGTCTTCCTTTGCTTCAGTATAGTGTTTCAGACTAATAATATAGCTACCAATTTATTGTGCGTTACACACAATGATTAATACATGTCCTTTATTTTAATGCACAGTACCTCGATAGCTGGTCACTGAGACCTGTTAGCTTCGTCTTGAATTTAATGTACTGGCAACCCAAACTAAATATTTGTTCAGGAAGCTATATAAACCTTAAACTTAAATTTATTTGATAGCTTTTGATACAGTAGAAATGTTGACTAAAATCAATGTGCTGAGGGTTGATCATCAGATACAAATCGCCTTTTTATTCATTGCAAAGACTCACTTATGCACAATTGTATTACTTTGTGAGAGGAGTTTATTTGAGCTGATTTTATGTGAAATGTGAAAGTTCCATCTTTGCAAAATGTATTGTTGGTCTTGCAAAAAAGGTAGTCCGCACAGAAGAACGTACGTTTCAGTCGCATGCTTTCTCTTTGTGTAGTGGAAGCACGTATTATGTCCACAATAGTCTCTAATTGAAAGTATTTTGGGTCAATTCAACCGCAATAGTAAAACGAGACAATTGGTCAAATAATTACAAAATAGAGACTATTTGCATAGACTTCAAATGAAGTTGCACGCAGAAGCATATCACTGGGATAAATGGAAAGATATATCACAATTTTATTCCAAGCCATCTAATTGTCATGGTGTTCACAAAGGAGGCTGTTAGACAGTCTTCACAGTGATGAGTCTGCGTATATTTACCATTCTTTTTCCATTAATCGTATGCGTTTACATTACAAAATCAGCCAGGCAATACAATATGTATAAGATATATTTTCAAAGTAATGTTCAAATTAAATCATTATAGCAGTTGCATTAGATGCGTGAGAGTACTGTTGCTGTACGTAAGTCACCTCCCTTGCCTTGTTTCCTGCGAGGAAGGAGAAAAGAATTACAGAACAGCTATTAAGGTGTCCCTTCGCCAGAGAAACTAGTCCCAAAAACAAAATATAGCGATACATATTTCGTATACAATGTACTGCTATATAGTACGATTGTTGTTGATAAAAAAATAAACATATTCATAAATGCATATCTTTTACATTTTCAGAACAAGCAACGGTATTTACGTGAAAACGCATGAATATTTTGATACGGACTGCGCAGTTTAGAATGTGGGCGGACCTGTGTCCTTCCTTTTCTGTCTCCTCCTCGGAAGTAGACGTGTTGTCTATATTCCGTTCGTTTTATTTTTAATATCAGTTTGGAAGGATCCCCTTCTTTTTTCTTCCCCCAGATAAAAACAACACGTAAATCAAGATGGACGATTAAAAAGATCATAAGCAGATTTGCCTTTTAATTTCACTTCAGTTTAATGGACCGGATGATCGCCAAGTCAAACTGTGACCCTCACAGCTTTGCAGGGGAGGTGAGGAAATTAACATTTTTATTTAGCTAACGTTAGCTAACTGCACTGCAGTTTGTTCGTCAAAATAATGGCTAGCTACCTGCCTAGACCTAACACAGCCTGTATCTAACTAGCTATCGATAACGTTAGCAGAAATTTGTGCTAACTGGTAGTGCCAGTGATACTCTAGTCTAGCTAGCTACTGTTGTAACGTTAGCTTATTTGCTAGCGAGAACATTCCGACTATTCTGTTAGCCGCTATCCTAATTATATTCATAATCAATGGTAGTTATCTATGTATCTCAGCTAACGTTAGCTAGTTGGGTTGATCTGTCTTTCCTTTTTCTGAATTCTGGCTAGCTAGCTAATGTTGGTGCCATAGTCTAGAGCCAGTCTTCCGTGCCAAGCAACTAGCCGAAGTTAGCCGAAGGGGTCTATTCTATCAGTGAATGTTAAATTAGCTGCGTTTGACTAACTATCTGTCTATTAAGGAGTATTTTGTTGCTGTGTTTTGCCAACGACCTCTGTGTAAATGAACATGGTTTGGTCAAAACACAACGTGAAGTGAACTGTCAAACGATGGCTACTTGGTGTCTCTTTTTATATTAACGTTAGCTAGCTAACTAGCTCGATAACACAACAGTACCTATCTTGATTAGTTAATGTTAGCTAGCTACATGGCTTGCTTACAAGAAACATGTTGTATTTGAAATGTATAAGGTTTGTGGTGGTTGGCTACTTGGCAATAACCTAACTAAATCCAGAATTTCAATGAACGTGTTAACATAATGAAATAACGATCGCAAGTTTCAGTGTATTGTCTGTTCTTACTCAACCCAGTGTGAAATCACATCGCCCCCCTTGGGCTTTAGCACTCGAAGATTGATCGGTGGTTTGTTTATTCAGAGTTGTGCCTATGATCGGTGTATTTCCTGATCGAGTAATTGCCTGTAATTCTAGGGGATTTCGTAGATGAAAATGAAATTGAAAGTCAAATTGGATTGTTAAATACAACGGAGTACAAGGGTTTAGATGTTGTAGATGTAGCAACTGCAAAATTTTAATTAGCATTATTTTATTAGCCACTTGAGATGCACTGTAATGTCTGTTTTACATTCTTGTGCTGACCCAGTTTTCTTTTGTTGTTTCTTGCGCAGGTAGCTGTATCCAGTGGGGAGGTAGGCACATCCAGGGGTTGTGATGAAATTTGCAGAACCCTTGGAGAGCCAGAGGTTGTCTTTTCTTCTGGAAAAGGCAGCCTCTAGGGAAGCTAAGATGTGGAAGGTCTACGTGCCAAAAAACCCATCCACACAGGTGATTATCATGGGATAGAAAAACCACCAACTCAACCAATACAGACAGACAGCCACACAAATGACAATATTCTGTAGCTTATTAATGGGTTGCAATTTAATTCACATGGTTACTCCCCATAGGCAAATTCAGTGTACTCCTCATACACTAATTCATAATAAGGGTGACTTTTCACCCAAATTGCAAAGGCAGTTTAGCTTGTAACTGACCCAAATATGTGGACACACAAACGCATACATATATATATATATATATTAAGGGTGGTTATAACATCAGTTTCATGGTGTAAAAGAAGTCTTTTTATTTGTTTACTAACCTGTGAATCCACATTTTTTATTGATTTGTCAGTTGGTTAAGTATGAATTGTCAGATCCATTATAGTTATTAGTAGTTTAGTTGGTTTGAAAGCATCGTAGTTTGTCATGTACATTTGCTTCCTTAGTGTGTGCAGGTTGACTGAGTGTAGAGAGTGCTGGGGATGGGAGTACACACTGCATGTCATTCAAGGACTGTCCCTCCTCCCCTTCACGCTCTCCTTCCTGTGTCACACACCCCTAGGATACAGACATCTCTCCTGCTCAGCGTGATGAGGCGGTCCGGTGGCTCTCCGATATGCACAGCAGCCTCAGGCTTTATCCAGAGACCCTCTCCCTGGCCATCAGCATTTTGGACAGGTTTTTAGCCATCGTGAAGGTAGGGGCCTGTTCCTTCACGATTGCTCAGCGTGTGCAAATCTGAGAAAGAGCTGTGTGTGTGTGTGTGCGTACGTGTGTATGCGTGCTGTGTGTGTGTGTGTGTGTGTGTGCGTACGTGTGTATGCGTGCTGTGTGTGTGTGTGTGTGTGTGCATGCTCTGTGTGTGTGTGTGTGTGCGTGCGTGCGTGCCTGCGTGTGTGTGCGTATGCGTGCGTGCGTCTGTGTCTGTGTGTGTGGATGCTAACAGGTTTGGTTGTGGTCCATTGTGTCATGTAGGTAATCTCTTGCCTTATATATTGGTCTTAGCCTCTTGTCTATGAGCTGGTATTATATGTTGACTTGTATGTCATTGATGCATATTTTTGCCACTGCTGTTCAGATAAGCATTCTTTATTGCTATATTACTCCAGGCTGGTGGGTAAATAATGTGGAAATTTTCGTGTATTTTATGATGCGTTGTCAAAGCAGACTCGATGCTTGCCAAGTCTGAAAGATTTCTGAGTAAAATAACCACCAACATTTAAGAAATGTTTTGTGACTTGGTTCTGTGTATGAGGAAGAGAGAAGCGGTGTCATGGTCATGGAATTAAAATTCTTTTAAGTATCATGTTCTCAAAATTATTTTTAATGTCAGAGGGTCAGGGGATTGTATGTACAGTTCTACCACGCTGAGCAAACATACAGACACCCTCTGGATTTTAATTACATTTGGTATGATTTTCTAAAATGAAATGTGCACTGAATGTATTTGTTTGTGTCTTGAGTTTTGCTTGTGTCTATAGCTGCATGCTTTATTGTTTGTCTTATGAAATGTACCGCTGACAAACTGAGTTTCCCTTCAGGGATTAATAGATACTTTTAATTTGTTTGATTTCTTTGAGACTTTTCTTGGACAGAGTTCTGTGAAGGTTTGTTATTTTTAGTATGAAGAAAAAAATAATGTGCTCTGAAAACTTTCAGTTCAACAAAGTACTTTCTTAAATTAAAAGCCTTGGTAGAAAGAGATATGAGCTGTATTGTATGTAAAAGCACAAGTAAAGAACTCTTTTACCAGATTAAGATGTAAACCCATTTTAGTAAGGCCAGTGCTGTTATCTTAAAGTTTCTGGACCATTAAACGCATTGGCATGTATCTGCTACACATTGGCATGTGTGCAAGAATGGTTTTAACATTATTTTTGGTGTCTTATGTGATCAAATGGCTAACTGTGAAAAAGTCTGCTTTTTATTAGACTTTTGTAGTTCTCTTCAGACTTCTGAAACTCCGTGGCTGACTCTGAGATGGTTTTGCATCGTGGACTGGCTGGGGTGCGCTAGGGGGTTGAGTTTCAGGCTTACAAGACTGGATTCACAAAGCTCAGTCATGCATGTAAATGCCTGGTACCCATTTTAAAATATTATGTTTTTAACTGGTCTCTGGAGTCTTAAAGGGGCTGTGCTGTAAAAAAAAAAGGCACCAAAAGGTACAGAAGGGACAGAGTTCTGTTTAGAGTAATATTGCGCCTTGTTCTGTTGGGGATATTTTTTCTTTATACCAAAAGCTGATTTTTCAGGAAGTACACACAGGAAGCGATTAAGATTTGGTTACACGCTTATAGATGGCTCTTCCTGTATCTCGGATAAATTTATCTTCTTCTTCAATTGAATTTGCTTAGCCAGAGATGAGTGGGCCCACAGTGCAAGGGAATTCAGTGGGCAGCTATTCATGCAGTTTTGGGGACTGAACAGAGAGGGTAATGACACTGCGCTTTTCTCCTTCCCTCTGTCCGCAGGCCCGTCCAAAGTACTTGCGCTGCATCGCCATCACCTGCTTCTTCCTGGCCGCCAAGACCAGCGAGGAAGACGAGGTGAACACACCAGAAATGCTTTACTGTAGACCAGGGGATGCAGAGGAAGAGTGATTACACATTGAGGGTCTTGCTTTCTGATGTAGAAACTTATATTTAATGTGATTGTTTAGGGGGGAAGCATTACTTTATCACACACACGTTAATTAGATTGCTCCTTGAAACTTTCATTCGATCAGAATTTTACAGAAAAAAGCCAAAAACAAACAAACAAAAAAAAGCCACATCTTGCAGCTGCTTTTAGTGGCAGTGCCAGACCTGGCTCACAACATTCCTGCATCACCAAGTATGTATGAAACTCTACTAGGGTGTGCATGAAAGCCAGCAGCCAATGTCAATACAGAGTTTTACAAAAGATGCTGTACAAAAATGATTGGGTTTTAATCCTGTCCAACCTGTTTTCCCCTTTTCCTGTTTGACCAGTGGAATGGCAATTTGCACTGACTCCTTGTGGTAATTGAAAGTGTGACATGGCTAGCCAGCCTTGCATTTCCTAGCCTTATGCCAGCATTATAATTTTAGCCCCAAGCTAGCTCATAATTGCCCTTGTATTTTGTCACAAGTTTGCAATGATTTTAGTTCAGAATTGGCCCATGTACACACAAGTAAGCTTGTCACCTTGGATTGTGTATTGGCTTGGAGAAACGCTCCTAGGAAGGGAACATAAAAAGTGGAACTACATGATTCCTGTTCAGCACTGAGAGTCACAAGCAGCAGGGCACTGTCAGAGTAAACTAGCCAGTCTAGTATCTTCTTTAGAATAGAGGTACTCCCAAGCCCCCACCAAAACCTCTCCACAACATGACAACACCACAAAAGCTTGTCTCTTTACATTTATCAAATTTGTAAGTCCATGTATTTGTAATGGCAAGTTACAGTAGATTCTTTCTCATTTTTCAGTGATTCAGAACAATGTACTTTCTCCACTGAAAGAATGCTTTACCTTTTAAGTGTTAACTCTGGGTGTATCAGTGTGAAGTCAGACTCAAAGCTGCATTAATATCTCCACTGTCAGTGGACATTTCAGCCATCTTGGGAGAAAAGGCTCAAAGCCCAAATAGTTTTGGCTGTGAATCTGTATCAGGTCAATGTTGAGACAGACACGATGGCTCACACCTGCAGTATCTCTAGCTTTCAAAACCACTGAAATGGGGAGTGACTAAGCACAGCTGACAGGCTTCACGTGTGAAAGGGCTAAGTGTGGTAGAGGTTGGAAGAGGGAGTAGCCCTGTTTCGGACAGCTGAGTGGGGGAGGCGGGGCCTGACCCGAGCCCTGTCTGTCTGCAGCGTGTCCCGGCCCTGCGAGAGCTCGCCAGGACCAGCAGCTGCGGCTGCTCTCCATCGGAAATCCTGCGGATGGAGAGGATCGTTCTGGATAAGCTGAACTGGGACCTGCACACTGCAACACCGCTGGAGTTCCTTCAGATCGTGAGTATCACCATTGTGGAGACTTCTTTTTTTTTGGAAACACAAATTTGTACCATTATTGATATGAGCTAAACAAACTGACCTTTGAAAAAAAAAAAAAAAAAACTATTCCGCAGCATTTACTGATGTAAACTGAATGGCATTTCTCCGTGTGCCTCTGGGAGGAAACGTGTAGGGTGTTGTGCGTTCTTTTAAAGAATGAAAGCTGACGAAGCAGCCTTTCCCCCTTTCGTTCCCCGCCCCGCCGCAGTTCCACGCGATGGTGCTGTTGTGCAAGTCGCAGTTCCTGGCCGGCCTGCAGGGCGTGAACCCGTCCCAGCACATGGCCCTGCTCACCCAGCAGCTGCACCACTGCCTGGCCCACAGCTCGCTGCTGCACATCAAGGGCTCCATGCTGGCCCTGGCCCTCATCACGCTGGAGCTGGAGAAGTGCTGTCCTGACTGGCTGGCTCTCACCATCAACCTGCTCAAGAAAGCGCAGGTACCTGGCCTGTCATTCGCATGCAGGAACCAGTTTCCAACTCTGCCGTTTTACCATGAAACCCCTTTCTGTTGACCGACCGTCAGCCTAGACAGATATTTCTGAAGAGCAAAGACTGCAGTTGTGTAAATATTTTCCTTGTTTCCTTAAGTCACTTCCTTTCCTTGATTCCTTGATGCGCAAGACTGAAACAAGGGGAGGAGAGAGATGATTGATTTAATTGACGACATTAGACTTCTTTTATTTACTTGGTACCTTCTTGTCTCTACAAGAGACTAAGGCTGTACCGAATTGTAAGAATTGATCAGTCTTTTTAATGTAGAATTGTAGCCTTTTTATATATGTAATTCAGTCGCTGTTTTCCAGGGAAAACCATAGTAGCAGAAAATCAACATCCGAGTGATTCATTTTGCTAGCATTGCATTGGTTGCTGTCCAAAGATGGAGGTATACCAACTCCCTAAGGGGAATTTACATAGACATTTTCGTTGTAAGTTTGATAGGGGGACCTGTGTTGGGCAAACTTCCAACAACCCATCTGACTTCGCTAGACTGACGCCATGTAACGTTAAACAAATGACTCTAGGCCTCAGTTCAACAGTGATGAGCGCATCGCAAAAAGCACTTAGCAGCTCGATTGCGGTCTGGATTGCTTCAAATGGCTGGCCAATTAACATGGTCAAGGACAGGGAGTTGGCAGTAGTCCATAGCTAGCATTGGATTCCGAAAAATATTTAATTCTTATGTGTATTAATGGGTTTGAAGCATCCCAGTTAATCTACTACTGATTTATTCAACAAATAGAGAAAAAGTTAATGGTGATCAAGGCCAGAAGAATCGAATCAAAATGTAGTTAAATAGTGCCTTAATATATGTTCACGTGTTATCTCAGTCTTGCCAGGAGTCGTGAACAGGACCGGTGCTTTGGGGTTTAAACTGAAACATGTCTTTCTGGACAGTTAGTCTTATTATATTGTTGTACTCTGTTAATTCTCTTTGCCTTATTGAATTGTTACTGATATATTTATTGCAGTATTGTGACGTCTGGTTTATATAGCTTTTAAATGCTAATATAATCATTGTTCAAACCGTTAGCAGTGAAGGTAACCAAGCTCTTGTTTTTTTTTTTTCTTTACCCCCCCCCCCCCCCCCAGATTGATAGCTCACAGCTCATCAGCTGTCGAGAGCTGGTGGCACGTTGCCTGTCCACACACCAGGCTTCCCTGCCTCCCAACACTGTGTACATCTACCAGCCCCTCTGCCACAGCCTGGCGTCGTGCGAGTGGGGAGGCGTGGCCCCGCAGGAGTACCCTGTCCATCCACCAGGCCAGCCTGCTGGGGACAGGGCCAGCCCCCGGAGCCCCGCCCCCGCCCTGCTCGCCCACCCCTCGAGCCACGCCCACCGCCACCTGCTCCACCTGCACTGCAAGGCCAGCGCCAAGCGCAAGGTGGAGGAGATGGAGGTGGACGAGTTCTACGACGGGATCAAGCGCCTCTACAACGAAGACAGCGTTCAGGAGGGGGGGGAGGGGCAGGGCCAGGCATGCAGCGTCTCGCTGGCCCGGCAGGAAGGCAGCAGCTCGCCCTGCCCCCCCCTGCAGCCCGTCCCCGTCACCTAGAAGAGAAAGGAAAAAGGCCTTCTGTTACCCTCTCGTCCCTGCCACAGGATGAAAACCGAGCCGCAGTCCAGTGCGTTATCTCCAGGATGGATTGAACCAAAAATACAAAAAATAAGCTGCTGATTCATAACCATTTTTGAGCACAAATAGAAAATGTTAAAAAAAACGACAAAAAAAGCATATAATCTAAAATTTCCCCTAAAAAAAAAAGTAGAACTACTTTTTTCCCCTGTGATTTTTTTTCCCATTTACAGTTGTCTGGCTTAAGTGCTCATTGCATTTCTCGCCTCGTTTATTTTCACCATGAAAATGTTCTAGAAGTTTCATCGCTTGAAATGAGATTTTTCTTTCCTCTTGCCAAAGTCTCTCACTGCATGTTGTGTTGGTGTTGTTTCAAGTTAATCACAGGACATGCTTGAAAGAGTAAAACTGAGAATGTGTTTTGTCAAAGTGTAGAATTTGTGTTTAACTGCCCAGTTAAAAACCGTAAGTGGTGTGGAATAAATTCTGAAATGTCGGTAGAGTAGGCTATATCACCATTTAGGTTTGATTTATTTCACAGCATTCCCCTGCACTTCCATAAGCTGTTTTATCATTAATACAGACAAAATATTCCTATCACAATTAAAGAAAAAGCATTAAATGTCATTTATACAAAGAAACAATAGTATTTCATCTGATTAAACTTGGGCAGTCATAGTGCAGATTCAATTTGTGAATCTTTCTAAAAACATAACTGCAGAACAAAAAAATGAATATACCAAAAAAAAAGCTTAATTCATTCACATTTATTTTGCTGTTCATTCATTGCAAGCTCACTGTTAATGCAAAAAGCTCTTTCTTATGCCTGGGATTGATAACTGCATCTGTACTGCTGGACACCCTGTGGCACCAATAAAAAGAAATCATCTGATTTCCATTTGTCTGCTGTATTGTGTTTTGACGTAGAAAGTAGATTTCAGTTACCAGCCATCAAGATCAGGTTTTTGTAAGTACTGAGAAGATGGAAATTTCTAGGAGGTAAACATCCTGCTTTCCTTTCAACTCAGGATGTAAGATGTGCTTATTTTTAAGTAAATTACAGATTAAGAGTTTATATTTTCACCACAACCTGGAAAAGGCAGAAGGTATTAACCACAAAATGTCATGTTTGATTATATTATAGGCCTGCATTTATCGGGTACTGTAAAACATTTATAAGTTAAGAGCTAAGTGCTGATACCATAATAGTTACTAGAGCTGAAATCTAAAACACTAAAATTGTTGAATATGCTTAGGATATGCACCTGTGGTTCATCTTATTAAATGTGCCATTGATATCATTCAAAGAAAAACAAAAAAATTTAGTTTAAAATTGATGTTCCAAGAAAGAACAATAAAGCCATGACTAATTAGTATAACCCAGTTTTTTCCTTGTGGTAATAATACACGCTATTTGTGTATAGTGGTGACAACATAAGTGCGTACTTAGGCTGTTCTGGAGGTCTCCGTGAAAAATTGCCGAAATGGAATGCTGCGCAGGGGGTTGCATTCCAAAATGGGGTTAATGGGAGTTGTAGTCTGGAATCTGTCTAACCTACTAGAGCATCTCAAGATCTGGACTTCATATCCCATAATTCACCGGCTAAAATATTTTGTGACGCTGTACAATTCAGTGCACTTGCTGAGAGGCTGTGTGGTAACACATTATACGTTAAAAAAGAATACTACAATGGTCGTGCTAAACTATGGCAGGTCCCGGATTAAACCGAAATGTAGATGACTACATGTAAAATGTGTTGCAGGCTACTGTCAGCTGAAAAAAAATCAACCCTAAATACGTACAGTGTTCTTGGAATTTACGTCGGACGCAATAACTTCACATAGGCTACGAACTTTATTACTGTGCAGAGAGTTTTTTGATGCCCGGGTTAAATTAACGCAACCAGTTCAACGCAGGTATGCAACTGCAGGTGGAGTTAGTATCATTGGGGAGGAGTCTCCCGAGCACTGAAACTGTCTACAGATAGACAGAACGCTGGAACAGAAGTCTGAACAAAAAATTAAGTGGATAGGCATGGCCACCGAACTTACTCAAGAGGCAGTACTGAAATTTATTTGCAGCAAAAACGGAAGAGTAAAAAATTCGGATCTGTTAGATTACTTCAAACGGTTCCTTCGGGAAGATGAAAACAGGACGGAGAACAGAGAATTGTTTAAGAGGTTCGTGAATTCGGTGGCGGTGGTAAAACGAGAGGAAGGTGTGTCTTTTGTCCTGCTCAGGAAAAAATATACGCATCTGGTTCGATACGTCGGCGATACCACCTCACCAAAGACACCTTATGAAAAAACCGCAAATGCAAAAGAACCTTTTTTGAAGGACGACTCGAGCGGAATCCAGGAGAAAGGTCAAACTAATAGTCAAACAGATTTTAAAGTTAAAGGTAAGAAGCCGTCCCATGTTGGCTATGATAGCACGCTCCAGAAGAACCCTGACAAAATATTGTTGGCCGCTGGAATTGTAAACAGCAATACAGAGACAGTTAATATCGAAACAACTACCAGTATTTTACCTTTACATACGGCGGAGCATTCGCCACCTCCAACCGTCAAAGATATAGATAACCGGCCTTGTACTTTGAAACCATCCGAGTTGCATTTGCAATCAAATGAGAGCGGTGAGACATGTCAACAAGTACAGACTGGCAGAGTTTCTGGCGGAGCTGTTTTTCCTTCGTCACAATCACCTGATCTGACAGGTGCTGTTCAGGAGAATATTTGCATTGCTGATCAGGGACAGTCCAAAGAGAGTTATGGGAAAAGTAAGCCATCATCATTAGATTGTGAATACAATGAGATCAAAATTATTGTTCCTGAAAATGTTACATGGAATAATGTCCAAAGCCGACTTAGAGATGACAGCTTGAACAGTAGCTTGGAGTCAGTTGGTGCCTCGCAGCCATTGCATAACCTGTTGGCAAGTAATCCTCGAATTTCAAGTTCCACTCCTTGTCTGTTGGATTGTTCAGAATCTGCAAATAATCTGCCTGATTACCAGTTAACAGCCCACAGCAACGGGAGCCTACCAAGGTTGAATGATAGACTCAGACCCCACTTTAGGGAAAACAGTGGCGAGGAGGCACTATTCGGTCCGCAGTCTGTGCGCCACAGCCTACCCCTTGATAATGCCCGGAGCCATGCCCCTGGAAGTTTTGCAGAACATCACCATGCCAGGCTATCCACCAGCCACGGTGACCTTCTCCTGCCCCCTTACGATGACAGTGCATGGCCTGAGATCGTGTCTAAAGGGGGGTGGTCCAGCGACGACAGCCTTAATTACAAAGAACTGGCTGGCGAGCAAGAGGGCAAAGTGCGAGAGATGTTGGCGCGTGCTCAAGAGGCCAGGCTGTTCGAAATGCTGCGCAGTTCAGAGGGGAAAGTGGGCCCCTTGCACCACTCAATGGGTAATCTTGATGACCAGGAACCCGGGGTAACCGGAGCTGGTTCAGGATCCACAAGCCCGGTTACCGTGCGCCCCAGTGCACGGAGAACCCGCAGCCAGCTTCGGAGCCGCTTGTGCCGCAGTCTAGGGGCGGACCTGGACCAGCCTTTCTTTGAGGACGGAGTCTCGGCGCGGATCAACCGTCTTCACCTGCTGTCATCTTCTCTGAGCTTCAATTACTCCACACCCCCCCGAACGCACAGCTACGGGGACGTTTCCTCTCAAGGCAGTGGCAGTGGCAGAATCCATCCTGTCAGTGATGGCTCCGGTTTCCACCGGAACTCGATGGTACCACTTGATCCCAAAGAACACGACTGGATGGTGAAGGCAGCTGCAGGTACATGGACGGACATATACTCTCTGTTTCGAGATGAGCCCGGTCTCCTGAACAAGAGGGACTTCATCTCTGGATACACAGTGCTGCACTGGATTGCCAAGCACGGGGACCATCGGGTGCTCAACACGCTCTGCTATGGGGTCAGTAAAATGGGAATGAACCTGGATATTGATGCTAAAACCACCTGTGGATACACGCCCCTACACCTGGCAGCTATGCACGGCCACAAGAAGCTCATCCGCCTCCTGGTGCACAAGTTCAAAGCAAATGTGGCCATAAGGGACACCAGTGGTAAAAAGCCATGGCAATACATTGGCAAAGGTGGCCCTAGGGACCTCCTACACCTGCTTGGGGCCCCTGCGAACATAACTGGGGGCTATATCTCTAATCAGCCAGCGTCTGTGGAGAAACTGATGACGCGACCAGGCACAATGTCCCCCAAAGTGAAAAGGCATTCTTCAATTGCGGCGTTTCTCAAGCACAAGTCCCTGCTGAAGGTTTCGAGTCACCCCGAGGCCTTTCTGTGAGCCTGGGGCAGTAGCACTGCGGCCTCGTTCCTGGGATGATTGTGACTGAATACCACCGGGGCTGAAGTGATGGCTGCAGGGTTAAATAGAAGACCAAAATGAGCGATGAAAATGCTGTGAACCATTTTGTAAAAACAATGTATTTGTGACTTACGATCAGTATGTGTAGAATGTGTGTATGCCACTACACCAGAGCTCACCTTCATTTTAGAAACTTGGGGTTCCTGTTCATGTTTGCCGCAGGGAATGTAGTCTCCCGTCAAGCAAGGTTTTTTTCAGCGAATGGAAAGGAGATTTACTGATAATAGACATTTCCATATTATTTTCTCCTTTTCTGAAGTATATGCTAGCTGAAGGCATATTTTGAGTTGTTCTGAAAACAGTAACAAGGTTAAACTATTTTTTTGTACAGAAACATGCTGTCCAAAGCCCCTCTCAGAACAAAAATTAACATTATTAACTAGCTGCATGAGGAAAATGGAAGTTTACACATTTATTTATTTGGTTCAGTTCCACCCAGGTGTTATCGGTCCAATCGCTCCTACCAATAAGTTCTTTTAATTCAATTCCAAGCTAATTCAGTGTGTTTTTATTCAAAGTTTTCCATTTGTATGAAGTTTGAGTTTAAATGATCCACTCACGTTATATCTGGAACCTATCCTAACCGTAAGTTATCCTCTGCTGCTTACCCTATGGGAAACCACTAAGGATATGTTGGACAAATTCACTTGTAACACAATTTCCAGGGTTAATGAATTTGTGTTTGTTCAGGACAATGCAGTCATTCTGCTTTTCAGTCTGCAGTGAGGTATGAACAGCATTTGTTTTCATTTTGATGGCTTCGGTAAGTTTTAAGATGATGCGTTGCATGGAAGAGAATATAAGCGGCTACAAAACTTGTCCAATAGTCAACTGTTTGTCTGCCTCAATTTATTCAGGAATAGTACTGTTACAGCTTTATTTTGGGCCTACAGTTGGAATGTATTAGTGCATTCCCTCCCATTGAATATGGAGTTTCTGAGATTGTATTTCTTTCAAATGTATTTGTGCTAAACATGAGCTCAGTTTGCTTCAATAGCAACAGTAATTTGACTTGCACATTGATGTGTTTAGCTTTGTCTTTAAGCCTTCCCTGCAGCTAACCTGATAGTGTCTGAAAGTGAACACTGTCCTAGTGAAGTCTGGCAACCGAATCTGTGCTGAAATTTGAAATTGGGAAATGGTGCCAAGTCTGTGGTCTACAGTAACCACCAAAGCTCTGTTGTTTCTGCATGGACTATGCCGTATCAAACTCAATTAGTCTGGTCAGAGTAAAAATATCATTTGTGTTGCACGCTGAAGGGTTAGAAAAGTGGGAATAGTGGGTTTGTGGGTGTGTTTGTGTTTTCAGTTGATTCAACACTTTGTTCCTTATTCCCCATGCTCTTCGTATTTTTCCTTTGTTATCTGCATGGGCCATGTTTCCGGAGGAACTTACTTTTATGTCTGTACTTGTCCTTATCAGGTATAGAAGGTTTGGATGAGAACCATTGGGTAACTACCTTTTCTGCAATACACAGCACTTCAGTATGTCAAATATATATAGTATATTTATATAAATAGTCTCTTTGTGAATAAAAGCATGTAATTACTTTTACTGTCTCTGTTCCATTTGATTTTTTTAATAGCAAACTGCTTTACTAGGATAATGAACGGCTCCTAAACGCACATATTATCATTACAGTGCTATTTCACATTGTTTGAAATGGTGGAGCACCCATCTCCAGCTAGATTGAAATGATACTGTACGCATGTAGCTTATTGTATTTCTGTGTTTGAATATATAGGTCTAGGGGTGATTGAGGGGTGCTAATTCCTGTACTGCTTTGTACTGCTGTGCTGTACAAAAATAACAAATGGCTTCCCTCTGTGGGTAGCCACCATTTCAGGCTGAGTTCATGTGTTGTTGTTATGGTAAATAAGATGTGTAAAAGTGTTTAAATGAGTTCCCGTTTATGTACATCAGGGTATATGGTTGTAACCATACAGGAGTTTTTGACTTGCTTCTAACAATTGACCTTTGTCACCAGATGTGCATATCAGTCAGTTTCCATAAAGAAAATTCTGGACAGGCCAATCAAGATTGATTTCATACTATGATACTAAGACACATGTCTCAAGGTTGGAGCCTGCCTGTTAAACTCCAATTTATTTTAAGCACATAACTTTGTTTTTGCTGACTATGTGGCTTATTCCCATATTTATTCCTGTAGGTTAGTCTAGTTTTGCATACTTTTAGGTGCTTTTCAGTGTATTATGCAATGGTCACCAAACTCAACTGGTCTTCAAAAAAAAACAGCAGTGTAGTATAATGGCTAGGGAGTTGATCTTGTAACCTAAAGGTCACAGGTTCGATTCCCCGGTAGGACACTGCCGTTGTACCCTTGAGCAAGGTACTTATCCTGCATTGCTCCAGTATATATTCAGCTGTATAATTGAATACAATGTAAGTCGCTCTGGATAAGAGCGTCTGCTAAATGCCTGTAAAATGTAAACTAAACTAAACTCTTATCAGCAGCTTTGTACTTTGAGCTGGCTGAAATTTCAACAGCACTGATCCAGTACTTCAATGTCATGCATTATCTAAGCTGCTGTGGCCACTGAAGGACAAACGATATTCTTAATTTTTGTAACATAAAACAAACATGCCGAACCCCTATTTTTATTGGTTTTCATAACAGCCAATGCTTAATTAAAATAATTTTACTTTAACATTTAATTTAATTTATAATACTTAAATAGAATTAGTTTCCCCACTTGTTATATATGTTTATATATACCATATATATCTGGTGTGGACGCAGGCTAGTGTTTCAGACCCTTGCATGATCCAGCAGTGCTGAAATCCTCTGGCTTTGGTGCTCCTTTCTGGTTTTTAAAGGTTCTGAAAACTGAAATCTGTTTATTATTTGCTGATTGTTGTTTTAATATGGCCAAGAAATATTTTTAAATGATTCTTGCAAAAATAAACATATAAAAGCCGGTGGCGAAATTAGATTGCTTTCCCCCTTGGCTAAACGCCAGGTTTTCAGTGGGCGGGGTTAACTGGGTGTTAGTTGCATTACAAAAAGCTAGTGAACTAGTTTCTACATGTAATGTGTAGAAATGCAATATGTAAAAGCTTGCCACTTTTGTACGGGTAAGGCAAGCTAAGTTAAAAATGCCTAAGCATACCCCCTTCTCTGGATGTTTCACAAAAATGAAGAGACCTACAAGAAATGGGTTTAATTTCTGGAGCCCACGGGCAATGCATTGCAATAATCTTTACAGTTTGTATTTGCAGAGCCCGTTCTTGCCTGGAACTTGCAGAGCGCGGTGGATCGGTAAGTAGGCCTATTGTTAGCTTGTGGTAATTGAATAGCTTTCAAGCTTAGATATGTGGAATGAAAGACTTTCTTTATTCGGGTGTAATGTCCAGAGTGTGAGACTTCTAAAGAGTTTAATGTTAGTGTAGAGTAGCTCAGCATTACAATGTTATTTCACATTGAATGATCTCCAGGTTTAATTATCTGATGCTAAAGCCTAGTTTATGTTGCTTTCTTTCATTTTGTGTAAGGCTACTGCTCTATCTGGCTCTAACCTAGCAAGTGATGAGAAATGGTTACATATGACACGTCTCACAGATATGAACGTTAATGAGGATACACGCAGGATACACGCCCACCCTGTCCTTGTCTACTGAACATGTCACAATAATCTAATAATGTTTATTACAATTTAATGGTTATAACTGGGTTAAAAACTAAATTTTAAGAAAGAGAGAAATATTAAGAAGGCAATCAGTTATCACTTAAGGGAATGTAACTTTGAATGTAACAAGTTGAATCCTGTTGCCTGGACCTTTAAGGCCTGCCCACAACAGGCCTTGGGGCTCAATGACATTCCCACTTATCTGCCCCACAGACACCTGGGAGATGTGTGTCACTGTCTGCAAGGCACAGCCCCTAATAAGGTAAGAGAACAAGCAGGAGAAACTAGGTGTAGCTATTGTTCCAGGAAGTTTGTTCAGTGCATTTCGTTCAGTGCAGTTTGTTCAGGTGCCCTCATAAAATTCTCCATTTCAGTTTAAGCAAGTTGTCTTAAGGAATTAAACTGAAAAAACGCAAGACACATTTCAGTTTGTATACCTTGTGGCACATTGTTTAAGACTCAATAAAGCTTACATTCACAAAACTAGCTGCTGTTATAAAAGATTTGTAGAGGGAAAATAATATCATAATCAGAATAATAACATTAGCAAATGCAAACATGCATTGTGTAAACGTGCATGCGTTGGAATTAAACATGTAAAATAGGTTTGCATGAAATCTGAATGAATTTGATATTGAAATATATGGCTCTTGATATAAATTTTTTTGGAAAAAGACACTTTTTGTTACCTAGACAGTGTGAACACCATTCCTATGGATGTGTATTCATTTATACTTTCAGGCATGATTATCAATATATTTTGCATTATATGTAAGCTTTTCAGGCTCTTGTTGAATATGAAATAAGTCTGCATATTTTAAAATACACCCCGAGCGACTGTTTTGAGCAAATAAAAACCTGGTAGAATGCCCACCTCTTTAAAAATAGATTTATTTCATAGAATGAATATTTGTTTTCCAACTGTCTTCGACCATAAAACAAGGTTTGAACCAATCTGCCTTGATTACTTTAAGGATCAGAAACAGTAAGATCTGGGTGTTCGAAAATGGCTTCGCAAAGCAATAAATGTATTGTTGGCACCTTTTGCCTTTATTGCTGAATATATTCACTTGCAGGTGTTTTATATATTTAAATATGATGTAGAAGGTGCTCTTAAAATAAAATGAAAAATGAATTACACTGGCAAAATAATTTGGAAAGTGCCCTATGGTCAATATAGAGGCACATGATTAAATCCACAGAACTATCACAATGTGCTCTCCTCACAGTAGTACTGTATTTGTCTTGTGATAACATCTGCCCTGTGTGATCTGAAATAAGCAGTAACTGCATACATGCAGATCCTTCCTGCGACTTACTTATGGACTAACAGGAATATTAATAACCACGATGACCTTATGTGTGGAATTATTGTTTTGGTGGACAAAAATCCTAATTTCCTTCTTTCTTGAAAGTAATGCATGTCTTGACATTTCACGTACGTTCAAAAACATCCTGTCATAAAAAAGTCAACTACATAATAGCAATTTGTAGAAGAGAGGTTAGCACACCATATGTACAGCCACTTACATAAAATATATATAAATAATCATTGCTGTGGTCCTTGGATCACGTGGGAGCTATACTGAACTTTGTTTTAGTGTACATGACAAATATCCAAAGTTTAAGTGGTTTTTCTAGGATGTAGTCTTCATATGACAGAATGCAATGGCGCTGAGCCTACAACTGAGTAGCCGCCCGGAACAAGTGCCATTTCGGTCCAGTGCTATTAATATCTGTGCTGATAAAAATGAAAAGGGTGTTGAGAGGATTTAGCAAACAGTGCTTTTCTGAAAACAACGTGGACACAGTCTTTTATCATTGCAGATAGAACACTGTCTCCACAAACGCTGTGCACAAGAAAAAATAAAAAACCATCAGTAGGTGCTTAATACTGCAGAGCAGTCATTTGGCCATATTAAATCTACTGCAGGTTGTTGGGCTGTAACGATACCCTAAAAGCATCACGTAGAGTGCTTATATATCTCATGCAACATTTGTGTGCAAATGTGGCAAAATATAAAAGCATATTGTGTACGCTATGGCCTTTCTTACCTTCTCTGAATGTAGATATACATTACCTCTTGTTTCCGGCCAATTTTTTTTATTTCACGAATGGCCAGACCCATCATGTTGTTTTAGAAATGGGGGTGGGGTGAGGGGGCATTCACTAAATTTATAGCACCACTGATAAAAATACCATAGGCTCTTCATGCATCTTTCAGGTACCCAAATGCCAGTTCCCTTTAATTATACATTCAATCACCCCCTTGGCCTCGATCTATAAGTCATCTAAAAATCCATGTTCAGGATAAGGCCAGAGTGAGCACATTTCATAAGTGTGAAAAAAGGCAGGCATGTTTGATAGTTAAAAGCAGACTTAAGTACAAATATATTGTCATTCAATGTCTGCTACCAGTCATTGGTGTGTGGATCTGGTGTGAGGGTCCTTCAGAATGACTAAGCGGGTGACATCATCCTTCAATATAAAGCATATTCCCCTTCTGCTGGAGGGAGAAGGTGTCCGACCAAGGAGTGTGTGCAGTCCAGCAGGGGGAAGAGGTGTCAGTTCAAGTATATTCTTCAGCAGTCTTTGTGAGCAGCAGTCTGAGCTGGGGTCAGAGGGAGGTCACCGCAGGAGAGCGGGGAGGAGGGGGGGAGGGGCAGGGGGCAGGGCTGGCAACCTGGGCCTGGCCCTCGGGATGCAGGTCTTCGCCCAGCCTGTGCAGCTGCTCCTCCCCCTGCCGGATGAGTTCGTCCAGGTGGCGCTGTCGAATCATCAGCGCCGGCTTCACCAGGACGAAGCGCCGGTACTCGCGCAGCTGGGGCGCGGTCAGGTACCCGCCCAGGATGTCCAGGACCAGGCGCTCCCGCCGGTCCAGGTTCTCCTTCAGCTCCCGGGCGTCCTCGTGCTGACCGCAGAGCTTCCGCCGCCTGTTCTGCAGGGTCTCCTAAGGATACACAAACACGCACTCTATTACCGCTCCAACCCATCAGCCCGGTCTGCATACAACACTACTGCTCCTAAACTGAACTACAACAAACCCAGCAACATGAATGCAAAAGAAAAACACCTTACTTCTGAAATACTGAACATAACTAAAACTGACAGACTACTGCACCACGCTACAAGAACCCTCAATCAGCCACAGTCCTAATACACTCTCGTCAGGAAAATATATATCTCTGACTATCATGTATCATAACAGAAAAGTTACACTCTCTCTAGCTCACACAATTACTGAGACACACACACAGCAGGCCACAGGCCTTGCTGTGTTTTCTACACATTCAGACAAATACAGTAAGCCCCATTGTCTTTTAGATTGTTGACATGGGAGCAGTGGAAGAACTAGCTCCTTTTCCGGCTCCTCCCTCTGCAGCCTGCATTGTTTGCAGACACAGTAAACATCTGACAACACCGTGCCCTTTGAATTCAAGTGAACTGCCCTGAGGACTTCAATCGGTGCCATTAACCAAAGGTACAGTCCTTTTAAGCGCATGAGTGGAGCCCGAAAACTCATTCACATACACTGGGTTTTGTTCATGAATTTCAGTCTGGATTTTTAAAGCTTTTATTTTTTACAAACAGGCTGTAATTTAATTCCTTAACAATATTTCAACAATTCACTAATGTGTACTTAGCAGCACCTAGTGGCAAGAATAAATAAGAAGGCTTTTTTTTTTTTGGTTGGATTATAACTATTAATTATGAATCACATTATCAAGATTATCTGACTGATGACTTTATCTGGGTGACCAATTATTACTCACTCCTTATGCCACAAATAATAATAAAATTCAAACAAAAATAAACAATGATCTATTTCTGTATGCAGGTTTTATAAAAACCAAGTATACTTATAGTGACAACTGGTTTAATTGATCACTCATGACTGAACACAATATGCTCCACTGACTGTGTCAAATCAACCAAGTAATACAATGAAGAAAGGCTCATGAAATATTTCTTGATCATAGCACAGTCATTAATGATTCAGAAATAATGTCAAAACTCCCAAACAGCAACAAACACAGTGGATACACAATATCAAAACAAGGCCTACATTAAAAAAAAAAAAACTATGTATAGCACATATATGTTTGAATATATAAATACATATATAAATATAAGACAATTATATTCTGAACCAGGTCCTGTTAAATGCCTTTGATGTACTACATTTTGGAGAGTATAATATACCTTCCATTTAAAAATATAAAATATACAGAATATACATCAATGTATTGTCCTGTATATATTGTAAGAATAGATATTGTCTGATGCTGCATTTTGAAACCAATTTTTAGCCCTGATGTTTTCTTTTGTAATGTAATGTAATGTAATTTAGTATATTTTTCAGTTGGAAGTAAACCCACAGAGTATGAACAATCTCCCAGGAGACTAGACTCATCCAAGACTGTGTCAGCCTGGAGGAAGTGGGAGGAGTGACAGCACATAAATCTGACAGAAAAGCACCTACGGTTATAGAAACAAAGTGAGTATAGGATGACATAAACGATTTGTCTGTGCTAATGCACTGATATCATTGCTTGATGGAGGTTAACTGTTTAATTCCCCTTCTAGAAGTCAAGCAAGAGAGCGAAGCTTTCTGTATTGTAAAAAGCAGTCTTCTTGGTGCCTATGGGTTAAGAATAAAGAAATGAGAAGTTTGGCAATCGATAATAAATTAAATGGCAATTTGAAACAGCTTCCTGCAAAGAGCATAAACTGAATTTTCCTATTTCTGTTAGCCTGTTAACCAGGACCAGTGCCGTATAATACACCTACTCCAAGGGCCCTGGGTTTGTTATATTCACTGTACCTCTTTAGGTTTGCATAAATCAGTGTCATCAAAAATGTGGAAAAAACATTGGTATGTTTTCGACATTACAACATGGAGCTGAGGGACTTTTGCAGGTATCTAAATTATAATAATAGTCTGAATTTTAATAAATAATAATAAATTATTCATAAGCCGGGCTCATTGCTGCAAGCTTCTTCATCAGTTTGGGAGGGTGGAGCACATGGTGCTGTTGGAAACTGCAGTCTGCCAGCTGAGCTCACGCAGTCACTGTGTCAGAAGATTACCCTCTTGTACAGTTTGGGCTGGCCAACTGCAGACACCCTGCCAACCACAGGGGGTCACTAACGCACAAAAAGACAATCGAACTACCGACTGAATCCCTACATCCCATGGTGTTATGGCAAGTTATGTGTGTACACCAATGATAGGTGCATTCAGTAAGCTGAAAGACACCATTGGTGGGACTGATAAAGAAACAAGACACATTTCAGGAGAGTAAAATGCATGATGAACTCTACTCATTGTCCATGGCATACTTCCTCAAGTGTTCCTCGATAGACAGGTCACCGTGAATCCTGCTACACACGTAAGTGACGTATGAGCGGGCAGACTCACCCTCTCCTCGGCGCCGTCCTCGGTCTCCTCGCCCTCCAGGGCGGTGAGGGCGTTCTCCACACGGGCCAGCTGCCCGCACAGCGACAGCAGCAGGTTGACCATCTTCTCCAGGTCCCCGATGAACATGCGGTACTTGTCGTACTCGTTGGCCTTGCAGAGCTCCTGCACCAGCGCCTCCACGCGGGCGCTCAGAGCGCTGAACCTCTTCTGCTCCTCCGCCAGCCCCTCCCTCTCCCCCCGCAGCACGGCCACGCTCTGGGACAGGGCCTTCACCAGCTCCACCTGCCCGGCAGGGGGGGAACATGGCAGGTACGTGTTAGCGGTCCCGCCTTCAAACACCAGCTCACCAAGCTCAGTATCTTCTATCAGCTTCTAACTGTTGCTTTATACAATGAAAAGCATATTTATTATTCAAACACTTTTTTATCAAACTACAGAAGTGAATGTTGATTATGGTTACCCTGTTCAGAACTTTGATTCTAGATTTAAATGAGATAGCACCTACTTCCATATCCACAGTTTGTTAAATTTGCTTCAAGAAACACACAACAGTAAGATGAATACATGGGTACAATGTGGCTGTAATGAAAACAATGCTTTTATTTCTTAATTTCACAGCTGGTAGAGAATGCAGTGTAACACACGGAGTGCAGTAATGAAAACACAGAGTCTTTCAAACAGAGGGAAATGGATAACCACCTTCTTTTGGTCAAGGTCCACTTCCACTTCGTCCAGGTCTGTCTCCATCTCTGCTTGGGGGCCATCTTCCCTCTGCAGTGGTCTTTCCTCAGCAGCGAGAACTCTGCCCTGCCTTCTGCTGGTAAGAGGGGTACAGTGCAGTGTAGAGCGGTCAGGAGAAACACAGCAGACAGGGTAAACTGCCACAATGAACCACTGAGTACACTGTGTAGTACAGCAGTGATATAGCACAGGAGAACTGTAGGGTTGCTGTACTGTACTGCATGGGGTTGGTTGTCCTCATAGCCCATGTGGTAAAAACAAAGGAAATTAGCACAGGCTATAGGCTGACTGTCTTTAATCCTTGGTGTGTCAATGTTTTAAATGCCTCCGTCCCAGCTCAAATTATATCCCACGTAATATGCTCATTTAAATAAATGTAATAAAAGAAGGCTGTACATGTACACATACACACCCAGGAGAAAAGAAATGTCGACTAACCAGTTTCCTTTCATGCCATGAGCCTATTTTCTCTCTGGAGGAATGATGAATATGTGCTGGTAAATGAAATGGGCCACCCTTTGTCATAACCACACATAAACACTCATTAAATAATAGGGAACAGTTTAGGAATGAGTATGCTCATTCATAACAATTATCGGTGAGAGTTTTGTAGGTCATATTTGAATCTGTTTCATGCTAAAGCACAAAAAATCTGTATATAATTGATCAAGACACACTGAAACAGATTCTCTGAAAAACAATAGTTACAGTAAACAAATTGCAGCGCGCTTAGCTGGAGTTTAAACCTCAGATTTAAACCCCTAGACCAAATTACTGCATTAGATCTGGAACAGCTAATCCTTATTTAACATATTCAGATACCTGTTTCGGGTGTAGGATTTTATATCTAACATCAAAAAGTCATCACCACTTTCAGCACTCTTAAAAAACTGAATTGCAAACAATTCTATTGCAACAAAATTACAAACTTACACACTTAAACCTTTTTAATTGGTCACACACACACTAAATATGTCTGCAGGGAAATACCAAACGTACACAGCCATCATCCATTAGGAATGGGAATTTGGTGAAAGGCAGTGTTACTGCAAGTATAATACAGTATGTAATACAGTGTCCCAAAAAATATGGCAACCCCCTTTAATAACAATCTGCAATGTTAAGAAGTGCAGCTAGGTGGCAGTGCTACTCTGTTGTTCATATAGCAGATTTTGTAACAGAATCAGTCCTGTGCTTGTATAACATTGATCTTCAAGGGCAAAACAAAGCCATTTTCAGAGTCCTTATGTTGAAGCTCAGATAACTGATTCAGATGAGTAAATTGTATCACTTCAATTACGGTGAATGACACATCAAATATTGCATATCATCACATAAAACCATACCAGAGAGTATTTTGTTCCCAAATACTAAAAAAAGGAGTCTTCTGGCACATACAAACCAATAATCAAATTCATAATTATTTAAATATATACCACATTAACCTCCATTTTATGATAAAGAATACCACTCCTTGTCTTTTCCCTTCTCTCTCAGAATTCAACTGGAATACAATGACACTCACCTGTCCTCCAATCGGCTGCTGCTCCTCCTCCGTTGCCTTGGAAGCACAATGGCGGGAAAGACGTCCTCCATCAGTTCCATGGCTTTTTGCACAGCCCAGGTGTCCAGGATGGGAGTCAGGGACTTGTCCCTGGACACCAGCTCCCTGGCCAATGCCTCCGCCCTCAGCTCCTCCGCTGACCTCTCTCTCCTGGACAGCACAGGATACTCTAGCTCCAGGCTTTCCTGTGCCTCCCGGGTGGCCTCTGTCTCTGAGACGCCCACGGGAGACGGGGTCTTGGCCTCTGTGCCCAGACCGAACACAGCAGCAGTTGGCAGGAGGTCAGAGGTCACCGGTGGGGGCGAGTGTAAGGGAGACACTGTCCCTCTGTTGACAGGTGAATGGTCCTGGGCGTACGTGCTGCAGGATTTCAGAACACAAAACTGAATTTATCCTGCTGCTAAAGTAAAAAAATATATCAATCACACTGACACTTCCACTTACAAACCTGACACTTACAGACCTACAGTAATACAGGGGTGTTGTAAATGAGGCCATTCCGGTTCAAACAGTGCAGTTTCAGCCTCGTATCTAACCTGAATTACTCCTATAAATATCCAGCTGTGTGAAAGGATAATGCAACATATAAAAAGGTGCAGTAAGCTATGCATGTAAATCTGGATAAGGACATCTAAGCCACTGGTTCATTCCAGCTATATATTTTGCTCTGTGGCTGGAAATGCATGTATATTGTGCATATATACTATAGTCATATTTTAAAAAGTGTAGTGTATATCTAATGTACAATTTATGGGAAAATCTGGAAAGTTCATGTGGTACCTCAGTAGATGCTCTGGTCTAGGAGACTGGGGCATCTCCACGTAGTCCTGCTGTTCAGCTGTGATGGGGGGCAGGAGCAGGGGTGGGGGAGGAGGCGGGGGGAAGTCCTCGGCGTTGTCCGCTTCCCAGACGGGCAGTGGAGGTGGAGGCGAGGAGGGTGGAGGCGGGGGCGGCAGGGCCGGCTCCTGGAGGAACACCTCATCCTCCAGAGGCTGCGAGGAGGAGGAGGTGAAATGGATGCTGGACTCCGAGATGCGCAGGAAGGGCAGGGGCGTGGCAGGGGCGGAGACGGGGCTCTCCCCCGGTGACCAGCAGCTGTGAGGTGCTGCGGACGGCGGGTCTTGGTGAAAGGCGGGCGGGCTCTTCTGGTCGCCCCCGGAGGACGGGGACCTGGCCGCCCTCAGAGCAGGAGGTGCCTGAGCCCCGTGCTCCTCCCTCGGGACGTCCTTCAGCGTCTCCTCCGAGGTGCCGCTGTCCGAGGAGCTCTTCCTGGCCGCGCCCGGCGGGCCCTGCCGGGTTTGGGCGCGGGGCGAGTCGGCCGGCCCCGCGGCGGGCAGCAGGCTCTGGGTGAGGACCTCCAGGGAGGCCGGGCACAGCATGTCGCTGGACCGCGAGTCGGGGTGTCCCGGGGAGGAGAAGGGGCAGGGCAGGCCCACGGAAGCAGCCAGGCCCGACATGCTGTGCGCCCGCTGGCGTTCAGAAAGCCTCTGCTTCTCTCTCCTGGTGACGGGGGTCTTCAGCTGCGTGGGACCCAGGTTTGAAAGGTATCTTTCCACTCGTAGGGAGGGTGCTGCACTCTCCACAGGCCTGTGAAACACAGCACACAGCTAGTCTCAGCATTTCCTCCTCATCCTCCTTCCCTTCCCTAAGATTTTCAGAATTTGTCCCTTTTTATTACTTCTTAACTCCAGGGATTCACTTTATTGCAAAAGGAACAGTTTGTTTAATATAGCCCAAAGAACTGTACTAATGAAGAATGTTTACCATTTTAGGCAAGGATTACTGGAATGCTCCTTTAAAAATATGCTTTTTAAATCCCAATCCAAGTCTCAAAATAAAACTGTATGGTTATCAAACTGGAAAGCTGAATCAATGTCTGCAATGCTACAACTTTCAATGAGAACTTTTAAAATGTTATTTTCTTCCATTTCTTCCATCACTTTTAAAATTAATTTAGCTCAAAAGAAAGCTGTATACAAGCCATGACACTGCCTTAAAGTGCACCATGGGAAACATAAACCCCACTATAAAAAGTGTAAAACTGGACCTACCAATCATAATCAAACAGAACCTTATATGGTCAGCCTAGTTGGTTGGAATGCCATACTTTGGAATGTCCGACCATCCATTTCTCTGAATTTAATAGGGAGGTATACAACACACACACACACACACAAACACACACACACACACACACACAAACACACATACCTGCTTTCAGTGGGGATGGACGGCGCAGGCCCCTTGGAAAACATTGTGTGCAGTCTGTAGTCTCCTGTCATTACATCCTGAAAACAAGGTCCAACTTAAACACACCGAAGACATATGAAGGAAATAAATCCAAGCTCACTAGTTAATAATTACTCATCCTTTCCACCGTGTGAGGCGAACCATTGCAGGGGATTTTCAATTGCAATCTTTGGCATACTTATTTTTTATGCGTTATTACTTGAACTGTTGCCACTGTAAATCAATACCCCCCATTAAAGGTGGAGGAATGGTTTGATCTGAAGCCATAAAACACATTCTATGAGGAGAGAAGCCTAAGCCCAGTTTTACTCTGCCATTTATTCAGCGAGACAGCCAATCACAATGATGCTGAATCAGCCGGTTACAGCCTGTGTTAAGACAACTCTCACGGCCAAGGTGTTGCGTTCTCAATGGCCCACATAAATCTTTATTGAGATATTATCAGCTTATTTTAATGCTATATTGCATAAGAATCATGGGATACTGAGTTATTACGCGTTATGTTATGCGACACTGCTATCAGAGTCAGTGCATCGTTTTCTGGGAGAAAATAACACAAGAGACAGTCGAATATTGAGTGGCTTCCTTTGGAAATGACAACAATGTTAGCAATATTCTTATTCAACTGGATCATCTCTGCGCATTGAATAAACCTCAAGGCAAACAAATGAGATGAGAATTTAACACAGAGAGAGAGCATTTTGAAATGTAGAAGCACATATGCTTATCTAGGAGTCCTGAATAGAGGAACAGTGATGGCGCTGTGTACGTAGCTGTGTTTAGATGAAGAGGACAAATTGCTCCTTGAGATAAACCACTTTCTTATCCCCCTAAAAGCATTTCCTGGCTAAACTGCCAAGCTTCCAAAGACATGAGTTATGAGTTATCTCCTCCCACCCTTCCCTCCAGAAATGAGCCTTATCAGGGCTGGCATCTCGCAGAGCTCCACTTCCACGGCCAGCTCCGTGGCACCACGCAGGAAGCGTCCAGTTCTGAGCATTTCCTGTGGAGCGGCTGGCTAAGGGGAGAGCGATGCTCGTCCGCCATCTGTCTCTTCACCACAGTCACGCACTTACAGCCAATAAAAAACTCCGATACGGGTCTCCAGAGAATCTGGACGAGGTAATTCACATCATGGCACAGAGAGAGTGGACACACACTTTCACAGCTATTAGCTCATTCACACATGGACAAAATGTCCCTTTCTCATGTAGTGATGCATTGCCCACTGAATAACAAAAAAAAATCCCTTCGTTAAACAAACAAGCCACTTTTGCACTTGCCAAAAAGCATCAAAAACAACAATAACATGGATCCAAAGGCCACAAGATAATCCAGGACCGATAGATAAATGCCGCCGCATTTCCTGGTTGGAAACGAAGACAGCAGAAGCTGGGACTTGTGCGGGTCATGGAGTGGACAGGGTGGAGAGACCTAATCATCCAGTGGGCAGACGGAAGTTGGGTGTGGTGTAATGTGGAGAGAGATCTCTGACCATGGCTGACCACAGGGGCCCATGGGATTCTCAGAATGCAAACACTAATGTTGAGTCTATATGCAGGCTTGCAGTCAAGCCAGAGGGTAAAGCAGAAACATTTTTATATGTTTTGCTTTACACAAATAAAAGTACTTATTTAATATATATTTTTAAAAACAAACTGCAGTGTTCCTTTTTTGGTTATTAAACACATGGCCACGTGATCTGTGGCTGTTTATATGTGAGGCCAAAAATATTAATTACTCTTTCTTTGTGTTCAAAGATTGTTTCAGCAGAAACATCGAAATGTAAAAGCTTGTAATGGGAAAACTGGAAAAATCTAGCAATAGCAGTTTTGTGGCAAGCAATTTTTCCTGAGAACGAACCATTTGCCACCATTTGTGTTTTTATGTCACAAGTGACTTGTGTGGGGGACCATGATTTACAACTGAGGGGCAAAAGATTCTTACAAATATATTTTTCTGATTTCTCATGAGGTGGAAGTGGGGAATTCCATACCTGATTGAGCTTCTCAACAGATGGCGAGGATCGAGATCTGAAGTGCTGAGGAACTGCGATCTCCTCAGAGCGATCCAGCAAGTCCTCCGCCGAGGCAGATTTCCCAGAGTTCCGTGCTGGGGCAGCCCTCTCGAAGGCCGTGTCGCAGTGCTGAGAGAACCAGAGGCCCTGTGGAGGTTGGGCGTGGGTGACCAGGGCAGGTCTATCTAGCTCCTGCTCCAGGCTGAAGAATCTCTGTGGCCTTCCCCGAGGCTTGTGGGCGGAGGAGGAGGACGAGGTGGACTCGGTGGAGGACGGAGGCCGCGCGGGGTTCCCGCTGGGGTATAAGAAGCCCTGCACCCCGGGGGGCAGAGTGGAGGACACCCGGCTCCCCTTGTGATGGCCGCTGGAGCATGAAGCCTCCTGGAGCTCCGGCTCCTGCAGGGAGACCAGGCTGGAGGTGGAGGACAGGCTCTGGGAGTCGGAGGAGTAGGAGAGGGGCTGCAGGTAGGCACTCTGAGGGCGCTGGCTCCTGGCCATCCGACGGCCCGTTTTCCGCTCCATGTACTCGGCCAAGGCGTCCTGCTGGAGCTGCTTCAAGTCTGAACGGGAGGAGGAAGAGGCCAGGGCGGGGCCGGGGCCAGGGCGGGGGCCAGGGCCGGGGTTGGGGCCAGGGCCAGCACTTCTGTGGGCTGCCAGTTCAAAGAGCCTGCGTCTGTTGGCCACGCTGGTCTCAGGGAGGTGGAGCTGGTCTGGGCCCTTTCCATAGGGGCTCAAGCAGCTGTCACCTTCTGACACGCCCACCTCATTCATCTTCTCCGGCTCCGAGTAACAGCGCTTCTTCTGCTCCAGGGTCAGACGTTTGCGCCCCCCGATCCGGACGGCGGGGGGGCCGACCGGCGGGACGCTGGGCAGCGCCGGAGGGGCCATTCCATCGAGCTCCGGGGTCACGACGTGCCTCTCCTTTGGGGTGTGCGGTTTGGGCAAAGTCTTGGGGCCCTTCCTCTCAAGGGACAGGTGCTTGCTGGGAGTGTGCTGCTCCACGCTCAAGTCTTTCCGTCGGAAGGACGTTGAGCGAAGCACCTTGGACTGAGCGCCCTTGATGCTGTCCCTGTAGGCCGTGTTGAAGGACGTGTCCTGGATGGTGCCCAGGATGTCCTGCAGGCCTTCCCTCCAGGGGAAGTCCTTCCTCTCGTCGTCCTCGGCCAGGTGGAAGGTGCTCTTGCTCCTCTGCAGGGCCCTGTCCGCGCCCCGGGAGCTCCGGGGCAGGTGGTGCTCCGTGCTCCGCCGCCTCTCCATGGACGGCAGCTGGCCGCAGTCCTCGGGCACGGCGCTGTAGCTCTGCGTGCGCAGGTGGGGCGGCACTTTGGAGCTCTTGGCCCTGGGCTCCAGGCTCAGCTGGGGGGCGCAGTCCACGTGGCCGGCGCTCTGGCAGCGCAGTTTCCCCTGCCTGTGCTGCTGCTCGAAGCGGCTCACCTTCTCCAGCACGGAGACGCGGCCCGGGGGCGCCTCCTCCCTCGGGCCCCCCTGGGAGCTGCACTGGCTGGCCCTCCGCTCCGGGCCCGCGGCCTTCTGCACCTCCGCCAGCGCGTTCTCCAGCCGGGTCAGAGGGTGCTCCTGCTGCAGGGGGGCGGGGTTGCCGTGGTGATTCGGCGCGGCCCGGCTCCCATGCTCACTCAGCTGGGCAGGAGGAGCGCTGCCGCCGTTTCCGCGGGCGTTCTGGGCGCCGGCGTCTCTGTGGCCTCCCAGGCTGGACCGGCGCTCGGGACACGCAGCGTTATTCAGCGAATGAGCGGTCTCCGCGTGACCGCTCCGCTCAGCGGGCACCATCGACTCCTCGCTCCGCGTCTGCCTGCACCTCTCCATGTTCTCGGGGCTCTGGAGATGCCTCTGCCTTTCTCCCCTCGGCTGAACAGGGGTGTAGGGGTCCCTCCTGAAGCCGCACTCTTCGGCCTGCATGTGGGACACGCTGTGCGATTCTGCCCAAGGCTTAAAGTGAGGCCTGTAGAGGCTGCAGCCAGCCTGCGGCTCCTCCTGCTGCCTGTCTGTCTGCTGGGACGGAGATTTTGGTTGGGGAACGCAGGGGGGCTGGCCAGCGGAGGAGGAAGTGCTGCTTTGGTATCCGTTCTCCACCGCCGGACTGTCTCTGCCCACCCCCGTGCTCCGGTCGCTAGGGTAGTTGCCCCTGCTCTCTTTAGCCAACGCTGGGTACACACTGCTGGAGTTGGGGCAGGAGGCGGGTGCTTGGGCGAAGTGGGGCTCCGGTGGGGGTACGTGATAAATACCGGTGGGCAGCATGAGGCGGCCCGTGGGCGGGGCCTGCGGGAGGCCCTGTCTGGGTCTGGTGGTGGGGCTGCTTTCGGGGCTCTTCTCCTCCAGCGTGTGCAGCTGCTGCCCCTCGGTGGCGAACAGAGGCTTCCCCCCAGCCACAGAGCCGCTGGAGTGGTGCCAGGAGCCCTTGTACAGGCTCCGCGTGGCCCGGGCCTGCTCCAGGCTGGACCACGAGCTGGGCCTCTCGTGGTTCCTGATAGCAGCGTAGCTGTCGCTCCGCTGGGGCGGCGGTGGCGCCCCCTTCAGGCTCTCGTAGGAATTGTGCTGGCGCGAGGCGCCCCACACGGGCCCCACGCTGTGGCGGTTGGACGCGGGATTCCCGCCACCGCTGCTGCCGCTGCCGCTGCTGCTGCCACTGCTGCCGCTGCGATGGCCGCCGCCACCGTGGGCCTCGGGATGCGCCCGGCTCTCGCCGGCCCGCAGGAGGCCCGCCGCGCTGACCTCGTGCTCCTCGGAGATGCCCTGCTGGGCGTCGTAGACGGTGCGCACGTAGCGGATGTCGGCCTGCCGCGGGCCCTCCGGGCCCCGCTGCTGAGGGGCCAGCATGCTGTCCATGGAGTAGGAGCGCTCCTTCCCCATGGGCAGGCCGGCCGCGGCGGGGCAGTCCGGCACGCTGGAGCTGGTGGAGAAGGAGCTGTACGCCGAGTCCCTCTTGCTGTGCAGGTGGTCGATGCTGCCGGAGGACTTGGACGGGGACAGCTGCTGGCAGGAGCTGTAGGCCGGGTGGCCGTGGTCCAGGCTCTCCATGCTGCCCCGTGAGCTGTACTGATCCGGACTCTTCCGCAGGTATCCAGGGTCGTAGCTCGAGAGGTCAGTGGTGGAGGCGCTGGCACACAGGAAACGGCGAAAACATTCATCAGAAACGGATTGTGAAAACAGAATATGACATCACTAATGAAGTGAAGAAATTTAAATGACTGGTAAGAACGAAGCCAAATCATTTTAGTTGACAGAATGCACAAATTATGCATTATAGCACTTTTTGTTCTTAACAATCAGTCATAGCAAACAGCCCTTTCTGTAACAACTTATATCTGCACTCAAGAAAACAAAAATGAACAAATCTAAGTAAAAAGCAGTAATAATTAGTCTTGTAGATAAAATATGCTTTTGTATGCCACTCACAAAACAAAACAAAAAAAGAACAATCAGATACTGTGTCTTCTATAGACCCTCATACAGACTGTATTTACTGTTCTATGTATTTATGCTCATAAACTCAAGGGGTATTAATAATTGTTAGACTCTTGGAGTAGCATCAAAGAAATACACATTGATACACATGTTCGGCCATTCAATGGCTATCAAATCACTTCTCTTTATGTAAGACAGCACTGTTTTCACTGGAATTAATAACTTTTATTGCCCCATGCAGTTTCCCCCATCAAACGTACATTTTCAAAGGCTGCCGATATGGCGAAAAGTAGGCTATATAGTGATTCAGTCAGTTTTACAAGCTCGATCACACGGCCAATGGACCTAAGATCAGACCTTGGCGGTCTCTTTAATGTAATTGTATAAATGTGCAGTATTTGAAGGGAGAGAAAGTTCCTTGTAGTCTGTGAGGATGTTTTCTTGTGCATTGCATTGCTCATTACAAAATTGGTGTCCAACGGGAGATGAAAATAACACGAAAGCATTTGGGAGCTGACTGGGTGGAAAACTCATGATAAAAAAAGTGATGAAGAATTAGGTAGTGAGGAAGAGGAAGATGCTCTCTGCCTCAGTTAAATGCAGCTCTTGTCTGCCTCCGAGCAATGATTCAGTGTCAGCTTTCTTCGCATAATGGCTGGCTTCAGACTAAAGGGTGGGTAGACTGATCCTGTATCAGTTGTTAGGGGCAGAAAATGCAATACTCAGGCCCTTGTGCCTGCTGCCATTGTGCCATTGCATGGGGGGAGGGGGAGGGGGAGGGGGCAGCTGGCATTTCAGCAGCGAAGAATGGACATGATGTCACGGCTCCAGCCAGCGCTAGCTCTCTTATGGGATTGCTCGGCCATCCGTGCCAAACTCGATTACAGTTCTTCCACAGCATGGAACGGCCTGAAAAGTGCCTCTTGTGTTGACAAACTGACTACAAATAAAGCCATGTCACTGACGTAAAGGGGCCTTCCCAACATGGACGCCGGGTATTGTGGGGAGTATGAGTGTCACCAGAATGTCCCTCTATAAACAACATGTACAGACACCTTCTAACAAGCTTTCCGTTTTACAGCGGTGGCTGTGATCTCAGCTGCAGGTAGGCTAACATTATCACAAGTCTCCCTTCACTGTGTTTAGGCTCCATTAAAGGGCACACGACAGTTTGAACAAAACAAAATGCTACACGAATGAGCTCAGGCCACTCAGTACAACTGAGTACAGCCCACTGAACACAAGGATAACACTGAAGGTTAGGGAATGTCATATGGATCAGAGTGTTGCACACTGCACTTTAAACAATAATGATAATGTAGTTTGGAGTTCAATATGCTGTGACCTTTAGTGCCTCGGGTCATCATAAATTATCATACTTGTGGGTAACTTCACTGAACTGATTCCCATCTAAACATCAGTCTGTTTTGACATGTAATTTTAAGAGATTTTAATAACGATAATAACTGTGCTTATTCAGAAACTGAGATTTACTTGTTAGCAAGTGCTTGAGAAAACTGTAAATTTCAGAGTCTAGAGACCAGTGTCACGGTATGCTAATCCACAGCACAGATTTACACTTGACCGGTGAGGTGCAGTGTTCTCAACACACCCAGCCAACTCTGGATTGTCTCTGCGAATATTGGCTTTTGCACATTTAGCTTTCCTCAAGAAATCTCTGTATCCATGTGCATACGTGGCAGGCAAGATAACTTCTTCCTGCTCAACAGAGCAACGAGCAGCTCTTTATGGACTCTGCTCGCTTCATATAACAGAGCCGGGGGGGAACAGGCAGATAAGGGAGCTCAGCTGTGTCCCTGTGTCACTCCACACACCGTGGGACAGGAAAGCCCATGACACTGCAGGGCCCACACACACGTAGACCCAGCTATGCCTTCAGGAAATGAGTAAATATAGTCCGGAGATCTAAAGGGCCCAGCAGATATTAGGCGTGGTGCTGAAAAACAAGCTCATTGTATTCATTAAATGACAAAATAAAGGATATAACCATCCAAAAATATCTGGTGTTGTCAGCCGTTTTAAACGGGGGTTCTGCAAACAAAGAAAAAGCGTGCGGATTCCGGCTGATTAGGGACAGGACAGGAGGCTGTTTTTGTGTATCATGCACAGAATGGCAGCGGACTGCTCTTCAGACACATCGCACTAACAGCCTAAATCTATTTCCTGCGTTTTATTTTGCTGTGACCTTCATTCTGTGGGCCGCCCCGTACAGAGCAGGGCTCCTGACAGCGGCTCACTCTGGGGGCCGTCCCGTACAGAGCAGGGCTCCTGACAGTGGCTCGCTCTGGGGGCCGTCCCGTACAGAGCAGGGCTCCTGACGGTGGCTCGCTCTGGGGGCCGCCCCGTACAGAGCAGGGCTCCTGACGGTGGCTCGGTCTGGGGGCCGTCCCGTACAGAGCAGGGCTCCTGACAGTGGCTCGCTCTCTGGGCTGTCCCGTACAGAGCAGGGCTCCTGACAGCGGCTCGCTCTCTGGGCTGTCCCGTACAGAGCAGGGCTCCTGACGGTGGCTCACTCTGGGGGCCGCCCCGTACAGAGCAGGGCTCCTGACGGTGGCTCACTCTGGGGGCCGCCCCGTACAGAGCAGGGCTCCTGACGGTGGCTCACTCTGGGGGCCGCCCCGTACAGAGCAGGGCTCCTGACAGTGGCTCACTCTCTGGGCCGCCCCGTACAGAGCAGGGCTCCTGACGGTGGCTCACTCTCTGGGCCGCCCCGTACAGAGCAGGGCTCCTGACAGTGGCTTGCTCTGGGGGCCGTCCCGTACAGAGCAGGGCTCCTGACAGTGGCTCGTTCTCTGGGCCGCCCCGTACAGAGCAGGGCTCCTGACGGTGGCTCGGTCTGGGGGCCGCCCCGTACAGAGCAGGGCTCCTAACAGTGGCTCGGTCTGGGGGCTGTCCCATACAGAGCAGGGCTCCTGACGGTGGCTCACTCTGGGGGCCGCCCCGTACAGAGCAGGGCTCCTGACAGTGGCTCGGTTCACAGCCAGGTGTCCTGTTGGATGTAGTGCTTCTGGGAGCAGACCTCAGACAGAGGGTGCCACCCATACCCGCGGACCCGCTAACCTGGAATGGTAGGTCTGGTGCCAGGGAGTACCCATGGTGCCCTGGGATATCTGCATCATGCTGGACTCCGGCTGGCCCTCCCCGAGTTTGGTGGAGTGCCACGAGTGGGGCCGTGATGCCGGCTCGCTCCGTCTGCGGACACAGGAGGAGGGCGAGCGTTAGAGGGAGAGTCTCCCCAACACCCTCCTCACTTGCAGGGAACATACTGTCAGCGACACATACCAGGAGGCTTATCCGTTCGCACATCATTAGTATATCATTCTTTGATTTTTTTCTTTTATATGATTATATATAATTCAATAACTATATTTACTTTTTCAATTTTCAAGAAATTCTGCAAAGGCTCCATCCATAACAACAATAAATTAAGCAAACATTTAAGCCCTGTACAATACTAGTACAAGACTGGTACAAAGGAACAGGATCGGGCAGAAAAATTCAACCACAAAATTACACTTGTGTAATTTCTCATACACCGAGATGTACAAGTTGTATTTAATATATAACCTAAAACCATTTGGTGAATCTTATCCTGATGAGTTTATTAATCTATCAGTAGGGTAAACATAAATATTTATAGACATTTTAAAAGCCTTGCATCACATACAATCACAGAACACTTCACAGATGTTAAAACATATTAAGATAATTAGACACTGCACTTGAGAGTTTACACTACATCTTTTGAAATTGACCAATGTCAATAGGAGAAACATTCAAAGCATGCAAACTGGAAATAATAGCTATATGTCAGAGAAATGCCAGATGAACAGAAGCAGAATGTGTTTTCCTGTACATAAGGAGACTAGCAGTGGAATTCGGGTGGGGTGGACTGTTATCCTCTTAAGAATTACAGAGTCCAGTAACAGCTCATGCACTTGGAATGGGGAGGGTGAGATTTTAAACTTACTCCTTAAACCGACTATTGCTGTCACATTCATTCTTGTTTATATAGTGTGATTAACAAGGATGTCAATTATCTGAAAAATACTGGCAGCTGGCAGCTGGCAGCAAGGCTTAATTATGTATCTTCATTGTATTTCATTCAATAGTGCTCTCTTCATGTCAGGTAAGTTAAGTTAAATGACAAGATATTTCAAAAACAAGAGTTCAAATCGGATTACTCGGAATAAAGATGACACTTTAAACCTGAATAGGTGCCCGATAAAGTCAAGTGTACATTGATAACACGGGCTGCACATAGAAGATTTACCCAAAGATTCTAATATTCTAGAGAGATATATGGGTAAATGCAGCACAATATTTGAAAAAATTAAATTAAATAATATGCATTAAATAAACAAAAGCAGGTTAACAAATATTGGGATAAAGATATGATTTCAGCTCAATCACTTTTCAGTCTTCACGTCAAAACTGTAACTGCATAATGCCCCTTAGGGTTGATCTTCCTTTGCTCCTCTGTTAATCTTTGCAAGACCAGGTTAACAAGCTTAGTGCCAATACATAATGCAAAGCATACAGAGGGGCTTACCATTTGACAAAATACCCAACAATGCTTATCTATGACAAAGGAGGAAATTTTTTTCCAATGAAGCTAACTGGTTTTACATTTCTGCTATCATTCCTAAGAGGTCAACTTAACTGATTGAGGTTCCTTTTGTTACAATGTGGACAGTACCCGATAAAAGCCTTAAACAAGGAACATGGGAGTGTTAACAGGGAAAAAACCTGGTTCCTTGGTACGATAAGCATGATATCTAACAAAAAAGTTACAAGTTGCCATGAGGATATGATCTTGGCACATATTTAAAGAAGTATTCAACTAATGAGTAGGAGTATTGTAGATATATCTGAAATTCACATAAATAATTTTCAACAGTTCCTTATTCAGGGTAGACCTTGCCCCCCCAGCAAACAGAGTCACACCTAATGCCACACAAGTTTCAGTACACAGTAAAATAACTCATCTAACCCATGGTTAAGAACAATCATTCACCTCTCCTTGGAACACCAACCCACAAATTCAATTAAAGCTCAGTATTCACATGACCGAGCCTGATGGCTCAGGAAGAGCCGCAGACCACGCTGCTTCTGACCCCAGGTCAGCCCGAATCCTGCCCGGCGCCCCGCCCCGCGGAGCCGTTACCTGGCCGTGAACCTCAGGACCTTGGAGATGAGGCCGGTGGCCAGGCCGTTGATGCTGTTTTCCGAGGGGGACTTGCAGAGCGCTCCCTCGGACGCGTTGAGCGCCTTGCGCCTCCTGCGTAATTTCCTCAAGGCCCCTAGCAGCTCCATCGGTGTCTCGCTCTCGCCAGCTCGCGCTCTGGACTGGCGGGCGGGGAGAGTGCGGCGGGAGAGGCGACCCAGACGCAGCGCGGTCACTGGCACTCGCAATTAACTGTCATTACCTTGCGAGTGATAACACGCTAAGTAAACATCCTGCCCCGCGCTGAGGAGAAGCGGAGAGCCCACCAGAAGTGGGGAGGGCGGAACGGAAACGAGCGCCCAGAAGCTCATGGATGTTTCTAGATGTTAAGCGATTTGACTGCTGAGAGGAAAAAAAGCGAACACATGACAGCATGTGGTCACCCTGCAGAACAAAGATGGGTTCTGTGCATCCTTTCGCTTCTCTTCCCCACTGCATCGTCCAACACGTGGCTCCAGTTTTAAGCATCTCACAAACCTGCCCCGAAGGGAACTGTTCTCATAGCTGAGAAGATGATTAAAAACAAAACATCTGCATGCTATTATTGTGGCTCATCCCATATTTCCCTTTATTTAGCACAGGTCTGTTGGATATTTTTTTTTACCAGAGAGGTGCTCAGAGCAATTTATTTGGCACGGTACAGACCAATCTATGTGATCACATGCCCATTTGAAATATGATGCTTGAACATGAACCCTAGACCAGAAGGCCTTCATACAGGAAGTGGAGAGAAGTGGAAGACAAAGCCATGGCGACTGCACCTCATTCAGGGTAAACAAAGGAGATGGGTTACCGTGGTGTCCCATCCCAGGAATCCCAGGGGGAGGATATTCCTTCCAACACTCCCACGAAACACAATCTCCCGGAATGTGCAGCGGCAGCAGGGAGAAAAGGAGGCGCAGTAGCCGACGCCAGGCCTGTGAACCTCATTCAGCGCTTCCCAAACCTCACTGAAGGCCCATTCTCTGTAGGCTCTACAGAGGCCAGACAAGCAGGGTGTGTCCCGGGAAAAGGAGAAACCTTATCTGTGGTGTGGAAAAACCGTCAGTTGAGATGTTTTGATCTGAGAGGAAACTGAAATCCGAGAGCAGATGAGAGAGAAAAGGGAGGGCGCAGTCTGGCCAACCAGAGGAGACGCTCAACACGCTGTCCAGCAAATGATGAACCCCTCGGAGACGGGAGATTTTAATCAGCACAGACGACAAATTCCAGCCCAAAAGAGCCAGCGTGTCATTATGATCGACTTGATGAAAGAATGTGGCTTACTAATTCTCCAAATATCTTCTCCTTCTTCCAGTTAAACAAGAGGTTATCTGATCGGGAGGAAGTGAAAAAATATGAATATTTTGTCATCACATGATCCAGTGGGTAGTTAGATATATCAATGAATGTCGTCAAATTTATATGTTCTTTGATGGTGTAAGTTTGTTCTAAAAATATGTTAAAACAGCAGTACATAATGTTTTAATACAGCTGAACAGAGTACATTCAAGCTGTGTTCACATTTCACCAATAAATTTGAAACCCATCCCACAATCCTTAGCTCCTGAGGAATAAATGAAAATTTCTGGTGTTTGAGTTCTGAAGCCTGAAGTTTCCCCCACAAAAGAAAAAAGAAGGGGGAAGCAGCAGAGGGTGAAGAGGTCATACCCCAGCCACTGTGTGTGACCCTCCCTGCAGTACAGGCCTGAACATCTACACAGGGCCGGTCCCCAGGGGCCCAAGCAAACCACTTCCTGTCACTGCCTTCGCGTCCAGCGAGGAGGGGTGCACTGGCGTTTTTTTCTGTTATGCAAATACGAGCTGCGGGTACACGGCTTGGGAAAGCCACTCCGTGTTCCAGGCGCAACCGCATCTCGAGGTCAGCGCGCCATCTACCGGGCTCCCGTCCGCCCAAAACCAGCCCCCGGGTCCCGCTTCGCTTGCCTGGCGGACCCGAGTAACCACGGTGACCTGCGCTCGTCACGTCTGATATGCAGCCATCTTCGGTACAGGAACAGGCTGTGCTTGGCCGCTCAGCAGTACAAACACTCTGCGCTTTAGTCAAAGGCGTTTATTTTCCCTTCTGCCGTATTGTCCTCCAGAACTGACTGTTTTATCAGAGTTAGGCTAACCTCAGATGACAGTGACCACCAGGATCAGCTTGAATAAGCAGAACCCCATGAGAATGGCTCATCCTTTATGTGTCTGATTGATGAAAATAAAAATATCAGCATGTTTCTGTAATGTTATGGGAATATCTGACCTCAAAGAATACCCAGGGATAGTGGTTACTTTTTATGAAGTGTTGTTTGAACACTAACAGCTGTGATACTACTGTACGAAGTGAGGGTGAAATTCTGAGAATGGCCTTCTCACAGCTGAAGAGGAGAAGGATACAGAAAGCCGTCCTTCCTTCCTTGTAGTTCAACGGATTTAAACTCTAATAGTTACATCATTTTCTTCGAAGCTCTTCAAAATGCATAGGCGGAGAATTTTCCCCGTAATTGTAAAGCCTTTCATAGGAATCAATAAAAACTATGCAAATGTCCTGAATATCTCTGCTCCACTTTGCTTAGTTCAGGCAGTCAGCGTAGGTGCTTACAGTGGGTCACTGTGCAGCAGAGTGTTAAGAAGTGTTACGCCTTTACGGCCTGTCTGCGTAACAAGGCTTTTGCAGGGCAATCAATAACACCCCTATATTTATTTGAGAGTTTATGTTGAAGCATTCTTTCAACTTTCAACATTCCTTTGCCCCCCAAAATGGGGCTGTAGGTCATGTGACATTTTCACAATGGCCTTAAAAGGACAGGACCAAGCCCTTCATCATAGGCTGTATTCGCAGACTGTGTACACAGACCTCCGGTTTTATTTATAGACGGCACACTTAAAACAGTTCTGACGAATAAAATCGGGACACAGAAACCTGAGAGGCGCTGTTTCGGATGTGAGGAACGGTTTCACAACTTCCAGAGTGTTGTTTCATAAACAGGGCGGGATCCCTAGGCCCACACACGAAGACTTCACAGGGGAACGACACGTGAGTGACAGCTATTCATATGCCACCCACAACCCGTAAAGCCAAAGAAGAAACCCGCTTGACAAAGAAGCTCCTTCCACTGTGTACGCCACGGTACAGCTAAATGGAAACATCAGTGGAAAATAATATTCCCCACATAATTCAAGAGCTCCTCGCTGTCTGTACCTGACAAAACATACCTTCAATACAACCCGGCTACCCTTTTGTCTCAACCTCGCAAGCAAAGTGTGGCACTGAAACCCTCGAGGAACGCGATTTGCGCGAGTCCTACGGCTCGGTATCAGGGGGATCCCACGGGCAGTCTCGCCCGGGCGCACGGGCAGCTAGCAGGCCAGACCTGGTCTTGATGCGAAGCTTAACTCCACCGGGACATCCTCGGCTCTCCCGGGGGTGTCCGTGGCTGTAAGGCGGGCTGAGAGAGGGCGGGGCGTCTGGCTCGCTGCAGCACGGGTCCAGGCAGCTCTCTCTGTGAAGACGCCAGGCGACAGAGAGGAGTGAACAAGGGAACAGAGTGACCAACACCAGAAATATTTGCCCAGTTTTGGTCTCCAGGAGGAAATCGAATGTTTTCACTACTTTCACTGATGGACTGGCCACTCATTCCCCCAGGTCCGCAAACCACTGGGTTTCCAGCCCTCTTACTTTCTTCCTGCTCTCTTCTCAGAACTGGGGAGGTAAACTGGTCCACATATGAGAATGAATAATTAGGTCAGGGGTTTTCATCCTTTTCTGATCTAGGGACCCCCACCCAGGCTCAAAGGCATCCAGGGGACCCCCATCATAGTTTAAAAATGTTTTTTTCTTTGAACTGAAAATTGAAATATTTTCCCAAATCTATATATAGTCATATGTATGGAGTTTGCGTGTTCTCCCCATGTCCTTGTGGGTTTCCTCCAGGTACTCTGGTTTCCTCCCACAGTCCAAAGACATGCAGGACATGCAGCTAATTGGAGACTCTAAATTGCCCGTAGATATGAGTGGGTGTATTCCTGCCTCTTGCCCAATTTCTGCCTCTTGCCCTCTTGCCCAATGCACGCTGGGATAGGCTCCAGCACCCCCTGTGGCCCTGACCAGGTATAAGCAGGTATGGATAATGGATGGATATATATACTCATTGTATATCAAGCTTGGCCAGGGACCCCCTGCAGTACCTCCAAGGACCCCCAGGGGTCTGCGGACCCCCTGTTGAAAACCCAGGAGGTGAAGCGTCCAAATGGAAAGAAAGCCAATGCAGAGGCCCTGCAGAATCAGCCCTGCTGCAGAGCTGGACCCAGCAGGTCAAGGGGCAATAGCCACTTCACATATACTAACCCTGAAACCAACACACTCTACTGGATTTTTACTGAGTGTTGAGGCACAGAGAATGGATCATGTGAACCAAAACCCTTAAAAAAGAACGGTGTTCACATACGCTTATTGTCAGTGTATTATCTTTGCTTTATTAATTCACATTGCTGCCCACGCATTTATTTCAACACTGTAAAAACTAATGGTGTTAGGATCTTTAATTCAATAATAAATTCATTTCCTCCAGAAGTAGCACTTCCTGGTAGGCCACTATCACAAATGAGCATGTATTTCTCTTGAATTCTATTGTGATTCAAACTATGGCAAGGGTGAAGGTGAGGACTGATATTATAGAGTGATGTTTAATGTGGTCAACATTTGGACGGTATTTGCTGTTTGAGCATTGACTAATTCCTATAGGTTCAATATTGGCAAATTTCAAATGTCATTTGCAAATCTGAAAAGCGAAAAAAAAACACTTGGCCGTGGGAACATTCTCATATCTCTCAATGTCTGGTTTGGAGCATTTTCACAAGCAGATCAAGCCGCTCTGGTCTGTTTGGCAAAGGAGGCAACACCAAACACCCAACAAAACAACTCCACAAGCCTTTTTTTTCCCAAAGGAGAGCAGACAGTCTGCCATGCATTTCTGCATAAAGTAAAGAAATGCATTATGCATTTCTTTACTTTAATCACACAAGGGATGGCAGAGAGGGTTACAGATCGCAGGGATCACAGTACAGAAAGCACCACGGCGGGTTGAGAGTCTACTGCACTATGGACGGCGCCACATGGTCTCCGTTCAACAACCCCAGCATGTAGATATGAAGCTAACCCTTAGCAGCCAGTAAACGTGACGTGGAGGAGCACTGCTGCTGCAATACGACCAAGAGCAAGTAGATGCCATACAGCAACAATGAAAGTTTGTCAGAAGTAACAGTAAGTGCAGAAAAAAGTGCTGAGCTGGCAATATAATTTTGTTCGGTGTTTCTAAAATAACACTTCCTAAAAATTCAAAAATAATTTGTCATGTAGCCTTCAGTTAGATACAAGAAATACACACACACACACACACACACACACAGAAACACACACCACACACAGACAATGATAAAAGTTCATATAATACTAATCCTAATAGCCTACTAATAATGTCTCAGGGAACGAGGTGCTTTTTAAGTCACACCAAAACACTGTCTTGCCAAGTCTTAGGAATGATTGAACTGGAGGGTGGACTTTGTGCAGACCACAGGAACAGCAAGACACAGACATTCCTTGTGCTGTCTTCCATTAGGTGGGATTTACCATGATAAGAGTATAATCACAGCCATGTTAATGCACCTCAGAGCCCTGGCTCTATTTCAGCTTACTAAACCAGACACTAACCTTATATAGAAGCAATTTAGAGACCAGAGTTTAAGGCCTCAAAAATGAATACAATGAATCTACAAGCAGAATACATAATAAAAAAGAAAGTAAAAAATAGTTCAGCAAAAATAAAAACAAAAAATACAAAGCAAAAATAATGACAAAAAATACAAAGCACCATCTTGTACATTCTTGGACAAAGGTTTGTGTTTACTAACTAGTAGGAGGCTCAATGCTCAACCACAGACATTCAACAGGCACCACCTTCCTCTGATTTTGTGCCTTTTCTGTGCTGAGCACAATGGTAATGCCAGGTGTTTGGATGTCAAAGACAAAAGAATTTTTGGCTAATGTTTTCAGCCTCCTCCAACTAGTTTTCACAACCTTGTGCAAACAAGACTAACAAGGCTCTGCTTTCAGAAAATTCCAAAGGTATTACAGCCATCGCACATGCTCAGAAGACACCAAGCAGCAACAGTGTGCACAATGGATCCAGTGCCACACTAACACTGTTGTGACTCTGCATCTACCACCACACCTGTTCTCCTGCTCACATATTCAATTGTTGGGCCGGATTTTCAATCTTGCTTAGTGTTTACCTGTCATCTTTTTTTTTTTTTCATTCAGCACATTCATGGATCTTCACCTTGGTCCCCAGCAGGAAAGTGGCTACCATTAATCTGTTTACTCAACTGCCTCATGCAGCCTCCATCTGATATTTTTCACTGGTCTGGACACAAACTGTGGGAGTGGCATTTGTGCTGACACTGATTTGCAAATGAGGCTATGAAATCCAAATCTATTCATGCAAATGAAAAGATCATATTTATGGACCAATATCAAATATAATGAGTAATGACAAAAATCGAATTACGCAGAGACAAATTAATATGGAATGAAACAGGTAACTAACTGCCGTAACAACTGCAAGTAATGGGGTACTTACAAGAAGTGCATTTTCTGGATTGTGCGAGTGTCTCTATATATTTTATCCCAAGGAAAGTGTTGGGAACCGCTCATTTATAATTCACAGCCTATCGACTTATAAATTCCCATTTTTTTATTCAGGGTGAGAAAACTGCGATGACAAACAAACAGTAGTGCCAAGTTTCACAATGCAGCAACAGTGTTTGAGCTCACTATAAACACTGCACGGTGGGAACTGCATTGAAGGTAAATACGACTGTGTTTGTTAACTACGCCTGCAAGTGTTTGAGATTCAGCAGCCAAGAGCCACTCTTCCGAACTGAAGAGCTTGCTCTTTCAGAAAGTTCTTGTACAAAAACCCATTGACTTCCAGCAGACTTTGCCACCATCTGTACAACGAGCCCGATGTTGACAAAGCACTTCTGGAATTAAAAATGTGCTAGGCATCTGGTGCTGTCACTCCCTGCAAAAAAAAAGCTTATTAAACTCTTTGCACACATGGTGAAAGTGGCTCAGGGTGTGGCATCTCCCAGAGCCAGTGACAACATTTATGACCCAGTAAATACTTGTAAGAATGCTGAAGCAGCAAGGCCTGTGTGACTGCAATTCCACCCTGATGTCATGCTCATAATCTTTCCTGGGGGGCAGGTGGTTGTCAACTTCTACCACCTTACCACCTGTGATATCACCAGAGGGAGGCAGGGATTTAAGAAGATGGATGCTTTCCATGCATTTACCCTGACAAGCATACAGAAAGAGTCTGGGGCAAGCTTCCATTGCCCCCTAATTTGAAGCATTCTTTCTAAAGTTTGCAGTCCTCAAGCATTCATAACAAGGGGATAGTTTCAAATAAAAATTGAGCAGTGGGCTGTAAAGACAATCCCCCCCGTTTAATTGGCAAAGATACCGCGTCTGTTGACATAGCCATTGTGAGTCGTGCCCCCCGCCGAGTCAAAACTATGCGGAAGATTATGGCGAAAGCCAGGGGCCTGTTTATTTTAAACTCCATCCAGTTATCCTGCAGCTGAGCATCTTTGCTCCAGTCCTTAAGCCAAGAGATGCTCCATATATCCTGTGTGCTCTTCATATCTAAATATTTGAGCTGTGAAATTAAATATGGGACGACGGGCTCATGGCGGGGGGGCTGCCTCTGAAGCCCTCCACTCAAGCATGCCCGGCACATTCCTTACATACCACCCTGCCCGCTGCAGGGCAACCCAGGTGGTATCCATGGTGATGGGCAACCATGCAGCCTCATCCTGGATTCCCTTGGTGAGCCCCAGCCTCGCAGCATGCATGGGTGTGGTAAGGGTCCCCAGCCCCACCGCAACCCGCGCAGATCCCTGTGGCATTGTGGGACAGCAGACGCACGCCCGCTAATGCTACCACAATGCTCTCATCACTGGAAACAGAAGCCCTGATGGGGCTGTATGAATGAAAAATAAACTGTACTTTTAAATACTGATGCTTCGCGCGCGCCATCGATGTTAGGATTTTAATTTACGCCGGAAATCGCAGGGCAACTGCTGGATTTCTCATTAACTCTGTCACCAGTTGTCTCTGGTTTGACGGTCAAAGAATAAACGACATCAGAGAGAAAAGCACAAAAAAACCCCATAATGAGTAATGGCTCTGTGTGGGGGCATGCTGCGAGCACAAGGGCACGTATACGTACGTGATTTACTGACAACTCTGACAGGCTCACACTCTTCACGTAAAAACTGCACGTGCGCACAACAGAACAAGGCCTACCACGCCGTACATCAGATCGACGCCCTTTAAACACAAACCAGTTCAACTCGCCGTCGGAATGCCACGGTCTCGCCAGAGCCTCCAAAGAATTCCTCAGTTATTCCGGCAACACGGCAGGATCAGAGATCAGAGATTATGTAAATTATTATAATTACACTGAGCCCAGGGAACACCCAATGTAACCTGCACCTCAATCTGAGGACAAATAGATCCTGAGGGTAAATCATATAAAGAGAATGCTTTATTTAAGCGTTATTTACATTTCTGGCTTTGTGGAATATTAAAGTAATTAAAGACAGTTTATGCCATAGATTGGGCCACGCACATTTATTTTCATTCCTCCCATATTTACACATACTTGCACAGGATTCTAGGATAATCTGTACTTCATATTTGAGAGCTGACGTGCACTAACATTTGGTCTTACAGCAATCAGTCGGAATTTGGAATTTGCTGTGAAAACCCCAAAATATAATTTCTGTTCATAAGATAAAAGCACTATAAACCCTGAAATAGGTTTATCAGGGGCTTGAGCTCTGCCAACAACCCAAAGATGCCACTGCGCGATTTCAGTTTGCGGTTCAGGACGAATGATGAAACCGACTTCAGCTTGCATCAAGTGTACATTTATTCAGCTCCTAAAGTATTCCTGGCCCGCTACATAAGACCTTTTATTTCCGTTTTCAACAGCATGTTGACAGCAAGAAACGTATGGGGCATGTCCAAACACAATGTATAATGCACTTCGTAATGGTCAAATTTCTGTGGTTTACACATTCTACATATACACATGCACATAAACTGTTTCAATAGCACAGTAATATACTGTATGTTGAAATGCATTGGTTCCATATTGGAATATTTTTATAGAAAATATTGAATACATACAGTAATGCAGCCCACAGTACCACAGTAATCCACAGTATTCAGGTATAAATGCTCTTTTTTTTTGCAAACTTATGACAAGCTTTCATTTATTTACATAACCTTTCATATATAAGCACTACATTCCAGAACTGAGATTATTTCTGCATACTGGGCCATCTGAGGGTAGTATATGGGATACATATTTCGATTTTTCAAGAAAGAGAACATCTTCCCTTCTCATATTTGGAAATAACAATAAACGTTCATCTCAGGTATGACACCACGGGCAACAGACAGCAAACTTGGCATAAGGCTATCAAAATCACCACAAAAAGTGAAACATATACACTTAATACTGAATATACTCGATACTCCCACCCCAGGATAGAAGATTAACTAGCACACCGAGGTTAAACTGCAGTCACATAAATCATTAATATTCATAAAACTTCAGCAGCACATTTGCTTCCTGTTAGTCCCTGACCGATGCAAGTGGCTGGCCTGTCCTTGTCCTACATCACAGCAAAATTCCACAGATACAACAGCATCATGAGTTAAGCATCTGAGCATCTGAGGTAAGTGGGATACTTCACTCATAGGACCTATGGTCCTGGTAAACACACTGCATATGACTCAAGGTTCAACAATGTTTTGCTGTTATCACATTCCTCCTACCACTCTTTTTTATCACATTCCTCCTTCCCTCTCATCCCTCTATCCTCCACCATCCCCCAGACGTAATCTCTCCTGACTCAGTGAATACTTCGTTGTGGATTAGAAAGTTGTTTTTCAGTGTTGCCCTCTGCGCAAAATTGCCTACATCAATAAAAAAAAACACACACAGCTAAGAATGATACTTCATTGGTTTGCTTGTGGTGACCGTCTCAATTGTCTTAAGGGCCAGTATTAGTAGTTACAAGCCTCCTGTTTCAGCAGTGATACAGCCAGACACACGGGGTTCTGTACTGGCTGGAAAAGCTGAGGCCCTCTGGGCCAAGTATTTAAGAGCGCTCGGCGTAAAGCTCCTGATTCTGACACGGCTTTACCCCCATCAAGAGGAACGGGCCTGACAAGAGGCTGGCGAAGACCGCAGTGGTGCTGGCGGCTTCCCAACACCCTGCTATTGCCCGGGTTTCATTAGGGATCAGCGGACAGGAGCCTGTGGGAACCTCCGACTGAAAAACAAGTCAAGCCAGCTGACGTAGGCAGCTGAACGGGCGAGGGTCCGCACCCACTGACCGTACAAAAGACCCCCCACCCCCCAAAGCAGCTCCGCAGTCTTCCCCTCTTCCCATGGCAGGCACCAGGAAGTCAAGACCTGCCTCGGGCCCCTCTGTCTGAGAGGCAGAGAAAGTGTGGGCTTTCCGTGTAATGTGAGGCCCCTCTTCTCGTCATCCGTCACCCCCCCCCCCAACCCCACACCACCCTCTCTAACTCATTTCTCACAGAAGAGAGGGGGGACCCGGCATTGTGCGGCCGGAGCAGCAATGTTACATCACGCGCTGCAATTTAAAAAAACAGAGGAGCAGCCTTTATTAAAGCACCCGTCTGGAATGGCCCACCACCAGGCTGGGATGAGCTGACCGGTTCAAGTGCAGCCCCGCTGAGCACTCCTCCAGCTAGGCCAGGGGGAACAGAGGGGTGGCTCCTTGCTCAATAGCAGCAGCAGTCAAGAGCTCCCAAATACAGCTGATCTTGAGTCTCATTTGTACGGAAACTCGCTAGCCCTTGGCCACCATCCCGAAAGGCCAAGAGACCAGTGAGCAGGAAAGAGCAGATTTTTCAGTGTAGTTACTATTAGCAACAGGCTTGTGAATAACTCAGTTTGCTCACCAGCTGCTCACAGTAGCTTAAACAATAGCTGCAAATCCTTTACTTTTTTCTACACCCAGCTGGTGCGTGTTAGATTCAGAATACTGTCGTTGTCATGTGCAAAAGTATATTTTAAAAGATATTAAAGATACCAGATTATATAATAACTAAAAGATAATATTAAAAGATTATACTGCCATGAACTGTATCATGTACAGACAGTATTAAAGGAAAAACATTAGTACTCAAGTTTTTTTTAAAAAGAAGATAGAATATTCTAATTTCTCTATGAGCTGTAGCCATATCTCATAATAAACATCTAATACTAATTTGTTTGAACACCAAATGAGACTAAACCATAATGACGTCATGTCTCAGGGAAATTTAGCTGTTCCAGCAAATTATACTTTTCTAAATTAGTGTGAACATCTTTTTTTCAAGAATGTGATTACACGAGGGCTAATTTCCTAGGGCCTACTCAATGCGGCAGCTCGTCCAGCTGAATCAATTATTCAAGATTAGAAGACAGCTTAAACTAGAGCGTGGCACAGCATTTGTAAAAGAACACAGCATAAAGGATGACCCTCTAATGGTTCTCATAAAACAATATGGTAGCATATACAATTTAGATATGCAACCACCATTTCTAAGAACCCGGCAAGGAACAGACTTCATAAGTACATTTTTATTGTAAGGCATGATAGATTTAGCATAAATGCATTTGAAGGCAAAAGATAGCACTGATTGCCGGACTGGCAATCTGTTTACCAAAACAAAAATGTGAATTTGACTGAAAGAATCAAGGGAGCTACAGACACAGTTTTCTTGTGCCCAAGGTTGAGCACCCTTTAAAAACAGCCTGGTTAGATGGAAATACTCCGCAGAAAACATTCTGATTCATCATCGCTGCTTTCTCTTTGCTGCAGCTCTGTGCTGCACTCGCACATCCTCTATGGCAACAGGATCAACTTTTTTTGTCATGTAAAGCCAAAACAGAAGCACGTTCTCTTAAGAAGGGTTGTAGGACATAACAAAGGTGGGTTCCCTTACCTGGCCTGCAAGTGCAGTGGAGAGGGATCAGGTGTCTGCTAGAATATTCCACCTACGACATCGTCAACGAGCCCAGACTTTGATGCTAGGCGGCAAAACTTCTTGTTTATCTCCTTTCTCCTAAAACTATTGAGTCAGCCAGCAGCGGTAAGGACAAAACCAGTTTCACTCTCTCTCTGTCTCCAGAGTCACCAGCAAGAGCAGTGACAGAATTCAACACGCGACAAAGCAACTAGCATTCTCTTTCTCTCTCTCTCTTGCTCTCTCTCTCTCTCTCTCTCTCACATGCACACACCCTCTCTCTGTCTCTCTCGCTCTCCCCGTCTCTCTCTCTCTCTGCCTCTAACTCGTGCACAAAGCAGGGAGAAAGGAAAGCAGTTCAAATTACTTCCCTCCTCCCAGCCAACCAGAAGTGCCGCAGAGTTGAATGGGATGATGTCAGAGAGCAGGATGCACTTGTCCTCCAGTCAGAGGAGCAGCTCTTATGGCCTGTGCACCCTGCAGGTTCCCTGGACCACAGTCCGTGTACCTGTGACACAGACCTCTGGCTCTCTCACCTCTCTCCGAACGCCCCCCGTTCGCGGGAAAGGGAAGGCGTTTCTTTGTCCTCTTTAGGAGGAAGTGGAATGGAAGGGAGATCAGTCTTTCAGTTTCTCATAAAACTGCTTCCTCAGTCCCGTCAGTCCCGTGTGCTGGTGTGCATCACCAAGGTGAACAAAGGAATCAGGAGACTTTGTGTGGAAAAGAGCCAGACTGAAACATCGGGCTGCGTTTAAATCTCCGCTTTTAGGCTTCTGCTCTGGGTCCATGTTATCGTTCCAATTTTACACTTCACTGAAGAGCAATACTCAAGAGAAACATTCAGTGCCTAGAAAAGCCAGATAAAACTGTCCTTACATTTCTTCAAATAAAATTAAAATTTATGGAAACTATGCTAAATTTTAACTATTCATTTCAAGGTATTTTATATTTTAACTAGTTTCTCATTTCAGACATGCCTATAAACCACAATTTAAAAAAGCACAGCCAACATGCTCAATATTTAGTAGGTAATACATGTTCCCTATATTTATTCATTTTTTTACTTGTTGTGATAATTCATTCTAACACAGGCCAACAATATGTTTCTCAAGAGTAATTACAATCAAACTTTTTTTTTTAATATCAATGTCTAAATGGGAAAGATTACCATTTGAAGAACTCCACACACCACACTAAATATAAAATATTTTGTTGAACTGTGTCACTAAGAACAGTACAAACACAGTCCTACATGTTCCTTTTAACTTCCCACAAAGACCACATTGAAATAAATTCCATCATATTTTACCCAAAAAGGAATGAGCGCAACATTGCAGACACTGATGTTACATTTTCAAAGCAAGTTTATCATGCCTGTAAAATTTCATCACTGTTTACACAACACACAATCACACATACATTCCAGTGACAGTATAAATAAAATTCAGTCTTATTCTTGTGACTGAGCCTTATAATTGATGCTGGAGGAAAACACAATTATATATCTATTCATATCTGGAAGACAGAGCGAATGAGGAGAGGACATGATCGATAGGCTTCTCTTTAATGTCCTGTACCATTATGCACTACACGGTGACTGGCCAGACATGCCAAAAAGAGGAGTTCACTCTTACCACATTGTTTTATGTACAATCATAATATTGATTCTGAATTGAAGCTCCATGTTTTGGATTTGATATGAACCAGAACTGAAAGTCTGGAAGACAACTATGTCTCCCTGAAGCAAACCACATAAACCCAAACAACTTGGCTTTGTCGAAGCACTGTCCCCTTCGCTGGACAGACCTGGATAGCCTTCCCGTTTTCACCATCCTGCCATTACATCCCGTCTCCCATTTTCTACTGGGGCAGACAAAAGCTCTTTCAATAACAGCTGTTTTTTATTTCATGCAGACATCCCTTCATACGGAAGACAAGCCCTTCTTACCGGTCCTGAACATTCAAACTGGGACAAAACATGAGCGTTGTTTAGCGTGGTGATCGGGGAGCACAGCATTCTGGGCACATCAGGCCTCATTAATACCATTCACTATGCACCATGTTTCCTTTCAGCTTCAAATTGGAAACAAGCTAGCAGTGATGCACTAGAGCTTCTTAATCATAGTGACGATATGATGTCTCTTGTCCCTTTGTCCTAATGCATATTGCTGTCTTAAAGAGGAAACCCACAAGTCCAATAGAAGGCTATCCCCCAGGATCAGATCAAGCAGAATCACTGCATTCTGCTGACACCTGCACCAAGTCTCACTAAATGTCAAAACATGTGGCTTTTTTTGGTATTGCTGGCACTTTAAACTTGAGAAGATGTGTTTAACAGCTAGCTACCATGGACATGAACAAATAGTACCCTACACTTCATGGACCAATTGCATGGTTTCAGTCGGAATAATGTAAATTAATTGGTACAAAACATAAACAAAAAATGCTCCTGCAAGGGGTTATTCAGGAGCCATTTCCTAGTTGGGCACCATCTATCTTTCAGTACCTTCCGACGTATCAGATTCTTTTGTTTTCCTAAGGCCAAGTCGCCCATAAATACTTTATAATAAATGAATAAGAGCATTGCGTGAGGTTTAGCTGCATTGACGTCTTTCACCTGTACTGCTGTTATCAATACTGTGTATTAATTACACCGAAGCGAGCAACAGGTGCCGGATGGAGACGCCTGGCATGTAGACAAAGTCTGAGAAGACATTGTTAAATATTTACAGCATTCCAGAGTGTCACATTGTAGCTGGTGTTCTGTGTTCTGAACGGGCAGAGTTAGATGGGGGGGGGGGTTGCTCTGGCCAGAGGGAGCAACCGCCCAGCTTAGCCCCTTTTTCCAGCAGACTGACCAGGTCAACCGCGCTCACGACTTAAGACAGCAATTTGTATTCTGAGTGAAACCGCGCCACACTAAGAAAAAAAGGCAAAAACAACCACTGTTATGGCTGAAAATGGCAGTTATACTGGCTAAGTGCTTTCTATTGCATGGTGAACACCAGCACCATCTTTGTCCAAGAGGCCACATACCTGTCCACCACATCACTGAGTTCTGCACTCTCTTCCATCACCTCGCAAGTGTTTCTGTTCACTCTTTGGACACAGTCAGTCAAAACCCTTTCTTGCAGCATTCAGTGAAGTCCATCGACAGCAGCCTTACTGACCACTGACACACTGGCTTGCAGGTGTGCATTGCAGCCCATGATGCAGGTCGAGTGCTGCTTTTTGATAGAGGTGCTGACCTGTAGCCTGCCCATTCTGAGCGAGTATGCGGAGCGCACTCAATTACCCAGAGGGCCGAGGGTCTGTCGGAGAGCTGTGCGATTTTCTCCTTCACGTTGATCCAGCGCTCTGGGCATCATCCGAATCCTCAGAAGAAGATGGCCTCCACTCCCGCAGGGTAAATGCTCAAGGCACAGAAGAAGAACATTCCCACTTCTTTGCATAAACTGACTTTAAATGCAGCAGAGATTCCATGCGATCACCTTCCCACACTGATCCTCTGGCTCGGCCAGGACCCTCCTCTCTACCCTCTCTGCTTTCACAAGAATGGCGCTGCTGCGTCTCAAGGCTCCGGTTGTGCAACTTCCAGCCCTCTCCCGACGGGGAGGCAGGCTGATGATGTCACAGTCCCCAGGGAGCAGGCCGCTCCCTCCACGCGCTCGCTCCTACAGGTCTTTCGCAGTGACAGTCGGGAGCCCCTACCAACCAGCGGCCCACGTCGATCCTCAGACTCACCAGGGTCGGCAGTTTGCCCGGGGCTTTACGCGGTCAACATCCTGGGCTATTGTGAGGCTGTATGTTACCAGAGAGCCCGTAACTGCCAGGATCCGTTTGGCTTGCTTCTGACCCCCCCCCCCCCCTTGCCTGAACTTGAACTCTGTACCTGCATGCAAATGAGATCTCAACCAGGCAAACTACTGCCACTTTCAATCTCTCGCTCCTTTGCTCTCTCTCTCTGTCTGTATCTCTCTCACACTCACTCTCACTCTCCCTCTCTGTCTCACTCTCTCTGTCTCTCTGTATCTCTCTCTCACTCACTCACTCTCTCTCTCTCTCTGGTGAAGCCTAACCTCCACCTGTTAGCCAGTTCCTGGGTACAGGAGGCCATAAACCCCTTGCTTTACTGCCAGCCAGGCGAACTCGAGACCAGGGCCAGACATAAAACAAAGCCAGGTGTGTGACAATGGTGCCCATTATGACCGTGTTATGAGGGAAATAAAAGGCCTTTGCTGTGTACACAGCCCTCACAGCTGAACCATGGCCTTTGTCTCCCACTCAGACTGCACTGCACTGAACGATGATGCATTTTTACCACCCCCCCAACCGACCACCACAACCACTTTGAATTTTGCTGACACACGAATTTGCATTGTCACAGGACTACCTGACAACCTGTGAACAGCCTTTGGGCCAAGGGTACTTAGCACAAGCACCTGTAAAAACCCAGGTATTTACAGCCTGCAGATGATAAAGATTGAAATGAAACTCCATACGATAATTACTACACACGTAATCTACAAATTGGCTCTATTGAACATTGCCATTAGGAAAATAAACCTGCTTAGCAGACAACCTTATTCACTTAAAATTTGACAAGCTGTCTTGTTCTCAACGTTTTGGCTACGTGGGAGGATTTTTCTCTGGTTACAGAAGCAAATTAAGTAAGAAACTTCAAGTAAACCAGTGCCTCAGGATTTTAGCCCATGAAACTGTGATACAGAGGCCATTTTCTCTAACCCAGCGACCTCGGTGTTCAAAGCACAGAATTCATATTGTGCTGACTAAACAAATACCCCATTTCCCATCTCTACTTCTTTATGGCACAACATTCAGACAAAAAAACTGATTTAACAACAAGGCCACATTTTCCTTACTCTACCCCCATTACAGTGGCTTCTTTGTTCCCCGTTTATGACAGCAATCAAGCCGTGAGTACAGTACACAGCTGCCTCAAAAACCACAGAGCTGTGGAGTTTGGATCACTTCTATGTGTGCCCCCTAAGGGATACAGTACACAATAACAATTACCCAGCAAAAAAGCAATGTGGCCAGCAATCACTGCAGCCAGCAAATACAGTACAATCACAAGTTCAAGATTCATTTTTCTTTTAAGCATAGCCAATACCCAGAAAACCTTTTGACACTGGTTAGGCGTCTAATTAATGTTGGTCATGGAGGTCGATATGATGTTGAATAGTGGGGCAGAAATTAGGTCAGTAATTTACAGAGTACAAAACGCTGATCTATTATAGGTAGAAAAGTGGTCGCGTCATGACTCAACGATGATCAGCCTAGCAGCCACGACACAGGTTGATAAATTGTATGGGGGGAAATTAAAGAATAAGTATTCAAACATAAGAGCAAGAAAGGTCTGTTGGAATGATTCTCATAATTTTTGAGTTCAGGGCCCTGCAATAGAAGTACTCTTGCTTACTGGATAAGCCCTGTGGCCAGATCAAATCCTGACTGTGCCGAGGCAGACCACTGGTCATAGGCCTATCCAGAATGGTTCCAGTTTGCAGGGAATTTTCAAACTGTTCATTCAATAGTGATTCCTCTAACTAATAATATAACTGTCAAAGTTCAGAAGGGGGACCGCACAGTTAAAAGAAAAATGACAGACTACATACAAATTTCAGAGCAGGTGCTTGTTTCGATGGACCAAACATTTATCAATCACTTGTCAGGTCTATGGAATGCATAATTATCATGCCCACACAAAAATCTAATCTGTAAAGCTCATTCTTGAAGATATCTATTGTGTTACTCACAAATCCACAAAATATGAGTAACTCAACAGGTTAAAATATACTGATGTACTTGAAAACAAAAGAAAAATCTCAGACATAACCCTTGGATCTATCAGTTAGGACAAAACACTGATAATACTGTCTGCTGTTAACTTCCTGCTCCCTGTAAAATCTCTCACTGACACGGGACAGCATTCTGTCGGGTGTTTCCACAGAGTTCACACTGGCCTTCAGACAGAATAGCACTATTTGAAAACAAAATATTTTGAATAATTAGAGAAGGCATGGAGAAGGACACTAAAGAGGTGAACTCCGCGGTGTCCACAAAAGAAACTTGTGGCGAGAGATTCCACAGACATCTCGCCCTATTTTCATTCTCACCAGGGTGTCAGCCATGTCCCTGCAGCCACCATAATGGAGATAACAGAGAGCTGGCTCCTCTCAGCTGACAGGGGCAAGAACACAGAGCTGCTGACCCGCTCCTTATCTTTAAGTGCTAAAGCATGTCTGTCACCAACAGTAGAAGGACTGACACGTGGCCAGAGCCAAGGGTGTGAGGTCACAGTTTGGTTATACCATTGGAATGTGCACCATCCAAGGGTCTTTCCCAGCATGCAACTGGTGTTAAGCTGATATGGAGCACCAGCAGAATTCTGGTCTCGCACATGAAATTGCATTACCAGCAACACACAATGGACAAGAGAGCTCTGTCACTCTGCCTCACATAAGGACAAACGCACACATACGCACATTCTGTAATGAGGTGACTACAAATTATAATGTGTAGCATGAGTATATCGATTATTTTAGGAGAAAAGAAAGTGAGATGGCTGCAGAAACAGAGAGAGAGAGAATGAGAGAGGGAGGGAGAGAGACGGAAGTCAGTGGTCCATACCTGCAGACTGTGAGCCGGAGGGTCTTGTAGGAACCCTTAACCAGAGAGATGGCCTCCTGTCTGGATCCACTCAGCTCCACCTCGTTAATGTTGACCACTTGATCCCCGACCTGCAGGGGGTGCTCTAACAGATCCGCCTTCCCGCCCTCCTCCACCTGCAGAAAGCCCGGAGACACACAGGAAACAAGCGTCAACCCTGCACCGATGCTCGTGGAGCCGTTTTCTAAAACTGTCCAAGCCTGATCTACAGGGTTGGTTTCAGTGATCTGTGACCAGGAACCTTATCGTTTCCCATCATGCATAGGGGGTCTCAGCATGCCACAAGGAGCGGATTAACGGCCATAGAGTTGACTCTTCTGGCTTTTTAAATCACTCTTCCTTCTACTCAAACCAGTCATCTTAGTGCACTGATTAGAAGGCAGTATCTCACATTTTCCTGTGAGATCATGGTGAATTAAAAGCACTGCACTGATTGGCTGGTTCATGCCTGGGCATGCAAGAACCAAACCATTCCCAAGGGGGCAGGAAGGACAAAAAATGCCCAGGGGTCACTTTTCTCTAGTCCCACATTGGTGTTATTGCCAAACCTTTCAGGCTCAAGAGTTTAGAATACATTGGCATAACTTCATACAAAAGCAACACCACAAACACAAGCCTTTGATTTTTCCCAGTGAGTAAAAACGCTGATAATACGGTCGGCTTTTGTCTCCAAGTTCCCTACAAACCTCTCTCTCTGTATCACACTCGTTGGCTACTTCCACCGAGGAATGCCATTCAGACAGAATGAAGTTATTCAAGACATGAAATATTTAGAATAATTAGAAATGCAGGCATAGCATTTTACACTTTCTTAGTGGCAGATTGTTGTACCCCCTGAAAAGGCCAGGGGAATTTACTTAACTTGCTCCCTAAAGGACCTGAAAAGAGGCCTTTAATTACAGATGTGCTGCCAAGGCGTTGACAATGAACCTATTAATATGGACTTGAACAAAGAGACTAATTCTCTTAACCTTTCCTTAACCCACTGCTTTCACAAGTCGTAGGTCACAGCGACATCATCTCCAAGCTCTAATGCACTGTAAACAGTCCGCAGCGTCCGCATTCAAAAGGACACAATTGAAGCACGTTTGAAAAACACATCTGAAATCGGTATTCAGGCAACATAAAGTGGATGTTTTTATCTGCTATCTCTTTTTTTTTTTTTTTGTCTCCCCTTTTCCTTTTGTCACTTTTCAGACAAGCCAGGCTTTCGCAAATTCCGTAACTGACATTCCTCTTTTTCACTCTCTCTCTCTCTCTCTCTCTCCCTCTGCCCCTTCTCTCTCACTCTCTCTCTCTCTCTCTTGGACCACTGCCAGAAGCCTGGGCCACATTCCGGATTGCACTTCCCAGCTTAAAAAAAAGAAAATGGGGGGACGGGGGTTGGTGGTTTGGGGGCACCGTTGGATGTCTGCCTGTTGCCTTATCTTGTTAGGATCTCCAGCACGACCCTTCAAAGAATGCACCATGCCCTTCTGGCCCCCGTACATTGATGGCCACCGCCAGCCCGTCCAAGAGCCACTTCGTCCCAGTCTAAGCAGCGGCCCCCTCCCTCTCTCTCTCTCTCTCTGGAATAGTGAGACAGGTGCAATGCTGCGTACCACATTTGTGTCTTGGACCTGTGAGGCTAATGGCCCAGGCTGCCCTGCCTCACCAGAAACAGCACATTAGTTTATGTAGCGCCAAATGGATCCGTGTGAGGATGTTTACGCCGCACACAGCGAGCTCTCCGGCCCCCTGACCCTCACTCTCGAGGAAGTCTCGCGCAGTTCAGGGGGTACTCCTGCCACTAGATAAGAATGCACTGAATGCCCAGATCCACTTCAGCTTTCCACAAACTCCCGTTCTCTCATCCGCCCATCCCTGATGCTCCAGAAATCACTTTAACTCTTTACTGTCGCGTTCTGGAATGATACAATCAATGAGAGAAGCCATGGTTCTGACCACCATTTTGTTTCATTTACCTTTGAACTCTCCAGGAAACATCTAAAATCTAAACAAAAATGTCATTTTCTAAAGCAATTCCACCAAGAATTACTACTGAGCTTTGCTGCAGTTCACAGAGAGGGCCCACTTAATATAGGCTAATGCTTAGAAGACCCTTTCCTGCAAACTATGCTACTTATAAGACAAAGCTCTGTTTTGGCCATAACTCCTCCCATTTGTTTAGTGATTAAATGTGGATTAAGGTGTGACAATTGGCTGCAGAATATGCTACATACAAAACTACAGCATATTTTTTAAATAATACAAACATATAGCTATATTTCTTGCTCCATTATGATTCTTAAAATATCCCTGGCCCTGTTGTTAATGCCAGAAGACACAAATGAGTAGTTTTCGTTTTTAGCAGCAGGATATCTATGCATGGTTAGCTTGTTCAATTGAGGCAGAAAGATGCACAGGGCCAATTATATTTGCACAATCATATTTTTTAATGAATGGCCATTTCAAACCTCATTACTCAGCAAGGTTTTTTTACTTGCAATAAATGTTAACCTTATAAGAGGAAGTTACTAGGATTCTACAGTGTGGTTCAGAGCTAATCACATTAAACCCCAGCAGTCGAACCAACTACAAATAGAAACATGGCAAATTAGCTGTTTTTCCTTACAAAAATAAATCAAATTAAAATATATGGTGCACAAACTTTCCAAGCGCAGATTCCAGACGATTTTATATTTTGGACAAAGTCCCTGATAAATCTGAGTTCACCAGCTGGTCAGCTGCTTACTGTAGCTAAAATTACACCTCACCTCAGGGGCACTGCTTTGATGGACAAGGAGCCAGTTACAGCATTTTTCACATCATTGCATACAAGCAGAGATTTATTTCTTTCTCATGGACAGCAACACAAAATCATATATTGCTATAATAGCAACACACAAATAATTTAGGCTACTAGTGATCATTTGATAATTTCTATCAGTGGCTTTAATACAGCTGGACAACTGGTCCCATGACACTCAGCAATGTTCCTAGTTTTACCAAATGTTATTTAAGCACATAGGCTCTTTATCTAAAAATGAGAAATGTCAATATTTATGTGTAATGTGTCTCAAATGTCATCATACTTTGCACATAGTAGTGCAAACCTTAATTATGGTCATTTTAGACCCCTTATCATTTTATCAAGCAAACAGTAATTATCAGTGTATATTGCAGGTCATCTGCTGTTTTTTCATTTAGGCTACATGGATCCTAGGTCATATAGGCTATTCCAGAGTCGAGCAAGATCTAGTAGGGATGTATGATAAGGAAATTCTGGAGCCAATATAAATATCAGATAGGCTATTTGTCTGGCCATATTTGCAGATAGTAATGCAGATATTAATACCTCTGTGTTTCCACATTCATGCAAGGTGTAGATCAGCAAAGACCTCAGCTTTCAGAGGAAAATGTAACACATTTTATTTGTACAACAAAATATTTAAACTAATTTACTTTATTTCTAAACAGAGAGCATGAGTCTGGAGAACTACTGAGTTCAGGCAACAATGATTAGGCTACTTCTGATCATGGAAGTTTCACTTAATTTGCCTTTTCTACTTTAATATACCATTAAGTTTGTTTTAACTTATTATTGGCGAGTCACAGATATGGTCTTCATATCATCATCCATCTCTAATAGGTAACGTACATGGAGACCTGGAAAACAGATGTTATGTATCACAGTGGTTGAGACCCTGCACAGTAAAATGCCCAGTGTTAATTCAAGTCTAGCAGTGTTGATTCAACTCAAGTTGAATTAACACTGTTAAGAGTTGAATTAACACTGTACGTGTTCGATCTTCACATGCTAATGGAACAAATGTCCAATTTAAATGTTCAAAGCCACAACAATTTTAGCGCTGAACTCTCAGAGTATTACAGGAGATAGACATGGAGTGGAAGTCCCAACAGCACTCATGATTGCCTGGATTGTAGGCCCCCAGCTCTAACTCCCATTAGCAGCACACATGTAGGAGCAAATTATGCTAATCATGCGGCTGCAGATTAGCGGACATACTTTTGTCAGGACCAGCAAAGAGGTTTACAGTGGACAGGATCTTCATGAATGGCCTCATTCTTTGTACAGCAATTAAGACCTGAAGGGGGATAGCAATAAAACTGCTGCATGCACATGTATATCTGAATATTTTCAAATGCACAGTAATGCAGCATCGGGAGGGATTCATTCCAGTAAGATTAATACCTGCAAACACAATAAAACAGGATTTTTATAAGTCGCTCCTCCCTTTCCGGAGGGGTTTTTCATGATACCCTCTTCCCCGTCAGTAATATTGAGAGCTCTGTGTCTCCCCATGACCTGATTTGTGTACTTATTTGCACATGATTTAAGGGGAAAGCCAATATGGGAACGCTTACAGGCATTCTCTGCCATTTCTCAGGTGGAAAAAATGCTAACTAGACAGAATAATTTGTGCAGAATATTAAATGTTAAATGTGATTACAGTTGAGAAATTGTAAATGAAAATGGACATCTTAGAAAACTGAAGATCTTCCATGACATTTACAACACCATCTTCAGTGGGTTTACTATGCTGCTGGTTGCAATGCACTGAGTGCGTATGGGTGTTTTATCTACAAGCGACTTCATCAAAGCATCATTTCATATAGTTTCTGAAAAGAGGGCTCGGTCATCTTAAAAATATGAGTACTTTGTCAGAGTTGAGATTTTGACATTTTGAGATTTTGAGCCTATAGTTGGTGTAAGGCTAGTTTTTATACGCGAAACAATATACATTACAGTGTAGGCTTTTTGTTCGTTTTTGTATTTTCACCTAAACTTTAAAGTTTACGACCAGGGGGGAAAAAAACAAACAATCAAAAGAAAATATTCTCACATATATTTTCGATTCACAAACGTTTTTAAAAATAATATACTTGATTCTTAGCACGCTGCAAATGTCTAATCGTGGCATTATTGACCTCTCCAGATTGATGCTAAGTGTTGACTGTTGACACTTGCGTCTCGTATTTAAAAGCCACGTGTAAATTGATACAAGGAGTTTCAGTGATACTTTACCTTAGAGATGATTAATGTTTCCCCATGTTCAAGGCCACCTTTGAGTGTGAAGCCCCAGGGAGCTCCACCCTGGAGACGTGCCTCCACATAGATTAATCTTCCTCTATGTAACACTGTGCTGAAGCTTGAGCAGTTCCTCTCCATAGTCCTCAACGAGAGAAAAATGGACTGAACTGGTAGGGATTCCTATTCAGTCAACCAAGTCTCTTGTGTAGAAAATGATAAACTAATGGTCCTGTTTTCGTTTTCCGTTTCTTCTTTTTCAGATCCACTGATGCCAAAACAGGAATCTCTAATTTGAAGTGAAAATACATTTCCACGCATTATCCAAGGAGTTCAGACGGAAACCCCAACAAAATAAGATTTTACATTTTGCTTCCGACAGTTACCTCAATGTTCGTCCAACTATCAACAAGTGATGTTGGAATAAAGCGATCGGGTAGGAAGAATAAAGGCACAAAACTACTTTCCAGGCTGCCGAAGTTCAGTGACCACGATCCGGTGGAAGCCTTCACTTTTGATCGCTTATCAGCCTTTTTTCTTCTTCCGAGTGCATTTTACCATTACAATAGCATTTGCTACAATTCAGTGGATTGAAAGAAAAGCGGGGGCTCTCGACAGCTAGCTGGTTGCTTCGGGATGGTCCTGTCAAAACTTTGCAAAGTATATTTCGCAAAGTTGCGTTTCCTGCGTTCCCCTCTTTCGCTACCTCTGCTCTTCTCGGGTTTAGGCCAACACTATCGTGTAAATACCAATTCGATTTCACCCCGTTCCCTTGATGCGCCAAATCCACTCACATCAAATCCATGGATGATGCAGGAATCTGCCTTCCCCCTCTTCGCAGTTCACCCGAACAGACGCACGAAGACGCATGCGTGAGGTGCGCTACCCGCTCTGCAGCCCACGGAGTTAGTGCAGTCAGAGCTGTGCACCGAGTGAGATTTTTTTACTTTCAAAGCTGAGACGGCTTTTAATTTCCGTGACACAAATACCAGTTGAGCACAATCGCAATGTCCCACGGTTCTTCCTTTATTTTGCGTTGATTACTTCATCGAAATTCCAGTCCTACCACTCGAGGGGGAAACGGAAGAAAAGGGCATTGTTTCAACGTGACTGGCCATGCGTCCTTTTTGTAGCTGCATTGCTGTATATCCTTTATAATTGCATGCAACGATACTACCTGTACAAAACATTAGCAGGAGAGGTATGAATGGGTATGTAACACAAAACCAAAGCTTTCCCCAAATGGTTTAATGAAAAAGTTGGATCATGCATTTTCCTCCTGTTAATCTCTAGTATTTAGGTCATGCATGTTTGATATCTGCATGACCGTATACCATCTGCAGTGACTACTATCCCCAATTGCAAAGAGTAAAAATTTGTCATTTGGATGCAAAATTTTACCATTATGTTACATATGATTATAATTTACTTACATGCATGAATACATGTTCAGGTTTTATTCAGTTTCTCAATCAAGGTTAGGTTTGAAAGTTTTGCAGTGGCATTTTCTAAAGTGCACAGACATCATTAGGCCTTGCATTGAGAACTAAACAGAACAAAGTATCCTAGAAAACACCTGGTATCAAGTACATCAAACAGGTGTACCCCAAGGCTAGGGATCTCAGTATAGCAGATAAGCCATTGATCTTCACCAAACCACAGGTTTCCTATTCAGGCTGCAGGTGTTGTTAGGGCCCTGGTGGGATATAGCTGCCAATCAACGCTGTTTTCAAGAGCCCTTAAACCATTCTGATATAACCAGCAAATGTGGCAGCAGAGGGCATTTCAAAATGGCTGAACTCTTTACAAAAATTACTACATATTTCTTGTGGGTTCTAACTGTGAATATCAAACATCACCATTCAATGTCCAGTTCAATATCTAGTTAGTGAGCTGTCCACTTAAGAAATGTATAATGACCTTTAAAAGAGCAGAAGCATATTCTTTTTCAGGCTACAATGGAACTTATGATTTTAATTGAAAAAAGAGATATACTATACTGAAAAGTAAAACTTATCTTATTGGAGAGGAAGGAATTTGTCAAAAAAAAAAAAAACTTATCTTAATATGTAATGAAGTTTGCATCTTAAGGTAGTTAACATTCATTCAGAACTGCATCACAATGCAGTCATCCGTCCCAGAGCAGACATGCCTACATAAATAACAAATCCTACATTTTTCTATGTGCCCATATTAATTCTGAAGTTCTAAGAGGCATCATGTGACCACCAGAGCTGTTCACTTATATTACATGTGAATAGCAGGGTATACACCTCCCTGCTGCACAGATGGTCTGGTAGGGAGGAAAATTCCCAGGTAAATACATGTGATATTGGAAGACAGCAGTATAAAGGTGTTCAGGGACAGAACGCTGTCAGTGGACGCTTCCATTAAGTCTCCCAGGTCTAGGTACAATAATGGCAGAAGGGATCTCCCACTCTGGCCCTTGTCTGTGCAATAGCGCTGGGATCAGCTCGGAGGCACTAATTGAACTGTGTGGCCAGTGTGTGCATGCCTGTGCGCAATACCACTGTTTATCTGTTCCAAATGAAGATTGCACTCTGGAAATATTTAGCAAGACTGAGTCAGTTTATCTGTTTTGTACACCTTGAACACTTTGACAGCTTTGCCGGGGTTTACATGCAGACAACATAAACAATAGTGGAAAACTCTAAATGCACAAACTCGAAATTGATTTTCTGAATATGTTGCGTACATGCATTGGAATCATACATTTTGCATGCATGCAAACAGCATATTCTGAACATAGAATGTCAAACCTCTATTCCCATGGTTTGACTTCTAAATAATGTACTTACATGGTGATTTCTTATTCAGAATTATTGGACATAAAACTAATGAAGGAACATGCACATAAACACTCATAGAAGTAATTCTCCCCCAAATTCAAAATGTAAATTTACCCTAAACAGTGTTTTTAAACATTAGGTTTCATGGCATTTTGGCAGCTTGTTTGGGTGATTTAATACCATTATTTTGGGTTTGTATAACTTAACAGTATTCATATAAACAAATTATGAGAATGGTTAATTTCCGCATAGAGTATGTTATATTATTAAATTAATGAAAACACATCTACAGAAATGAAAACGTTTACATGCATCAACAGAAATACAGTATTTAAACCAATGGAAGTGGTGTTGATGGGCCAGCAGGGGGCAATCTTCCCTCTGGTAGAATGAACCACACTGCCCCAGTGACACAACCGAGGTCCTGACTCACTGTGGTCATTAAAGACCCCCTGACCCTCATCATAAAGTAGGGGGTTCCCCGGTGTCCTGGCTAAAATCCCAACCTCAACCTGAATCCTAACTGAGTTTATTTAGGTGAAACTTTTTGTCTCCTTCTTCACCTCAGCTGATGTGAGTGTTCTGGCACAAAATGGCTGTCGTACATCACCCAGGTGGGTGCTACACATTGGTGCTGGTTAGGAGAGTTCCCCTTCATCATTATAAAGCACTTTGAGCATCTGCAAAACGTGCTATATAAATGCAATGTTTCATTGATTCATTCAATTTGAGTAAAATGCTAATTTGTGAAGTGTTTGCAACCTCCCTTTATTTAAGGAACAAGAACATACAGTTTATATGCAAATGAAGTATGACATCACTGTGAAGAAATATGTCCAGAGAATGAGAGAGTCATTGTAATTTGTTTTAGTTCTAGCATTAGCCACTTGGTAAAATAAAGGAAAAGCATAGATTGTTGTGAAATAATACAAATTATATGAGACAGGAGATTGTCCATAACTGCACAATTTATGTAGCATAATCAAAGACCTGCCAAATTTGGCACAGCTAAATGAATTGGCATCAATTTGGCTATTGAGTGGTACTTATTTAAATCAACACACTTGCTAATCACATAAAATATCAAAATAGTTTCAGCTAATTGTAAATCAAAAGTAAGATTCCTGACCTGCATTGTTTCAATCCTACTGGTCTCCACAGACTTGTTGACTGAATTGTACCAGAACTAGTCTACTGATAATGTTCCACTGATTTACAGTGAGACTCCAGAAAGCTGCTGACCAACATATGTAAATTGTCAAATAAAATTTTTTTAAACTTATGTTGTTTACTAAAAAAGCAATGCTAACTGGAATTGATCTTGTCAGAAAAAATTATGGTTTAGAATTTTTTAAAAATAATTTAAAATGATTTTATATAGTTTATGTTTTGAAAATACCCCTTTCCCTCCTATTGGGGCGAATAGAAGTGTCCCTAAAATATTTTAAATGAGGACCAAATCTGACCAGAAATTTCTTGAAGCTTCCTTTCTGTTTGTTAGCAATCCCTATGAAGACTTTAGTGCTTATACACACGAGGAGGAAGAGGAGTAGCAAACATTAACAGGAGCACAGATAGACAACATAAACCACCCCCAGGGCTGCGGTGTCCAATTCTGTAGATATAAATCACTTCACGAATGAATGCCAGTTATCCAAATGGAATCCCTCATTTTCTTAATACTGTTTAATTAATTAATAATGTTTGACAACCTGGTGGTTACTATAACCTATGAACAGAGAAAACCAGGAGCAGACTGCCACTACAATCATGATGTCACATAGTCCCGAGTCAGGCGTTTCAGTGAGGTGTGACATCTTTCAGGGCTTTGTGAAAATAGTGATGCAAAGAGCTTATCTCTGTATCTATTCTTTTCATGGAAGGAAGAGGAGATGAAGAGTTTAATTAAAAGGTCAATATCATTTACATTTACATTTACAATTTGCAGCAGTGTTACCCAGTCAGAATTTACCAGAATTATTATTTTATACATAGTTTCTTGTTGGCTTAATGCAAAATTATTTTAAAATCAAGTTAAACTATCATGCCTTTTAAACAGCCCAGAGAGGTTTTCTACTGTTGTCCATAATTAATAAAAGAGAGTAAAATATGAGATATGAAAACAATTTGAGTTTCTCACTTGGTGCCAATGGCTCAGTGTAGTCCTTCAGAAATAATATCAATGAGGCTGGTTTCAGAAATAAATTGTCAAATCCATTATTTATGGAAAAACTGATTCATGTCAACAGGCCATTTTTTCAACACCAATCCCTTCTAAATGAATCCACATTTTCCATCTATGGAAAAAACAAAATATTTCCTCTTCAGTGCAGGGCAGTGCATTACCTGCTGAGTCCAAGAGGTGGCAATGTTGACAAAGAAACTACTTAAAAGTTGAAGTGTTAAGTTTGTCCCATGTTTTGAGTTTGGATGAGCTGAGCCTGACATATTACACTATTTTGCTCTAAACAGTCTAGAGTCGGTGACAATGTTTACTTAAGTGTAAATTACATTGACACTGCAATTGAGAGGTGACCTCTGTTGTGCCATTGCAATTGCACATTCGCATTAGAAAAAATATTTTCCACCTATTCCATCGAATTCAATTCAATTCAACTTTATTGTAATTGTACATTGCACAGGTACAATGAAAAGTTATCTTGTGATCTCCCAAGTACAGTGCAAATAAGAAGGTAATAAGAGGTAGTAGTGCCAAAAACAACATATTAACAGTAAACAATATGAAGTAGTATAACTCCCTGAGTATTGCAAAAGAGCAGGTGGTGCAGTAGGCAGTGAAACACTGTAGACCTCAATGATGGGGCAGAGCTAGTGATGAGTGGTAGAGTTCAGCAGGGTAACAGCCCTGGGGAAGAAGCTGTTTTTGAGCCTGGTCGTGCAAGCTCAAAAACAGCTTCTTCCCCAGGGCTGTTACCCTGCTGTTATCTATCCGTTATCTATATCCGCTTATTCCTGGCAGAAATTGCCCTAAGGTTTCAGCTGATCTACCCTTAGTAAAAAAAATAATGAAAACATTTTAAACTGTCATAATGAGATCAAACCTGTTTTGGCAGCACAACTCAGTTCGTGTTCTGGCAGAGCAAAGTTCACTGTAGATGGAACAACAATAGTATATTTCTAGACACCCTGAAAAGGGTTTGTTCATAATTTTGAATGGTAATATACCACCAGGCACAGCATATGTTGAAAAAAGCTATCTAGAATGTAAAACAAAAAAAAAGAACACCAAAAACATTTCAGTATTGTGAATCCTGTTTTTGTGAGCATTTTGTTGTGACTTCCCAAATCTGATTCACCTTTTCTGTTTTATCTCTTCATTGCCTGACCTTAAAACTCACCCACTCACAGCTTAAATAAATGATTTACAAGAATGGTATTCTGCAATACTGCATTGGTGTGTGACAGACTCACACAATTCATGGCTTTCAAGTAAGAAAGAAAAGCTTATTAGAAGATGTTTAGACCTTAGGAAATGATGGCAAAAATGAATGAAATGGAACATACAGTACAATAGACCTGCTACAGTATATGAAGAATGGTCAGTAGTTTACAACTGTGATGAGTTTAATTCATCTGGAAAAAAAGGTTCACCATAAGAAATTTGATTGCCCCAGTGTGGTTGTTTTATACACAACCAAAAACCAAAAGGTGTTTTTTTATCTTCTAACTATGTGGCATTAATTTATACACACATAAAAATGCAGTACTATATATGTGAGAAAGGCAAATCAGATGAATTGGATTCACTGGAAAGAAAAAATTGGTTAACTGAGGTAACTACACGTCCTCTACAAAAAGGCTAATTTTCTGCATGTGACTGCTGAATTTTTTTCTTTTATTCCATCTTTTCTGTGATTAATAGAGATTTTAAGGAAAGAACAACGGTAGATGATTAATCCTTTATGACTGCTATGTCAGCCTAAAACTTGTCATGTCAAGAACACCTTTCCTTTCCCAGCTGCTTCAAAGTTAAATCTGAAGGGAATAATTATATAGATATAATGGATATAATAATAACATGAATAATACCATGGATAACAGCATAATGAACCTACAGACCCAAAGATTCATCAACTGGCTAGATAGTAACTTCCATTTAAAATAATGAACATTTTACCCTTAATTACTCATGTGCACATTTCATCTATAACAAAACAGAGTCCCTTTGGTATAATCAATATATTTTTTTAAATCTTAAATCTGTCTAGTGTATAAGGAAAACACTGTCTGGTGTGCAATGCAGAATGCTACTAATCTAACTGAAAGACTAAATGGGAAACTGATTTTTGGGGAATCAACAGTTTAAAAGTTATCATTTCATCTCCCTTAATTCAAACCACCATGCCTCTGTTGCTTCAAACCATAAATACTACAGTAGTATGTATTTATATATAAACATGAGACAATGCATTAGGTTTCAAAGTGCATTTATTAAATGTATTTTTTGCCAAAATAAAAAGATATCTTCTTAAAGAAATTGCATATATATCCATTATCCAGAGATCTCTTTCAGATTTTTGCATCTTAACACAGAAAAAATGCTTATATCTATAATGAAAAATAGAGTAGTATTATGTAACTTTTTCCCTTTGCTTCAAAATGCCAGTGATTACAGATATTGATTATAAAATATATTTTAAAGAATAAAATAATACTAAATATGCATGCACATATTCCATGTTAAAATCAACAGCAGTGTATTTGGCAAAATAATTAAAGGATTGCAAAGCTTAGCTGGCATTTAGCTGCCATGTTTAATGGCAAGGTCAAAAATAAACAAGTGTCATAAAAATTGCATACCCTCTTGTTTATTATATTCAATGTTATTGTGCTGGCCCAGTTATGGCTGATTTGTGGAAACAGCATACACAAATGCTCAAAACACTAATGCCAAATGTCCAAACGCAATGCTGTCATAGATATATAAACGCCATTATATACTATAGCTGGATGTTATTTGATCTAGATATGTTTAAATAAGGTCAATTATTTTGTATAGGAATAAAAGAATCAATGAGGACGCCAATTTGAAATATACTTGTGGACAGACAGACAGACAGACAGACAGATAGACAACGCATACTGAGCACTTAAAAAATGGAATTGTCCATACCGTAGACTATACATTTCAAAATAAATACAACAATTTTAAGAGGACAATTTTATATAATTCATTTACAAAAATATTCATGTTAATCATAGATATTTCTATACACAGTCCATTTAATATATCATTATTCATATGCTAAGTTACATGTAGTTCTATACATTATTGCTCATTGTGATAATGTACTGATTTATATTTGTTTGATTCCCATACTTAATACCATGCACATTTCAAATAGCACAATAAGGGTTGCAGCAGTAATTATTATTGCATTTGCCATAGCAGCTGACTTGCCGAATACACAGGGGCAATGTGGCATTATGGACCATCGCCCACTTTGAGTAATGTGTAAGCGCTATAATGCTTCATTGTGCTTTACATCAGTGAGATCCCTGATGATCAGGCACAGCCCCACCACTTGTGCAGGTGGATGACTTCTTCATAACCAGTCTGCAGCTGACGATTGCTGCACTCTTCCCAGCGATGGATCCTTCCATTTTCCACCACCACAAACTTCCACTCCACATGACTGTCAGCGGGGAGGGTGACAGAATTGGCCCAGAAACCATCCTTAGCACTCCTGAGTGGGACAAACTTCTCCCAGTTTCCCAGTGCCTGCTGGTTCCCTGTCACAGCCAGGAGCTGCAAAGGAGAGTGGGTAATGTAGTGCACACAGAAGCTCACTGCAACTTTTTGGTGCATAGGCTGAACAGCTGCTGCCCTCTCAGCCGTGGGGTCTCCGTCGAACAAGGTGAAGGTTGCACCGGATTCCTTTGTAATGCTGATTTTTGCAAAGTTAGAATCAGCTGACTTCTGAAGGCACTGCTCTGCCGTCCCAACATCCCCCAAACCACCTGTGCCATTCAGAATTTTCCCAGATGAACTGATCATCTTATTCATTTCCACAGTGCTCCCATTCATCCACTCGTTGTAGTCCATGGTCGCTTCCATAATGTTTATCTCGGTTTTCTCATAGTTGTCCTCTGGGGGCTGGGTCATACTGCCGTCCCGGCTCTTCATCTTACTGTCAGATATTTCACCAGCAGCATTCACCTGAGATGGGTCGCTCAAAGGCTGATGACGGTCACTCTCACGCTCATGGAGACAGTTGAGGAGTCCGTGGTAATGAAAGTTGCTCAGATGTTCACAGTGTTCACGCAGATGTTGATAGTCAGTCAGAATTTCCTGATGGCTTTTCACAGTTGTCTCCATGACATTTATCTCTGTTATTCTACAGGTCTCCTCCAGCTGGCAGTTCCTCTTGCTGTCTATATGTATCTTTTCCTGGAACATCGAACTGTCACCTACACTGTTTAACAAATCATTCTGTTGGCTGCTGCATCGGTGATCATTGTTATCCAGATAATCATGCCTATTTTTTATGGATTGTTCCATGATGCTTAACCTCATCTTCTCAGATTTCAGGTCAGGCAGGCTGCTCAAATTTGAATACAGGAACTCGGCCTTCTTTTCTGTCTCTATGTCATGATCAAAATGGTCAAGAAGAGACTCCATATTGTCACAAACATGTTTATGCAGATTTCTTTCTACTTCTGTATTGCTTGCAGGTACCTTAAGAGACTTTTGGTTCTCAGAAGCAAGTTCTTTGACTTTGTGTTTCAGAGCGATGTCCCAGCATGCCTTCACATTGTCATGAGACTCAGGAACAGCTTTTGTCTGATACTCTCCAATAACAGTCCAGGTGAGCTCATCAAGTGCTCCATCACAGAGACCAGGATCATGTGGCAATGAAACAACTCCACCACGTTCCCCAATACTATTGTCCTGGGCTTTGGATACATCTTCCCTTAGGTTCTCTGAAAATGAAAAATTTCACATCAAAATGGGATACATCATCTACCATATTATTTACTGTAAGTATCCACTGTCGAAAAATGTAATGTCTGCCTGCATCAAGTACTGGCTTTTATATCAACCTAACATACTCACATTTTCATAAAGGTCAGTTATTTTTCCCAATACTAAAAAAACAGGTTCTTTTCTAATGTTTCAGTACATTGCTTTCATTCCAGCTTTTACTATGGGGCTATGGGGCTAAAAGGAAGACACTCATTTCTATTTGATTCCACATCCGTGCTTTTTCTTGTACAGTACGTAATGTCAATATGATTGGCCCCTTGACTGGGACTAAAATGACTGTGGCTAAAAAGATGGAACATCTTTAGTTTACGAACACCAAAGTGATTTCCCAATAGTGATTCCCTATAGTGACAAAGTGAACTACAAGATATTCTTCAGGTTGAGTTCTGTTAGTAGAAGGAGGGGACATAAATGGAAATTAGCAAAAGGTAAATTCCGTACAGACACTATGAGGAATGTTTTCATGCAGAGAGTGGCCAATGTGTGGAATAGCCTGCCAGGTCATGTAGTATAGGCAGAAACTCTCGGGATTTTCAAGACCAGACCTGATATGATGTTAGATACTATTTGGTCTGTCGGTAATCAGGGCACTAGGTACAATTTAGTCAGGAAAATTACGAGCATTGCTGGGCTGAATGGCCTGTTCTCGTCATTATGTTATGTTTCTCTTGGCCAGGTCTCTCTTGAAAAAGAGATTTCTAATCTCAATGAGACTAATCTGGTTAAATAAAGGTTAAATAAAAAATAAATAAAATCAAATGTTATGTTGTTTCCCGTATGAGCGCTTTACATTTAACATTATCTGATTTGTCTGTATTTCAGCCCTGTCCTGGTACATCCAGTCCCTTCTCACTGTACACCTGGCACATTTAACCGACACTGCTTGGTGCCGCCTAAAAGTTGGCAGACGCACCCATTCTGCGATCACTGGAAACAGTAGGTCAATATTTGATTGTAAAAATGACGGGTAACCCATTACAAACATGTTTACGTTAATACGCCTATTCGAATAGCCTATACCCTACTGCATGATCAAAAAATGTGAGTTCATTACAATAATAATTTCTTCCTCTATCAATTCTTTAGCGCATTGTTTTGCCTAAAATGTCATGTTTTCCTGAGCAAAATAAAACGATACCCGAAAGGAGTATTTTCTTATCCAGTGACACATCAGTGATAAAATGCCCACGATGACTTTGACTCGGCCGAAACAATGTAGCGATTAGGCTATGTGTTTAAAATGAAAACAGATACAAAAATACCTTTTACACTAGGCTACGTACCTGTTGACTCAGTGTGGCAACGTCGTTCTTCTTTGATTGTCGTTTTCTCAACTTCCCTCACTTCTGTCTCTACGGAATTTTCATCCTTTTTCCTTCTTTGACCCCTCATAGTTCTATGTAGGACGATGAACAAAGCCCACACAGATAACATCACAATAATCCCCAAAGCCATCGCTGGCTCGTACCTTCCAAACATACAAAAAAACGAATGAGCATCCCGCTCATCCAACGCGATCGGTTTACTTTGCTCGCTGGTCATCGTTATTTACAGGCAAGAACAGGCTCGATAAATTATCTGGTTCACTGTAGTGCTCCTTTGATCGCGCTGTGATCCTCTCTCGGTCTCCGGACGGAATGACCCCTTGTTGCAGCACAAGTAATATCACTCTCCGCAATCAGGTGAGCTCACTGCCAATTGGATAACTGTATCGCAGGGGTCCCGCTGCAGCACCTAAACACAAGCCGCGAGAATAAATAGTAGACAGCAAGCGAACAGGCAGTAGGCTACATCAACGTTGTCACAATCACGTTACAACTTGTAATTACGCTTCGTAATCGTAGCAATTTGACAGATTGTGTTCATGAGTATTTCAACCGTGTCTGTCGAGGAATATGGAATTACACTGAAACAGCACGGTTTCGCTACGGTTTCCACGCCAATAATAGGCTACAGCATTCAAGTGGGAAGGTTTTTTCTTCAAATGAATGGCTAGGCTACTGTATATTTCATACATTGACAATGCATAATGTATGAAATGTACCGTATTATACTGTATTATGCTCGCCTCGCTCTATGTCGCAGTAAAAGACACAGGTGCCATTCAAACGTACAAGGGCGTCCTCCGACTCAGACACACGTTTTTTTTTTTTTTTTACAGAAGCTACAGAAAAGGGATGAGCTCATTTAGAACATTATCTAGTTTGTCCTTGGCTGATGGCTCAGTATGATAAAACGATGACTCGGGAAAAGAGGCCATATTTTATTAAATCACTGACACAATACCACCCCTCCTCTCTCTCTCTCTCTCTCTCTCTCTCTCTCTCTCTCAACCTCTCCCCCTCTGTTCCAGTCATATTTGACATTTAGCCTGACTTTATTCTGGTAAAGTCAGTGCACAGTAAAGCAAACTGAAGTAGTTATGAGAATAATGAACAATTTAATCTCTGTATGTAAGTCTAAATTTTTGTAAAATTGTAAGAACACCCCATGCAATTTTGAGAGATTAACTAATTGAGCAGTGAAAACATTTAATAGCCTAATGTTTTAACAGCAGTTTGTTTATGGAGTTTTTCTCATGGTATTACACCTATATGCAGGCTGCTGGGGAGAATGCACAGCCAGCTATTGTTTGCAAAGTCTGACCTGCCAGAAAAAAAGTTCCAGCGTGCAAAAATATTGCAGCACGTGAAACTGTCCTGAACCAATATAACTCATGAAAAAAACTGTAATATTCCTCTAGAATAAAGACAGACACGAATAAAGTACAAACCAAACCTGTGATCTGTAATGGAGGAATAAAATGCACAACTGTTGTGTTTTAAAAAAATAATTTTATTGATTTATTTTTATTAATTTGTATCTGGGAAACAAAAAAGTGTTTAACAAAATAATACTGAGGAATTATACGCTTATAGCAAGTACTCAGAACAAGCATTACTTGAAGAAAAGTATAATGGCATCCCTGACGGAAGATAACGAGTTAGCTGTTGATGCTAAGCAAGCAGGACTGTGATACACAGTTAACGTGCATTGAAACAGCATTCCTGTGAGCCTAAAAAATAAATGAAACCAGAACTATGAAGTTTCAGAAGTGAAAGATGCTGTCATTTATGTCATAAATACATGTTATGATGCTGTCATTTTGAAACGTAAATGTCAAACATTTATGTTTCAAAACGCTATTTATAAGGGAGGTGCTGGGTGGCTCATTCTGCTGAGACGCTGGGCTCCAGTGTGTGGGTGCCCCTCATGGTCTGGGGTGTCCTAATTCTACCAATGTCATAATTATTCACAGCATAATTGGTTTTGTAAACCTGGTGGTCATTATGGATAGTTGCCATTGCAAATTCGACCCTTTGTATAGATCTATGAAGAATGTAATCATTTCACTCTCACATAGGCACAAATTCACTACTCAGGGTTACCCCTGGATTCTCAAATTGTATTAACCCCCATGCCCCTGTGAAAGATACAAATAATAAAAAATGGGATCTTTCAAAGATCCAGAAGCCTTTCTGACTCTTTAAGATAGCCTAAAGTACAAGTATATTTATTCATTGGGTTAAGCTTGTGCTAATCCTTTTAGACTTCTGAAAGTCAGCACTGTTCATTACTCCAGAACAGAGACCTTTTTTTCTTTTACTTTCTCATTTAATTATTTTCTGTCTTTTTCAACATGATATAGACAAAATCTCTGATACAACTCATCCTCCTCTCATAGGACTGCTAGCGAAACAGCTGAATCCACATATAGGGTTCAGGATCAGCTGGCGGACATCGCAGCAGGCGGAACCAATGACATCACTGACAGAAAGCACGAACAAAATCATCACAAACTGAGGCAGAAGCCTGGATTTCTTTCTTTTCTGCAGATTTCAACTGATGATTCTCTGGTTATCTCATATTATAAAAATTTTATGGAATTAATCGATTCAGTACACAAAATTCTCCTGTCACCTAGGCAACTATTGTTCTATGATGTCATACAGTAGCATCATGTTTTGATGGTGTTGTTTTAGATCATATCTTTTCTATAATTAAAAAGGTGGGTTGAGAGGTTTAGGTTTTTTTGTCCATCAGTGTGATTAGCTTGTGTGTGCACTCACAAGGTCACACACATTGTATCTCTATTGCTCCACCTTTCAGGACATATCTTTTCATCCAAGTAATCTGATTTCTTATGCTTAATCTTATGTTTTCATCTTTTTATTCAGAATAGAACTGCAGAATATGTACATAAGACTGTGGAAATACTTGTTCAGGCGTCCTTGTGATTTATGAGTCATTGTTTGCTTCCAATTGAAGCTGGGGATTCTCCAACTTACGTCCCAGCTGGATATTCTCACAGAGAATGAGAGCATGCAGCCCCCCAAGGAGAGATTACGGAGGATTCCCTTTGTACCCCCATGCTATGGTCTGCTGAATGAAGGACCCGCTACCCCCTTTTTCTTCATCATGAATGAGAAATGAGCACTGTGGTGGGATTGTCTGCTGTTTGGGAAAGTACAACATCTATGGATGTGCTTTACAACATCATGTGCCGCTGAGATGAACACGCCGAGTGTGTTAAAAAGCCTGAAACAAGGTTTGTTTTGAGGTTTGAGTGATTCGTGTCCTGTTTAGGTTGACTTGCAGCACACACGCATATACCAATAATATGTCCATGTCTGATAATGTGATACATTACTGAAAGATCCTAAGCAATCAAACTCACAATTTCATATTAGTTATATTATAAATAAACTATAGAAAGGAAATACTATGATATTAATATGCTTTTATTCTTCTGAGATTTTAATCCTCAAAGCAACAAAGTTCTTATACTGCCCTCTACAGGAAGATGTGGTATTGCTCTTTAGGAGACTGTGTCAAACCTAGAATGCCTGTGTTTAGAAATGACTTACTGTACATCAAAATAATTTCTTTAAATTTTCCTGTTTATAAATTTGGAAAAAATAAGTATACATCATGACTTATTACATGGATTTGTTGAATTCTCTGTTGTGTTTGTTCACTTCAGCTATTCAGCTCAGCATGCCCCCCCCCCCCCCCCCCCCCCCCCCCCCGAAAGTGGATCCAAAGGCTAATGACCACTGTGTCATTACTCACAGCTGGGAGGTGCCTTTATATGATTGTGTACATTACAAACATTGTTACTTTCAATGATTCATTTTACCACAAATATCCTTGCATGACACAGGAACTTTGTTGCATGATACGGGAACTTGTGATAAAACTTTCAGTTTGTCAAGGAATTGACATCATTTGGAGAATTTGTGTTGCTTTATTGATTGAAGTAACCAGATTTTCTGCCTGTGCTAGTTTTCTGCCAACAGGTATACCTTTTTCCATTGCCATGAAAATCCTAACTGTGACCTGACTGATGTCACACTGTTGTAGTTGAAGATGGCTGACAAAGTTTCTTTGGTAGTCCAGTTGTGGTACCTGGGCTGACACTGAACTTCACAGAAATTTGGAGTAACAGAAGTAGGAATAAACACATTAAATCATTTATGTGTAACCAGTGAGTAAAGTACCTATACTCTGGTCAAAAGGCTTCAGCTTGTAAGCATACAGTTTCAGGGTTAGGGTACATTGAATTGAATTGAGAATTGCTGATAAATTCCTATTAAGTTTTGAATTTTAATTTGAATGGAAAATGGTGACATGGTATAATTAGAATTAGAATGAAAAGAAACTGAATTTCATTTAATAAAATTCCAGTGCCTAGTTTAATTCATCCCGTAAATCAATGCTTACTTGATGATATTAATAGCAGTTGAGCCAAGCAGTGCCACTGAGCCTGCTGAGATGGAGCAGAGCCCAGAAAGTCTACCCTTGTAAGGACGAATGAACACTCTGCTGTAGTGGCTTTTGACCAATGTGCTGCATGGATCATGAATACGTAATGTAGTGGTGTGCCAACTGTAGTGAAGAGACCTCCTGCTAAGGTCAGTGGGGCCCCACCCACAAGCAGTGGCACCAAACCTTGATAAGGTGAACACAAAATTCCCAAGCCAGAAGCATGTTATCCCTGTGGTGCAAAAGAAGAATGTGCAGGTCTGGTCTGAACATGCCTTTGCACTGCCTTCTATCACCTGTCAAGGTGAGCTGTGATCCACCCTTATGTATGCAAATGTTTGCCACCTTCAGCTGTAGGTACATGTTAACATTACCTGTGAGATATAATTATTTTATTAACAAAGACTTCACTACACAGAACTGGAACAATCTTCATGGGTGCATTATGTGAATCTTCCTCTCAGTACATCATATGAAATGTCCCAAAAACATTTTCAGTTCTGCCGCCATCTTGTGGAAAATGGTAGGTGACAACCCTACATACTATAAGGTAAACACATTTCATCCATACTTTATCTATACCCGCTTATCCTGGGCAGGGTCATGCACTGGGTGAGAGGCAGGAATACACATTGGACAGGTTGCCAGTCTTTCGCAGGGCACACACACCATTCACTCATCATTCACTCACATCATATCTATGGGAAATTTAGAGTCTCCAAATAGCCTACCTGTATGTCTTCGGACTGTGGGAGGAAACCGGAGTACCCAGAGGAAACCCAGGCAGACATGGGGAGAACATGCAAACTCCAAACAGAAAGGCGCAAGTCGAGATTAGTAAATGCATTTACAAAGGTGAATTTTGCCTGGGTGCATACTTACCTTAGAGTTTGGACCAATTAATTTATTTTCGGGAATTTCTTTTAAGACATTAAATGCACTGTGCAGCGGCCTTCAATGCGTGAATAACATAACTCAGGTTCTCTCACTTTGTAAGTTGCTATAGCTAAGAGCGTGTGCTAAACAAATGAAATTTAATGCGACTTAGTAGTCAACTTTAGAAAAGGGGAACATAGACGTCACTGTGTGCCAGAGGTCATATCAATCTATTTGTCATCAAAAATAAGTGGTATTTATGCAACTACTAGGTGACTAATGGTGTATGCTGGTATTTTGAAGATAGTGCGCAAGAGAATGAGAATGGAATGAACTTCAGCTTAATTTAAAAAAAAAAAAAGATTCTGAGAAGTTACTTAAAAGACACCAGTGACATGACACAGAATTACTAGATGGAGTGATATTATCATTTGTGAAAGAGAGAACGCATATCCAAAATTTTTAAATCTCGGCAGGTTTTATTTATGATGAATACACATCTATGTACTAAACACTCCCAGAAAGCATTCAAAACTAATTAACATTTTTACTCGTCAGTGCCAAGCTGCACTGACATCATGAACTATTTGGTAACTGACATTTGTCACAGTTGATTCCACCCACACAAAAATGTTTCATTTATTTAGCAATGTGAGCTTTGAACAGTGTGCGGCACCTGACATTTGTCACAGTTGATCCCACCCACACCAAAACTTAATTTGTTTAGCTAGTGAGCTTGCTGCTATTGTGGCTATCAGCCCTGTCTAGTAATTCTGTCAATGTCACAGTGTCTTTTAAGTGCATTTTTAGAATAACTTTTTTAAAGCAGACATTCAATAGTGCATACCCATTCTTGTTTTCTTGTGCAGATCTTCAAAATAACAGTAGGTCTATACAACATTAATCAGTTAAACACAATAATGAATTGGGCCTAGCCTGTGATATAGCATACCTTTACTGACCGAGCTGCTAAAATGTCCCTTATTTCTTTCTTTCTTTATAAAATTATCATTGGACTTTTACCCTACAAGTAGAAGCTTTCAGTGTCTACATGACAACCTATGGATAAGACTGGTTTATGGGCCCAAGGACCTGTATTACCATGGGACAAATCAGTGAATCAGGAAGACAACAGCCAATCTAATTGAGACTAAATGAATTAGCAATATGGACTGCTAATTTATGAAATGCTTAAAATAGTGTGATATAGCACAGTATTTTTATAGTCCTCTAAAACCATTACTGTATTGATTGTATTGTAAAAATTACCAAAAAATCTCTCAAAACTATCTGGAAGCACAACATCTGGACAAATCCTCTAATATTACTTATATCTACCTTGTGAGACAAAGTAGCCTATGCCAATAGGCAGCCATTTACAAGCTTATATGGAGGGTACAGATGGTACAGATACTTTATGTGAAGACACTGGAAGCTGCTTTCCTGTCAAATAATTTTTAAATACAACAATTGTTGGCTTCATTGTTTTTAATAATAAAACAATGTGCTGATAACAACAACGGTTGCGTTGACGCAGTAGGCTACACACGTCTTTTTCGTGCGTTTGACTTGCTTTTTTCCTATCAGCGTTACGTAGCCTTTAAGTAAATACATATCTAGCAGTGATTTACTCCACGTGGGACATCGCCCCTTTGTGAACACTGCAAGTCGATCTATGGACTATGTAGATCTATAGTGACTGAAAGTGAACATCATGTGATATGTAGCAGAGATTTTCTCAAACAACGAGATCTGTACACAAGTTCAAAGTAGTTAAGTATAAACTTAACACGAAAACTAAACAGGAGTTAGATATTTTTTCTGATGAAAACTCTTTGTTAACGATGACACCATTCGCTTGAAGGAAACCGAAAGGCTGCAGATTCGGTAAACCAGTATCCCCATTCCAGTTCATTTTGGATAATTTAACGTCATTGTGCCAAGCTTTGTGTCGGATATTTTAAAGCAAAATGTTAAAATCATGTTGTACATACGGCACTGGAGTGCTCTCAATAGTAATTTTGATTATAGGCGTTGCCTTGGTGTTGTCGCAAGTGTTTCAAAACGCACTATACTCGAGGGTAAAGGAGGTAAGTTGGGCAACTGCTTGCACACTGTGTTGTTGATGTGCTGTTTTGCTTGTTTTTGTTCAACAAGAGAGTCAAACATAGCTGCTGCGTTGAACAAACTCGCAATCTAAGAACCGTAAAAAGGTTGAAGTGTAGGTTGATGTGAAGCTAATTTAGCTGGTTAAATGATCTAAATACGTTAGCTTTTTTTTATTTGTGCTTATTCTCAATCTCATTTCATGGTCTAAAGACGCTTTGCATATTTAGTAGCTAGTTATTTTGTCAAATTAGCTATGTTGACATGTTAACAAAGTAACAGCCTTGTTGCCAAAGGTAGAATGTTAACGTAGTTATCTTTAGTTAAACCTGGAAAGCTGAAGCAAAAAAAAAGGTACGACAACACACCCACCAGCAGCGAATTGAATGAATTTCTTAAATGCATGTGACCGTGCGACATCTCTAGGAAGTGATCTGTAGTAATCTTCTTTTTTTTTCCAGCTGTATCAGATTATGGTTCTTAGTTGGATAATTATTTATGTTAGGTTTGTTGATTATTTTTGCTGAAATGTAACATATTCATGTAAAGGCTAATTACTTGGCAAAGGATAAAACATATTAATAGTATATTAGGCGTTCTGTGAAAACGTGAGAACTTGGGATACACACTACATTTCCAAAAGTTTGTGGACCCCTGAACATCACACCCAAATGTACTTCCTGAAAATCTCATTCTAAAACCATGGGCATTAATATGGCTGCTGTAACAGCCTCCGCACTTCTGGGAAAGTTTTCCAGTAGATTTGGAACATGGATGTGGATATTTGCTTCCATTCAGCCACAAATCATTAATGTGGTTGGTCACTGATGTTGGGCATGAAGCCTAGCTCGCAGTCAGCATTCCAAGTCATCCTAAAGGTGTTTGATGGGGTAGAGGTCAGGGCTTTGTGCAGGCAAGTCAAGTTCTTCCCTACCAACCACCTTGCTTTGTGGACAGGGACATTGTCATGCTGAAACAGGAAATTGCCTTCCCCAAACTGTTGCCACAATGTTGCAAGCACACAATACTTTATAATGCAATGTCATTGTATGCCCAATGGCCCTAGCCAAACCATGAAAAATAGCCCCAGGCAATTATTCCTCCTCCACCAAACTTTACAGTTGGCACTACTTGGGCCAGTACGGTTGGCATTATGAATTCTGCCAAACCCAAATTCGTCCGTCAGACTGCCAGATAGTGAAGCGTGATTCATCATTGGAAATGTAGTGTTGTCTAGGTGAATCTATACTTATTTGAAGTGTCAGAATTAAATCTATCACTGTTTGACGTGATTGCCTGGCTTGGCTGGTTTTGGTGCTGCATGTGTGCATTTATTGATCCAGTGGTCTTTGCTCTGCAGGAAATTGTGTTGAAGAATGGCACTGATGCATTTGTGGCCTGGAAGAATCCACCTCCTCCAGTGTATATGCAGTTCTACTTCTTCAATGTTACCAATCCTACCGAGGTGATGAATGGAGAACGTCCAGCGGTGTTTGAGATTGGCCCTTACACCTACAGGTAAAAAACTGGTCCTGTGAGTTTGTACATCTTCTTTCACTGCTGGCACAAGCAGGCTGAAGTTTGCTGATTGGTCAAAGGAGGCAGCAGCACACAATAAGGCAGTGGAAGCCTTGTAGACTAAAGAGCTCTCCTTCTGTAGGACATTTTAATGTATTGAAAATGGTGTGTCGCTCTGGGAGAAAGTCAGCTCTGTGTGGGCAGGGTTCAGTTCCAGACTGTGTGGCTTATCGCTGAAACAGCAACTAGTGGTTTGGCTGGATATCTCGCCCAAAATTCTCAAGGTTTTTTGAATGCATAGCATTTTATTTCACAGGCAGCTTTGAGAAAAACTGCCCCTCCCCCGTGGTAAATCATGTGTGATGACTGCTTCAATTACTGAAGTCAGAGGTAGTGTGTCACTGTGCCAAAAGTCAGTCACTAGGACAAAGGCCATCTTAGACACCAAAATGTGGAACTATTGTACGAGTTCTGATTCCCTTCCAGATCAGTTTCAATTTTACTCCTTAACCAATGAGACTTGTGTCAAATTGTCTGTAATGTTCATTCCATGCTCCCCTTACAGCAACTGTAGTTATCACCATCATCATCATTATTATTATTATTATTATTATTATTATTATTATTATTATAGAAGTGACCTACATAAATTCCTTAGGTCTGGAAATTCCAGCAAATTATCAAAGGGCTATTATTCACCAAGTTTTCACATTGATATCAGACGTTTATGTAACTCAAAATTGTAGAGAATTCCGCCCAATGGAGCAAGTGAGCTTTTCGGAGAACGGAACCAGAGTTTCGGCTGTCAATCCCAAGACTTACGTGTTTGAGCCCAGCATGTCCGTAGGACCTGAGAGCGACCTCATCAGAACTGTGAACATTCCTGCAGTGGTAGGATGACCTCAGTGTTCCACTCTGACCTTCATTTATGTGTTTACTGTCAGCCAGGCAAAACTGTAGTCCTGTGGTAAAACTCATAGAAAATACTTTATGTGCATGGGAAACATTTTGTGTCTGCTATTTATGGTGTGAGTCCTACAGTGCCTCACTGCCTGTAAATTCTGAATTGTGCTTTATTATTCTATTTCTAGCATGATATAACCAGTAATTTCATGTAGTAATAACCAGTACTTAGCAATTAATGGCTGATGGTTTCAGTACTTATTTACCATTAAAAGTCTTATTAGTATAAAATTGCATTCAATATTTCTGTAGATAGTTATTGCAGGAACTTGTAAGAGGTTCATTTCTTTCCCAGACTGCAATGGAAATGTTTAAGCACAGCCGTGGAATGAGCATTGTCATCTCTGCACTCTTGAAGTCTACAAATGAAGCTCTCTTCATGACGCACACTGTTGGAGAACTTCTATGGGGCTATGAAGATCCCTTCCTAAAAGCTATCCATGTGATACATCCTGAAATCGATGTTAATTTTGGTCTCTTCTATAAGGTGAGTATATATGGTTGACAAATTAAAGGAAAAACCAACATAAAATGTCTAACTAAGGTGTTTGGCCACCATGAGCTGCAAGAACAGCTTTGATGTGCCTTGACATAGATTCATCAAGTCTCTTGAACTGTACTGGGGGGATGAAACACCATTTTACAAAAGATATTCCCTCATTTGGTGTTTTAATGATGGTGGTGGACAGCGCTCTCTAACATGTCAGTCCAAAATTTTCCATAGCTTGTTCAATTTGGTTGAGATCTGGTGACTGTGAAGGCCATAGCATATGATTCACATCATTTTCATACTCATCGAACCATTCAACTACACTACTTACTATAATATTATAGTAAGTAGTGTAGTTGTCGACGGACTGATCGCATCCTGCATTGACATTCTCAGTCACCTGAGGAAGAGTTTCTGTTCTGTTTTTCCTTACATATCGCACTGATGCATGGTTGTCGAATGTGCCCAATGTACAACCCTATTTACGCTCTTTTAAAGTCACTCAGATTTTTTCTTTTTGCTTTTTTAATCCAAAATCGAGGTCAACTGGGCCTGCTCAGCATTTATATACATGTCACAGAGCATGATAGAGTGTTAATTGCTTAATAGTATCATGCAGTACACAGAAGCATCTGCATTCGTTATGTTGCTCCACTCAATTATTCTGGTTTTTTCTTTAATTTGTCACCCATCTATATATAATCCACTTGACTAATGAGCCATTTACTAATGAACAGATGCTGTGTTGTGTCCTCTCACTTCTAGATGAATGCCACAGATGATGGAGAGTATGTGTTCCTCACAGGAGAGCAGAACTACAAAGACTTCGCCAGAGTGGTTGAATGGAGGGGTGAAAGGTAATCTCTCAAGCAAATATATAATCCTAATAAATGTTATTATTATGCAATTTAATATACTTAAAGCTGTACCCTTTTCTTTTAATTCCATGCTTTTCATTTATTGCCTTTTTGTGGAACTTGGTACTGTGAATTCAGCTTCTGTCATTAGCTCTACTTTACGGGGGAGTTCAGACAGACTGGTTCAGTCACAAATGTTTGATTTTTTCCTTTGGACACTGCCCCCAAAGGCATGCATTGCCATTGAGTACCATGGATCACTGCTTCTACATGACTTTGGCTCCTTCATAGCTAGAACTGACATTATGACTGGCTCCCATCATAAACATTGGCAAAATAACGTCTCACAGAAACATCACTTTGAGAACAGTGGTGACTCACACATGCATACAGCTCTCACTTGATGGCTGTTGTTGCTTGATTGTCAGTGTACAATACAGTTAATTTGTCACCAATTTTCTATCTCATTATGGTGCTACTTAAACGTAACTGGACTTCACAGGTTGTACAACATTGTTAAAATCAATTTTCAGAAGGGCTGATTAAATCTTGGCCTTTGCTCAGTAATTTCTTAGAGAATTAAAAAGACTGAGTGAGTAATCTTGTCAATTTTCTTATCGTTGTTTGTATTTCCTGTTTTCAGTTCTCTGAAGTGGTGGAGCACAGACGAATGCAACATGATCAATGGAACTAATGCAGCCTCTTTCCACCCAATCATCACTAAGAAGGAGATTCTATATATGTTCTCCTCAGATCTTTGCAGGTGTGTAAGGGGGCGGTAAACTGACACGTGTCTGTATAGGACTGAAAAAGGACTGATCTTGGTCATTGGGGGCAAATGGGACTTCAGATATTGTAGAATGCAGTGCACAAATGTAATTGAAGAGACTAGCTGTCAGCTTTAGCTGAAAATAGGCCATTAAAATAATGCTCCATGCTGAAAGTTAATTAACATATAGTGTTTATTTTCAAGGGGTGTCAAGTCACCATTATTCTTCAGATTCGGGAGCACAGCGAAAGCTCCTTAATGTGCTATTTTATGATTGTGTATATGTGCTCTCGCTGGACGTAACTGCACAGTCCCGTCTGTAGCAGTGTCGTACAGTCACACTGACTTGAGCTGTAGGCGTGTTCAGCAGCAGCTGTCAGCAGCTCAGTTCAACTCATTGTACATTGCAGGAATGGGGTTTTTTTTTGTCCTGTCAGCTGGACATTGCATAGCTCAGGTCCATTATACATATTGAGTGCCAATTTCTTGTTATGTCCCAAATATGAGACAATATTTGCACAACATGGATAAGCTAAAGCTAGGTCTACAAAATTGGGCAAGTAACGGACTGAGCCGTGTACAACTTGCTATGTGAAATTGTATCTGTCTATGTCGTAATGAGCTGAGGACCAGGGCTCCTCTTTTGGTGAATTTCACTGTACTGTGATTTAAGGGGAAGTTCATGTTGTGAAAGAAACTGCTTTGCTCAACAACGCTATGCTGATAGCTGAGGCTGCCATTGCCTTGACACAGGCTAATTTCATATGAATCTCCCCCAAAATGAATGGGGTGTCATTCGTTTATTTAGTGTTTAATAGCCCAGTGTGTCCACAATTTGTTTCCATTAAGTCATGTAAACCATAATTATTCACAATGCTTCTCAAAGCCAGAGGGCTTCACAAATACGGTTTGTTTGCATCTCAGACGTTTGGAGAGGTCTCTGTTTGAGCATGTTTAGAATTGTTTGCCAGCTGTTTGCTGGAAAACCTTTGGAAGCGATTCTGATTTCGGCCATCTGTGACTTGTAGGCTGTGATATAAGATTGATGCCGTGCCATCGCGTCATTGGCACCGGGCCTTACGTGTTTTTCCACACCGTCTCCCTCTTTCTAAAACCAAAAAAAAGAGATTGATTATTAAGATGTGTGGCTTCTCTCTGCGGGGAGATGGCGGACCCACTGCCATTTTCTCACTCTCAGCTGCTTCTCTCACAGAGCCCGCATGCGTGGGGACGGCAGCGGGGCTCCGTTTGCTCCCTGTGTCCTTTGATAAGCCTCTGGGGTGCTGATGTCGGCCCTTCTGATTGAGGAAGTGCTCGTAATCTTTTGATGTTGCCTTTTCATTTTTTCCCTTTTTCGTTAAGACCTTGAATATGCCATCTAACATGTTACCAGTCCTGTGAAATGGTCTGATATGAGCTAACACAGTCTCACTAATTCACACTCATTCAGTCGTGCTGCTTAGCTACACATTACAGTGCGTGGCTGTTCCGTAATGACGCACCACTCTGTGGAATTGCCCTCGGAAAGTGTGTCAGCTGTGGCCATTGCCTGTTCATAAATGCAGAGAAAAGCATCTTTTTGAAGGACAGTGGGCATGAAACGACACGCATGCAATAATTCTGACCATAAAGCCAGACTGGGCACTGACGGGCCACAGTAGTCTCGTGTTGTGTGTTTATCTTCAGTGATTGCCTTATTGTTGGACTTTCCCCAGAAAACAGCACTTTTGACATTGTTTTTTTGCGCATTCCTCTGCTTCTGACACAGGTCCATTTACGCCCAGTATGAGAAGGATGTCAGCGTGTTGGGTATCCCGGCCTACAGGTTTGTGCCGCCCAGTGAGGTGTTTGCCAACCACACGCTGAACCCAGCTAACGCTGGCTTCTGTGTGCCAGCCGGGAACTGCCTGGCATCAGGTCTGCTCAACGTTAGTGTCTGCAAACAAGGTGAGAGGCTGTTTGAGAAAATTATGACGCATCAGAGCGTTTTTTCCATATTATATTATATAACATATATATGTAAGATATAAATTGACAAATTAATATTATATTCACAATCAGCCATCTTATTCTTTCTTTTTGTGTATTTTTTTTTTTACACAGGTGCTCCAATTATAATGTCCTCTCCACATTTCTACCAGGCAGATGAGAAGTTTGTTAATGATGTTTTTGGAATGAAACCAAAGAAAGAGTACCATGAAACGGTCCTTGATATCAACCCAGTAAGTGTGATGCAGATTCTTTTGTGTTTTCAATTGTTCACCACTAGAGGTCGCACTGCTACAGTTTGTATGGGATGAGGCTAATTGACCTCTTGGAAAAAAATAAGAAGCAGTTTAAATAATATTACAATATAACAGACCTTCAGTTTTCCACTTTGGGAAGTTTCATTTCAATTGTCTGTGAAAAACACATGTAAATTTCAAATTTCTTTACTTCTGTAAATGTTGATGAACTACATACAGATTTCAGATCTTTTAGAACTACATAAAGATCTCAGATCTTCTAGAGCATAAGTAATTAAAATTACAGCGAATAGGTGGGTACCCAGGTTAGAAGCACGAGTCCTTGGTGTGTCAGACCTGACTCATCGTGTAAGAGTATGTCTGGTCGACCTGCCTATGCTGACTGCATATGAGATGTTGTCTGGCACAGTAACTAAGTGCTACAGCTGGTGGTCGTGGAGGGAGAAGACCCCATGGCTGGTATAGTAGCTTGTGCTTCGACAGACATGGCTTGTAGTCTGCACCCTCCTGAATTTAAGAAGGGCATCGTAACAGTGGCCCTTCCTTCAGTAGGGGCAAAATGGTTAGAAATTTGTAAATATTTTAACTTAAAATAAAATAAAATTGAGATATGGCCTTTTAATGTACCGTGCACCCAGTTGAGTGAATGTGCTGTTTAATAAGTAATGCAGTCTTATGGCTTTGAAATTCTGCTGATAAACTGAGGAGTTTTCAGGTGTCTTTACTCCCCGTTTACTTCAGGATTAACTGTGTTTAACCCACGAGTGTTAACTTGTCACCTACTGTAGCACCTTAGTAACTAAGATTACCTCAGTAACTAAGTAGTCAAAGTCAGACTTCTGGGCCCATTGCTCTCCTAATGAACTCAGGAAGTTTCACCTCAAGAAGCATGGTAGGCCTGTTGGTCTGAAGTCCTGATTGATAAGCAGCCGTTTATAGTGCTGTTGTTCAGATGCCAGTAATTGGGGTTGTACCAGGGACAGAAGTGCTCAAGATAAGGCCCGACGCCTTGTTGTCAGGTTACTGGCACCGATTGATATATTGTGCTGGTGAAGTCCTGCAGGTCCCAGATGAAACCGCTGCTGTTTGTCCTTCTGCACGTACGATGCTGCTAAATTTAGAGCTGCGCTGTCACCACTGTGATCATGATGATCATTACTCCAGTGATTAATGACTGAAGGATAATCTGGAACCCTTCAGTCGGTTTATTTAAAATTATTGGAATCTGTGTCGTTAGTCAGTTGATCAGTTAGCCAGTCAATCACTTCAAATCAGTTGATTACCTTTTTAGTCAAGTGGCCATTTTCTTGTTCAGAAGAGTTGTTAAAGTATTGTTCAGAGTATTCTTTTTATTAATTCATTTTTGATGGATTAATGAACTGTGTGCTGTGTTGAGGGTGGATGTGGCATAGTTTAATTGAGATCAATATATTTGGAGCAATCAGCTGAAAGTTTAATTCTGAATCATAAATGAATTTCCGCATCAGAGTCCAGCAGCCCACATAAACTCTTATCTCTGCTATATAGGCTTTTCTTATCTCTTGCTTTAATTAAGCATGTTGTAGCTTACTGTAATGAATTATGCTGCTGATTGTATTTTGATCGAATATGTAAATAAAAACTTATATTTATGCTTTTTTCTGTATGCTGTGAATGTTAAAACCATCAACAGAGGGCAGTAAAGTTCCTTGTTTGGACATTTTCATTTTAACCATCACATTTTGTACTTTTCAATCAACAGCATATATTCCAATGTTCTTTACTTATTCTTATGTTTTCTTCATGTGTTCCTTATGTAACATTAAATAACAGCAGACATTTTGTTTAGGATGTAGGTTTTAGGCTGTTTAATCCTTATCTGTAACCCTGTACAGTGTACCGCAAATAATGCGCATAGTCTCAAAATAATCTCCCCTCAGCTCACTGGGATTCTTCTGAGGGCTGCGAAACGTCTGCAAGTGAACGTCTACATCGAGAAAATTCCAGTTTTCAGGTGAGCTTTTTATTTTGGAAATGGCTTAGAAGTTGTGGAGGAAAATCCCTTCTTAGGTTCGGTGGGTGAGTCGGTGATGCAAGAATAAAGACTAGAACTTATGATTTCTTCTAATAACCTTTTTATTCTCTTTAATCAATAATCCTTTTCATGTACGTAGGCCTACGGGAGGTCTCTAGTACCATACAGATACATAGAGAGCTTCTTCCCATTATGTTTTTACATCCTTTTTATACAATCAGATCTCCTCCTACCCTGATGTATCTTCCCTTTAAAATAACCAATCCCAGCCTAGGTCAAACATATGTTTCATAAGTTAGTTTAACAATAACTATTATATAATCTTCCATTTTAATCAATGACAGATATTTCACTACACACACTTACAGAGAAATATATATGCATGACTTGAATAAAAAGTATTTGTCCTCATGGTTAACAATTGATCCATCTTCCAGTTTCAAAGTACATGCACTTTACATGCATTCACTACATGCTGTAATCCAACTGAAATATTGACTCATATACATACCACCATGTTCTAACAAACTATGTTTATATCAATGCTGTTGCCGTGATTACTTTGATTTTCATTCATTCATTTTAATAGAATATAATCTATACATTTACTATATATAGCAAATCAGTTCTTTCTAAATTAGTATCCTTTCTCTTCTCTTAACACTCAAAGGTCTTCTGCACAAGACTGTTTCCCACCAGAAGTTACTTACAAAATTCCACTCAAGTAAACGTTTACAATTTTCCCTCCTGTAACTGGGGTTCAAAATTCTTTAGGTAGTATGCATCAGTGTACAAGGAGACCACTGTCTTTCCTTAGTTACAAATAGACATAACACAGAATACCTATTGTTCTTCAGAGATCATCCCATAATCACATACATTTAAGTATATTCTTGATCAGTACAATCTTTCATAAGAAGAAATGTAAAAACATTAAAAGAATGAAGAAAACCCATACTTCCACAAAGTCCGGACCATAATCTGCTGAATGTCCCAAGCTTATGGCCTTCCCGATTCTCGGCCAGCTCTAATCCACTTTAAAGTTCTTCAAAAATAAGTTCTGTTCATATTACATAAAGATGATACCGGGAGTCTTGAAGTCATTTTCATGGCATTAGAGCGGTGTTCATCATGATGCACACTGTGGCCATGTCAAAATGAAAATTAAATAAACCTGATATGTTCCTGATATTTGATATTCCATGACATAAGATAACCAGTTGACTCAATTCACAAAATCCAGCGTTCTAAAACTTTAGACAACCATTAAACAAACAACCCTGATGTCACCTGCGCTTACTCAACAGGGGTTGGCTACTATTTATTTCATGGCATACTCCATGAAGTGGATGTCTTTTCAGCAAACCAGATTGGCAGCCAATGCAGGTCATTTCTTATACTAAAGCACAATTGGAATGAAAGTCCTGGAAATGTGTAAAACATCTCTGCATTAATACACAAACATAAGGAATTTTGTCATGGTGCATAATCATAGTAGGATGAGGTGTACACTTTTTGCCATCTGTCTAAACACGATTCTAATCTATTGTAACAGGATGAATTACATTAGACGAAAGGTAGTGTTGGCATGTGCCGTGTCTTTGCAATTTCCTTTGTATAATATAGACATGGAAATTGGCAGTGCTTCTCCAGGAGATTATGCCAGTAGTTTCTGTCAGGAAGGGGAATGGTTCATGGATACTGCTAGTTATGTAAAAAAATATATTGAAATGACAAAACACCTGGTTAAACTAGGCTGTAATGAAACTCAGTGTTAAATGGTGGTATTTGTATTGGTGTAGTACTGGTGGGGTAGTGTTGTGTACAGTCTGACCAATAACATTCCCCTGTTGCTCATTAAGCACTTTTGCATGTCCCTGATGCAAAGAATTATGTAGTACAGCCGCTAACTGTCGTCCCATTCACACAAACACAGGCAGATAATTCTCATATTTAACTATATTTTAACAATGTTCCACCACTTCGCTGTGTGGCTCAGTTGTACTTTAATTAAACAACACTATTTGTACTCTGACATCACTTTAAAGTGGAATTAAATTAAGAAACCATATAAGGACAGTTTACATGCATGTTATTTATTGGCCACAGTAAAATAATATAATTAAATAATTCCTTTTGTTTTTGAAAACATTATGCAATCCCGTTTAATTAAGTTGCTTTTGCATAGTTCTGTCTGCGTATCTTGAGAGCGCTCTTGCTTTCTTGGTTATTTTTTCCTGTCAAGCATATGTCTCAATCAAAATGGTTTGTAAGAATGTGGTTAACTAATTTAAGAGAAAAGCACAAGACAGTATGTGCCCTACACACTTTAGCAGGTGTGCTAATTGATATAAATCAAATCACCTTTGACCTGTTAAATATAGTGCTGTAAAGTGACATGGGTGGAAGTTTTGGGGGTGGTACCCAAAGGTCAGTGACCTTTGAACTGACCCAACTGCCAAAGTGGACACGAACATGCTGGAGTGGGTTTTACAGCGCTGAGCTGTAAGCGGCAAGTCATGTTTTCCAGAAGGAAATGACTTCTGGGCTTAATCATGTGACGCTGCTTTGATTTGTCAACCCACAAGAGCAGTGTCTGGCTTCCTTGCCATCCCCCCTCTCCTCCGTGGCTGTTTGCGGCTTAGGGTGAATCACGATGCCCTGCAGCTGCCCTGTCATGAAACTGTGGGCGTGCCCAATGGGAGTCCACCGTGGAGAAAGCCTTTGCCCTCTTAAGCCACACGTTCACATTGCTGCCAATAAGCAGTTTGGCAGATACACAGCCACTGTGGTTCAGCCATGTGTCTTCTATTAGAATGAGGGAGGCCGCAGATTTGCAAGTTATTTGTGTGTTGATTTAACTATGGATCATATTCTTTGGGTGCTGAAGGCATTTCAATTTCAGATTCAAGTTAAAGGAAGGTCAACTAAGAAAGTTATAACTGGACAATACTGCTGTACCTCATTAATTAAAATGTACATTTTCATGTAAGGCTTAATTATAATTTATACTTTCTAAATGTCATGTCTCATAAGTTTTACCCATAAAGTTTTACCCGTTGCAGTTAGGAATGTTTCAGCAGGTTCATATTTAGGCTTTTTGTGAAAGTCTTGATTTTTATGTTATTTTATTTCTCCATTTGGAGTAGTCTTGTAGCCAAATCTTAAGTCACTTTATCAGGTAGTGAAGGCCCTTCATACCACACTTGTACAACAGGTGTTCAGCAAGTCCCAAAGCTCAAGCTGGGTTCTTCTGGCCAGCTGTGTTAAGTCTTATCAGGCAAGATTTGTTCTAGTCTAGACTCCAGTCATTTCAACACTGTGCCACTATATGGCATTGTACAGTGCTACTAGCGGCCTGTTTATCACTATGAGTCACCGTTTAGTTTGTTGTTTTTGTCCCTATTTCATTATTGTTTCCAAGTATTAACCAGCAGTGTTAGCAGCTTGCTTAGAGAATGGCCATTCCTCCTGTTTTCCACGCTCAATCAAGCAAAACAAAGCTTAACTGGGACATTAAGCAAATCTGAGCTGCTGTAGCTTTTTCCTGGTAGAGGGCAGCCAACTGAGTAAAAAAGCCCCAGACTTCACCGTGATGCTCTATTTAAGGTGAAAACCTCATAAGATGCTAGGGCATTGTATCTGCAGTAAAATTATCAGGTCATACAGAACGGCCCATGAAGTGATATTGGCTGTTGTGCTTGCACTCTTTTGAGAATGCTGCACAAAAATGCACACTATGTATCTCTTCCAGTTCGTGATGGGTGTGAACAATCATGAAATGCCAAGCATTTTCATTTAGCTATTATGGACTTGTCAAATTCACACAGTACCAGACAGTATCCTAAGGGTGCTTTTTTACTTTTTGTTATCAGCCGTTTGTATTTGTCTGATCTGAACTGAGGAAAAACACAGGCTTTCCAACATTTGTGTGCAGGGCCTTTGGGATATTATTCAGTGCTTGCTGTGCCTTCTCCCCCATATTTCTTCCTCTAGCGCAGTAGGGATGTTTTTCCCCATAAGGAATGTTTGCTTTACAATCTTCCCAGCTGATAATGCCTCCTTATTTATTGGCAAGCTACGGTCTAGTGTCAGTGACTGTTGCCAATATGATATTCTCCTTGTACAAGGGTTTGAGGAAGGGGTGGCTGTCAGTTTTTGTGGAATGAAACCGGGGTGTTCAGTTGAAGGAACTGAAACCGCACTTCCTCTCTCAGATCCAGTACATTCTTCCCCTTTGGACGTGTACATGTTATGACCCTTACTGATAGTACATGAAGTTACATTTTGGTATTGAGTAGATGCCAGTAGCGTAGCTGTCCTCAACTGCACCCCACCCACCAACCCCCCCCCCCCCGCTTCCTCTTGCTTCAGATTGCCCAGTAAACTGTAGATGTCCATATCTAATGTACTTACTTTCCAAGAACACCTGTCATGTACAATGCTTGCATCTTGGTGATGCTGTTGTCAGTATTAATGTGATTTTCAAACAAAACGGCTCAATTCATTTGAAAGCTGTAGTTTTCTTCCTTGTACTAAAATTTTGAGTCAGTTTGATGACTACCTCCTTAGAAAATCTGAGCAGTGTTTGATGGATCCACTTGTTATCTGAGCAGCAGTTGTTTTGCTTACAATTCATGCAAGTAGTAGGACAAATTAGAGGCCATTTTAAACATTGATTTAAAGGTCCAGCAACATTCTCAGAGAATTGCCTTTTTAAATGTAAGGGGAGATAGGGTTAAATCTTTCCTGATCATCATGTGTCTGTGCTAACATTACTTTGCTCTCAATTTCTTTGGATGTAGCTATACTTTATCACATTATGCAGATTACCCATCCGACAAGCCTTCACGTAACAATTCATTTATATAAAACTATACACTTTATATAATACAGCATCCAAATTTTTCATGAATTGTGAATTGAAATTTTAATTTCAATGAATTTGTTTTCTACAGAAGAGCTTGTTGCACTTGAAGAACATATAGGTCAGAGTAATGTTTACTGTGTGGACTGGACTTAACTGGACTTAATGTGTTCATGGCTATGAATAACTCTACAAAATCGGTATTGTACCTTATCAGACCTGTGTTTTGTAGTTGTTCCAGTGGCCTTTGGTATGCACTTGTTGTACGTTGCTTTGGATAAAAGCATCTGCCAAATAAATGTAATGTAATTTAATGCTGTGGAAAATATGAGGAATAAAGGGATCATATTCTCAGAATTTTAATCAGTCAGATCAATTAACACTTAAAATGTTCTGTAATGTCCTAGATGATGATTCCTTTAGATAGGGGGTGACCTTTTTAACTAATTGGCATCAGGGAGGGATATGCTATTACTGACACAAAGTGGCGTAATAAGGTGAATCATTATGTGGCAAGCGTGCATGATTGAGCCAGTCTGGTTCCCATTATCTTGGGTACATTTTAATACAATACTCACTCATCGTCCATATTCACACACAGCCTGCCCTTTTGGCGGGAGCCTGGAGCCTCTCAGAAATCTGCCATTTTCCCGCTGTGGTTAGATCTGGGCTTTTGTGAGTGCACTGTTGGAGATTTTAGCAGTGTTTTTGAGAGTTTGCTGGGTGCTTGCTGTTTGTGGTCAACTGATTAAGCCAGGAACCTACAAAATCCCATTCTACCAAAATCACCAGATTTGACATCCATTTAAGGATTTGAGGATTTGTATGAGCAGCTGAAAATTGCATTTACTTAACGGGATTTAATTTTAGAGAAGCCATTAAACGTAATAATTGTTTTGGGACGTTTCTTTCTTCTGCCTAATAAACGGAGAAGCAGAAATATACACCTCTGATACTGCAATAGTATCATTCAGTGAAGCCGTGAGGTGTTCAGCTATTAAGAGCGAACACAAAGGTTGTAAATGGCTGATGTTTTAGATTGATTAGTTTGTGCTGCAGCGGCAAATCTCAGGATTGATTACAAATGATTGGCAGTTACCAAAGAGTTATTCATTTTTAATGTTATCTCTGGACTTTACTCCTTTCAATTACAAATGGACAGTGCTTATCAGTATTGTTTTTAAATGATCATGAATGTGCAGTAAATTTTATTTTTCTGGTATGTTAAGGATGTTCACAGTTAATGCTTGAATTAAAGTAAGGAATGTTACTGCTATAGAATTGTTATCTTGAAGATTATGCCCTATCTTAAAATTTAGTATCTGTAAAGTAGTATTTTACTGTGTAAAAATTTTATTTGTGCAAACATGGCTTTTTATGAGTTGAAAGATTGAATAGAGCTTGCAAAATTCAAATTAAGCTTTTTACTGAACTGAAACTGAATACTGGAAAAACTTCATACCAATTCAAATTATGAAACACAAAGTCAGTTCTCATATTATGATATGCTATAATTGTCTTGTCTGTGGTTTCCTTTAAGAAGTCCTGCCCCTTAATGTTGCAATTCCCTGTGCTGGTCTAGGGGTATGTGTATACTGCAGTGCTGAATTATTTTGGATTTTCAGTTAATTGAATACTTACCTAAAAAAATGTCTCTTCCAGCTGGTTAGCAGAGTCACTGGGTTGCCATGAAACCTTACAGCTACTGAATATCCTGCATTGCATATTATAGCTATTTGCCAAAGCAAAATCTGTATTGTTAAAAATGTATCGTTATTCCAATTTATTAGGCGATTGGCGCATACTGTACATGCACCTTGCCATCTTCAGGTTGGAAGATTCATGTGTAGGGGGCATTTGGGATGATAATATGGTGAAGACATAGGGAAACTTAATTCTTAATGTCCATTCTGAGAGTGGAGAGGCAGATGTGGAGTGGCCCAGATCAGTTTCAGTGGAATGACGTGTGTCTTCAGCTAAATCAGGACATTACAAGGGGAAAGAGTCTGCTTTGGCAAGTGAACTACTGTAGTTGGCAGAGCAGAGGATCCATTTTGGGTGCAATTGAATACTGCATCACATAGTCAGGGATACCAGTATAGTATATAAATAATCAGCATAGCGTGGAAATGTACGGGCTCCGTATTATACCGCCAGGGTTAAACCACAAGGGCTAAAGTTGGCGATAAGCTGAGGGTGGCAATAAAATGGCAGTGGGTGTTTAAATGGCATATGATGCGCTATATAACTTTATTATTTCACAGGACTGCAGTGCTTTATTTCTTAAGAAGACTGATATGCTGTATTCATCTTACCAGCATTGTTTTTGCCAACGTATGTGCTACTGTGGCTTTACCAGTAGACTGAACAGTCTTTGAGCAAAAGCACTTCTCACCAGTTCATAAGTCTTTCTTTTAAAACGTTTTAGGTAACTTTTACCTTTCTTTGGTGAACTGTAGAACCACAAGTTTTTTCCAAATATGAATGCTTTGGGTAACGCTGCTTCTTTTGATGTGTCTCGTTCAAAGTTAAGACATTTCTCATGCATAGAATATATTGCTGACAAGTTTTGGACTTTGCAACGATGGGACGGGTGTCCAAATACGATCAGACATTCTAAATTATGCAGAAAAATAATATGGGATGAAAATATGGATGGAAAATATGGGATGGAAATGAAACAGGGTGTGGGAAGTTATTTCATCAATAGTAACCCTTCATCTGAAGACAAGTTGAGGCATATGAGCTAAAGAATAGAACCTGGATCACAGAGAGGAGTGTAATATTTAGGTGAAATGTGAGTTCTGGCATGTTCTTTTTTCCTTTTTTCCTTTGCAGCCAAACCGGTAATGTCCAGACACTGGTATTTCCTGTGATGTACCTCAATGAGGTAAGACTTCCATTTTCATTGTTGCTTTGTTTGGAATTGCAATTAATTTCTGAAGTCATTGTCACACCTCAGGGCGGGGACCTGGGAATAAGCTGATAGGAATCGGACAAAGATGTGAAGAACATGGCTGCTGAGTACATGATTAGAAAACACGGTTGCAATGCGAGAACAAAATGGTGGGCTATAAATAGTAACCATTTAAAGCAGGATGTTAGCCCCACTCATGTTGGCCAAATGGAGGAAAGGTTACTTTGTTGGAAGAAGCAAACTTCTGAGTTTATTTAGTGGACTAACTAGATGCTTCAGTGTGGTTTGCTCTTCTAAAAGCCAACCTCTGAGCACGCACCATATAACCCACATTGCTCAACCACACCGCTCAACCACACTGCTCAACCACGCCATTCAACCACACCACTCAACCACACCGCTCAACCACACTGCTCAACCACGCCATTCAACCACACCACTCAACCACACTGCTCAACCACACCACTCAACCACACCGCTCAACCACGCCATTCAACCACACTGCTCAACCACGCCATTCAACCACACTGCTCAACCACGCCATTCAACCACACTGCTCAACCACGCCATTCAACCACACCGCTCAACCACGCCATTCAACCACACTGCTCAACCACGCCATCCAACCACACCGCTCAACTACACTGCTCAACCACACCATTCAACCACACTGCTCAACCATGCCATTCAACCACACCGCTCAACCACACTGCTCAACCACACCATTCAACCACACCGCTCAACCACGCCAGTCAACCACACCGCTCAACCACACCGCTCAACCACACTGCTCAACCACGCCAGTCAACCACACCGCTCAACCCCAACCTTGTGTAAAAGCAGTGTAATACATACCATATCAGGGCTTTCAACATTTCTTCCCATTGGGGAGTTTTTTTTGCCTTATGTACCTGCTATTTGGGGGTTGAGGCCTGGTGTTTGCTCTGTTTACTCTTTTTGCTCTGTCTCTTGCCTTGCTACTCCGTAAAGTGTCTTTGAGACAGTTCTCTGTAAAAAGCGGCATACAAATAAAATAAAATTGAATTGAATATCAACATTTTGAAAGAAGCCACTTTCCACATTGTTTGGCTGCCAGGACTAAGCAAGTGCGTTCAGGCAAGATGATTAATGGATTGTTTTTGCATGGAATTATCCATCGAGTTCTTTTTGTATGTGTAAAGGCCAATCGAGATTCAGCTTATGTAATACTGCAGAGTCTGTTTTTGATACTGTAGATCCAAACCTCATGACTTCCTGAAAACATGTTTTTATCTTACGGGAACCCTTGAGAAGTTAAGGCCACTTCCCAGGATAGGGTGGCCTCGGTGCTGTGGTATTTGTACAGAGGCTGCAACTTCCCAGCAGGAAGCTGCCGGCATTGTTTCCCCAGATGATGAGACTTAATTTGGCTCAATGGTGGTGGTCCATGGTGAAGATCGCGATGTTCCTTGTGATCCCCCCCGCCTCTTCCCTGTCTAGAGCGTGACTATTGATGAGGAGTCGGCCAAGAAGGTGAGGGCGGTGGTCACCAAGGGCGACGTGGTCGTCAACATACCCTTCATGCTGATTGGCCTGGGCATCCTGATAGGCATAGTCTTCACGGTGCTAATGTGCTGTCAGCGAGGCCCTGAGGTGAGCTGCGGTCATGTGACGCTCTTATTGGACCATTTCTCATACTGTGTGCCCAGCCCATTTAAGTGCCATCAATCTCTGTCAACTTGGGAAAGTTGATTGGCACTCCTCACATTTGAATGTGGGCCTTCATTTTTGACTTGAGCACTAATTGAACAATAATGAATAGTGGGTTGGGAGCAATATAAAATAGTCTATATATGTCACCCTGAATAAGTACTTATTATTAATATAAAGCTATTATTATGATTATTTTTTATTATTAAAAATATTTAAATTTTAATATTTTTAGTGCTGCTGCTGCTATCATCATCATGATTGTTGCCATTACCACTACCTTTACCTTTGCCACTACCACCATCTAAGTATAGCGTGACCTTGTATTGGCCTTGGGATTGGCTGCATTTCCAGGGTTCACTCATTTTTGACTGACTGGGCTGGATGGTGATTCTTTGTCCTGTTTCTTTCAGTCCACTGCATCAGAACGGCAACCCCTCCTAAGCTCATCCTAACGGCGTCAGGGAGGAGAAGCTGGGAGACCGAGGTCACTGTGGTCTCCCCATTGAAGGTGCCAGGTGGAGAAAGCACTGCTCCAGCAACCATTGCCTCACTCAACTAATAGTGTTTCTTGCATGTTACTGACATTTCCCGAGGATTAGAAGGGCCAATGTACTGGGCAATCTCCACGAGCTGATGTGCTCCAAAGAATGTTTCTAATACAGTGTGTCATTTTATTCTTTTAACCACACACATGGTAGGTCCACATGGTGGTGATAACTAAGAGACTTTCATCAGTGTTTTATATCCTTTTACCATTTTTACCATTTTTTGCAGCTTTTTGTTATACCTGGGTCCCAGAGATTTACATTTTCGAAATGACTAGTATTGGAGGATTCTTTCCCAGAATGGAGATGTTGAGTGCTTGGAACTTAGCCTGACAGCTATCGGTTCACCAGACAATCCTAGTGGATTTATGTCTATGAGTTATGATGCCATCTTGGAGATGGAAGTTTTAAGCGAACACTGTCAGTGTGGTCCTGCAGAAAGTGGCTTACAAACTTTGAACATACCACAGTGTAGTAATCATTCTGAACAGGAGGTAAATCATGCATTAGAAGCAAAGATTTTGAAAGATAATATATTGTGTCATTAATTTGACATTTCAGATAGTTTGGCTCTTGTTCTTTTTTTACTCATTGATAGCAGGCAAGTTGAAGGTTTGAATCCTTTTTTTAAGGTTTGAATGCTTCAAGAGTTCCTGTTAATGAAAGTGATGCTTGTTGTACATCATTTGTTTGCACTTTAAGGGTATTATAACCACTTTGACAGGGATTTTAATGACTTTGAAATTACTTTTTTCATTTGAGAAAGCAGATTTCTAATAGTAGGGTTTACTGTTTTCCCTTAGGAAATAACCTGTTCAGATGAATGTCTGTCTTTGCTGAATATAGAATGAACAGGTAAATGTATTCGGAATTCAAATAAAGAAGTGGAATTAGGGATGTTTATAAGAACATTGATCGATTAATTTTATTGATTAAATGGTAAAATTTCGAACCGTTCCAATGAATAGCCTAACGTTTGCGATTAGATTTTACATTAGGAGACGTTTCTCCGTCTTTAGACCCCTCGACTGGAGGAAAGTTGCCGAGTCATGGTTCCCTCGACTGGCAGCATTCGCAAAACGTCATTTGCCCATTCTTAGAACTCCGTTGCCATCTGAGCACGTGTTTTCAGCTGCCAATCTCACCTTCAGCAGACTGCACACCAGACTGACCCCAGAGCGCTCATGCTCATATTCCTGTAAGAAAATGCTTAGGTATTAAGTTAGCGAATGGTGTTACGGCTGCATGTTACAGACAGGAATATAGCCTATCAGCGATCTTTTGTTGGGGGTTTCACTGCACTTCTGTTTTATACTTTTACTTACCTTTTTATTTTCTGCACATCAAGAGGCCAACTTTACAAAGTGGGGAACTTGCTACCATTTTGTTAAATGAATAGCCTACCACTTTCACTACAGAATACACTATTAAATAGATCCATGTGTTTTAAAAAAAAATTTATTATAAGAACTTGTTAGCAGCTACAAGTGAAAGACAAAAAAAACCAAAAGCAGTTAATTTGTTTATTACCGAGTTAAGCATTAATAAGCAGCATTAATAAACAATATATTTTATCACCATCGCAGTGGTGATAAAAGTCTCAGTGGTCCCTCCTCTCCTGTGCAGATTGTCTGTGAATCTGTGTTTGTGTAATTTTGTTTCTTCTCATTATGGCTTCAATACACAATGCAAATCCTGTTTTAATGATTGTTTGAGCATGTCTTGATTAAACCTTTCCGATTATACAACTCATTAACTGGTAGGCCTATTTTAGTAGATATTAGGCTGATGAGTTAAATCATTATTAATTGATTAATGGGCTCCAAAGATTGATCAAAAGAACTGTACAAAATTTGCATCCCTAATTGGAATGTAGTAGTTTACATTGTACAGTTATAAACAGGCACTTGCAGTCATTTGAAGTGAGACAGACAATATTCCCCATGAATGAATGTTTTAAAAATTGACCCTAACTTTTTTCTTGTTCATATTAATTCTGGGGGTATATACAGTAAAAGTTGCCAAAGGTGGAATCATTTTGACAAAGAGTCCAGTCCAGAGCCTCATTTAATTTTTTTTCTCTAAATCAAACGCTCAGCCCCGTCCTGTAGAACAGAACGAAACTCCATTCCAGTATAATTTACCTGTCTGATGGGTAGGGGAGTCTGTTTTTATTTTTATTTTTTGCTTTACTACATGTATCTGAACCATGAGAAAGAAAATCTCTCAACAAGACCTTTGTTTATTAAGGAAGCAGGAAAATATTGGGGTCATTCAGGAATCAGACGATAATATATTAATGCAGACTTACTGCTATCGACTGTTGAAAGTTATCGATACTGCTATCGGCAGTTGTTATCGATAAGATAGGATTATGGCTGATATGCAAATTTAGTGAAAATGTCATGCCTTGATCATAGTCATCTGAAGTACTTGTCCAAAAAGTTTTTAAAATTTTCATAAATTGATGTTTGTGCCCATCGACTTCTTCATGAATGTTAGTTTTTATATCTGCCCCCTCCCCACCCTCCTACCATTTTTTTCCTCTAGCGGTTTCCCTCTCCTTAGGACATCATTGTAAATAAGAATTTGGTCTTAAGTGACTTGCTTGGTTGAATAAATGTAATAAAATAAATGAATAATTAAGTAACTGTGGAAAATTGCAGGGTGCATTTGTAGTTACAATGGAAAACGGGGAGGTATCCGCATCAGCCAAAATATGCAGTTAAATATTGCCTATTAATATTGGCCCCAAGAATTTCCTTGTCATACAGCCCTACTTCTTCATTGTTGAAAAATTACCTAAAAACAATAAAATGAAGAATGTAAAATGGGGGTAAAAGTTAAGTATTCTCAAAGACTATGTTTCTGCAGTTCAGTCCTTCTACATTCAGCCGTTACTACGCAACATGCAGTGTTCAACCTTGACCAAATGCTATAAATGTATACTTCCATATATATATCCACCCCCAAATTGCATATAAAATAATAGCTGTATCAATACCAAATGAAGATAAAAACATTCACTGCATGTTAAATAAATAACTCTAAACTCTAAACAGTGATTTTGGCTGCTTTTACCGTTCACATGTTTGATGATATGGCTTAATACATTTCACAGAAGGCATTGTGTCGTTCAAACAGTTACTGATGTAAATATTATTTTTTGTGAACTCTTTGTGACTTCTCTTTTATGCCCTGCAGATCATTAGATTTTTCTGTCTCGACCCATGCCAGTCTGTTTCACATAACAACCCAGTGTTTTATTGCTTTCAAAACCAGTACATGTTTTATCAGCTGTGGCACGGTGTTTAATAATCATGTATTTTTCCCTTCTTCTTCAAGCGTGTGCACTACCATTGTAACAATAAAAAAAACAAAAAAAATATTTTAACATGTAATATTTACATTTTCTGTATACAAATTATTGCAAACTCTTAACATATTTACAAATAAATAAAGGCTGTATTGACACAGTGTACATCCCCTAGTTACTGTGTGTGCAAAGATTTTTGATAAACAGGAAACTGCTCTGGTTTTCTCATTTAGAAACGCCTTATTTAGAGGAATGACCTCTAAACTCAGTGAAAGTGGTGTTTGTGTCAGCACTCTTTCAGATTTGTACAAAGCTGCTGATGATTCCAAATGTATTTGAACTATAAAACTGACATCACTTTTTGACATGCACATGTGTATGAATAGAAACATTTCCCTTCAAGCATATTTTTACACAAGCGGACTATTCGGATATAGACCACAATTAATTCACTCTACAGTACATTACAGGCTGGAATTTGGTACATTAATCAACAAGCATTGTGCTGGTGGGTCACACATTATCATTTTCAGCATCTAGATTATGGAACTTGTGTACTTGTGATGTTTTTAACCCATTTGTGTTTAATATAATACTGTGGCAAACAAAGGCAAATTGGTCTGGAAGGATGTCCAACTGCAGAATTCCACTTTTTAGTTTTCCTTTGCTTATAAAATCCATCAAAGATCATTGTAGCTGTAGCATCTCTTCTCTGGCTTGATCAATTAAAAGCTGCTTCTTCTGGAGGCAAGGCTAGCAGAAAGGGTCGAGGTTCTTTCATTTAAGATGCAAACACTCGGAAGGAGCAGGCTCGATCCCTACAGAGACAAACATAAAGCATGGGCACATTACACAGGGTCTCATGTGAAGCTGTATGATGACTGTTACAGTACATTCAGAATTCAAAATATATTGTGACAAGGAAAAAACACTTATGTTACATTACAGGCATTTAGCAGACGCTCTTATCCAGAGCAACTTACACAACTTTTACATAGCATTTTACATTGTATCCATTTTATACAGCTGGATATATACTGAAGCAATTTTGGTTAAGTACCTTGCTCAAGGGTACAACGGCAGTGCCCTACCCGGGAATCGAACCTGCGATCTTTCGGTTACAAGCCCAGTTCCTTACCCACTGTGCTTATGTATTTCAAAGACCTATAATACAGTTTGTTTTAATAACAGAATAGCTTAATAGAATATATTATTCCTTACTTTTGTGTGGATATATGCTTTCTTTAAGGTGCTTTTTAAAGTGTTTTCCTGGTAATTCTCAGTCAATAAAAGAAAACCGTTGTCTGACATTTTTATTTGCATCGAGAACAAATTCTATGCTATCCTTTTACTGATTTTCTGAAGGAGATCAGTTGCCATTAAAGAGGAAGTTTGCCCAACCATATTTTATGTTGTTTGCATGAATCAGCTTTCCCACCCACTTAATGTCCCCTAAAAACCCCATAGAAATGTGCCTTTATATTATAATTTCTGGAGAATGTGGAACAGAACACTTCAAGTAATTCCAGCTAATTGTGATATGAACTATGATTTTATGAGCATTTAGTGTAAGGGCTGTTTTCAGTGAGGAACCATGGCTTTCATCATCATTGTAGTATTTCTGTCTTTAAAAAGGCTTTATGTTTAACAGTGAAAAAAGGCATAACTATTTTTAACCTATAAAGCTTTTTACAAAAAGGACTGAATGATGGAAAAAAAAAAGGAAAAGAAAAAAAGTCCTGTCTTCATTTTGTATCATTGGAGTCATGTGGTCTGTGCGGGTCTGTGGTGTCTTTGAGGTTTTCAATTTTAGGTTTGGTCAAAGCACTTGTCTACCTAGCAGAGGTCACTGAAGGTGTGCATTCCAAGGGTCCCGGTCCCTCTTTTCTTGGGTTCAGTTGCATGTCGGTGTTGGGGGACACTGAACTCACCTGCAGTACTTGGTCCCACATTCCGAGTGCTCCCGACAGCTGGCACCCACGGGCCTCAGGGTGTTCCAGCGCCACAGCAGGGACCGCTTAGCGCGGTAGATCAGGTCTGTGCCCCACTCGTCTGGCACAGGGGCCATCTGTACCTGCAGGAGCACATGCACACACACATGGGTCAATGCTCTGGCTCCACCCATAAATCAGGCTTCCTCTTCAGACATTGGTCTGCTCTCCTTGTACTACCACAATGTACAGTGCGAGGATTCTCAAAGCCAGACTGAGAAAGTCCACCCTGTTGGCGCTGGAACTGTGTCAAGATTAGAACATCTAGTACACAGCATTTTTGTCTTGATAAACAACTCGTTACAACCGGCAGTGTGCAGAGGAGGTTTGGTGTACACAGTTGTGCATTTAATTCTGGTTTTAAATTATGCAGCATCAAAGCCTTGGTAAATAAAAAAATACTGACTCAGCTTTTGAGCAAGATATAGGCACTTTAGTCCTTTTGAGCGAGGTACTTAACCTGTATTGCTTCAGTATACATCCCACTGTATAAATGGATGCAATGTAAATGCTATGTAAAAGTTGTGTAAGTCGCTGTGGACAAGAGCATCTGCTAAATGCCTGTGATGTAATGCACGCCACTGCTGTACTCTCCTGCAAAACCTTAACTATTTTACACCCTACTGGCCACACAGTACTGCAGCACTGCTAGCAATGGTGACAAGTTGTAATGTTACTGATATACATCTAGCCTCCTCTGGTTTCAGTGCCAGAACAGATGGCTCAGAGTCTTGGCTACAAGACATGGACTGTAAATACAGAAATGTGTGCAAGGGTTACATTAATCTTTAATCACAAAACATACCATCCGTTATTAATGAACAATGTGTTTAAATACAAAAAAACACAAGCAAATGCCTGAACTCCTGTACAAAAATGCAATAGAACACTGACATACACAGGATGTTTACAGCTTTCCAAAGAGTTTTGAGTGGCATCCTATCAACTACCCTGTAAAAGGATTCCATATTGAAAAGGAAGAAGTGATAAAGTCTTACCTGCAGGACACAGACCAGGGACAGGAGAAAGAACGTGGCAAAGAGTTTACGGAGTAGAGTCCTCATGTTTGGCTTCTTGGGAGTTGTGAATTGAACTACAGTAAAACCGGATAAGTGGCTGGCTTTATATTAGAAAGCATTATCTTCTGATAACGTCCAGGTCAATGAGCAAAGGGCGCACTAACCGTGGAGATGATGCCGATTCCACGTCTCCTATTCCTCAGACCTTTTGCCACCATAATTGGCAGTCTGTGAGACAAGGTATATCAAAACACATCATGCATCCAGATACATTGTGATCTTGCAAAGAATGGCAGATGCCCTAAAGTGTGTAGGTGAAGAGTCTGAAATCATAAAGCTGTTAGAATGTTTGGAGCAGTGCAATAGATTGCTTCTCTTCCCCAGCTGCGCATATGCACAGCAGTCTCTGATTAATCTGGCTGCGCATATGGACAGCAGTCTCAGATTAATCTGGCTGCGCATGTGGACAACAGTCTCAGATTAATCTGGCTGCGCATGTGGACAGCAGTCTCAGATTAATCTGGCTGCGCATGTGGACAGCAGTCTCAGATTAATCTGGCTGCGCATGTGGACAGCAGTCTCAGATTAATCTGGCTGCGCATGTGGACAGCAGTCTCAGATTAATCTGGCTGCGCATGTGGACAGCAGTCTCAGATTAATCTGGCTGCGCATGTGGACAGCAGTCTCAGACTAATCTGGCTGCACATATGGGTAGCATTCTTTGATTCGGTCCCCTTTTCAGCCTGGTGACACGTGACCTCAGCTGTGACACAGGATCCCATTATAACGCAGCTGTACTGACCTGTCTAGAGAAGCTATGTCTTAGATTGCGCAACTACTACATGTGACAGGATTCCATGGCTTGCTGCAATTTGATAATCTCAAACTTCCACAGAAAATAATTCAAATAAACAGCCATGTCTATGTATTTATGGATACAATATGTGCATATGCATGTGTATATGTATGTGCATGTATGTGTGAGTGTGTTTGTGTGTGTACATGCAATGTTAGCACAGGTAACTTTGCAATACAGCCATTGCAGAAGTAGCAAACAATCAAATAATCACAACCATAATCTAGTACATTAGAATTAGCATGGTCTCCTCGTGTTTGCGTTGGTCTCCTCCGGGTACTCCAGTTTCCTCCCGCACCAAAAGACATCAGGTTATGTATACTTCTGCCATTGCCCTTGACGAAGGCACTGGCCTTAGCACAGAAGTTGGTCCCCAGGCACTGTACTGTGGCTGCCCACTGCACCTAAGTATCTAGGATGGGTCAAACGCAGAGGACTAATTACCCCCACAGTGTTCAATAGGGTGTATTTTATCTCATTGTGTCTTAATGAACTGCATATATGAAGCTATACTTTGTGTTACTAATCTTCTTCATCTATGACAGAAATTTAATTAATAATGTCATTGTACAAGCTGCTGTGGAGTTACCTGTATTCTGTTACCTGTATTTTTGCTTTATATGACAAAGCTCCAAATGCCCCTATACCAGCCATTTAAAGCTGGCAGGTCATCAGAAACTTCTGTGATACTTAAAATGCCCTTAATGGCACATAAAAACAGTCTAGGCCAATCAAAAACATTAAATCTGAAACAATATATTTTTAAAACCCAGAAAGTTAACTATCCCTCCAACCTTCCAAATGTTACTGACATCTCTAAGGCAACAGAGGGCAGTGTTAGTATCTAAAAGCTAGCTTTGAATAGCTCCCTTCACAGTGCAAACTGAATGAATGTCCATATCACAATGTACGCATTTTTAACGCCTGTGCATTTCATCCTGCTATATTCAGAGGAATTGTTATTTCCAAAGAGTCTCTCATTTACAAACCACATGTAATGAAAAAGCCACCAGCAAAAGCTCATGCTCACAGCACTGAGAAGAATTCACACAACAGTCTGTATCTGAATTGGCCAGTATCACTCACCTAGTTACGAAGCGATCGTTTCTCAGAAGGAGAGATTCTAATTAAGCCCAATGTGTCTTGGCAATGCCATTATGTGGCTTATGATGGAAAAAAAATTGGACAACAAATGCCAGCAACACAAATGAGGTCATTCAACAGTCCATAGTGTACATACATATTTGTGAATGCATATATAAACACTTAATATAACAAATAAAATGGGATATTAATCAATTGCAAGCAGCAATTCTCGGGTCTGAGTGCAAGTAGGCAACCAAAAGACATCACACACACACACACACACACACAGTCAATATAAATAACTGTGTTCATAAGCCATGAGTGGGAGTATTGTGCATGTGTCAGCGGAATAAATGTCTACTTGTTCTAAAATATCAGGGGATTTCCATCATTCACACTTTGGATTTATTTATAATTTTTCTTTTTTTTTCCACGTCTCATTTTTCAGAATGAGCAGCATTATTTCTACCACATTGGGTACAGCTTATTTAAATTATTAGCTGAGATACAATGAAAAAATATGTATCTGAATATAACAAATATTTATGTCTATGTGAAAACAAGCAATCACAAAATATATGGCAATGTGATAGGAGGTTGGTCTTTACAGGGCTGGAGGAAGGCATTTGCTTCAGCTTTGGGATTGGCTTTTAACCTTTGCCAAGATGCCACTTCACCCCCTGTCCCCTCAGCGTGATTCAAAAGGTTAAAAAAAACCTCAACTCGCAACTCTGAATTGCACTTGACATCACATGAGAGAGAAAACAGAAGAGCCAGGTTCTTTGTGCGTAGAGTTATCAGGCGGAGCATTGTTTCTAATGCTGTAGCATGTAGCTTGCAGGCAAGTATCCAGGAAGCTTTTGTTTTTGTTTGATGCTATGCATACAGTCTAACTGCTCTGTGCAATGCAGTGGGCGTGGCAAAGCATGGAGTCAGCAGTGGCAACTGTCCTGGAGGAACCCCTGGAGCTGTAAGAGGCAATACTGTTAGTGTGAATGGCTGTACAGTAAGCATAAATGCAGTGTGAGAATCTTTATGAGTCTTACAAGTTTGAAAGACCATTGATAAAAACCAAAAGGCTTCCCAGTGACTCACCTTCCAGAAAATGGGTTTATGAAGACGTACTGGTCATTGTGTTTTGACAGAGGAAGGACGGACCCCCATTGTCTAATATTGTCTTTGGTGCCATAGTGCCTCCTCAGTGCGTCAGCCTGTGGATTCCACGGCCGAGGACGTTTTGTCAGCCTTTCATAGAACTGAACAAAAATGTTGCCGCTCCATGACTGGAATTATTTAAAGAAAGCTGACTGCCCTGAAAACTTAATGCATTGCTGATGGCAGGGTATGCATGCACGATGTTACAATAGTTTTAGTGTTGTATTTCATATTCTGTTAATTCAAAATAAAGGATAAAATATCTGTTCATGCACACAACCTTTCTTCTACCATAAACCTATTCCCTGGTCACTTCATTTCAATGGAATGTGTAGCTATAACTGAGAGCAGATCTCCTGGGTGTCCAACTAAAGCACTAATCTTTAATGCTGTGACACATTCTACAGTCCTGGAATTGGATCATGTCCATGCCAATGCCAGTGCAGACTGTGGGCATGTGTCTGGTTGGGGGATGTATGAATGACTGCAGCACTGACCAGTGACAAAGGGCTTTATTCAGTAGGATTTCCACCAATGCATCACACAATAGGCAACTCTTCTGGCCAATAAGATACGTGCAGTCTGTGCATCAAAATTGCAATAGGCCAATATGGAAAAATTACATATATAAATAATAATAATCATAATGATCATCATCATCATCATCACCTAACCAAATTGTCATGATGGCTTAAAGTTTCTGTTTGGAAATAAATAACTGATGTTTTCATTCATTAAGCTTGTGTAATCAGTAATTTTAAATTATGAAAGTAAAAATCAATTCATTCAGAGATTTCATGTGATGGAGGAATGAGATATGTGATGAGATGTACACTACTTGTTGTCAAGGAAGAGAATTCCTTCTTAGCTTCACGGCATACAGAAGCACCTCAAAGTAACCACAAACCTGTCCTTGAAACAAACTCATGTTTTGTCTTCAAACAAGCAAGATGTTTGTGTTTCAAAATAGGCCTTGGCAACCTCCTTCAAGCCTGCAATTAGCCCCAATCCATGAAATGAATAGAGCAGTTTGGTCAATGAACAAACAAGTTATTTAGTATACTGTAAACATACACACACATACACACAGTATACACAGTACATTTAGGCATTTAGCAGACAGTCTTAGCCAGAGGAACTTTCACCAACTACATATACAATCCATACAGCCATTTACTGAAGCAATTCATGTTACATACCTTGCTCAAGAGTACAATAGCAGCACAGCAGCAGGGAAATGAGCCCACAATCTTTTCATACCAAGCCCAAGCCCAAGCATACTACACTAACACACCACAATATGCGCAATTTACATATACCTTACACATAAACTTGTATATTATGAAGTTTATACACATGCTGAAGTGATCTAATATCCATGATGTTCATGCCAATCCTTGATTCTTTGAATTAAAATGATCCCTTTCAGCAGCCTTTCTGCAAATGCAATACATGAATATGTGGCATTCATGAATGGCCACTAGGTAGATTTTAGTAAAAGATTCAAAGTACAATGAGAGGTGCCTGCATTGTGAGTCATCTAACCTAAAAATAAAGCAACGTATTGTTTACCTTGCTTGATCTCTTTTATGATACTGTAAAAGCAAACATGATATTTGTTTGCCAGCTCCTGTTTCACTGGGAACAGCATTGAGGGCCAGACCTTCAGTTCTAAATGAATTAGAAAAGTTATTTTAATTTGGTACTAGGTCACATTCTCCAGACAAAAGTAAAAGGCCAACATTTAGCCTAATGCACTGTAGCTAACAAATGATCAGGCTAATGTTGGCTATGAGTAACTATTGTGTTAATAGGCCTATTAGGCTACTTAAGCAAGACAATTATCTAATTAGTTCAATGATATGAACGAAGGAAGCAGACAAAACTCAGTTACTCCCATTTATGACATTTACTTTCCTTGGGTCAATTCAGCAAGCAAACAACAGGAACATCTTCATGGTGTTTTTTTTACTTGGTAATGTATGGACGAAAATCTGTTTTCATACTTAAGTTGCTCTGGCAAAGAGCATTTTGGAAATGGCGTAGTCCACATGAGAAAATGGTATAAATTTACCTTTTAATTTCCAAAATTTCCAAATACTTATACAGCAAACTGAAACGAGGTGTGAGATGGTTGAGTGAAGTGGTCAACAGCCATGTGAACTTCAACAGTCCGGTCTAGAAGCTCCTCTCTGATCACAGGACCCACAAAATGGTATAATTCCCTCCCCAACTATAGGCTACTTTTACCTGATCAGTCTGACATCTTGGGAATCCACAATCATTGCTGCTAGCTCACAGTAGCACGGCTACTTCAACAGCCCGTCTTTTCACTTTAAAAAGACCTTGACAAAGATTAAGAAAGAAGCCACTGCACGTTTGCCCAAGGGTATGAATGACCTGACAAAGATTAGGCTATATCGCGAAGCAACTCTAGCTTTCTAGTCATTCACGTTTAGAATTTGCACAGAATATTATAACGGACATGGTAAGAGCTTTGATTGTTTCCTTATTTATTTTAATATTTATTTGACATATACAATTAAATCAATTCCTATTTAATACATTTTCTATCAATGTTATTCTGAGGTTGATCCAGGGCATGCAACTAGCCTATACACTCCAAAACGGGTAATATTAAACATTAAACCTGCCGTTCAACCAATCGCTTGAGAAATGTAATGTACAACAGGCTGTATACAAATTATGACTAACAGCCAATAAGAATTGACGCTATGCTGTGCATGCATGACAGAAAGGATAACACTGAAATTAGCAAGCAAATATAATATTTCTTTAAAAAACCACAAACTTCACAACTAATTTTGGTTAACAAACTATCCTCCTCATAGCTAAGAGTGGCGCGATGGGTGAGTAATTACGCCAAATCGTAATCTCTTGCGTCCAATCGGGTGTTTGTAGTGGGCTATGTAAATGTAAAATGACACCAACGTGCACACCCACGTTGCTTGAGACCACCAAAAATAAGTGTTCTGGCTCATTGAGTACTACTGCTTTCCTCAGGAGCACGTTGGTGGAGAAAGTAGCTGACCTCCATAATTAGCACTGTGTGAGACCAGTTTCACAGCACGCTATTTGTCAAAAATCCGTCTTCTGTTAATTACTGGTGCGGACTTCGCTGTTGCAAGGTGCCTTCTCAGTGATGTGATAACAATTATCAAGCTATTCTGTCAAAGGCTTTTTGTGATTTGGTAGCGAGCTAGCTATACAGCAAAGAGAAAAGGCACGACTAGGGCTAGCAGTTGTCAAAATTAAAAGAGAACAAAACCACTAACGTTACATAGCCTAGAGCAGTACGAATTTATTTAAATAAATATTGCTATGGTGTTTCAGTAGTTGTCGAAGGAAACCCCGATCTATTTGGAAAAGATGTGTAAATTGATGTTTTCTTATCTGAACTAATTTTATATCGTTATATGTATCTTTTAAGAAAACCGCTGCATCATGACAAGAAGATCATGTGCAGTTTACGCGACCGGGATCATCTGCGCCCACCTGCTAATAGTTGGCATCGCCTTGATTGTGGCTCAAGTCTTCCCAACATTGATTCAGAACCGTTTAAAAAAGGTAAGCCGATTTCATAATGCTATTGGTAGCCATGTTTGTAATCTCATTTATAGCAGAGAAAGTTCTGATATCTAGTTGGAGAAATGCTTGTAATACTTCCGTTAATTGTATCGTTTGGGTAAACCTAATTTGTGCAGCATCCAGCTAGCAACAGAACGATGCACGCTACATTTGCCGGTTTATGGTGCTGGCTATCAAGTTTGTTAGCAAAGTGGGGGAGGATTTGAGTTCAGAAGCAAATGCCACAAGTTTCCACATTCCTCGTTGGCTCCTCATTGTTATCGACTATATGTGATTTCCTCAATAGATACACTTTCTCCTACAGGAGAATACACGTGCATGTATTTTGACTGGTTTGCTAACGGCTGCACAAGTGTAGGTATTGCTTTCCTTGGCAAGTGAAGACTTTTTGTAACGTGCAATCCGCAGAGATCGGAGCAAAGCATCCCCCAGCGCAGTCTCAAAAGTTAGCAGTAGAGTGGAGCAGTCTCTTCTGTGAGCAATGGCATGTTACGTCAAAATGATCGTTTAAATGTGTAGATGCTGTAACTACTGCTTTTCTGAATTAAATATCGACATGTAATGGTGAACAGGTCTGTTCACTTTGAGCTCAACTATGGAAGCAATTTAGAACTGGCAAGTAGTTAAATATACAATGAATGAATTATAACCATATCGAGCACGCTCATTTTTCATCACTTCCGGCAGGACAGGATGCATGGCTTGCCTGTGCACTATCCGAATTCATTTTTATTATGGCTTCATGACGGCAAGACTGTAAATCTTGGCGTGGAAACAGTTCTGAGTTAACATGAAGCATTCTATACCAGTGTTTCCCAACCGTGGTGCTGGAGACTCATTGTGCATGAGCTCTGTATTGTAATGAGCTGCTATTTGTTCTTAAGACACTATTATATTCTTGGGTGGAGCAGACTACTGTTACAGCTGATAACCAGCTCCTTGGTTTTGGACTGTACATTCTGTACATGGTGAACTATTCTGTTTCTTCAATATGTTATTTTGTTTTGAGAAAGTTTCTTGTAGGGGATATGAGAGGTGATATAATATCTATAATGTCAGTGTATTATTGCTACACTCATTTGTTTCAATTCTAGTGTGCAAGTTCCCACTCGACTCTTCTCACTGATTGGTCTTGTCAGATTATGTTTTGGCTCAGTGAGCAGAGATCGTCCTCTAATTTCATACTGTATGTATGTAACTCTATCTCTGCTGGCTTGCTAATGTGTTTGGCAAAATTGGCAGTTTACCCATAGAGGAATTTAAATATGAATTTCAAAGGCAAAGGCACATCTCTGCCTAACACAATGTGGTGTGGTAACTGCTGCATTACCCCAAACAGAGAGCTGTTTCAAAATGGAAATCATAGACAAAACTGTTAGGAAGCCAGGCCACTTGGAATGACAAAATGTGTCTGTATTTTTTTTCAAACATCTATTCCTGTTTGCCATAAACTGGTTCAAATCCCCAGGTTACATCAATACAGCAACGAGGAAATATATTGGCTTCACCTCTGTTTTGCTAATATTACAAAATTGTGCCAGAAAGTTTGTTTTAATCACTTGGCAACCATTGCTCAAAACTCCTAATGGAATGGTTTGCTGCTGGGGTATGTTGCAATGTAAGCAGATCATAGTAGGTGTATCCGGTGTTGCACAATTAGGATGATTCGTGAGAAGCAAATATGTTCATTATGTTGCAGAAAGGAACAGTTTAGATAGAGGGTCGTAAAGGCATCAGCCTGGTTCAGTCTCCTGCCAATGGCCAGTGTGCCAAGCTTAGATAAATTCAGTATGTTTACTGACTGTGTGACTACATCATTGGTATTAAAGGATATGGAACACTAATGGCTAACTGGCAGATACTTGTATTTTCAGTGGAATTGTTTCTCAGATGTTAACCTACCTTTAATTGTCTTATTTGCACACCTTTTGACATTGTAAGCTGCAGATTTTCACGTGAGCACAGTCTTTTGAATGCATATTGTAAGAATTCATGCCTTGGCTTGAAAGCTATGCAGTCTTTTCTGTAGGATATTTTCATGGATGTTCTCTTGCACTGTTTTGCTTATCCCGCTTTCCCGGCTAACTTGCAGTTGGCTGAAAATGGTGACTGTGCTTCATGGTTGTTTTGAAAAAATGTAAGCCACTTTGTATAAGTTCATCCCGCCCCTGCAAACCTTGACCCCAAAAATGACAGAGGGCTATTAGTGAGTGTTCTCCACCAAGTTAGAATCCTGACAGAGGGCAAAGGCTACAGCGTTTACGAAGGCCGTCCACAGAAGCTGTGACCTCAGTGACCGAATGAGCTTGCACAGATTCTTTAATCTGGTCGTTCACACACTTATTTTAACCCAGTTTATAATGTGTTTGTTCTATCCATTTACAATGCTTATTTGTGTTTGGAGGAAGTCCATAATGGAAAAACCTCAACCGGATACAGCCATTACATTGAGGGTGTAAAACGGTAGTCATATAGAATATATCATTCAAATGCAACGGTTTGTCAAATGACCAGCTGTCGTGAGTGACCCTGATAAGTACAGGGCTTTGCTAAACTGCTGACGGGTGCTGCTCTCGCTAATGCCATTTTTCAGTTTAACCGTTTCAGTGTCCCATGCAGTCCTTGGCCTAGTTGCATGCACTGCCAACATCATCTGGCTGCGTGGTCCCTGTGTATCGATTCAAACTCACTGCTCTGGCAGTGCCAACGGTTCAAGGACAAGTTTGGACTAACCTTGGCTGAAACCGTACAGAGAATTGCGCAGCGCTGATCTACTTCTTTCTGGAGCCACCTCCCAGTCACAGAATTTGGAAAAGTATGTTCATCTGCAGTTGGGCTGGGACTCTGGGTTTTCAAACCATCAATTTGGCCCGGGACTGTGGGGAAAACTATGTATTGCTTTATTTAATTCTGTATTTTTTATGACAAACTATTAAACTATTAAGGTGCACTGGCAGAACATTTAAATATAATCATATTTCATAATTGTGACTTTTTAAAAAATCTCTGGGTACTTTTAAATCAATTTTCTTGTGTTGTGCTATAGATTGATTTAAGACGAATGAAGACAGGGTTTTTCGCAGTGGGACATCTTGATATGAACTCCCTCCAGAGTATCAGTCTCTCTTCCCAGCTGTCAGCTGGGCTTTTAAGCTTTCATTACTTTATATTACATTACAGGCATTTAGCAGATGTTCTTAAACAGAGCGACTTACACAACCTTTTTACATCCATTTTTACAGCTGGATATATACTGAAGCAATGCAGGTTAAGTACCGTGCTCAAGGGTACAATGGCAGTATCCTACCTGGGAATTGAACCTGTGACCTTCCGGTTACAAGACCAAATTTCATATCCTCAAATGAATAAAAAAAGATTGTTAATATATGTTCTATATCAGTGTTTGATTTTTGTTAATCAGTGTTTGAACAGGTCTTAATAAGCAGCAGTAATTCAATGGATTTTATGCCTAAATGTTGAAAGATTGATGCATTGTGTCTAAGCAAGCGAGTCTTTCTTTCAGTTTGCTGGCTTTCATAACCTCTTTCTTAATGGTTAGTTGAACTCTAGTACAGGGGCAATATTTGAACATCATCAGAAGAATAGTGCGATGAAGTGACTCCAGGTGTGTTCTTAGCCTATTGCTAAAATGGCTTATTTTAGCTCACTGTGCAAAAAGTGTATTCACTCACAGCAACATTTTTTCTTAAACAAAAATATAGTTCAAGTTAAGCTGGTGGCTTGCCAGGCAAACCAATGTTCATCTCATTGGATATCGCGCGTCTTGAATAAATTTGATCTTTGGACTTTATCTCCAGAAGAGTTGCCCCAATTTAAATTTTGAAATGTTTGCTTAGCCTCCTTTTGTCTATTTGTTTAATTCGGTCACAGTGCTTGGTGCCCGTTACCCCTAGATGCATTGACAGTGGAGATAACATTTGTGAGCACTTTGTTTGTGACAAAAAAGTTATGTCCCTACTAAATGTAAGACTGCTGTTGATATTGAGGTTTCCTTGGAATATCTCTTATAAAACAGAGCCCAACTGGAGCTCTCTTAATGGACCCTGTTCATCAAATACAAGAGAATAATTTCTTACTCCGTATCAGCCTTTCACTTAATAGTAAAACCTTTAATTTGTAAGTTCAATAGACATGTGATTTGTCAGTGAAGACAACTGCAGAAAGGGAAAAAAACTTCTGATTGTTGTTAGACACTAAATGCTAAATAAACTCCCCTTCCTCCATTTTCTGTTGAAGCTGAGAAGGCTGTACCTCTTTCCGTTTTGTGTGTGTGTGTGTGTGTGTGTGTGTGTGTTTGCATTCACTGATTTTAATAACTCAACCAGGAGTCAAGTAGGCCTAATTTTTATTCATTATGATATGCTTGGACTGTTCTATGCCAGCAAGACTTGAGCACTTCCTCTTCATAGAAACAGAGTTAACGTACATTGCTGTTGGAGAATAATTAAACCTCTGTGTGTTAAAACTGCTTTCCCCACAGGCTTACTGGCGTACATGCTTACATATCGGTGCTGTTACATATTAGTTTATGTTGAAGTGTTTGCTCCTGCGAGAGTACTGATGTGTGTCACAGGGGGTGTTGGGGGTGGGGGTGGGGGTGGGCACTACATTGGGGGTGGGGGTGGGGGTGGGCACTACATTGGGGGTGCTGGCCACAGTCAGGAGCTGTAATCTCCCAAAATATTTCAGCGGGCTGCTGCTGCAAGTTTTGCAATTACACCTTCGGTCTTGCTGTTGCGTTATTTGATGGCTTCTGACTGCGTGCCTTTGTGTCTACAGTGCCAAAGCTTCTCAACTATGTCAAGATTCACGGACTGCTTTGGCACAAGCTTTTTCATGTCGTTGTGAAGGCAGCTTAGAAATAGAAGGTTGGCTGATGAATGAAAAGCCGTTGTCTTCCAGTGATTATTCTTCCAGTCATGCTGAGCTGTGGGGTAGTATTGGCGACTTGACTTGATGGACCAACACAGGTCAGTGCCAAAATATCTGTATGGTTAAATTTGCTTCTAAATTTGCCATTTGCCTTATCTCACCACATATGCAGCCGCAGCTGAGTGGGATTTGGTGAGAAAATATCTGCAAATATGAGCATATGCCCAGACCGCCCCACCCTTCTCTTGTTTTGTTTATTTGCTCTCTTTTTTACTGGCATTGATGGTCATTAATCCAGAACAGCAACGATTAACAAGCACTGTGACTCTGTTCTTAGCTCTGGAATGCACTTGGTGCCATTGAGGTCATTAGAGTCACTAATGGGGAGAGGGGGGTGTGAGGTCATTGGAGTCACTAATGGGGGGGAGGGGGGGCGGAGTTCTCAGAATTCACGTGATTGTTTCAGCTGAGAACGCGGTTGCCATCAATGGCATTCACTCATGCAGTGCAGCGCAGGCAGGAACTTCATACAAGGCTTGACAGAGTCACAGGTGTTTTTCTTGGTCCCCATAGGCCTATTTCACATTTCCGAGTGTGTAAACCGGATGTAGGGGTCTCTAATTTCCAGTCATATTAACTACCACCAAAACAATGGCAGCGACGAAGAGCAGTTTTGTAGCGTTCCCCTGTGTACCAATTCGAAGAAGGATGCATTTGTCCTTTCACAGCTTTCCCACCGATGTACTCCAAAAAAAGAAAAAAACTTGCTAGGTAGCATGACTGTGTCATAATGTTGCAAACTAACATAAACTCATTACGATAGCTAGCTAGTTAGCTACTGCTTTGTGAATAAGATTACACTCGATATTAAACTTAGTCTGTGCTGGAAAATATTTTGTAGTTAAAAATCACATGTAATATTCCCGGGTAGGACACTGCCATTGTACCCTTGAGCAAGGCACCTAACCTGCACTGCTTCAATTTATATCCAGCTGTATATGGATGGAATGTAAATGCTATGTAAAATAGGGATTGTTGTGAGAGTTGTGTAAGTCGCTCTTGATAAAGCGCTGTTGCCAAAACTCTACTCACAATTTACAGGCACTCTGGTTGGCCTGTCTTTGAGCTCAAAGATGAGAAATAAAATCTGATTAAACGTGTGGAATCTGACATACAGCACATTAATCATCTAGCCTATATTAAACAGCATATATTGTATGGATGGACATCCCTAGTATGTGAGTGTGACAAGCTAGTAGGCAAGTCAAACCTTGTGTTTAAATCTGTTATTATGCCATTGTGGTATAAAAAGGAGATTACGGGGTTAATTACAGGCATTGATGGTGATTAATGCAGAAGGCCAGCAATGATTAACAAGCACAGTGACTCTGTTCTCAACTCTGGAATGCACTTGGTGGCATTGAGCTTCTAATGGGGGGAGGGCAGAATGCTCAGCGGTCACACGACTGAGACATGTATTCTGTGAGTGTTCTTGGAAAACCTGGCTTAGAGTCTCAGCTAAAACATGAACATTCAAATGCCATAAAATAATAGATGTCTTAGGAGCTATGAGGAATTTAAAATATTTGCTTGGCCCTGTCGTTCAGAAGTTGCTGCAGTTGACCAAGTCTTCTGTTTTTTCCCATTGACCATCATATATTTGTTGTAGTCTCTGATTTTGGCTTTGTCTGGGACCAGTTTGGCCTGAGACCACTATGCCACACACTGTTAAAATATCCTTTTGCAATTGTGCAAGTTCTCTTAAACTTTTGGCAAAGACAGCACACCAGAAGATGCATAACAATTTTATTTAATAATTGCATAAAAACAAATGATAGGCTACTTTGCTCAGGTCTAAATGGCATGTCTATTGAACTGCAATCTTCTGAACGTAGGTTGCAATTTTTTTTATTCACTAAAGATACATTTTTTTTCTTTTTATTTTAAATTCCCTGCCATATTAACTGCCCGTTTACAAGTTGTGCAGGTGTAATGCTAGATGTTCAGTGAACCAGTTTAGGTGAAGTACCTTGCAGAAATCTACCATTCAAGCCTGTTGCCTGTTAGTTACGGGTTATAGGTTATGACCTTTTCACTGCATAAAAGATTGTACATAAAAAGGTTTTGTCTCCCCTTTGTCCTCAGGAGGTAACTTTGACAGAAGGAAGCCGGGTATTTGAGTCATGGAAGAACCCTCCTGCTCCAATATACATGCAGTACTTCTTCTTCAACGTCACCAACCCAGATGATTTCGTGTCTGGGGGCAAAGCTACCGTTGAGCAAGTTGGGCCGTACACTTACAGGTAGGGCAGCTAAAACAGCCACTGGCCCACTGTGGAATCAACTGTTTTCCTGTTGTCATTTTGTAGATCTGAAGAAAAAAGCGTTTTCAACATACGAAAAGGCCAGGTTGCCAGAAATGCCTAAATAAATTGCTTTTTTATGTATTACAATGCTAGATCAAAACATTAATTTAAACAATTTCTTCCATGAGGCAATTTTTGTTATTTGACACTTTGATGTGACAGAGTGTGAATGACCACATTCTCTTCAGATGTCACTTGAAATTTTTTGGGAAACAGTGGGTAGCATTGATAAGGAATACACCTTGTTTAATTTGTGTGATTTGTGTGAAGAGCCAACATTTTTTCTTGTCCTAATTTTGATATTAGTACTTTTAATGGCTGGCCTGCATGTATAAACATTGTTGCTGTAGCCCTGCAGAACAAAGGGCTGAAGCCTGCAATAGTAGCCTGAGGTTTTAGGGCCTTCCTTGGAGTCATGTAGCTGTCTGAGTCATGAATAGGGTCTGGTACCAAAACCCAGTAGCAGGCACCGGTCCCCATACAACTGTAACATTACCTATTGTACCTAATTGCAATGCAGATTTTGGTGCTTAATTTTGGCACCATCTGTACTAACCTACACTCGCTTGGTTGACTCGTTAGCAAGCTAGCTAAAGTTTAGCTAAAGTGACAATGCCGAAGGCAAAAGAGTCTAAAGTGGGGCTATATTTTACCCAGAAGCATTCAAATAATGGGACATGCCTTTGCAATAAAAAAGACGTTCTTTAATGTCATCCTTTGGCCATTCTAGACTACTGGTTCAGGTTTGAGTGAAGTGTTGTTTTAGCAGGGGTATAATCAAAATATGAACGATACCCATCCCTAGTCATGAAATGATATTATGCGGGTTTGCATGTGAAATTATATGAGAGTGGTTTTCAGCAATATAAATTAGTTTCCCACAAAGAGTATACAGCTGTAAAAGCAATAGTTTTCTTGCCAGTTATTAGATTGCAAGCAAGTTAGCAAGTTTTAAAAAAAATTTTTTTTTTATTTGTTTACCAAAATGAACAAATCCCCTGGTCCTATGGGAGTCTCACTCCGTAAACATACAGGACATATTTATTCTGAAAAACAACAAAGAAATCCAAAAAATCGTTTTGTATTTTAGTGATTATATGTACTTCTAATTCTGGCCAAAACCAGATTTATTTTTCCAATCATACACAACAACATCAGGAAAAAAGTTGACGAAGCAAAATTTGACATGCATTTTCCCAGAGGCAGGCCCAAATCTCCAAAAACCTTTCCAAATGGCACCAAATCTCTTCAAATTGGAACATTGTGTTCATCTTTTTTTCCCAGCCATATTCCACTTCCAGATGTTAATTCCATTTAGGTTGGGACCCTCTGGAACCCCTCAAAACAAATATTCTTTATTTACCCATTTTCTCCTTTTGACTAAGCCCTGTGCCCTGTATTACAAAATGGGTTACAAAATGTGTTCCTCGTGGTTAGTTAATACACAAACTAAATTCACTTAGAAACAATCAAGGGTCCACCTTTAAGTTATCGTGACCCTCTTCCACACAGTTCATCTTGTTTCTAGATTTTATTAGTACCTTCCAGAAGTGTTCCTGTTATTGACCTTAATGAGGAGGGTAGCACATGTAAGACCTCAGTCTTTTCCCTCTCATCTGCAAATTTTGTGGGTGGAATCACAGTGGTTAATGAGTTTTTTTGTGAAGAAAATATCTTTAAGGGGGTTTTGTCTCAGCAAGGGGTAACATTACAGTATAGGGGTTTTAATGTAATGTTTAAATGTTAAGTCATTGCAAATGAGGATGTAGGGCCTACTGCTAATGACTACATTGATTTTAACTGCTTGACGCGTTGTCACACTTGGCTTTGAGCATGCTCACTCGGCTTTAATCTAGATAAGATCTACCCACTATCATTACCTTTATTTGAACAGTAAATGACATGCTGATCTGCTTATGCCAACATAAAATGCTGAAAATCTTCTGCTAAAATGCATCTTCTGATTTCTGAGCTATGCCTTTTATTTCATTACAGGCATTTAGCAGATGCACTTATCCAGAGTGACTTGTACAACTCAAGGGCAGTGTCCCAGGGATTAAACCTTTAGGTTACAAGACTAGTTGATTGACCCTGTTGATTCAGATTTTTATAAATGAGTTTGTCTGTAATTTATTGGGTAATTGTATGAAAATGTGAGGTTTTGAGCTTAGTTTACAGCCATTGCTCATGATTAGTATGTTGAATGATCTGACGTAATGCCAGAGTCAAGCGTATTTCCAAAGTTTTTAATAGACTAATGTTCTGTAGTGACTTGCACCACTGTTCTGTAGTGACTCGCACAACTGTTCTGTAGTTTTACTAAGCTTAGTATTCCTGCGCATTTGAAGGGAATTGCATAAAAAGTTCAATGGATTAATTCAGGAAGATCCCAAAGCAAATTTCAAAGTCCATGATGAGGACAAGTAGCATTACATTCAGCATTTTAACATTCAGCAGGTAAACTGAGAACATCCTGACCCTATTCTAGGTCTACAAATTCAGTGCATGTTGTATGGTTGCTCATATTGAGCAATCCAACTACACTCTTACCAAACAAAATAATTAATGCTGTGCGTTGGAATGACCTAAATGCCGCTTAAGGTTTTATTAAATTCAAGATTTATGCAACAATACAATTAAAACATGTTTTATAGATACCTGTATATGCTTTTCTTGGTGTTATGTAAGCAATTTGAGTTTTGAGGGGCTTATCATGCACGGCATGCGATCAATTGTCAAATATTTATTGAGCAAGTTTACTTCATCGTAAACATTTAGTGAAATTTTACACAGATGAACAGTGATACATTATTTACCTTTCACAACTGCCTCATTGTAATAAATGCAAGAACCAAACTGCATTGTGGGAGATTGTAGATTCAGTTGGCTTTTGCTAGTTTTTAGCATCAATAATTTTATATGTGCAACACAAGCGTATATACCATTTCATTTGTACCACAATGTGGATTACGGACAACATACTACAAAGTTGATTATGCAGAAAATTTTCTTTCCAGAATCATTTTCACTCTATGAAGTATTGAGAAATAGTTCTCGAGCAGCTGTAGAAAAGGAGCAATATGGTTCGCTGCCCAACCCTGTACAAATTGTAAACCACTGGGCAGGTGCAAGGCTGGGGGTATTTTTGGACTGCTGAAGGTGCCCTCCCTTGCCTTTAACAGGGAATACAGGCCGAGGGAGAACGTGAGCTTCGTGGACAATGGGACAAAGGTCTCTGCCTTCACTCCCAAGAGTTTTGTGTTCCTGCCGGAGCAGTCGGTGGGTGACCCTGAAGTCGACCTTGTGACGACCATCAACATCCCCGCCCTGGTGAGTAATGCGGGACGGAGCATGGGCGTGGGAAAGGGCCAACACGCAGAGTGGGTTGACCTCCATGGCACCAGAGTCCAACTGAAAACTGGTCCGTTCTGCTGACCCGTAGGAAAGAGCAGTTGGAATGACCTGCTCATAGAAGCTCGTTAGCTGTTAAGAAACGTTCTTGATTGTCACGTTGAGAGAAACACAGGACCTCTGCTAACTGCTGTTCCTGTTCACTCCCATGCTTTTTGTCTTCTGTCTTTCATGCTTGTCCCTCCCTCTCATGGTAGGCGGTGATGAACAAGGTGAAGGGAAGCTTCTGGATGGGCACCATGGTGTCAATGTGGATGAAATCCATAAATGTAGGAATATTCATGACGCGCCCTGTCGAAGAGATACTGTGGGGCTTCAAAGACCCACTTCTCACTTCTATGCACAAAATAAAGCCTGAGGTTGAGGAGTACTTTGGCTTAATGTACAAGGTAGGCCAATTAAATAACTGTCTGTATTTGGCCTAGTCACCAAGCAGCCTCTATCTGCACTGAATGGAGAAACCAGTTCTGTGTTAATTATTGTCTAATGCTTTTTAAATCTCTAATCCTTCTTGATGAAATAATCCCATCATACTGGAATACGATGTACTTGACAGTAACATTACCGAGGAGATTGCCTCAATACACCAGTTTTCACAATCTCCAGTATGCAGGACATAAGGCACATCCCAACACCTATTTTTTTCCTCTTTTGTCAGACCGCTTCTTTCATGCACATAGTTTTTAAATGATTCCTTTTTCCAGGACACACACATTGGTTTAAAGAGGGAGTGTAGCAGAGGTTATAAAATGCTGTGTTTATAAGAATTCACCTGAAGGGGGAGTTTCTTACTACACACATGTTAATCTAAGATCTAAGCATTTCTCTTAAATCAGTCACACCAATATGTCTGATAAGATTGACTGTGGAGTATTTCAACACATTGAGCCAAGTTGTCCAGTCACTTCTTAAAAATTAGATTTTTGAATGGGATTAAACACAATATGGCACTTGATATGTCTCACCGTGATGTTATTTTGTTTTAAGTTTGATTGGTTCTGTCAATAATGACCTTGGTCCTTACTTAGGGAAATGAAGGTGTTCATGTGTGTGGATGATGTCTTTTTTGCAGAAAAATGGAACCAGTGCTGGTGAATTTGTCGTCCACACGGGGGAAGAGAACTACATGGACTATGCCAAAATACACACGTGGAAAGGCGAAAGGTACCGAGGGCACCCTGCTCTGTAATGCACAAATATGGGTGGTGAAGGCAGGGAACAGATTAAATCTATTGCGATGCAATCATTCTTCTGTCTTCAGATCACAGTCATTGAGAAGATGAAGAAACAAAAGTTCTACAGACACATTGACACACACTATGTTCTGTAACAGTTTGGTAGAAAATTTGATGCATTCAAACAGTAAATAAATGTATTTTAAGTATTGGCTAAACCTGAGGAACTGTGGAATGAATTCTCCAGGAAAGCGCTTCAACATCTTGTGAAATCTTTTTATCTGGTTTGGTAGTTACCATTAATAAATATGTTATTTTATGTGTCTACCAATATTTTGTGCAGTATTTAAAGATGACTAAGTCACACTGGAAAGAAATGACTTTCTTGTGCTCCCCAACTCAGGAATAACACACCTGCAACTGGCATTTTAGTCATGAATGGGCTTTCTTTTCTGTGGCCAGGTGGCATGTGTAGATGAGTTTGATGTGGATTTAATGGATCATCTTGCATGTTTTCATCATCTTCTGCTGTAGAGAAATCTCATGGTGGTCATCCAACGAGAGCAACATGATCAACGGCACCGATGGAAGCGGGTTCCACCCTCTCGTGGCCAAAGACGAGCAGCTCTACGTCTTCACCCCAGACCTCTGCAGGTCTGCCACCCCACAAAAATCTTTAGTGGCGTTTCTCATGACACTCCCCCCCACCCCCATGCGCAGTGAACTCTGATTGGCTGTGGAAGTCTGTGGAAGTCTCAATCTAGACATTGTTGGAGGTCAGGTGCAGGTCTCTACAGAATGACAGGGATTAAGGTGTGCCGTTTGGGAGTTATGGAGCTGATCTCACAGATATGGAGTTCTCAGCATGGCTTTGCTGGGTCTTTACATTCCTGCGTGAGACAAGGTACCTGGCTGCTTTTATTAAATCGAAGACTAATTTCACAAAATCCACAAAACAATTGTAGGGTAATTTATTTATACAGCACAACAGTTGGGAGACCACTGAGAAATAATTTAGGTCTACACTGTGTCTATGGAAACGGTCTTAAAATGTTGCTTTCAAACTTCTGTTTTTCCTCACTGTGAACTGGATAGCGCGTGATGTTGTCTCGCTCCGATGTTGGACGTAGTTTATTCTGAAACACAGAATGACCACTTACAGCTCTGAACTTCCTGCACCTTTTGTTCTTTGTGGAAAGAATTATGAGTATTGGCCATGGGAGGCATTTTCACACTTTGGATCCCAAGACCAGTCGCATGCAATCGTGTTTGTGAGGAGATAAAACTGTGTTTTAAAACAAACACTAGCCAGTAGCCACCTCCCTATTTTTTTACCCGTTCTTTTTTAATAGACGCCTGAGATGCACGTTTTATCAAGGAGTCACCTTCGTACATTAATATATTTTCCAAATGTCTGGTTGTATAGGACTAGGTAATATAGTTTAAGGAAGGGGCTGTTGGTTAGTCCAAATTATCTCTGTACTCATAAAGAGATGTATTGTACAGGATTAAAGAAAATTGGTGTTGGGCTGCTTTGTGTTGTGGAGCTGATCTCATCACAGCTGTGGATCCATCAAGGGAAGAGGATAATGCAAAGTTCACAGATCTTCATTTTTGAGTTGGGTGTTGGCTGTGATTACAGTATAGTCTTGTTAATGGTGAGGACTACCCTCAGAACTGAGGTTGTCCCTCCATGGTATTACCCAAAGCACACCGCTCTTCACAACTGCAGGCCTAACCTAAAGTTGAGAGCCTATTATTGAAATGAGATGGTATTTCAGGGATTAACCAGGTTTCTTCTCCCAGTTTGAATAGCAGACCTGCCGACCTGCACACATTTTGTGTACCAACCACGCAATTCTTGGTCAAAATACGCAGGTACAAAATGCCAGCTGAAACTACGCAAAAAAGAAATATATATATATTATTGTAATTGAATTACGGAAAACAATACCGTACATTTATTCGGTATTTAAACTACATCCCTCGGATTGAACCAGATGCTACGACCTTGTGCTTGTGGTTCTGTAACCCCTCCCCGACCCACTGAACATCCACTGATGCACAGCGGTACTTTATCCACCGAGGCGTAAAGCTGCATGACTGAGGTAAAATGGGAAGTGGGGAGTAATAATCAAGCACAAAAATGTGACCGTAATGTTAACATAAAACGTTAAAACATGTTCGGTAACTTTACGAGATGATGCATTTCAAGAGGTATATTCTAATGAGATAAATTTGTGTATATAGTTAGGCGTAGTAGTAGCTCGCATACGATTTAGCCTCGTTACGAGACGTGTGAATAACTGATGGAGTAATTTAGCTGCAGTAACTTAAACGCTACGGAGACTCCCTGTTCAAACTTTGAATCGCGCACGCTCTGTTGGAGCAAAGTGACCATTGCAAAGGTGTTTGACTACAGACTGCTAACGTAGCAAATAATTCCTATTATTGCAGCTAGTCACCCGACCAGCCTTGCAGTTGGAAAATAATCATGACGTCAGATGACGAGGATACTAACAAGGAGAGCCTTCATAATATGGCATAAGAGAGAGAGCAGCAGATCTACTAAAAAGAAGCGAGTCCATGCCCCCCAAAAGTTACTCGCAGAATATCAGGAGCAATGGCCGTGCCTCCGCCCCTCAGAACTTCCGCACCATGCATTTTGCACATTGTGCAATTGTGCTTTTGACATTAGCCACCAAGGAGCTTCAGGTAATAATTTAGCTAAACCTCTAGTTACAAAGGCCTACATTCCTAGATAATTTTTCAGTCCAATACTTATTTTTTCATTAGGCCTATATGATGTGTGCCTATATAAGCTGATTCAATTATGTATTAAATAAAAATGGAAATTATGAACAGAAACTTGGTTTTATTCATAATTGACAGTGTTTTACAACGTTTTTGTTTTTTTTTACATTACAGCGTAAGTTTCTGTAAATACTTAAAAATGAAAACATGTTACAATATACAAAATAAATTATTTCCATTTTTATTAAATAATTGAATGCAATTCACTTATGGTTATCTGTTTGTATAAGCACACATATCATATAATGAAATATTAATCCTGAAAAAAATTGTTTTAAGCAGGTGTACTCAAATGTTTGACTTGCAAGTATATCATAATATAGCCCAGTGCAGTGCAAGTGATATTTTAGAATCAGGTCAAATTATACAATTTTGCCTGATCACTTCAACAGTCAAAACTAGAATTATGAAGAAAGGCTTGTATGTGCGTGCAAAGCGAAGTGGTATGTGCGAAAGCATGTGAACTAAGCGTTACACTGACTATTGTGGTACTCAAAATATAAAATAAGGTTGGCAGGTCTGGAATAGCATGCTTCAAATAATTGCAGCTTAATCATTCAACTATCATAATCATAACAACACTTTAGCATGTTGAGCTAGTAAAGTTCCTGGAGTTAAGACTCTCCATCTCCTCTGTTTGTTGACTGTCATGCTGACGTTGATTTAAGATTTCACTTCTCTTTTCTGAGCATGCTTGCGGAAGACGGAAGTTCATGGGTATGTACTGATAACAAGTACTCCTTATGTCTTTTTTGATATGCCATTTCACCCACATTAAATATAAATTTGTTTTGATTCTGCGAAGTCTATTTCTGGTGGGAACCTTGACCTAAAACTGGAACTGGGATGAACTTCCACCCCCTTTGCAAAATGGAAAGAATCTGCTGGACAGGCATGATAGTCATTTCCACATTGTTTGGAACACAGTCAAGGAGCATGTGGTTGTTTTCAAAAACCCTTTCACCTACTTAGTCATAGGTCAGGACGGTCGTCTGTATTGTTGTGACTAAAGCGTACCTTTCTGCTAACTTAATCCAATTAGGAAAAGGAAATTTCAAATGAATTATGATGGCACGGACTATAAAAACATATTCCCCCGTGGCCTTAACAGGGCAACACTCTCAAGCCTTTACATGTGTGCCTAGACCCATTGTTTACTAAATAAGAAATAATGTGCTTGCTAATGCCATTGTGAGTGAACACCATTGAATCTTATCAGGACAAAAAACTTTGTTACAGCAAACTGTATTTTCCGGATTTTAATCTGTGGTCATGTAGATAAGGCAATATTTTATATCTAAATTGTTATCTTCCATATACTGGTTTGTCTTCAATCCAGGGTCTATTTTGAAGATCAAGTAGCCACAGATGAACTTGACAGCTGACCTGTAGAATATTATCGTGGTAGTGAAGCTAAATCGATGTCCACATTGTGTCGTCCATTTTCACTTCCAGTGTCTCTTCTACACATTGGTATCAGACGTATCTGATGGGGAAAAAACCCTCTTTAATGCAAAAGTGCTTAATATCAAAAATATATCTGTTTTATTATGCTTACATAGTGGGGGGGGAAATCAGTGTACTAAGTGTGGAAAAAGTAGGATTAAATCAGCAGCAAACATTTGAGGAGGGTCTGACCTCTGAGATTTGTTCATGAAAAGGAAAATCAGATCTTGGATAGACCCATTCTAAGTTCCTGTATTACTGAGTAATGTTTATGTGCGGGAGGGTGTTTGACTTCCTTCTCTGTTCCCGATTAGGTCCATCTACATGAAGTTTGTGAAGGACGTTGAGATCAAAGGAATCCCTGCCTACCGCTTCGCCCCCCCGAGAGACGTTCTGGCCAGCCAAGAGGAGAACCCAGCCAACGCCGGGTTCTGCGTGCCCCCCGGTCAGTGCTTGGGCACGGGCGTGCTCGACGTCAGCATGTGCCGAAAAGGTGAGGGCCAGCTGCATCCTCTCCCCAGGTCTGACATTGCGTACATGTTGCATGTTATTCCGCTACGAGTTTACTGAAAGTATTCGGGTAGAAGAAGGGTGCACCTGGCGTTCCTAAATCCCAAATCAATACAGCGGGTCGTCTGTCCCCCTCTCTGCCCAAAGACAGTCTCCCTTTCTCCACTCCCTACATGCTATTCAGCAGTGTTTGTCCTCAGTCTCCTCACACCACCTGACTTGGTCTGACCGCTGGGACAGGGGGCTGCTGTAATTCCAGTCACCTGATCACAGTGCTCGCCTGGAACATTTCTCGTCTCGTGATTTATTGCTGCTATTCTTTGTAGTGGACGGATTAATGGCTCATCAGTGTAGCCACAATAATTAATGTGTGCACGGGTGCGTGCACGCACAACTTCTCGCCTATGAGGCGTTGTAGCCAATTTCCTCCATAAACCCGAAAGCTGCTAATTGCAGTCAGTTGTCTGAAACTGCCGACATCCATGGTCCCGGCAGGGTACTTAAGTGAGGAAAGTGCAGGTGACCCTTTGTTCTGGAACTCTGTGAATTTTCCCAAATGGCCCATGTTCACAAGACCAAGAGAGCGCAGCATTCACACAGACCACTGTTGCCAAACACAACAGATGGAAAGTGGTTACCTCTGGTCTACTGCCATTTCGTCTCGCTGTTACAGCATGTCCCAATAACACAGTTTGCCCTCCACAATGACCTCAAAATTGGAGCTGCTGTGGGGGTGTTTCTGGTTCCCGAATATTGCACCCGCCCAAGCTACTCCTGTAGACGGGGAGTAGCCAAGTGCTGCCTTTCTATTGGTCTCATGCTGATTAGACAGACCTTGGATCTGGCTAGCCAGACCAAGCAAAAAAAAAAAGTAACGATAATGGGTTTGATATCTTTCTCAATCCGCATCTGCTTTGAGCCACAGCTGGTCGGATCCAGCACCATCACGCCCTTTTCTGCAGAGAAAACGCTCCTGCGTTGTTATAATGTCTTGTCATGTCTTGTTATCAAGGTCAGGTAATGGAACACATTTTTATAGCCGTGCTATCGTGTTTCTACCATGAAGCTGTCTGTAACTTCCCATAGACCTCCAGTATTCCATATTTGTTTGACAAGCTTGCGTGGGACTGTACGGCTCATGTTACTGCTGCCACAAATGAGCATGTACCAGGTTACCCAAAGTATATGTTCTGTCATAGAGAGATGGATATAGTAACTGATTATTTTATTGTAGCCTGGAAGCTATTTCTTTAGCAGGCAGCTGCACAACATGTAATATAATTATATCTCAGCAGTGCCTGAAGATGGTCACTGCAGGCATTTTGCATGTCCGAGAATCATCGATTGTCACAATTTGGTTTCACCTGAAGATGCTTGATCAGATGGCAGGATTACAGTCTGTTGTTCATTCTGTTTATTATCAGATTCATTTTTGTGTGGGAACGAGAGATTGTGCGGTTGCGGGCAAACAGTTTATTATTTAATAAATTTGCTGATTTATTATGGGGCTCCTGCTTCACACCAACACCTGCACTCAGGTTTTGGGTCCTGCATCCTGAAGACTGTCCTGTTATTGTAACAATGGGACAGAGTTCTCCTGCTCCTGCCATTGCCTGTACAGGTGGTGTGTCGTCTTGTGCGTGCAAGGGGCCAGACAATTGGAGGAAGTGTCGGACCAGGACCCAGAACAGTCACGCCTCAGGAGATGCAACAGAGAATTCTTTTAAAAATATGGATCAGAACACGGTGCTCTCATTGTGGGAACGTTCAAGGTTAAAGCCAGGCCTGCGGTGCAGATTGAATCACCGCTCCCCCTTACGGACATGACGGCTGAACCTTCGCACAGTTGCGTGGGATGTGGCCCGAGAACAATGCGCTTAGCTTTCCCATCTGGTTTCTTATGCTCTGCGATGACTTGTGACTCGAGCTATAAAGGTACCGTGAGGTCAAAGCGCTGGTCACATGTCGTTTCAGTTGCCTCAGGGTTTTCTAGTTGGGCCACAAATTACCGCAAATCGTCTCTTCACCACAGGCGCTCCAGTTGTGGTCTCATTTCCACATTTCTACCACGGAGAGGATAAGTACATAAACGGAGTGGCAGGCCTGTCGCCAAACCAGGAGGACCATGAAACATTCCTCGACATTAATCCGGTACGGAGTGAGTTACGTTTACTGCTCGCCTGTGAGGAGAAGAGACATGCAGAGGCTGTGCTGGACAGTGTGTCTGGAGTCTCTCCGCTGTTCAGTGCTTCAGTGCATGAAAATGTTTGCATATATACAAGGAAAAAGATGCTTATATACAACACAAGACGCACATACAGCAAGCAAATGGCATTCATGAAAAAGATTATCCTCAGTTCCATTAGAAATATATATATATATATATATATTTCAGAAAATAGAATGGTATTGAGTGTTACCAGATCAAAGACATCAGTATTAAGCCTTTACTAATTTCATAATTCTTGGAATTTTACTTTCGTTCCCTCCTGAGAATACACGCACGGTTTGGATGGCAGTTTGAGAAAATGCTCAGTGGCGTCATCTAGTGTGCTTTTGTAAAAAAAAAAAAATAAAAAAAAAAAAAGCAGATGTGTCAGGACAAGACATTCTATATTTCTTTTTTTTCAACACAATTTACTTTTATATTTCCCTGTTTCAACACACTGTTGAAAAAATCATTTACAGGGAGAACCCCCTACCCTTTATATTTTGGACCTGATCCACATTTTTAGTAAATAAAGGACTATGATGAGGTGATGGTAAACCATTTGTTAGCCCTCTGGTGAAATATGCTTCATCAGAAGATAATTGTGGGGCTGATTTGTGATTCCCTTAAATTTACAGACCCTCGGGATCCCTATCCGAGCATCCAAAAGGGCGCAGATAAATATTCTAGTGAACAGAATCTCTGGCTTCCCGTGAGTATATATCTCCTCTAGCACCATTCGCAGTCAGGTAAAATATGTTCCACCGTATGTTTAGGACCCGTCTTATAAAATAATTAAACCTATTACTACTTTCGTATCATTCATTTCTGTTCCTGAGGCCATTGAATTGATTCCCTGTGATAATACATTACATTTTGCATTTCAATTGTCAGTTTCTTTTTTTGGTGAAGAAAGCCTTGATCTTATGGTTTCATGCTTTTCATTTTTTCAGCATAACCAAGAAATTAACTGAGACTATCTTTCCAATTGTGTATGTAAATGAGGTAAGAAGCCTACTTCTCGGACCTTACACTAACTTTGGAACTGACATATTCACTAATATATAACATGTAGTATAAAAATGCAGTATTGGATAACAAGGTAATTTCTTGTTTCTAAACACTTTGGTCCCTGTTCTGATTGCCCTCTTATAGTGGCATATCAGGGGTTGTGTCATGGGTCAGTTACTTTGAGCTGATTAGCTGTGGGCGGAGCTTGGCTGTGACACATTTCCTTACCCCATGCAGACAGTGGTGATTGACGATGCGTCAGCAGCGAAGATGAAGAGACTGCTATTAATGGTGATGCTGGTCTCCAACTTCCCCCTCCTGATTGTTGGCTTGGGCTCCCTCCTCCTGATCGTTTTCATCATCCTCATCATCAAGTCCCGACAAAAGAAGGTGGGAGTCACCAGAGCGGTCGTCTGGCTGTCTGCATGGAATCTGTCCTCAAACTGTACTTCTTTGGCCAGATGAGTTTCTGTTGGGATTCCCTCTGTTTGCACAGCATTCCACCTGCTCCTCACTGCAATGCTTACACGCACACTGCATGTTTACTCACAAATCTCTGTAATGCACCAATCACTGTGCACACCTTCGGTTTCTGACTGAATCTCGTCCAAATTAAAGGGTGATTCACTTTAGCTCATGAAACTGTAGTATGAGGTTATGTGATAGATTACATATTAGTCTATCTCATAGACTTTGCTTTTCTTCTTATTCTCGTCTAGCATTTATTTTGTATGTTCTAAAACTGAATGATAAGCTAGTGCCTCATATTTTCCTGTGCTATTATTGATCCTCTATTTCCAACAGTCATCCATCCTTTGGCTTTCCCATTGGTAGCAGTGCTGTTAATTTTATTAGTGCAAAATAATGACACTTGTATATTTATTTGATTGAGCATAGTTCTAACACACAAATTTTAGGAAGTTAAAATGTGTTTTCCAAGTTTATAAGGTGAACAAAGCCTTACAGAATTTTCTGCCTTTATACTCGTAGCAAGCCAGGGAATTAGTCTTTCTTTTAAATGAACTTTCAAAACCAGGATTGCTAAAAAAAAATTATAATAAAGATTTTGTTGCGTCTTTCTCTGTTTTCAGACAACTGCAAAGGAAGAAACAAGCTACTCGCAAGTAAATGACAAGCCAGACGACGACTGCCTGGACCAGCACAAGAATGGCTCGTACATCGCCATGTCCCCCGTGGAGGGAGAGAAGTGTTGAGGTTGCTGCGGGGTGGGGGCTGTTACTGTGGCGGTGTTGCAACCGGCAGGGCGGCGCTCCAATAAATGCATTGTCGATCAAGACGCTGCTTGTTCTGCTGTTCTTGGGATCAGCCTTCCTCTCAGAGCTGGCTTCTTTGCATGGCCTTGCTTCCTGTTTCTTTGTTCCAGCTGCCTCTTTGCGCTGGGGGGGTCAGACCACACACACAACACACCTGAGCATGTGTGACCGTGAGATGCTCCTGCTGTACACTGAACATGAAATTCTGGAATGAACATTGTATCCAAATTAGCCATGCTAGCATATGAAGATGATTACAAACACTGTACATCTACAGTGTAACCTGCACATTTCCTTGTTTCTTTCCCATTTAAATCACGGCAGTGATTCTCATATTGACTCGGGTATATCCTGAGCCTTTTTTGCAATACTCATCAGGCATGAAAGAGTCTTCTGAGACTGGGAACACGCCCCCCCCCCCCCAAAGTTAGGGATAACTTTGAACCTCTGTGTTACTAACACGGCATTCTGGTAGATCAATAGTTCCAGGTATTTTGCATCATTTCCAGGTGTGCGTTCTCTCCGCCTACCTCTTCCCTCTCCTAGCAGCTCCTCTTTAAATCTTGTATGCTCTTTTTTTGCCATGCTTCAATGAATGATTTCCATATATATTGGGACGCATTTACGTCTCAGGGTTCAGGGTGATTAGAAGTGTATTGTTTTTGCCGTTACACCTTGCACTCTAAAATTGTTCAGTGTTGTGGTAGAACATTTCCTTGCTGTGAAGAAAATGGGGGTTTGTGCTTTGTGAATACATGCCCTCATATGAAGTTATCATTTGTGCAGATGAAAAGTAGCACATGAATGTAGAAGCTCTGTAATGCATTACATGATGTTTATGCTCTGTAGAAATTGGTGAAATTCTTGAGCTAAATGGTGAGATGTTGAATTCCATAGTGAAGTCTGATTGTATAGGTTTTTCTGCCTGTTTGTAAGCTACTGTGGGCTGTATGAAGATAACGTAGCAATTCAGTGTGATGCATCTGGCCATCCGTATTCCTTAGTTTTTTAATCCCATTTAAATTAATTGTAGCTTCTGTTAGGCACAATGAAATGGACACAACTGTGTAAGGGTTTTGTTTTTGTTTGTTATATGAACATAAGAGAGCAGTCCTTACTTTATACAAATGTAACTTATTTAAGTGACATTTAATGGAGTTTGGTCAAAAGCAACCACCACCCTACTTCAAATGTGGTTTTATGCGAAGCAAATTGGCTTTCAACCTACTTTATAGCAGCCTATAATATTTAAAGCCAGCTCGCTGGAACAGTCTGCTGCACAGTGTGGGTAAACTATGTGTGCATGTGTGCCGAGTCCAAGCATCCCTCGGTAGCAGTCATTTCCGTTACGGTGCAAGGGAAAGTATGAATATGCAAGCAGGATTTAAGAAATAAGTGCCCTTTGTTTAAATAATGAGCTGTTCTCTTTTTAGCCCTAGTTTATTACTAGCCTCTGTTGAGCTGCTTATAGAATTCACAATGTGCTTTTTAATGGTTGTCTTATCTGGGACAATGTTGGATGCTACTTGTTACATTGTTAGATTTCATTGTGGGTCACTAATATTGACAGTTGTGCAGTCAAGACTGGATTGTGGGATCACGATAGGAGTTATGTATTGATAAAGCAATGTAAGTTTAAAATGGGGTATGAATGGTGTGACACACGATGGAGTGCTTTGATACTCTGTTTCATAGTTTATGTGCCGTAGATGTGTCCAGTCTCCTTGGAAATTTCCAAAACTTTAATTAGACTTTACTTTTCAAGTGAAGGCCAAAAGTGGTCGGGAACTGTATTTACAGTAATCTCAGCTCTTTATACTTGTGTCTCAAAATAGTGTTTGATCTGGTAGTTTCCTGCTTCCTTATGTGAGTTTCAATATTTTTGTGACTTGTAATGCAGGAAGGGCTCACCAAGATTTAATTTCAGGATCATTTGCAATGTTTCTTCTCCGATGCATGGCTAAGCACAAAAGTTTGGCAAATTTAGTTATCAATAGTAAACAAGAGTATCAGTTCAAACATTGCATGGTATTTGTATTGCCAGAATACAGTATTGCTCTGTTGAGCACAATGCTTTTATTGTAATGGAAGGAATATATTGAAAGCAACAATTTGACACCTGTTCTGGGTGGCTCTGCATTGTACATATTTTCTTGATGACTTGTGTTGTGATGGCTGTTGAAAAAATATTTGGTGTTCAGAAAGATTGCTTTTTCTCCGGTGAATCTCTGAAGGTGTGTGTTTTATTAGCCTTATGTCAGTTCTGCTGTCTGACGTGTCTGTGCAGAACTGTTGAAGGTTGTCTGAAGAAGTCTGAATTGTATTTTAGTTTTTTTTATAGGCCTTGAGTATTGACAAGTTTTAGGAAGGAAAAAAAACTAGCATTTAAAACTTGACTTTAACTGGCCATGGTCTTGGGTAAACATTGGCCTGTCAACTCCATGGGAGTCCTCAGTTACCAGAATGTGACCTACTGCTGAACTGTTCTACTGACCTTAAATAGTCCACTGAGCTTTACACAACCAAAGAGCCCAGGTAGCTTTCAGATTATTTTCACACTGCATTAAGACTCCCGACAACTATGCTACCAGCTAACTCGTGGTTACTTGAGCTGCTTAAATGTACAGGACAGTATTTACAGCAGGGGCTTTTTTCCCCCCAAACAATGAAGGGTTTGTGCATTTCAGTTTTTTTTTTCTTTTTTAAAGCATGTATAAAGTTCTTGCATATTGCTTTTACAGGACTATAATTGTACATTCTGTTACCACAAAGTTGCCATGACACAAACACACTCAGCATACAAGGTATGCTTCACATAACAGAAGCAGCAGTACAAGGTTTTTTGTGTATACTAACATTTTGCAGTGGTAAAAATAACAGGTCATTGCTTTACATTCTAAAAGCGCAACTCGTACATCCCTTATTGACAAACAGTGCCTTTTAAACTAGGGACAACAAAACAGTTTTCTACAAAGGCGGTTGTGTTTTAGAATCGACTCAAATGGCTTCATGAAAACATTTCACTTTATAAAACTGCATATGGATCTTGTGGTAAAATCACTAAATTATTTTCAAATAAATGATTTGTGCAATTGTATGAAAGGGTAACATAATTGCTATGGCAAACTACTTCAAAATTTTTAATAATCCTCTGTAAAGATGAGCCCAATGCATAAATGGAAGCTCTTCTGCTGGACTAAACCAAAGTACCATAGCTTGTATAAGTGAAGTTGTTTACTTATTTTGTTTTTGCAGTAAGGCATGAAAAATCTAACATTTGCGCATATCCATTAACATTTTATTACAAACTTCTGAACAGTTTGTACAGAATTCAGATAATTTTATCTTTTTCTTGTTTTTTTTTTCCCTCTGAGAATTTTTTATTGATGTTGTAAATGCTAAACTTTGCAAATTATATTGGGTGCAAAATCATTTCAAAGAAACCTGTGTTTGGGATTTAGAGTGCACAAATGTTTCAACAATGGTTTTGTAAAGAAAAAATAAAAAAATAAAATCCAATGTATTTGCATCAAAATAAAAGCACTTGGTTGAGTGTGAATTCTGTTTTTTTCACAGTTATAAATGCCTCAAGACAATTACAATGTAATGTATGACAGTTATACTGTAATATGCTGATCTCATCCAGATGGAACTTAGAGCAACTGGAGTAACGGTACTGCAGTAGTGCACTACTCCGTAGTGTTCCTGGTGTTTAACCTTCCTGTTGTCCTCAGGGTCAAAAAGTGACAACAGTTTAACAACAGTGAAAATCCATGAAATATTATTTTGTCTGCATTAAATTTGAGTATTTTTCCTGCAACGACCTTACCATTACAAAGAACTAAACATAGACCTTTTATGTTTTTACAAAGGTAGTATATCATCGGTATGTTTAGTTTTTGGATATCTTGAATGATAAACACGTTAATAATCATGTGATAAAATACACTTGTTTTTGGTAAAATCTAGTGATCTAGTGTTTGGGTTGTAGCTATATGCTATTAACATGCTGCAAAAAAATAGGCTATTATCTTGGAAAACCACTAGAGAATATGCACAAACTCTGAAATGGTGGCAAGTAGAGAAAATAAAAATAGTTCCATGAAGTGAATTTCTGTTCTGTAACCCGAGACTACTACATTCAAGAAATACGTCCTGGCACAAATATAAAACTGACCAGCCCATCTATATATATCATTGTAAATGGATGCTATAAAATTCAGGAGGTCATATGTACATCTTCTGGACAGTTCATATCTGCCACATAACATAAAACAAGGGATGTAACACAATTTCAATGGTTTACATCAGTAGTGGCTGGTGACTCATAAAACTTTGGAGGCCAGGATAAAAACCAATCCACTGTGGCATGTTATTTTTCACTAGCTGGCTACTTATGTCTACTTTTCTTCAATTAAAAATTAAGCAGGAACAAGATTACGTAGAAACAAAGCATATTTATTCAATCCTGTTGTGTCCAAATTCACCACACAGACCTAATGCAGAAGATAGAGCATCTATCAAGGGTGTAAGATGTAACAAAAATCAGGCCAGCTGTAGAGGACTGTGTTCCATAAACTCTGTTTTAAAAAGGAAAAACAAAATTTGGAATTAATAACTGAAAAAATTAAGTCAGTTCTGCCTGTGGGACTGTTGTTAGGAGATCATCTTCATAGCTGCTGTGAGGCCTGTTGTTGGGTTTCCTAGTCAGAAGGAATGGCCAACAATATAATCTGTTATAGGATCTGTTATAAATTGCAATCTAATATGGCCATATTTTTTATGGGCTTGTATAACTGTATTGGTTTATATAGACCGTTTAGAGTGTTATTTGGAAACGGGGCAGTAATATTTCATCCATAATATTTTAGACGTACATTCTTGTTCTCTCACACACGTGATACAATGTTGAGACTATTATAATTTAGAAGAAAAAAATGCGTATGGCACTTGAGTACTTCTCTCTAGGGGTTTCGTCATACTTGTTCCTGGTTATGGTTATACACTTTGTTGTACGTCGCTCTGGATAAGAGCGTCTGCCAAATGCCTGTAATGTAATGTAATGAGTACCTGATCTTTGCAAATTACAGCATTTAAAATGCATGCGATGTGGACGTAACCCAAATAAAAAAAATATATCAATTTTCAAAGCACATTATTGCCAGTGAAAACATGCAATCGCATAACGCAACCGATTTACGAACATTCGAATCGGGAGCTAACTACAGTATAAAGCGTTTAATTTAGGCACTTGGGGGTCTTTAATTCTCGTCTGGAACGAAGTAGCCTGTACCTCGTGTTTCTACACGGAGGGAAACAGCCGAAGCAAACGAAAATACAATAATCATGGCGTTCAACTTTGGCGGTGGTGCTACCAATACTGCGAGTAAGTATCATTAATTTAGTTTAGTTCTGTATGTGTGGTGTAGTATTAATTTTACACGATGGACGTTTCGTCCTTTGGTTTTCCGTTTATTCTTTGAGATACATGCAGTGCATAGATTCACGCAGCATCAGGGCCTAAGACCAGGTACTGCGTTAGCTTTCCGGTAAATGCGATAGGGCCTAGCTAGCTAAATCAGAATTCGGGGACACCGCTGTCTGTTGATATGCTGTGTTATATCAGCACGCTGATGCTGGTAGCCAGCTTTACTCGTCATGCTAGTGTTAGCTGTGCGTATGAGAAGACGAAGTTGAATGATCAACTAGCTATTACCTTATTAGCATGTTTACTACTATACATCGCCAGGTTACCCGTAGTCGAATAATAATATGCATTGTTCCTTGTCCGTTTACCCAACATATGAACTGCTTGAAACAAAGCATAGCTTGTCAGAAACACATGCATATATGAATTTTAAGGTTAGCTAACATTATTTTCTCCCTAGTGGGAAAACTAGAAGATCCTGGCCGGTTAGCCTAGCTGCATGGCTAGCATACCCACACCCCCATTCAAAGCCTGCGAGAGTAGAGCGTAAAATGTAGTGATATTGTTGCCCAGTGCGGAATTGGCCCATGTTATGCCCTCGGACAGGGTAATGTTTATTTAACCCGTCCTAATATGCCCATATATGTTTGGATGGGCATGACATTTCACACACAGGTAGTTTAACTACCCTAAACACCGGACACTAAGCTAGTTATCGTAACCACGTTATGGTGTTTCAGTGTGAATGTCGAGTATGGAATAACAGTGCATCTAATTTTGGCGAAGTGTTGTAACCTCAAAATAAATAATAGTGTTCCGTTTAGAATTTCAACCATGCAGTAATCGCTACCTACAAGGTTCTTGTAGATTGAAGGGCTTATTGGGCCCTTCAAATGATTTTTTCTATTTAGGCCAATATTATCTTAAAGCGGGACTTTGTTCTGCATCGGGGTGCTTTGGAATTGACGGGGCCCGTTTTTCTAACTGTTCCACTACTATCGTATACTATTACGTATGTCAGTCATGGGATGGTCGTATAGCCATGTCTGTTGTAACAATGCTTTTTTATAATTCTGAATTTTGTGGAGGAAATGTTCATTTCAGCTGTCTTAGAGCGCTCGAAGCTAGCTACATCATATGTCTCAATATATGCAGGGACGTCAGGAAAGTCATTGTTACGGCAAAGTATAGAGTGAAGCATCCTGTTAGAACGGTGGGAAGACGTGCTCATACGCTGGGTTAGCGCGAAGATGGCTGTGATTAGTTTTTTGGGCTCCATCACAGATCACCAGCTCAAAGACAAAAAGGGTCAAACTGCAAGCTAGCTGGTTATCCATTCTGCTCTTGTACAAATGTTTAGTTTTTTTCCACCATATTTGAATTGTGGCAAACTTGTCTTCCACCTCACCCCACCTATGAGAGTTCTTCCTGAAGGAATGGAGATTCCACCAGCATGTGTACATAATATTTGTAAGGTAGTGAATACAGCAGGGTGATATATTAAATTGTACTCTGACTCCCAGCTGGGTGAAATGCATATTTGCGTGTGGGTTGCACCAAGAGGCATTCTTCTTCTGTATTCTACTAGTCTCCTCCTGAGTAACTTTATCAGTTCAGTTGCTGCTTTAAAATGGTGCAGTGAAACTCTCGGGAGAGACATTGGCGTACAGCTATGCAGCATTAGTCCAAACATTTCCTTTGTTTTCCCAAAAGTATGTCCCCCGCTTTCAACGTTGTGTCTGACTGTTGTGATGGGATCATGCATTCAGAAAAAAGTGACATGCAGGAATTGAAAACTCTCACAGCAACAGTGCAGTGTCATGTTTCCATGTAATGACCTTCAGAAAAAGCAGAACATTGCAAAAGACAACATGGAGTAGTGCTTTTGTCAGTGTTATAGCTCTGGTGTATTTTACCATGAATTTAAGATACCAATGGATGATTTTGTGTTTTCCTTATAGTCAATAGTCTCTTCTCCACTGTCCGAGTTGTCAGCTTACAGCAGTTCTGTTCAGTCTCTGAGCTGGGTTTGTTTCCTACCCAATTAGCCTACTTGCTGATTTATGTGCTATAAGGATAGGGAACCCTTCTGTAGCCTTGCAGCCCTACCCATAGACTTGCATGAGATGGGTGTACAGTGCTCAGCCATTCTGCTATGGATACGCAGTGTGACCGTCAGTGGGAACTTACTTTTAGGTAATAATATCAGTAAAAATAAACACATAGGCACACAGTCCATGTTGGTGTACAGCATGTAGGTCTCTTTTTTTATTCTTTATTTTTTTGGGATTGGCAGCAGTGAGTTAAGTGCATAGCCTTTCTAAAATAGAGATTCAGAGCAGTTCTTGATTATTTTGTATGCCTGTGGTGAGGGTTTGGAGTAAGGGAGTATAACGTCGCAAACGGAATAGAACAATTTAAGTGACAAGGGAAACATGATGAAATATTTAAATGGTAAATTTACCTTGTAGCCTACCATGAATAACTTCTATTAACTATAAGAGTTGAAATACCAGACCAGTCCAGCTCTGTATTAAATCTGTCATCGCCTCACTTACAACAGACCTAACCCTCCTATTGACTTGTTTCAACAAAAAAATGAGGGCCATTTCATGTGATTGTGGATGAGTGCTGAAGGTATCAGTGCTGTGATAGAAAGGAAGGCTGTTCCTCATCCCAGGCTCATTTCTACAGTGTCTGATTGAATGCTTTTGTTGTTGCTCAAGGCTCTTCAGGATTTTCATTTGGTTCATTTGCTGCCAAAACAACAGCCTCTACTGGTTTTGGCTTTGGCACCACCACCACCACTGCCTCATCTGGATTTGGTAGTAAGTTCATTCTCTGCTTGTTTTCATCCTGCTTATCCTTGACGCACCAAATGCATCTCTCTCATTGTTGCACCTCACATTGAAGTAACCAGTCTTACTTTTGTCGAAAGTGTTCCCCATACCATCACTGCCATATGCTGGGCACAAAGCTGTATTTCCGCAATACTGTTTTATGATTTAATGAGATGCTGCATCCTTCTCATGGTAAGTTCTCTTTTGACTGAACTTAACATGAAATTAAAAAAACCGTCTGATGTTAAATCTTTTCTTTTACCCCCGTGCATTAATTTAAGCACAGAGTTCCCTAATGAAATTTAGACCTGAAGTTTAGAAATTTTGCCTGTATCTTGCGAACAGGCGAGTTTCAGATGGGAATTTTGGAATGTTTTACTCAACATTGTTTTAGGTTTGTTTACATTGTAAGGATAATCTTGAGCATTGTTGCAATACGAGCAATGCATATTTGGTGAACACTTCCCCTTCATACTTAGTGGTAAAACAAAAAAAAAAACAGATTGTACGGATTCAGTTTTCATTTCTTTCCACTTTAATTTGGTAGTTTACTCTGTGGTTGCAGTTAATACATAGGCTATTCCATGCACTGGACCCTTTTTTGGAAATCTCAGATCAATGGAAACCAACTGATGAGTGCAGCCAGTTACTTGGCTAAACCTTAACTAGCAGGCTAGTTGGCTTAGTACTCTGTCCTAGCCCAGTAAAGGTGATAGGAGAATTTCCACTGCCAGTCCATACTTATTTCTGCTGCATCCGCTTTATCACTGTCAACTTTTATCACTACCATTTTATCACAGCTGTAGACCACTGTCTGGGTCAAAACATCCAGTGCCAGCTGTTGCTGGGAGACCCATGTCGCAGCACATCATTGGCTCTAATGTTGCCCAAGGTTTTATTTCATTCAGCTGGGTTGTGTCATTCAGTAGTGATTCCTACGGAAGCCTACCGTTATAACTGGGCATTGGGAAAGCACACTCGTTTTGTGATTTAGTATCGCTTTAACAGCAGGACTCTTTGTTTTCTTATTTCTCCTGTGACATTCATTCTTTCAACTGAATTGAGCTTTCAACGAGATGAGTCCATAATTCATTAGTAATTTAGGAGCCTGAGGAGGTGGTTCTGGTGGGTAGAATGGAAAACTTGTGGGCGCTTTTTCCCATCCTGTCTGTGATTATGCAAATTATGAGCAGCTGCCCAGGATTCAGAGAACTCTCCGGGAGTACAAAACAGCTTATTGATGGCCTCGTGCTTATTCCTACCAATAGGCAGAAGTCGGGGTTGAAAATGGCAGAATGGGCCTGGCAAATGCGAAGGAGATGAAAGGTGATTGGCGGCGAGGTCGTGGAGTGTGCCTCGGTCTCCAGCGTGGAAGGTTCTCGGTGCGGAGCGGGCGACCCAGTTCCCAGAGACCTTACAGCGGTCTGCAGAGAAATGAACGGGCAGGCCTGGGAAGCGGAGCACAGACTCCTCCGCTCCACTGTGTGCAGGCAGCCGGGCTTCACAAAGGCGGACATTCTGCAGCGCGCGGATGAATAAGATCTCATCCGCATCGGCCGTGGCCTCGGCTCAGCCGCGCTGAAGAGGCCTCTGTCTGCTCCGCCGGGGCTGCCCTTCCTCCTTTCTTTCATGAATGACGTCTGTGCGAGACGTGGGAAGTGCCGCTGGTTCCCACATACTTCAGGGCCGCGTTGGCACTGCCACTCGGTCATACCTTTTAGCTCGTGATTCTGCTTCAGCGCTGCAGGGCTCGGAAGCTGCCACGGTTGAATTGTGAATACAAAATAACCCATAAAGTGCTGTTTTTGGTTTTTATCGCACGTATGTGTAGAGGCGCGTATTCAGGAGAGCTCCGCCTTTCACATGCTGCCTGATTGTGAGACTAATGAAATTGTCATGGTTACAGGTCTTGCCGCCCCAGGGTTCGGGGCCACCACCACAACGGCTCCTTCCACTGGCTTTGGTTTCGGTTCCACAACTACAGGTATGGCTGCTCTTCAGCTGTGACATCACAGGGCTAAAGCCCTCCCTGAGAAAATCTGCTCCGTGCACGTTACTGACATCTGCTGGCCAGGGTCACTTCTTCCCAACCTTTTATGAGCAAGCTCCAATTTATATTTATTATATGAGTGCACAGGCTAGAGGGTATGAGCTTTAAAATATTGTGGATATGGATGAGTGTACACTTTCTGCCCCACCCTGCCCTTTCTTGTTTGTTAGAAAGAATATATATAAACGCATATAATGATAATAATTAGGCTAATCTGACACTGGTGTTTCTTCCATCTAAAACACTGATATTATACCAAACTTCCCTTTAACCTGATCATTGATCTCAAACGGTTTTCATGAACTTTCCTCGATTAACAAGTGTGCTAATGATCTGAATGTTCATTTGGCAGGTAAACACAGAGCTTCTTTCATCCAATCATGTTCGGGAGATTAAATGATTAATTAAATTTAGAAAAAAGCAGTTTAATCACTAAGTAAGGCCTCTACTAAAATATACACAACTCTGTTATAACTAGCATTAGTTTTCACCACAGTTACAAAATCTGTGCACTGCACATCTTTGCCCTGAATATGCAGAGAACAAAGCACATGTATCCACAATTTTAAATAATGTTGAAAAAATGTGTACGCTTTTGTGATACAAATAATTTTATTATTCGCCTAATGGCCTCATTGAGGAGGACTGGCTATATCTGATGGTATTGCTTAGAAGGTGAATATAATATTATTTTCTTATATTCGTATAATAACTTCAACGTTGAAGCTCTGCAATTATTTTTTTTAAGAAAAATTAATTTTTCTTTTACAATTATTTTTAAATTGTAATTAAAAATTGAGGGTATGGAAATAACTACATTAGTTGCATCATGCACCAAATTCCCCTGAGTAAACCGAACATTCCATGAAATTTTGTTGTTGAAAAGTCTAATAATAAAAATGTTAATAATGATAATATTAATGTATTACATTTATATAGAATGTTTTATAATCCTACTCTTCCCAATGCGGGGGGGGGGTGCTCACATTAATCTCCACCAATCATTTGGCTTTGATGTGGTGATTGTGTTACTTTATAAAGGTCAGTTGACATTGGATTTAATTTACATGTATGGAAATTGCCAGTGATTGTGTATTTGTGTATGAGGGAATGTACTGAACAGAAAATAAAGCTTGCTTGCTCTGTGGGTGTGTGAGGCATATCAGTGTGAAATACTCTGTAGCTTGAGCGAACCTAAACTCCGCCTGCCTCCACCCCTATCCCCTGTCTGTGCAATGCGCTGCTCTACACACTAACCCCTTCTGTCTGTCTCTCGCTGCCTCTCTCTGCAGGATTTGGGGGGCTGGGAGCCGGCAGCACCACCGCCGGTGGGTTTAGTTTTGGGGGTTTCGGATTAAATTCGAACGCGGCATCGGTCAGCTTTAATGTGGGGAATTTTGGTGCAGCCACCACTGCAGCTACAGTTTTCAGTTTTGGCAATAGCCTGGGTAGCGCAGGTAGACATTCTTTAAATCAATCAGTCCCGTCTGTGTGTCAAACACACATCATTCACCCACTTTGGTTTTTTTTTTTGTTGAGGTCTGTCTTTCTTTCTTTTTCCCCCCTCCATCGGTCAGTTGCCTGTTTTAAATAGCTGTCAGAACGGGCTGTTGGATAGCACGTCTAGCGCTAAAGCACTTGATTTCAGTTGTTCTGCTCTTCACTGTAAGGCGGGGCTGGCCAGCCCTGTGCCTGGAGAGCTGCCATCCTGTTGGTTTTCACCAAAGCTAGAGCTAATTGGTGGAATCAGGTAGACTTGCAAATTGGTGGAGTCAGGTGTGCCAAATTAGGGTTGAAATGAAAACCTTCAGGAGAGTAGATCTCCTGGAGCAGGGTTGGGCAATGCTGCTTTAAGGGACTAACTCCTGGCTCTGCCAGTGCCAACTTCCCCCAGCTGCCCTGCTGGTTAAGTGTAATTGGCCTCAGTGTCACCACTAAGGCCAGTTCCTTACTCATCCCTTCATCACTCGACGGCGACCCCTCTGGTAGACTGGGGGCTTGCGGCCTGGCTGTGATCTTCTACTTGTGTGAGCAGTGCAGTCCTCCAGTGCTGTGACTGCGGCTTGCAGTGAAAGGATGGGAAATGCATGCATTGTTGCCTTGGCATGCTGTATTTGACAGAGGATGTTTTAGTGACAGGATGTGCAACTGGCACTTTAAATTGGGAGGCAAAAATATGGGAATAAAACAATGTTCAGAAAAATAGGAGTCCCTTGTTTTTGTCCTGTATTCTCCCATGTCATTGGCAGTGTGTACATGGTTTTAGAAAAAAGGCTTTGTATTCCTGTTCTCATTTCACTTCATGCATGTGTCAGATATATCCTGTTAAGTCTGTACAAAAACTTGTAGATCTGTTACTAGTGTTTGAATATTTAATGAAGGAAAAGGGTAGATTGAACATGTGTGTGTGTGTGCACTTATATGTTTGGGCTATAACAATTAACATATTAATCTGTCCAATTAATCCGCTAATTGACTACTAGTTAAAAGTTGATTGGTATTTTTAAAGTTAAGCTGTAATGTTTTAAGGATATAATCCAGTTACTGATGTCTAGGAAAGAGGAAGTGCTTATCAGCATCCTGCACTTTAACAGCATGGTAATTGTTTGATTGCAAATTCTGAAACTGTGGAGTACAGAGCCAAATCATGAAAAAAGTGTTTGTCCCAAACGTTATGGAGCTCACTGTATGAATAAAATGTGTTTGTACAAAACAAAGCCATTTGAATTATAAACGCAGTGTTTCATATTATGGTTGTGCGGGTATTTTACAGAATAACCTACAATCAAAGTATCCTTTTGCCAGATAAATAAATTCCTTATTGATGTGATAACTGTCACATGAGTTATATGCACTGCAGATGAGGGGATAATTTGTCGCATTCATGTTGACTCATCTCCATCAGTGATCAGTGGACACCAGCCTTTTCACCCCACTCCCTCATCCTTCACTCTGACACCCCCCCCCCTCCCCGGCCGCCCGTCCGCCCGGGCCCACACATGTGCCTTGCCTTGACGGTGTGGTCTGTGTTACGCAGGTGCATTTGGAGGCTTTGGGACGGCCACTACTTCTGCCGCACCGGGGTCTACTTTCAGTTTCGCTGCTCCCTCAAACACAGGTCAGGACTGTGGCATTCTCCTGGACCCACCTGAGGTTTTCTGGCTCCACAGACTGTCTTGCACTTGCTTTTATTAACCACTAGATGGCAGTGTCTACTTCAGCACCCATCTTGCCTTTCATGTCCTTTCCCACTCTCCGCTCTCTCTGTAACTCTGGAGTATAATGAATGTAAGGTCAGAGTTAAAACGGCTAGCAAAAGCGGAGCATCAAGCGCTGCTGATGCGCTCATGTTGCGTGAGTGAAGTGTTTGTAGTGTGATGCGCTTCAATATCTCTTTTTCAGGGGGTCTGTTTGGAAACACCCAGAATAAGGGCTTTGGCTTCTCGGGGCTGGGGGCCGGTACCACTGCCGGGACTGGTTTCGGCACTGGCCTCGGAACCGGCCTCGGTACCGGTCTCGGAGCCGGCCTTGGAACCGGTCTCGGGTTTGGGGGCTTCAACATCCAGCCACAGCAACAGCAGGGTGAGTTCACACGCGGGTGTGTTTAGAATACTTAAAATCCAAAGAAAAGGACTTGCTGTAATTAGACAAATAATCACAAAAAGTTGTGGAAAGTGAACGTAACTCCTAGCTATTGACTAGTAGCGAGTCTAAACTTCTAGCTTAGGCTGAAGTTCTTAGTGGGTGCTAGCTAGTTCACTGTAGCAAGCAGTTGGCAGGTTAATACTAATGGTCACACATTCTGGCAGCAGGTCCACAAATGTTAGGTAATTGGAGATTTTAAAAAAATCTCTAGCTTATGAAATTATAAATTGTATCCACTTAACAACCTAAAGTAATAGATGTTTTGTTAAACAATTTGGCATGCGAAGCCTCGTGTAGGTATTTGTGTTGCAGTTCTAATGTTGCTGTACGTTGACGAAGACCACTCGTAATGATTCCTCGACCCAATAGATGTGTCTCCATGACCCAAGTTTGGGCCGCCTCTTTTAGTTTACCCACCACTGGTGTAGTTTCTTGTTCGGTTGTTCTGTTGCACTTGCAGGTTTCTTTATTTAGCGTGGTCCGTGTTAATATGCTGTCATGTCGCTGTTTCTCTGCTATGAAGTGAAAAACTCACTAAATGTATTGCCAACAGCCGGTGGCATACGAATGTTAAACAGAATTTGCGTCGTTGTTGTTGACTGGGAGCGCCGAGCTGAAGGTCAGGGTGAACTGTGCGGAGGGCGGTGCAGTCAGCCGACACGCCCGTGACCTCTGCCTCGTTCCCTTACAGGGGGATTATTTGGCCAGCAGGCCCAGGCGTCTGCCCAGTCCAACCAGCTGATCAACACAGCCAGCGCCCTGTCCGCGCCCACGCTGCTGGGGGACGAGCGCGATGCCATCCTGGCCAAGTGGAACCAGCTCCAGGCCTTCTGGGGCACTGGCAAGGGCTATTTCAACAACAACATCGCACCTGTCGAGTTCACACAGGAGAACCCCTTCTGCAGGTTCAAGGTAATGTCAAGGTTTTTTTTTGTTGTTTGGTTTGGCAGACTGCATTGTGTCATCTTACTATAGGTAATTCAGGACATTTACCAAAAAGCTGCATTCTTTTTGGAAAGTATTTCACAATCTTTCATTATTTGAGGTGACTGTTTAATGAGTTTTGAAAAGTTAAGTGTACTTTTCAAGCGAACAGTAACATTTTCTGAGCCCAGGAGCTGGCTTGCTCTTTATTTCCACATCAGATTATTGGAGCCTGAGTAATCATGTCCCAGCACCTTTCACTGTGAATTCATGGCTGTTTATACACTTTGCAGGATTAGGCCCTCAGCCGCCTGAATTGTTGTGTTTTCAAAACCCGGAATTTCCCAGTGATGGTTTTTGCATATGCACACACACACTCACGCACGCACACACACACACGCACGCACAGTCAGCAGAGGCCTGCTTGCGGCACTCCTGTCACACTCACAGGGGCGTTGTGTGCTCTTTCCAGGCAGTGGGCTACAGCTGCGCTCCAGGCAGTAAGGATGAGGACGGCCTGGTGGTCCTGGCTCTGAATAAGAAGGAGGTGGACGTGCGCAGTCAGCAGCAGCAGCTGGTGGAGTCGCTACATAAGTTGCTGGGAGGACACCAGACCCTCACTGTCAACGTGGAGGGGGTCAAAGCACTGCCCGACGACCAGTGAGTACCTGTAAATAATAATAATAATAAATTGTAATAATGGCTTGCATTTATACAGCACTGCACATTTTCTCACACTCATAACGTTTTATAGTGATTAGGAGGAAACTCTCCTCTGCCACCAACAGTGTAGCATCCACCAGGAGGGTGCACAGCTGCCATTTTGTGGCAAGATGCTCCCCACACATGGGTTGAGGTTGAGAGAGAGAATGATTTTTAGTCAATTAAAATGGGGGATGATCAGGTGGCAGCTTGAGAGAGCCAGGTTGAGAATTTAGCGGGGACACCAGGGAATCCCCTACTCTTTGCGATAAGTGTTGTGGGATTTTTAATGGCCACAGTGAGTCAGGACCTTGGTTTAATGTCTTATCTGAAAGGCAGCATCTCCTACAGCACAGTATCCCCATCCCTGCACTGGGGCATGGGGGTTTTATTTGTCCCAAGGGAACATCATCCCCTGGCCCTGTGCATTTCAGTCATGATGTGAATACATCATAACTCCCCCACTAAAGGCACTGGCCTTCACCACCCTAGTTTCATTTTAGGATGGAATTTAGAAAAGACCACATGGGACCAGAACTGTGCCGAGGGTTAGAATTTAAATAGGAAATTCTGTTCTGATTTAGTCATGAGCTAGTTGGCAGTGGTTCACTGTGGCCAGGAGAATGTGCGGACAAATGTTTGTTCCAGTCCGACGTGACACGGCCTCTCCCGCTGACTGTCTGCAGGACGGAGGTGGTCATATACGTGGTGGAGCGCTCTCCGAACGGCACCTCCAAGAGGATCCCGGCCACCACGCTCTTCAGCTACGTGGAGCAGGCCAACATCAAACCGCAGCTGCAGCAGCTGGGCGTGGTCATGTCCGTTACGCGCACAGAGCTGTCGCCTGCGCAGCTGAAGCAGCTGCTGCAGAACCCGCCAGCCGGTCAGTATGGCCGACCTCGTCCCTCTCTTTCCCAACAGTCACTACTTTACATTGGGTAACATTGCCAGCATGCTGGCAATACCAAAAATGAACTAGAAAGGTTACAATTCCTGAAGGAATTGTGTGGGCTTGCTTCAAATTCCAACTGGCACTGTCCTCAAGCCTCAGTGCATTTCAGTGAGGGCGCATATCTCAGAAGAAGCACGAAACCGTCCAGACCCATGGCGCACCATAGCATTGCATATACAGCCGGGCATCAGCAAGTAGCGATTATGTTCCAGGGATTAGTCATATCCTAAAAGTGTCATGAGTAAAACTTAGCTAACTATATAGCTAGCTAGCCATGTCCTCACCACTGTAACGTTATTTGTTGTCCTCCGTGTATCCATACATCTGTATTGGTGGCTGTAGCGTCCGTGTCCATACATCTGTATCGGTGGTTGTAGCTGTGTGTCATTAGCTTCTACTCATGCGTGCAGGATAGCATCCGTATGCGCTAACTAGGTTAACTAAAGTAGGCAAAACGCTAACATGTTAGGGTTAGCTAAAGTGACTTTAGGCGATAAAGCTGTGCTTAAAAATCTTGTGCCGTTCGAAGTGCGTCCTACTAAACGTCCGTGAGTGAGTGACCACCTGCGCATGCGTCCTACTAAAGAGTTCCACTAAACGTCCCTGAGTGACCACAAAAATTGCTCACAAAAAGTTGAAGATTTCAAAAATCTGAATACAAGCAACAATGTCTGGAACTAGCCGATCATTTTGGTGTAAACAGTTTGAATGTAGTGCAAAAACTGTAGAGAAATTGGGCGTAAAGTTCAGATAATAATAAATATGAAAGATAGCGAGAGTGGGCTTGCCGGAAGCAAGCCCAGTAATTAAAGGAAAAACAGAAACGCCCTCTTCTGTATCAGATTCTTTTGTATTGTGTGCCATGGTATCTGGCAACATTAATTATCTTTTCCCTTTCAGGTGTGGATCCAATTATATGGGAACAGGCGAAGGTTGACAACCCTGATCCTGAAAAGTATGTGTAAATTCAGAAAGTTGATTAATATATTCCATTTAACAGAAATCCACACTGCTTTTAATATTAAGATGAGTGTTTTTCTTTTAATTTATCATTTTAATGGGGGCACATTTTCAGTCCACATTGTCTGTATTTTAGCATGACTGTAGTAGATGCTAATCTAACAGTATTGTGGTTGTATTGTATTGTAGGTTGATTCCAGTTCCGATGGTTGGTTTCAAAGAACTACTTCGCAGACTCAAGATCCAGGACCAGATGACAAAGCAGCACCAAACTCGTGTTGATGTGAGCATCGCCTTGGTTAAAAAATGACATCCTTTTAAGAGACTTCAAGGGCAATACGGGCTAATGCAACAATATCTAAACTCCTTTCACTGTGACTTCAGGGAAATATTGGTGTGGTTAGCCCAGTTTCTCCTTTAACACATCTGTGGCTTTAAGCTTAGTGTCTCCTGTTCATTCGACAGATAATCTCCAACGACGTAAGTGAGTTACAGAAGAATCAGGCTACGACAGTGGCGAAGATCGCACAGTACAAGAGGAAGCTGATGGACCTTTCTCACAGAGTACTACAGGTGAGCAGTTTTACGTGACAGGTCTTCATCGTAACATTTGATAGTTGTTAATATGAACTTGATAAAAGTGTGGGTAGAAGATGTAACGGGTCTGTCTGCATTTCAGGTCTTGATTAAGCAGGAGATTCAGAGGAAGAGTGGCTATGCCATCCAGGTGGATGAGGAACATCTGCGGGTGCAGCTGGACACCATTCAGTCTGAACTCAATGCCCCCACTCAGTTTAAGGTGACTGGCACAGGCTTATCGCATTCTTTACATGGATTTATTATTGCTTCACATCATAAAATGCTATCTGCCGTGAAATCATTGTGTGTACGCTTGTGTGCATTGTACCACTTGCAACAATTCATTTTTCTACTCATAGGGATGCCATGATTGTGAAATGACATGTTTCCCAGTTGCTGTTAATTCTCTAGAATGATTTGTGTTCTTCTTTTGGATTATGTTCAGTGTAGTTACTTGTTGTACATAAGTCTTTCCTCCCTAATGTTTTCTGTATGAATCTTTTGGGAAGTGCATTGGGTTGCGCTGCTTGAAGGGCGGCTGTAAGAAACGGTGGTTGTAACGGGCTCTTGTGCCCGCAGGGCCGGCTGAACGAGCTCATGTCTCAGATCCGGATGCAGAACCACTTCGGTGCGGTGCGGTCCGAGGAGCGCTACAGCGTGGACGCCGAGCTGCTGCGCGAGATCAAGCAGGTACGGCCCGGTGGGGCGCAGCTTCGCCGGAAGCTTCCATACGGTTGCCTTCCTACGCACAGAATCTTTAGATCCTCTCTGTACTCTCCTTCTATTCTGCTTCACTGGCTCTGAAAGATTCCGGTTTCATCTCCTGAACATGATTGAATGCACGTGGCCCAGTGCAGGACTGTGGAAATGAATCTTCTTTCTGATTATATAGCACCTGACAAACTAAATTCTTCTCAGAAGATTCTTAGAAAGTGGAGTGAAACACAGCAGCTGGCCATCTGGTTATGCTACAGAATCTGTGCCAGGAGCTCCATATTTTGTTTTGCCTGATACAAGTTTGGAGTGAAGCCAGTACTGTAGTGCGCCTATGTATGCTAGCAAATATGCATTTGTACTTCCTCATTCAGATTAGAAGGACATTTGTTACTGCAAAAGGCAAATGACTGTGGCTGCAGCCCAAAGCCCTGTAGTGAGTGTTGTTCTGTGTGTCCTCTGCAGCACCTGAAACAGCAGCAGGAGGGCCTGAGCCACCTCATCAGCGTCATCAAGGATGACGTGGAGGACATAAAGCTGATCGAACACGGTCTCCACGACAGCGTGCACATGAGGGGCGGCATGCTCAGCTGACCTCCCTGTTACCCCTGTCCCGCCGCCGGACTGCCCCGACCCACAATGCCTCTGCATCGCTCTCCTGCCCCAGCGCAGCAGCCCTCCGTCGGAAGCACAGCAAGGCCGAACTTGGAATGCATGGGTCACCATGGTGATTGGAGGATTCTTCCCAGCACTCCTTTAAAGGCAACTACTGGAGTGCTCTAAAGACAGGGCTGGGTTTTAAAGTGCAAGCATCAACATCTGTAAATATGCAGTTTTATGATTATTTTTGGTAATGTTTTGTATTCTGGGTTTAGTATATGAACAAGCCCTGAGTTATGAAATAAAGTTTCATTTAAGAGCTGCCCCATTTATCTCTTTCACTGAGCAGTTTGTGTATTTTTCCTTAAGGCCAGTAGATAAAACATGCACAGAAACAGAGTCATTTATACAGACACAGGCACAGAAACAGACACAGAAACACGAACACACGGACACAGACACACACAGCAGGGGTAGGGTTAGTCATCCAGGATTCCTCAGATGACCACTATATAGTTAAGCACTAGCTACTGGCCAGAGGCCTACAGTCTGTTGCTGCTACCTCTGTTGGGACACTGTGTGGCTTGTGTTGAGAACAGTCAGTGGCGTGCAGTGTATAAGAGTGCATGCGCAGCTGCTCTGACCTTCTATGCAGGTGCAGCTGGCATAGCGGGGGTGCAAAAGCATAAGACCGGGGAAATTTCCTTCCGGAACAAAAGAGAAACAGACTTTAAATGACAACTCCAGCTCATGGTTTCCCCACATGTTTTTTTTAAATGCAGCTGAAGAGAAGACTTTAATTAGCACCAATAATGGCAAACCTAGACTTTACAGGCTGTTCTCAGTGTGTATTAAATATCCCACTGTGCTTTAATATTCATTTGCTTCCTGATGCACTGGGATATCCCTGTGCTTACAAGATTATTCTCTTACTACTGCCATTTGCATATAATCCTAGTGCAGAATCTACACGAATCGCAGAAATGCACCTCAAGGATAATTCAACCATTAAATCCACTTTTTGGAGATGCATGCTGCTGGTTTCTCTAGTATGGTACTTTTGTTTTTGTTTTTTTTGTTTTTTTTTGCATATGTTGCATTGCAAGCTTCCTATTCCTTGCTCCAGTCTATAATAGATAAGGTCTCCTGGTGGTCTTTTGGATTTATGTTGATTTTAGCAGTTCACAAACAGAGTTTGAATGGGAAAATGAATGGTCAGTGACCAACTTAAAAGTGAGTTCTAGGTGCTGGGTCCTTCACATGGATTGGTTTCACAGGTGGCTTTTGGACCACTGTAGCTCTTTGGGGTTGATCACAAACAAGGTCACTCCATCTCTGCCCTGGACCTGTCCACCAATCGGAAGGCCTCCATGAATTCGTTGATGTCGATGCTCCCATCCTTGTTGAAGTCTATGCTGGCTACGAGGTCAGCGATGGCCTCGTTGCTTATCTCTATGTTCAGGTGAGTGCTAAGAAGCTTCCATGTTTGATGAAACTCCTCTAGGGAGATGAGGCCTGAAAGTGAGAAAAGGGATCATCACCTGCTTCAATAGAACCATCTTAAAGAATTATAAACAGCTACTTTTCACTTAAAAGTCCTGTTATCTAGAATTGTACTGTATCACTGCTTCAGAACTCATGATTGAAAGCGATGCTTTAGCAAGATTATTTATAATGCTTTTTCGCACATTCTGTGTGCCATTATATACAGCTTGTGCAAGTGTTTGGATATTTCAGAGGTTGCTGAAGGATTTGGGATGACTGAGAGTCCTTGTTCTGTAAGAATACTAAAATCTGTATTTTATTGAGTATTACTTAACAGTTGAGATGAGAAACACCTAAGGTAGATTGACCAGCAGGGTGCCTCGTTACCTGAGTGGTCTGTGTCTATGATCCTGAAGATTGTCTCAAGGTTGGAGTGGTGCCTGTACATGGTCTCCAGCAAGTTCTGGTGTGGGATCTGTGTGAGAAATATAGTTTGAAACTCCAGTACACCCCATTAAAGCTTTTGAAATAATATATAATTACTGTAAATGCAGCTTCGTGAGTATGTGAAGAACACAAAAGAGAAATTCTCAACAAAGTATCTGTTAGTTTACAGAGAATATGGAATCAAAAACAAGTGCCAGGAGAATGTTTTCTCTTCTCTAACACAAACCTTTGGCCCTGTGAGGGTGATTAGAGTTTTGATCTGGCTATTATCCTGGATATTATCAGGGTGTGTCCAGGTGGCTGCTGTGCTCACCTCGATGTTGGGCTCCTTGATGGCCAGCTCATTGAACCAGCTGTGGTAGTCCAGCTGGCCGTCCTGTGCGCTGGTCACCAGCTGGGACCGCAGGACCCTCCAGGGGAGGTCCAGACGCAGAACGTTCTTCACCGCAGCTGCCCAGTTGTTCAGAGAAATCCACCCTGTGGCAAGAGGGGAAGTACAAAGAGAAGCAAGATTCTCATTCCCAATCATATGTAGGACTGCATGGCAAAGGGTGGAACAATGTTCCACAATGCTTAGTAAATGTTGTGCTTCAAGAATGGGCACCTGAATTTAAAAATTCCTGTCACTGTTTTTGGTAGTGCCTAGAGCAAAAATGTTCACCCACACTAACCATTTTTGGATAAGATTGGACATGCCAGTTCAAGGCTGGCTTTTGCATTACTTTAGTAGACATTCTTATCCAGAGAAATTTACAATGCAGGAAGCATTCACCTGATCTACATTAGTAATACTGCCAGACCCGGCTTACAATGCTTCCAGATCAGTGAGTACAGTGTATGTAGTATCACTGAAGCAGTCAAGAAAATTTACCATACTAAGCAAGAACTAAAAGAAAAATACCAAATACATACGTTACACATTACCGAAGTAAACCCTAAAATCATTTTTTAAATACCGGTAGCCTTTTTCCCCACAACTTATAACAGAGCAGATATTAATTAATAGGTGCGGGTTGATAAAACTGAAATTTGAGAAGGAGGCACAGCGGTGGATCAGAACCTGTTTTCTCCATGTCAAATTCCTGGAAGGCACTGATGAGGTCTGACTTGTGTGCAAAGAGTTTCTCCCTCAGGGCCCGTAGTGCAGATCGTTCAGTCTGACCCACGCTGCAGCGAGAAGCAGCACACTGGCATTAGAGGTGTTAATTAGGTTTATCCCAAAATAACAACCACAATATGTACCTGTGAAAAAAATCACTACTTAAACCATACAAGCTCTCCAGATATTGAAAGCTCAAGTTTGGGTGTTACACTGGTAAAAGGAAAACAGATTCCTGAGGTACGTATCATATCTTTACCTTTGCCTCGGGGTAAGTTTGCGGGTCGAACGGTTGGCCTGGTATTGAATGAAATGTGGAACCAAATCTGGGCCTAGCCTGACGTAGGCTCCTCGGTTGCTCCCCACTTCATAGTAATTGGAAGCAGAAAAAATTGTCAGGACCTGTGCACATCAGGAACAAAGGGAAATAATTAATATGAGCGCTTATTTATGGATAATTTTATATTCCTCATTTTCTTCCCCATCAGTTTGGGATGACTAATTGTAATTGTAGCTCTGCCTGATTGCTACAGTATTAGATGCACACTAACACTTGCGTCCTCTGCAGCAAGCGTGCACGTGTGTAGCCAGTTACTAGTTCGCTTCACTCTGCAGTCCACCAGCTGGGCAGTTACTGCACCACAGGACTTTGCAAGTCACACAGCTGGCACAAGCAGATTACAGTGCCCAATCGAGTGCTGTTGACTGTTGAGGTGAGGATACTGTGGAGTTATGTGCGTCAAATATTCCTCCTGGACGCAGCTGGCACGAGCGCAGCCCAGACTCAGACCGGTCTGTATGGTGCATCACTGCAGTGATCATACAGCAGAGCAGGACTGGTGTCACCGATGGGCCCATCGTGCCTCCCTCACCCTGCGGTTGTGGCAGAACTCGTAGCCGTCCTGCTTGCATTCGTGGGAGCGGATGAGCAGCTGGATGTTGTGCTTTCCCAGGACCCCCTCGGTCACATCGGGACCCCAGTAGCACCCGCCGCCTCGGACCTCGTTGGAGATGCAGCCGTTCTGGGACATGGGGTCGCTCCACAGCAGGTCCACGATCTGCAGCCACATGACGTGTGCTGTTTAAGCGCCGTTTAGTCAGTCATAATACACACACGCTGGGGAAGGCGAACGCTGAAATATTTGTGTACGGTCTGGTAGGGCCTGCTGTGGGTGATGGAGAAGCGAGCTCCCCTCTCTAACAGTCTGAAGCACTGACTAACCCCACCCTCGCTGGCTGACTGACGGACACCCAAACATGCTGTAGCCTCATCGTCTACGTGAATTTTTTAAATTTTTTTTTACCTGTTTCCACTCGTCAGCATTAGCCTCTTGTGACTTGCAGGAGTCGGAGTCAGAGTCGGGGGAGAGGTAGTCGTGGAGGTGTCCGTGGGACAGGCCGAGTCCAGCCTGCCTGCGCTGCTCCTTCAGCTCCTCGTCCACGGAGCGGTGCACGCGACTGCACAGGTCCTGCAGCGAGCGCCGGGGGCTGCTGTGGGTGAGGGAGCACAGTCTCTGTCGGCTGCCTCCCCCCTTGGAACCAAAAGAGGCATCCTTGCTGTCCAGGTCTATGGACTCCTGCTTCTTCTTCTTCTCCGGCGGTCTGAACGTCGAAACATACTGAGGAACAATAACAAAAGTTTCAGTACCACTGCACCACAATACCACTCCAGAAGCTACCAGAAGCTGTACAGATTTGTACTGTGCACCCCTCAAAGCCAAAATCTTTCTGATTAAACAATCATGAAAAAGCCTATTTAGACCTGTAATCAGTTGATCATACAGTGCAGACTGAATGGCATTCAGCCACTTTTAATTCTTGCAAGCAGATTATTATTAGAATGAATGGAACAAGTGAAATTTTGTGTGAAGAAAATGTATTGATAAGAGATAGGCATGCTTTAGCCTTACAGGTAAAAATCTGTTAAGCTTTTAAGAACACTAAAATGCAATAGCATTGTAGCTACACAGAAGCAATACTCCTGCATCAGTCTTTTGGAGATTATCATTTCAATCCATACCATGCAATAATACTGCATCTGAACATGAGCTCAGTTGTGTGTACGAGACCTGAGGGATGTTCAGCGTCCCACAACTTTCCCTCATTTTAAGGCTGTTACAATGCAAGCAGGTAATGCATTTTTATTAACAGAAATATCCTTTCTTTCAAATGGAAAGCTAAAGAAAGTGAATATCTTTTTATTCATCAGGCATACCTCTTCTGAGGCATAACAATAAATTAAATCTAAAAATGTTTTGTACAGTAATTATAGACCTGCCAGTTTAGACATATAACCTGCCAATAACCATATATGAAAAAGGGGACGGGGAAAGCATAATCCTTTCTGCCCTTTTGTTTGCTTACTTTGTGTCTCTCCAATTTGGCAATGACACTGAGGTCAGTGGTGTCAGAGATTCCACCATGGACGATCAACACCTTTCGGTCTATCACGGTTGCCAGGGGTAACCAGCTGAAGATCTTGTGAAGCAGCTTCAAAATTCTTTTGCCATGGAGCTGGGGAGAAATCAACTGGCTGCACGTCAGCCTTCACAGACTGTTCAAACCGACCTTCTCAAGCGGTTCTCTGTCTGTGTGAGTAAGCAGAACTAATTGGATTTACTCGTAGTGTACCTGTTTGTACCTGACATTATCCACAGGGCCTCATTTACAATGACGGAAATACTATTACATTGTACAACTATTTTATTTGTACTAATTACCTCATCTGAAATCCTGTTGTGATGCAATTGGTCATAAATAATCAGAATATTTACGTATTTAAAATCTGGAATACATGAATTAGGTGTTACTATTTTAAACTAAATCATCCATTGATGATCTTGTACAATTAATCCAATGCATGTGGTGAGTCTAAGACTCAACACAAAATAGTCTGTCTCAGCAGAGGATTCTGACTTTAGTAGGTCACTACGATGGTTATTTAGTGTCAGCTGATAAACAACAGTGAGAGACTTAATAAATCTTCTTAGCCCTGCAGAAGGGAGGCTCGTATCATATACAGAAATAGCCCCCGCAGTGTGGCTGAATGCCCAGAGTCTGTCCTACAAGCGCGTTGAAATAAGGCTGCTAATTGCTGTTTGCAGTCAGAGTTCAAGTGGAAAAGTAAAGTGATGGACACTAGACTTACCTTATACTTCACCAACACTTCCTTGGTAAAGCCGTACCTAGAAAAAAAATCTGAATGCATTAAACATGGTTTTGATAATAATAAAAATGCTGTGAATGCATTAATAAAATCTGCATTTGTCCATACCTTAGATTCATAATGTGGTCCTCGTGGTTCCCTCGGTTGAGGTGAATGTCATTGGGATAGACCAGCAGAAATGCAAACAGTATGAGGAGAATCTCAATGGAGTCCCTGCCTCGATCCACAAAGTCCCCATTGAAGACATACGGCTTCTCCACAGATGGCAAACCATTCTTTTTACCATGAAATAAAGAAATGCATATTATAGAGGTGAAACTGGTGATATATCATATCATTGCAAATGTGTATATAGTCAGAACATATTTAAACAGTGCTTGGATCTAAGAAAAATGATTCAAAATATATCAAATATTGTAATATGCCATAACATACCATAATGTCTTTGCATAAACATGCCATGCCAGATGGGTAGAGCTTGCACTGGCCACAACACAGTGGTGGATGTTTGTGTTTTCTAGTTCTCTCATTTGAAATAGTGTGTTTTACAGAAGGAATGGCCTGTTTATTATTGTATTTGCTCACCTTGTAGAATATGAACAGCAAATCCTCCAGTTGCCCATGTAAGTCTCCTAGCAAAATAAAATATATAATTATTAAAATTAAATTTGTATGTATATATGCTATGTTAGGGTGATTCCATTGAATCATTATTTTCTCAATTTATACATTTATTTCCCAAAACCAATTTGTCACAAATATTAACTGTTCAGTACTTTATGCTCCTTTCACAAGGATAACAGGGCTATACATGTTTGTGTGTGTGTGTGTGTGTGTGTGTGTGTGCGTGTGCGTGTGTGTATATATATATGAACCTTTGAGTCCAATGAGTAAATCGTGTCTCACCACAGATGATGATTTCCTTGCTTTGGCAGGTGGAGACACGATTGATGTTTGGTAGAATCGTCAGAAGTTTCCAAGTCTCCAAGAGAAGCTGGAGGACATATCTTGTATGGAGCTGCTACTGGGAAAAACAGACAAGAAAAGTGAGAAAACTAGCAGGCTTACATTCATTCTCAAACTTTGACATTTTTCATTGCTGACTGGATGAAATATGAAATAAGAGTCATTGCTGAATTACAGAAGATCCACTTTGTACAGACAGCACATTGCCGAAGCCCTGTTAAGTGTATGGTCTCTGGGGATCCCTACTTGCTTGTTTCTGAAGGCCTCCACCAGGTCAGCCGCATGAGTAACTGTGAGTGGGAAAGTGAGCCGGGGGCCAGAGTAGAATTCTGGCAGCTCAATGTTGATGTAGCTGAAGCACCTCTCCCATTCAGTGTCACGACAGACCTCATTTTCCCTGAAGATGTGGGAGATCAAGTTTCCTAAGCGAGAGAGATGACACATGATCTATACTATGGACCAGTTTACACAAAACAATATCGCAACACTACATTGCAGTACTGCTGTGTAAAGTTGTGGTCAGTTAAACATTATCCCATGTCTGTGTTTCTATTTCAAACCACCTCCTTTCCAGCTATACAGTCCCGATAAAATGCATACTTTTCTCCTTAAAGGAAAACATTTGAAAGGCTGGTGAGTATCTCCTGTTAAGACAATAAATCCTGTTAAGGCACAGAGTGTGTGAATGGCACCAATTTCCTGGTATCATATTCAGACAGCTGCTCCAATGGCTGGTGCATACTTGATCATAGACCCATAGTGTCACCTGGGTCGGGATCAGTGGGCAGGACATCTGATCCTCATTGGGGGGTATGAAATACCTTATGAATGTGTGTTTTTGGGGGGGGGGGGTTATGAAATAGTCTATAAATATCATAGGAGGAAAAACTTACTCTCACTGTTTACTGGTGTAAAGTGATCCATCAGGTAACCAAAGAAATTATTCAGCTGTTTCAGAAAAAGAGAAGTTGTAATTAGACTATCGCAGACAGGGTTTTGGTTGAGGTATCTTGCTAAAGCTCTAGCTCTTGATGCAGTAGTGAGCGGTACAGTCTGGATTTAAATCCTGAACATACCAATAATGACTGCAGGTTGGTACATAACTAACAAACATAACTAACATATCCCCTCTCCATCATGCAATAACAACTCTTCTGGTCAGTTGTTCAGTCTATGTAAACTAAATTGGTTGTTGCATCACCATCAGTCCAGGAGTGGTGACACTAGTATGTGCTTACTCCAGCATACCTAGAGTTAGCCCCCGCTGTGCAATGCAATATACTTACAGCACCAGAGGACTGATGCATTCTGGTGCAGGCAGATCGAGTGTGCCTCACCGACCAGAAGAGTCATTATTGAGCAATGAGTCAGGGAACACCCTTCCTGGGTGACACTACGACCAATTATGCATCACTCCATGGACTCTCCTCCACTCTCGGCATTGAACAAGTCCACAGTTAGTCCCAGCTGTCGAATGCATCGCTGTACTATGAATGCACAAGAAATAGAATTTGAGGCACCTCTACATAGTCCTGGCTTATTCATTAGCACCAGCTGCGGCTGTCTCACCTTGATCTGGTCCTGCTCCCCTGCGTATTCGATGGACTGAAAGATGTTCCAGGTGCACCTTCGTCTCAGCTCCATGCGTGCGACGTGCTGGCGGTACCACCGCTGGATCAGCAGAGCTGCTCTCATCGCTAAGGAAACAGGTGTAACGAATCAGTCTGCCCTCTTTCACTGCCTGATAGTCCCCATGTCCTTCAGACAACACTGGTCCTTGATAGAAAAAAGTCATTTACTCTTTCAATGATTTAATCTGGGTATGAATGAGCAAGGCACATTGCTAGCTCTCAGTGGTATTTTTGGAAAGTGTGCTTTTCATACTTTACTAATGGTTGATATTTGCCCAATGATCTCTTGTTCCATTTGAAGACCAACACACACGAGAGAGGAAACTTTTAAACTCACCTGTAGCAGCTACATATCCAGGTACAGACAAAAAAAATAAAGAGTTTTTTTTAGTTAATTGGATGCACAGTTCTTTAGTTTTTATAACAAGACACAAATCATCTTTTCATACTTTTTTCCCATGAATTGAAAAGTCATATATGTGCATTCATAATAATGTTTATTTTAAAAATTATTATCTCCAAAATGACCTTACATTTCTTACTGATGTATTTTAGGTGAATTTATTAACTTGAATGGATCACTTAAAGACTGAGCTCATCGAGACTGTAGAAACCAGAAAGGCATGAAGACTTAGTCTCTCAGATTACCTCTTTCGCATTTTTTCAACTGTAATTCTTTTGACGCTGAGGTTCCACATCCCATGGCCTTCTGCTTGACCTGCTGGCCTGAAAAGAAAGGGCACAGTTAGAGATTGACAAATAGATGGGCGCGGTGGGCAGAGCTAGGAATGCCGGTTCTCTTCCAGAAATAAACTTCAGATATACTGTAATCTGAGGTTATTCAGACCCCCATCTCCTCCCTGTCCTCGCCGACTGTGCCCAGTCCTCCGTGTGTGAAAATGCGTGGCTGTACATTTTCTGAGCTCTACTACACATGTACAATGTAGAAGTGGGATTAGCTCAGCAAATACTTTAGAATGTATATGTTATGTTATGTTATTTTATGTCATGTCACGTCATGTCATGTTACGTCATGTTATGTTATGTTATGTCATGTTATGTTATGTAAAGCAAAAGCATTTTTCTCTTTGCTTCATTAGATTTAAACATTTTGTTTTGGAGTACTGTGTATTTGAAAAGTAGATTTACATTTCTAAATATCCCAAATCTGCAAATAATGTAAATGAAAGAAAAGCTACAATAATGTGTTACAAAATACTTTCTGGAGCTTATTATATTTTGCGTGAATTTCCCTCTCTCCCAAACTTCAAACCTTTTGCACGTGATGAGTTATCCCTCATTGCTGGTCAAACTATTAAGAACAGATAGGCACAAGCCTTTCTATTCAAAATGATATTGTGAATGATTTCATGCTGAACTTACAGTCTGAGGACACCACAGGTACCATAAGGTACAAGTGAGTACATGGCTTCATTAACTGTGACGTGAGTTAAGCTATCGTGTGTCAGTTACTCACTGATTGAGCCAAACTTTGAACCAATTCATCCCATTTTGCCTAGGAGAGAACAGCAGAATGACTGGTTCAAGAGTGAGTGATTGACAGCATGCGGTAGTTCCACCCATTGTGGCGTTCTCCATGAAGCCCCACTGTCCCATCACACATTAGAGTATAAATGGGTTTGATATTAGGTTTGTTGGGACGGATAATTCACACCATCCCCTGTCGTAGTGACTGCAGGTTCATTTTGTAACACAGTAATGCAAACAGCTGCAATTTATTTATTTTCCACATTCAAGAAATTCTTTGTACAATATTTTGTGGTGACACCATCCACAATACACTAATCTATTGATTGAATATTATCATAAAAGATTGAATCATTTTTAAGTAGCTGAATGTCTAATATTATGGCCAAAAGTTTATGAAAATACAGCAATATCAAAATATATTTAGATCATTAGGCACCTTTAATTTTGTATTGCATAATCAAACTAAATTTTTTTATAATCCATAGAATATAGTGGTTCTTGTTCTTCATTATACAAAACACTTATCTCTGTTCATTATTCTTTGTGTATCCTCACTCAAAATACAGAACCATCAGCAAATTGATACCATTCAATCCACTATGCTGAACTTCAGTGTTCCCACACTTCTCTGCCAAATGAAAAATCCACTCTATTTAACATTCTTCAGTGCAGCCCCACACATCAGCTGCAAAATCAGAGAAGGAAAACTGAACTTACCTTATCGCTGTGATTTTCTCTGTGACTAAGGAAGTGTGTTAACCCTCAAATTATTTCAGCAAAAGCACCTCCACATCCATGTTTTTCTTCCCCCTTCAGGTGCTGAGAGAGAGAGAGAGGGTGAGTGAAAGAGCACAAAGTTAAGTTTGTCAGACGTAATGCTGCCCTCGAGATCCACAGGACCTAATAATGCAGAGCAGTCGTGTCCCAGAGGACATGTCTTGAATGGACAACCTGTTCAAAGAAACTGGGTCCCCGTCATGCTGCCTGGATTGCCGTGTGCTTTGCGAGATACATAAAGTGGCCCTCTCAGACCTTATGAGCACTTAATCAAACTTAATCAAAGCAACAAGCCACAAGTGGCTTAAGATAATACCTTGCTGCAGCTAGGCCATTCCCTAAATAGATAGGTAAAGCTTTCCATAAAGAACAACAGGTAGCCAACAAGTACTACCAACAGGTAGCATATATATGTATACATATATATATACAATTTTCTGTAAATCATTACTGAAATAACCATTCTAAGTGAACAAAATAGTAACAGTGGGCTCAAAAGTGTGATTTGTGATGTGAGATATAACTGAAATTTAAAATAAATACAGGCAGCTGGCAAAGCAATGATGAATTTTCAGAAGCAAACAATTCATATCTATCTCTATGGGATGGCAAATTGAGTACATATGAGCTGAGACAACTTTAGGTAACAAAGTACTCTCTGAAAAGGCATTTAAATGTCATAGGATATAGGCTACCTTATAAAGTCCCTAAACTGCTGCCCATATTATGTCTTTATTGTACCTTCACAAAGAAAGAGCCTTACCTGAAGGTCAGGTAAACATATGTGCATTAGTTTCACTAAGGAATGCATGTATTTCGGACATAGATTAAATCTAAGAGCAGACACCACGTTATTATGTCACAAGAAACAGAGGTACTTTAACAAACTGGTCAGCCAACATGTACAGTAGCCCGATTAATACATGATTTATTGCAATGTTATGCTAAATATCATAAGGCATTACTTAGATAACTAATCTGTAACTATGTTACCAATTAAAAACACTATCTTGAACACAACATGACAAGTAAATGCCAAATAATGTGCAGCAGCTGTTTAGCTTGATATTTTCTACCCTATTCTTTCCATTCTCACATTCCTTGCTCGTGTATCTGTGCCCTGCTATATTTAGATAAATAATTCCATTTAGGTATTTCATTTAGACTACTCCCTCTGCACCTGCACACGCACCCTCCCAAATACTTGAAATGGAAACAGAATGGCTTGTGTGAAGCATTTGGCACCACCTGTATAACACCAGACCACAAATAACCGTCTGTTGTTGCCTGTCTTCGTGTTGGAATGAGTTCTGCATGCAAGGTTATTGAGTGTAACAAGTTTAAAAGTTCACAGTGAAAGCTTCTCTATATACTATATTGCATAGGCATGCTTGTAAAGAGGATGTGGCATGTATTCTAAAATATAAGCAGTCCTACACAGTACTGGTGTGAGGATAACACAAATGTTTTTTTTTCAAAGCAGGTTATGTATATGATCTTTAGTAACAGATAAACTTGAGTTGCATGTGACCTTTATGTAGAACATAATATTTTAGGACCTTGATATCCTGCATAGGAAAAGACATCCACAATAAAATGTTGATTTTAAAAACAAATAAGAACATGGAAAATAACAAGGTGATTGCAACAGTACCCACAGCTTCTAGAAGAGCAGCATGAGTCATACAACAAATAAACTGTGATAACACTGTGTACGACAATGCACTTTAATCAGCTTCTTTTTTTACTAATGTGTATCTCATATGGAGACCAGCAGTCATCTCTAGGCAAATTATTATCACTATAATAATAATAATAATAATAATAATAATAATTTTTTTTAAAAAAGTATTGATACTGGACCACTGCAAAAGTATTATTATTATTATTATTATTATTATTATTATTATTATTATTATTACCACCATTATATCACCACCACCACCACCACCAACAACAACAACAACAACAACAACAATAATAATAATAATAATAATAATACTTTCGCAGTACGTGGTCAAGTATCAATACTTTTTCTTTTTTTTGACAGCCTGGTCAGATCTAGCTCAGTGGCTAAAACAGCAACAGGGGAATAATATTACCACACATGCAAGGAAATAATGTGTCACCAGGGTATGATGAAATGTTCTGCAATAGGGCAGAAAGCACCTGAGAGCACTATTATGAATATTTGGGGTCACAGATCAATTCTGCTCTTTTCAGCTTGCATGAGACCAATCCCAGTTTGTTAGCAAGTATTTTGGGACACACCCCAGATTTTTTTTCCTTCTATAAATGTACACACTTCTGGAGAGGCAAAAGCCGCATCCTTCCCTGGCCCACTGCTGACATCATGCAAGTCCATCCTTCCCTGACCCACTGCTGACATCACGCACGCTCTGATGCAGCTGTACTGCCGGAGATGTCAAGGGGACCTAGATGTGTATTCATTTCTAAATGTACCAGAAACATTGAGCAATACAAAACTTTTTGTTTTTGTTACAAGTCCTAACAAAGTTTTTGCTAAAACTTGTTGAGGCATTCCCCTTTCATCTTCAGCCAGACTGTTTGGGCAATTTGATTTGTTTGACTTTCTGTTAGTTTCAGCTCCAGAGCTGAAACATACACTCACCGGCCACTTCATTAGGTGACAGGAGTGGCACCCGGTGTGGTCTTTTGCTGCTGTAGCCCATCTGCTTCGAGGTTTGACGTGGTGTGCGTTCAGAGATGCTCTTCTGCATACCTCGGTTGTAATGAGTGGTTATTTGCGTTACTGTTGCCTTTCTATCAGCTCGAACCAGTCTGGCCATTCTCCTCTGACCTCTGCCATCAACAAGGCATTTTCGTCCAGAGAACTGCCACTCACTGGATATTTTCTCTTTTTCTGACCATTCTCTGTAAACCCTAGAGATGGTTGCACGTGAAAATCCCAGTAGATGAGCAGTTTCTGAAATACTCAAACCAGCCCGTCTGGCACCAACAACCATGCCATGTTCAAAGTCACTTAAATCACCTTTCTTCCCCATTCTGATGCTTGGTTTGAACTTCAGCAGATCGTCTTGACCATGTCTACATGCCTAAATGCATTTAGTTGCTGCCACGTGATTGGCTGATTAGATATTTGTGTTAACGGGTGCAGTTTGCAATTGAACAGGTGGACCTAATGAAGTGGCCAGTGAGTGCATATATTAGTATGGAACTTTGTCCATTATACAGAGAGGACAGTGATAATTAGCTTATAGCATCCTTGGGCCCCATTTTTATGGCACAAAAAAGCCAGGCATTAACACAGTAATTCCCTTTCATTAAATTAGGGATGTAAAAAACAATGTAAAACAAAGAATCATTTCCCTACTTAAATTTAATATTTTCTATTTTTTAGCAGAATATATTAGCAAATCAATGATGATTGATTGTGAAGCACTTGGAATGAATAATAACTGCCTTTGAATGTCGCTCTGTGACGCTGTGTCCATGGTTACAGTTGTTGTACATCTACCGTGAAGTTACAGCTAGGCTGCAGCATACTTGCATGTATACAAATCATGCATGAAAGGCAAGTCTGTACTAAAATGGTCAATAACCTATTTTAGCCTTAGCCTCATACTGCAACTATTCAGAGAAAGCACCAGAATGTACTTTTGTATCCTGATTTTGGTACATCCTATCAGCAGTAAATCTAACACCCTCCACAACATCGCTGCCTAGCCAATATCATCTTGCTGAAGCTGCATGTGTCACTTTAATTTGAAGGCCTGAAGTACACTGCAGATGTCTTGCAGCAAAGTTTAGCATTGTTTCATTTTTTGAGTTTCACTCGAGTTTAATTCCATCTGCCACATATCTATTAAAGATTCAGCAACTGACTGCTGCTAATGCTAACTGCCGTCAGATTGTCCCAAGCTATGCAAATATACTCTGCAGCATGTTCATCGTGTTTTAGCAATGGTCATGCCATGTAGCACCTAGCTTCCACAGGGTTTTGTTTACTACAATTTCTGTCTCTACCAGTTAACTACAATATTAAACTGCCACAGCAAAATACAGCAATAGTTGCAAATTGGGCCTCCTGAGGTATGGGTTGTTAAAAAAAAGAAACACTGACTTGAATACTCTTCTCCCTTTTTTTAGTTTCTGTCCTTAGGGCCTCAGTGGACATAAATTTGCCATGGTATATGGGATTCTGTGCCACAGCACTGACAGATACCTGGCAAACCATGGTACCGTTGGCAGGTCTGCTAGATTTTTCTCCAGTTGCCCTGGGTAATTCTAGGTCTTTCATTTACATTATTCGGCAGGAATAGTTGGCTATGTCAAATGACATATAATTAAAGTGAGAAGAACAAACAGCCTTGCATGCAATGTCCCTGCATGTCCAAAATCCTGCTGTACCTCTAGAAGGTTGGTTGGCTTGTGGTTCCTTGGTTCAGTCTAAACTGGTCTGATAGATCTGGATAGATTGGAATGTTTCCCTGCCAATTCAAAGTTAATTTCTTTGAAGTAAATTGAAACCACATTGAAAGAATAGTAAAACAACCTGCTTTCATTTCTGAAATAAAGATAAAGAGTGACCCCAGAGACCTGTTTCAAGAAACTACGTGGATTTCATGCTAAATCTGAGAATATCATTCATTTATAAATTGTGTGTACACATGATTTCATTCCCTGAAAAATAAATATTCTGAGAACCATAAAGTCTTAGCTGATTAGAAGGGTGGATTTGAAAAGTAAGAGGCAATAAAATGTCATTTTAATGTAATTAAGGTGTGCATACTAAAATGTATTTTTAAGATACATTTGCAGTCAAATCTGCCTATGGACATTTTATTTTTTTTATTTTATTTCCATTTTAGTTCCATGTACTTTCAATCTCAAAAATTAAATCCTGAAGTGCTGTATAAGAGATTTTGCAGACCCTCCACATACACCCAATATATCCAATCATTCCCTGATACATCCAACCATTTTTCAAGGACTCGTTTAATATTTTCTGAATTGAATATAAAACTATTTGAAACTGCTATTCGTATAAATGTAAAACAACAGTGTGTTAGTAAAGCACCTGCACTCTAAAGCTTAGAGAGTTTAACCATGCTGAATCATTTTATGTACAGCTAGGCATTCAGCCCAATGCATAGGTTTAATGGCCCTAAGTATATTGCATCATGAATGCAAGGGCTTGGTAGTCAATCATGTGCATTTGTTTAGTTTTCTGCTGTCTGGAATCTTGGCCTTGAATGGCAGGTGCAAAGCAAAAATATATTGTTTCTTAGAAAGATTCTCGTCTTTCATGTAGAGCCAAAACAGAGGATTTAAAGGCTGCATCTGTTTCTTTCAGCACACTCTATCTGTCTGTCTCCTCCCTATACTCATTTAAGGTCACCCTATTAATTAACTGTAATCGCAGACCAGAAGCCAGTATACTGTATTGTTTTTTTTATTAATGGCATATTTTAGATGAAAAGGTCAATTTCTTGTCTTGTCCTCTCCATTTTGTCATATTATTATTATTATTACTATTATTTTTAAATCACACATTGAAGGTTGTCATCTGGCTATATGTGCTGCCAGTTTCATAGATCAGTGGAACCAAATTAATTAAGCTGGTTCAAAACTAATTATGCTACTTCACAAATGGAACATAAGTGTTTTTTGCCGTTTCTCATAATTCCAGTTTCCGGCAAATTACTCTCAAGTTCACCAAGAAGTGAAAAATAAGTCATTTTCAGTTGAGCTGAAAATAGGATACTCAGGATCAGAACTGTTTGACAACTACAGAGGCAAATGCTTCCTCTGGTCTGACGAGTCACTTAAACATCAGCTCAGATTGTATTCAGGTATTGTGACAAATGAATGATTGTTAATATTCACTAACTTTTGACAGTAGCAGTGTATATATCTGCCCATTTAATAATTGTGTTTTTTTTATTTATTAATTTTTTTTTTTTACAATTTTACATCCAGCATATCTTTCAGAGAGAAAATTTGCTTGAGTGTGATCACAGCCTTGCAGTGGTTCAGATTATGAATAAGGGACAAAAGCAAAGTTATGTCCAACACTAACAACCACCCTTTGGATAAGACCGATTTATTATCATATTGGCGTTAGTCTATACTTTTCCTCCAAATTTTTGAATCAGAATGAACACTAATTTATTAGGGAGCAGACTTCATATATAAAATAATTCTATGAACTCATTACCCATAGATGAAATATGTGACATTATTATTATTATTATTATTATTATTATTATTATTATTATTAGTATTATTAGTATTATTATTGTTGTTGTTGTTGTTATTCTTTCACAAGAGATGCTTTGTTCATTTGGATGTTTGCCAACAGAACACCTGCAGAACAGCTTATCACCCTGGAGGTAACAGCTACTCTACACAGAGCACACTACTCTCCTCCACATGACCAAACAGTCAAGGCAAAGAAAATGTGCTCTCTCTTTATCCTCTTCAGTCTCTCCCTCGTACTGTCTCACGCTTGCGGGACAGGAAAACAATGTGAAATATTCCAAGGCCAACCTGGTGCATGAGCAGATAAAACCCAGGTTCCCAGACTATGATGAAAAACAGTTTCTGCCACCGTTGGACGTACAGGCCCCTGATTGTCAGTAGCGCACACGTCCAGCTTCCTCTTCATCGAATCGGTCTGAACCGGCGACGGCTTTGTAAACCAAGTCAAACCTGGGGGTGCCGATTGTGTTCTGTCTGCTGAATTGTCGCTCACAGCCTAACTGCGGAACCACGATGCTGTCTTCGCTGTGCATGATGGCCGCGATCTTTGGCTTTCCTCTGAGAGAAGCGTTCGTCCTCCATCCCTCCCGAGAGGAGCCTGCAGGAGCCATCTCAGACGTGCCGGTTGGCAAGGTGAACAGGTGAGATTCACACTTCCTTCTGTGTACTCATCAACTCAATAACATATCCTCTCAGAGGTGGGCAGGGGTGTGAGTGAAAATTGACAGTGAAATGCAAATGGCTTGTTTGGGAATATGCTTTTACAAGCTTGTCATGACAAACGAACAATTTACTCAAGCTTTTCAGCATGCAGGCTGAAAAAAATATTGTGTGTTGTGTTGTTTTAAAAGGACAGAGGTAGAAAATAAAAGACAAAAGGCATTGCATAGCACTACAGCATATGAATGCATACAAGTCATTGTTTTCTATGTTGTGTGTTCTGTGATCTTTACTTTTGTGTGTTTTCACCTACCAGGGCCTTGTACCACATTTACTAATGGGTTTACATGAATTAAAACCTCACATTAAGATTGAGGTTACTCGCAAAAAGATTTTTTTAAAGGAGTAGTGCACTGTACACCTTATCTAGAGGAAACTATAGTGTTACAAGTATGTGTGGTCTAAATTCTTCCAAGTAAACTAGGTAATGCTACAACGTTGCACATTTTAGACAAAACATAGCAGAGATGCATTTGTTTTTGGCCAGAATATGTATGTAATAATCTGCAGTTCAAAATCCACAATGTGGTGCAATACAGTACTGTGGTGCAGAGTACTGGAGAGTTTTGGAGTTTCAATCCATATGACACAATAACTATGTAACTGTATGAATTATTAGGTAAACCAAATGCAATTACCAAATGTTCAAGTAAGTCATTATTTCACTATATACAAAAAGTTGTAAATCTGAAATTTCTTGGCCTTCCCTGGTTAAAAAATATGTTTTAAGGAAATAAGCACATTAGTTCTATAACACACTTGAATAGTCACTGTGGGTCTGCTGCCATCTAAGATCTTTCTTTCAGGTCTGGGAGCTGAAAGAAAGATTGAGAAATATACCAGCCTAGCGTATATCCTGTATTAGAGTCCCTGAGAGCTTGGTGTTGACTATGCCTGCCAAGACCTAATAAGTTACAATGGGAACAAACAGAGCCATGGTTTCTTCCAGTACCTTCTCTGGCAACTGCTGTCTTCAATGGAACAACGGTTACATTGTGTTCTTGCATGGCATGACAATCAATTTTTCACAGACTCTGATGTTTTTGGCTTCTTTAATCCCCTAACCTTTATGCCACAAAGACAGGGTGCCCTTGCTGTAGAAGCGCAAACAGAATTCACAGGACTATGATTGAAGTTATAGTGAGAACTTTTTAAATGTTCTGTTCCCTGCCCTTTTGATTCTTATAATTCCGCTCCATTAAAATGCAATTTGTCTAGCATGCAAACAAACTATGTGACTACAGAGCCATAACAACAAAAATTGTTATTGTCTAATGATATAATGAAAGGTCTACGTATCATTCCCACTGATCTGCAAAAGGAAACAAATCACTATAGAGCTCTGTCCTTAATTGTGATGCAATTAATTTTAAGTCGGCCCTATCCACCTCAGATTTTGCTCAAAGTTAAGGACAAAACAAAACAGAGCAAGTTTGAATGTGTTCCAAAACACTGGTGCAGAGGTTTTGCATGGGAAACCTGAGGTTTGAGACTCCACTGTAACTGGTTGCCTACATTAGTCTGAGAAATAGGGCATTGCTCCTTGCCCAGCTGGTAATTTGGAGCTATTTAATGATATGAAGAAATTCCAGATGATATAAAATGACTGCAGCACCACAGTGAAACAAAATAATGATTGCTGAACAAAGAAGAACAGTCTGTCTACAATTTTGTAAACACAAAGTTCAGTTATGTGTCAAATATGAATCCTCGAAGTACAGATGGCTTTTTCCACTAAAACAATTCCAAGACTCATACTTATCTTCTGCAGTCATGTGAACGTCAAGCAGTTCCCACACTGAAATGTTTGGTTTTTAATATCAATATTTTACCAGGGAGTGCTTTTCACCAAGAATAACCAGTATAAGAAGTATTGTTGTTGGAAAAATACCAAAGCTGCCAGATGTTCACAGGAAAGATAACACATTTCTCCAGCTCATATTTCTCCAACCTAATTTTCCTCTATGCATTCAACATACTTTATGTATGCACTTTTAAATATAGGAAAACTTGAATAAATTTCTTGCATAACATTATTGTACAGCATTGGCAGCTGAACTTAGATGGAGCCTGTGTTATGCTGTTAAGTAGGTACATGCAAAGAAGTTTAAACATGATTGGAAATCTTGGTGAAAAAAACTGAAAAGCATCAGTTTGCCATGGGAATTGGTTAGCTCTGAGCTGAGATAACGATTGCTGCCAACAACTGCAGTTGTGTGGCATGTAAATGTAATTTCTCACTTTGGGTTGACATTGCAAATGATCTCATCAGTCCAGTATTGTTTTTTAACATACTGTAACACAATATCTATTTCATTTTCGAGAGGTGCTATAGAAAGCCCACTGGTTTGTCATTTTTGTCCCTTATTTATATTTTATCCCAATTTGACATGGACAAGCCCATCTTTGCAATGCTATAGCTGATCATGTGTCACCCAGTGGGACTCTTGGCCAGACATGTGCCTGCACTGAAGACTAGGTCTGTAGCTGGGCATGCCTGCTGTTTTCTGCATTTACACTATAATATGACAGTCTGACATATGTATGTATGTATGTATGTATGTATGTATATGTGTGCATATATGTGTGTGTGTGTATATGTATGTATGTGCGTCCATGTATGTGTGCATGTATGTAATGTATGTATGTACCTGTATGTGTCTGTGTATGTATGTATATGTGTGCATGTCGTATGTGTGTGTGTGTGTGTGTGTGTGTGTGTGTGTGTGTGTGTTTGTGTGTGGGTGTGTGTGAGTGTGTGTGTGTCCGTTTGTATGTATGTTTAACTTACATGTTTACTTACATGTTCCTAGATGCCAGGGGGAGTCACTTCAGGTCATAAAGCAGAAGCTGTTGGAGGCCCTGAACCTGGATAGGGAGCCTCAGGTTTCCAGGACTGGACTTGGCAGGTTTAGGGAGCAGTGGAAAGCGGTCTTAGGAGACACTGCCCACAGCTCACCGAAGTCTCAGGAATTCACTGGTAAGGCCAAACCAGTCATCTAGGAAATGATGAACCAATCACACCAAGTTTCACAAATGTAACTGTAAAAGAAAAAAGGTTGTGTTAGTAAAAGAAGAATCCTGAAAGATCAGATAATACAAACTTTTATGTCACTATTTTTCCCCACCAGTGTTGAATACAACCTCCACACAAGAGTCCACTGGGACCCGAGATGAGACCAACAGTACAGGCTTGCAGTGCTGCCAGCTGGCTTCACAGATCTTCATAAACGGTTCAATATGCTTCATTTGCCTTCATTTCTAAAAAAAAACAAAAAAACTTCTACATGATCATCAAGCCTTATGTATCTATAGGAGTGAAATGGCATAAAAATAATATGCTTTTCATATGTGTTAGCCGCCATCAATTTTATTAAAACCCAAAATGAACAATTATCACGGCCTTTGCACATGTTCTGCACCATGCAATTGGACAAGCTACCTGATGTTGTTTCTGTCATGGTAACAATAATCTTTAGTTTCTGCACTCCTTGGAGATAATTTAAATGCCGACTTCCTTTGATCCAGTCAAGCCTCTCTGGCCCGAGCAACACAAATGATATTTAAATGCCAGAACAAATTTTCACCTCTTCCTTGTATCTGTTGCTGTGAGGTAATTTAGCATTGAATGCTCGTCACAGCCATCCCTATTTCCTTTCTCTTAGATCTTGGTTGGGAGAACTGGATAATCTTTCCAGATACCTTCACCTACACCCAGTGTGCAGTCTGCGACCCCCACCTGGACCCAAAAGCTCCAAAGTGTCGAGCAAACAGCCCCCCTGAGCCAAACACCCCTTCAAAGGTACAGTGCTACATTTCTAAAAGTCACTAAAAAGACCAAGTCAAAACTGCTCAAATATTATTGTCAACACAGAAGTGTGAATGCTTTGCAGCTTTCTGTACCCTCATACCACTAAGGTGAAGATCACTGGCGATAGTAAAGGCCAATGCATAGCTATCTCGTAATCAACACAAACAAATGCTTTCATCACCACAACAGGGTCTTGTAGGCATAACGTGTATAAAGCAATGCTTCACTATTGCACTACTATCACGATTGGATTTTGCAGTATCAGACTCGTTTAGTGCGTTTGAGATTTCACATGCAGCATAGCCAGCAGTGAGGTGGGCCTGTTCCAGCCAGAGCTTCCAGGTTTTTCCTTCAGTTATCAGTGCTTTGTCTATGTGGGTGATAACACAGGATGCACCAGAGCTGGGCCAAGAATACCTGTATTTGAAATTATATTTGAGAATTCCAACTTGTGCAATTAGTTGAAGTAGTCAAACAAATATTCTCCACTGATGTAAATATTTTAGCAAACATTTAGAGGGCCTCAGTGTTTATAAATTTTCACAGCAATCACACAGACAGTAGCCACAACATGAGCTAAAATCATATGCAGCTATTTTAGATTATTCACTGTAACTATCATTTTTAATGTTTTTACGTAATGGAGTGAGAATTTAAATGTTTATATTTCTACTCAGACTGCACGTGTAGCTACCTACCTACCTATATTCTGCACTGCCTTGTGTTTTATCTCAAACCTTCCATAATTATTGAGTGTGTTATCTGTAGTTGTAGTGTCTCTAATATATGTTTCCCACACTGCAATCCCTGTGTTCAGTGCTGCCAGCCAACCTCCCATGTGATGGTGCCATTCTTCTACTTGGATGAGCTCAACACGCCAGTCATCTCCTCTGTGGCCCTGACCAACCAATGTGGCTGCAAACCAGGATCATACATCCAGGATGCACAGAACTGAATAACTGCCTTCCACTAAAACTGGTTGTATAAAAAATCAACTCTCACACAACATATAATCAGTGGTGGAAATTCCACGGATCAGAAACTAAAAGTCGTGCCACGTGTTTCTTCCATTCATGAACTCAGCCAGCTGATTTCACTGATTAGTTCTACCTCCTGGCTGAAGAGGTGTGCTAGTGTAGCAAATCCAAGTGACTGGAACAAAGTACTGGGGAGGACTTTTACTTTCTGAGCCTGGATTTCCACCTCTGGATGTAGTATGTATACAGACACAAAAGGCCACACCCTTTAATACATGGAAGTTCTCCATTGGGCAGGGGTGGGGGGTGGGGGTTAACTGTTTAAAGGCACAATTCCTTTGAAATGTAAATATCTTCAAATCCACTATCCACTTATAAGGTGTTCAGTTTCCCTGCTTCTTGTGATGTTTTTATATTTTGTATGCCATACTAATAATGAAGAGATCAGATGTGGCCAGAACAGAGGCCAGAGAGGTATTTCAGATTTGATTAGTTAAATGGTGATGCATACATTTAACCATTTATTGTACAGATGTTTCTTCCAACCTATCTTGAAAACTTTATTGGTGTTAGCCATGTATGTTGTGTTGTGTTTCCTGGGGCTTATGTTGGCAAGGCACACCCTACGCAGGTTGTATCTGGATATAAACCCCATGTTTGTTCCAGGTCCCACATGTTCTGTTTGTGCTAACTAGAATGTTTGTTTACCATATATTTTACCAGTGTTACCATATCAGATTTTTAAAAAACCATTTACCCACCAGTGTTTGACAATAAATATACTATTTTCTTACATATATATTTATCTGGATATTACAATTTGAAATATGGTGATGTATACAATATTAGTGATGTACTAACAACCATTGTCTTCATATTACTAACACATCTTTATGTAAATCAGATGTTATCTTGAAAAAATAAACATACAGCATGTTCCTTTTGTTCCTGTATTTATATTCACTGCTTGCAGTTGCAATTAAATACAATTTAAAACCAATTTACAGTAATTTCAGCCATGGCTGATATTGGACACACAAGCCTCACACACACAGTGGCTATGTATGAACTACAAAAAGGTGAACCATACAATTCACTGACTTTTAATATAATACATTGAGTTATTGGGTTTTTTTTTTTCAAAAACAATAACTGAATTCATTGTGAATGAATAAAAACAAATAGCCTTTGTATCCAGCTAAAGATTAGGGAAAAATTATACTTTATGAAAGGTAATTAAGTACCTGTACTAATCATCACAACCAAGTCAGAATTCTGAATGAGATTTAAGTTTGACATCTGGAAAAAAGTTTGTTGTGAAAATATTTTTTTATATATTTTCAAGTTTTTTTTCCACACAGTACAAGATAAAAACATCTCCCATCACACAGTAACCTCCAACGGTTCACTTTCTCAACACCAGCCAGTACCGCCCCTTGAAATTTAACTTAAGTCAAAAAAAAGGCCCCACCCATTATCCCAGGGCCTCTGGACGTTACAAAGCATGACACCATTCACAAATATAATGTAAGGCTGCCATATTCCGAAAAAGAAATGTTCCGAGGACCCTCTGAAGGGAGTATAACATCTTCTCTGTATTATGCTGTTGCTTGTCTCTTCTGCAGTGGACATGAAAGGGTGAGGTTTCCGAATCGCGGCTGACTGCCTGCCAGACGGCATAAAAAGTGTGCCTGCCTCTGAGACTGAAAACTCAAACCCAGCCTGTTGCGCACTTCAGAAGGGGCAACCGGGGAAACCAGCACATGGATACGCGTTCTCTTTTCACATTTGGCTTTGCATTCCTTTTTTGATGTGCACTATGGAATTGGGATATTTCCAGCACATGACACCAGTAGACTGAAGGACTGATTAAAAAAAAAAAAAAAAAAAAAAAAAAAAAACATTGATCTGCAAAAAAAGACTAACTTGCCCGTTCACTGTTACGACCTGATCTAAACGATTCAAAATCAATTGTCTTTAACATTGCACTGGGTCAGAATGAAAGTATCTGGGCCAGCTGGGCTGTACTTTATGGTACTGCCAGCGCTTATGGTGATTGCGCTGACTTTGGACAACAGGAGGGAATATGGAGAGAAGGACCATCCTCTGACACAGGAGCCCAGAGAGACAGACCCTCTGTCGGGATGTGTGCTGAGCTGCACTGCACACACTTACAGACAGCTGTGGGACCGGAGAGACACACAGACAGTGCGGTTCCATCCTGCAGCGGCAGGTGGGTACCCAACAGCATGACCAGATGAACACTTTAAAAATTCAAGATTTGATCATGTAGAAGGTTAATATTTAAAGCACCTTAAAAAATGTGAACCTGTAACTATGCAAAACCAGTTTATTTTCAGTCTGCAATAGCACTGTCACAAAATCTACTAGTATTTTGGTGTTGTAAAATATATACAGTGTGCTATTGTATTGCGTATATGAATAACTTTAATACTGTAGGGCCTAATTCAGAATTCAGAAAGCAGAGATTGGCTGAGCCCTTTATATTGTAGGCTACTTTAAATGTAATAAAATGAGGTGCGGTGTTCATCACTCAGTTCAGGTCATCCACCATACCAAACACGGTTTTAATAGAAGTAAGGCACCACTGTTAATATGTGAACAATTACGGCAGAATATTAAACTCACAGCGTTTTGCATAGCTGTTGCTAAATTACGACGGTGGTCGAATATAAGCCAAGCTAATTCAACCTATTGCAAAGAGACTGGTTTTGTGTCATCAGCGTTTTCGTGGCAGACTCCCTGACAATTATTTGTTAGTAAAAAAAAAAAACTTTCTGAAAAATGTATATCAGATTAAAAACCTCGCTGTAAACTATTCTACAGGTGAACTTGGAGACCATTGCTGGTCCACGCAAATCAAGAGTGGTTCGGGAGAGCGCCTGCAGAATGCCTACATTGTGCTACCTGTCGATATGGCAAGTGGTTTGGAAGCATCACTGCGATTGCAGCCCACCTTCCCACACCAGCTCAACGAACTGAAGGCGTACCGCGGTCTGACAGTAGTCAGTGAAAACTGCGGCCTCCGCTTCGATGTCACCGGACCCTTCGCCTCCAGCATGACCTCGCCCACGTTTTGCGTTAAGATAATGCCGCTGGGAAACAGCTTTGTGAATGATCTCAAGTGCCCACCTTTTCTGGTCACTGTTTGGCTAAGGGAGCACCACTCACCAACTTAACCACACCGTTACCCACACTGATACTGCCGACTGGACTGGAGCGGTCAAAACGTTGCTGCGGAAAACGTACAACTTTGCTGAATACAGTGGCCTACGTCATTAATTGCAAAAGGATGGTGTTCAAATACTTGTCGCATACATGATATTTCAAACTGTGCATTATAAAATAAATAATAGTTTATTTTGTAGATACGGTGAGATATGCAGTCTATATTCTGGAATTCAGTTTGGTTACGTTATATTTTTGTGAGGCATTCTATAAAACATCTAATAGAGATATATTATAGTGTGACTCCACTATCTAAACCAAAAAACATTCAAAAGTGTAACTTGTAGGCTAGGCTACTATGGGAAAATTCCCAGAGATTCCATTTTAAATTCTACCGCACATATTGATGTGATAACAGACATGTTGCCTATTCTTCGTCACTGGTGATGGACGATAGTACAAATTGCTGCTGGCCCTGAAATGAACAGAAATAGTGTATCATGTTGCTTTGTGAAGCTGGACAGTCTGATAGAAGCAACATTTTGCCTACATCGCCATCAGAAAACGTGACATGGACATGGAGAAAATCAAGATGTTTAAAGGCTCAAGGAACATCGATTTTGAGTGTATCTTCTTCATAACTGCTTAGCAATCACAGCACACGGACGGAAGAAAACCTGTTGGAGGAAAATTTATTTCTGCTAAAATACCAATGTTTTCTGCGTAAAATAATTATGAATAATTGAACGATAGTAGAATCTTATATTTCTCATAGTGTACGGTGCAAGGCTTCGATTACGGTTATGTTTAAGCATTAGCTACAGTATGTCCTTTTAATATAGCTTACATATGTGCATTACTGATTTATATTTAAAAAAATACAATAGAAATTGTTGCAAAACAATGAGTAATCTTTTTAAAGATTGTTTGTTAATGTTCATTAATGCTAATGTAGACAGAATATAGTGTGACTCCACTATCTAAACCAAAAAAAAAAAAAAAAACATTTCAAAGCTTAAAATGTTCTGTGGGAATTTTTCCCGATTCTATTTAGAATATTGCAATGCAATCTACAATACAGAGCAGTAGAGGTTTTGTTCGGAATACATAATTCCCCCCGAAAGAATAATGCAATGGGCCCCTTAGTGGGCATTAAGCATATTGCAAATCATTTTTCCCCCAACCCCTGGCCCCCCACACATTCTAACCCCCACTTGTTGCCCTTTGAATTATTACCACCTTTATCACCACTTGGACCTCTTCATATGGAGTTCTCAATGTATATTTCATTTTTTCACATTTGTAAAAATACATCATGAATAGAACTAGTAGGCCTACAAGTGATGAAGTTGCTTCCTTCACATTTAAAACCACCTTGGGAGGAAAATGACAAATATTATGAAGCCTGTAATATAATTTGGATCACTGCACAGTAAATTGTCCAGTGTTATTTGAACTCTACATTCTGGTAGAGTCAAATGTTATCTATTAAAATTGTGATTAACACTGAACATTTTACTGTGTAGGACACAGATACAAAGCATAGATTCTAAATAGCAAGAAACAATGGAAATGCATTTTTATGTCTATAATTTTTAGCAATTGATATCAGTATAATGAAAGCATATTCTTTAAATAAATATTTTTGTTTTGTTAATTGGTGTGTTTTATACTTTTCAATTTTGGCAGTTGTCCAAAACAACTGAAGCAATACATTATTTTAAGATACACATCAGAAGAAGGATATTAAAAATTCAGAGTCACTGAACGTTCCTTTTTATGCTTAGTCAGATGAATCCTTAGGATGTAGGCCGGTGTATCATGATGGATATGTGGATGCTGCCCAACCAGGCTGTCTACTAAAACATACACATACACACATACTCACTCACTCACTCACTCACGCACGCATGCACGCACACACACACTCACTCAGCCACACACACACACAGATAACCAGTCACCTGTGCGTGTGCATGTGCGTGTGTGTGTGCTAACTACCTTTAAAGAATATATCCCTTTAGTTTAACAAAGGATTTGAGTTAACTTGAGCAATTTAATCTTCAGAAAAGTTTTTTGTTTTACAGTGTACAGGAGAGTAAATCTTCAGTTATACTGATTCAACGAAAAGGTGAAACTGACAAAGATAGTAGGGCTAAAGCTTTCACAGTTTCTTCTGTTACATTTCCAAATGTAGCAAGTCATAAATGGTTTTTCAAAAATATGGAAGTCTTCTTGCGACTCCCTCTAGATCCCACAAACCTGTATGTGGTGTTTTTCAATAATGCAGGTTGTTTTACTCCAGAGGCTGAACTACTGGCCAGCAAGAAACCAAGGGCCAAGTTACATGAACAAATATAGGAAAACAAGGGTAGCATTGATTTGGAGTAATGCCTACTTAGTTGTGTAAAACATACTGAAAATTTAGTTCTCACTATTTATTTTTCAACTTAATCTTTTATATATCAATGACTTATAAAATGCATGCAGGCCTATTTTTATTTTAATTTTAATTTTTTACAGATGTATGGATTATATCCTTGGAGAAGTAACTTGGCTTTGTTACATTTAAATGTTTTTTTTTAATAAAAAAACAACCTTAAATGTCTTTTTGAGTTATCCTTAAAATTGCATTGTTTACTCTAATTAAAATGTTAATTTGATGTGCAGGAAGATATTTAAATTTCATATACATTAGACAAAACTTCAAAAACACTCTAAAGTGGACTGAAGATCCCATTTGGATGGTGAACTCCATCTCAAAAATTTGCAACCACAAGGGTTATTTTATTACTATACACAAGATGGCGATATATGGCCATGTTTCCTGTTATGTGCCATAATGCATGTTGTCTTTTCGTTGCCATGCCAAACTATGAGTGTGTATGTGTGAAATAAGGAATAAGAAATTGATATTTGCTCAGATGCCATATTTATTCGTTGAGTGTGAGTATTACACATCTGCACAGGCTCTTAGATGTACATTTGTGCAAATAAATTTAAGCAGATGAATTCATTTTTCATTGGCACATGTTAACAGAGACATTCACTGAAATCTGAGCTTTTTAATGGCGCTTCATGATATTATTATTAAGGCCATGGACTTCACCTTAACATTAGACCAGGGAAACATTTAACCTGTATTCAGTCTTTATCTTCAGGGTGACACTGAAGGCAGTGGAATTGCAGTAATTAGTAGTAATCAGTGAAAGCAATGCAAACAAGTATATAATTAAGGACCAGCTGAAAGCGTATGCTTCTGAACTAACATTGCTTCTGGGGAGTGCCAGCAAAATAGCATGGAGGCTCTAATTATGTTCTTTCAAGTTTTTTTATTTTATTTTATGTTCATACCAAAAAGAAAAAATCTTTCATTTAATTTGTCCAGTTTTTATAGGACCGTGTAGGTTAAACAGGTAAGCAGCAGGTCGTCCTCTGAGGTGAGGAGCCATAAGTTTTATATTAAAGACAATAACATTAAATCATTGCTAAGGGCAAGGGCTCGGGTTCTTCTGATAGACACAAAAGTGTGGCCAAGCCTCTCCCTCATGAAACAAAATGCCAAAGTGAGATGGCAACAGGGGTGTAGCAGGGGTGTAAATTCTGGGCCCTATACATAAGCAGTCTCTGTGGGCCCCCTTCCTCTCTTGATCCATGTCTCTCATGCATAATTTTAGGCTTTACGAAGGCCCTCCCCTCATTCAGGCCCTGGGTAGTCAGTACCACTTTTCCCCCCACTACAAAAGCCCTGGATGGAAATATAAATCAGGGAGTATACGGAGTTAGATGGAGGCTGAACTCTAAACGTCGCAACCCTACTCCCTGCTACACTGGCAAAGTTAGGCTTACAGAACTTCTATTCACGACACAACTCCAGCAGAAAGGCCACGAAGGACCCTTATCTTTCAGTGGTGTAGTTTCTGCAAACAACTTGAACAGCTACCAGAACTTCAGGGAGCATCTTACTTTTCTCCTTGGGTATTACTTATGCCACGTTTCTGCCACGTTTGCCCAGTAGGCTTGTTTTACATATTTGTCCCACACATATCAGGAGAGACAGAAACCAATTGTTCATTATGAAAAAAACAAACACTGAATAGTGCCATATTTGCCCACCACTCCCATAATTCAGAAATTCAGTCCACAAGCGAATGATGAACTTCTTAATTTGGGCATACACATTTGATAGATATTTACTAAAATGAGAATAACCTTTACTGGGTGGAAATAAAACCAACAGGTGAATTTTTAAAATGTAACTAAACTCAACTCTTGGGTTATCATGCATTACAATAAAATAATCTCAATAACCATGGAGAGGTGACATTCACAGCCGGAAAAACAGGGACATACTCACTTGTTAAACAAACCCTTGGACCATTTTGGACTAAGTGCCAATGGATTCCACCGCCATGGATGTAGTGCATTACTGTACTGCTGGATAATAAGTATTCCAGTACTGTGATTATAAGCTTGCTAGGGATGGTGTCCTATCTGAGCAGGTGTTGTGAAAAAGGATGTAGGCCAGTGTAACAAGGGGAACACTGCTGCATCTGTGCCTCAATAAAAACACAAAGGACTGGGAGATAGGGGCACATAGATGAGTGCGGACACACAATATGACAAATATATGTGTTTTCACTAATGTCCCCCCTCCCTGACAGATACTTGCTTCCTATAAATATGTGCAGCTATCCTGCACGTCAAAAGTCAAGTCAGTCTAATAAAAACCATCTACATTCTATTACAGTAGAAAGTATTCTATTCCAGGTGATTTTACACTAAGGATTTTGTTGTGTTGGATTTAAAGCAGGTGTAAACAGTCAGATCTATCCTCCACAAACCATTAACTCTAAACTAAGATGTCATTTGTTTAAAAAAAAAAAAGAGCAAAGAAAGAATAAAAACCTGATTATATTCTAAGTGTAATAACATATGCGGTGTAATTGGATATTTCCAGATAATTATAAAGGTGAGAGGTTGCATGAAATATAGTGTCCATCGATGGCTATTTTGTCTGTCTGAAATGCATGCGTGTGTGCGTGTGTGTGTCTGTATGTGTGTGTGTGTGTGCATGCGTGTACATGTGCGAGGTGGGTGGGGGTAAGTGTTGCCTCTGTCTCTGAAGGTTACCTGCTGCTACTGCTGTCATGTGGTGCCGTGTCTTTTCTGCCACACCTGCAGTTGGCAACAACTCCAGAGACACTGGGATTTCAGTGTTGATGTAGCAGCATGCAATGTACTTAACAGGCCACTGACAATACACAGTAAAATGTCCAGTGTTAATTCAACTCTGCTGGTGGTGGGTGAAGGCTGATAGTCAATCCATTAGTCAATCCATTAACTTGAGATGTCCTGTTGGTACTTCAAAGTTAAAATTGAAAAGGGAATTTGGCATGGTGAGGGTGTTGTTGACTTCACAACTACTGATCTACAAACAATATACTTTTGTATTATGGAATAAAAACACCAGAAAATAGCAGGATACATTTAAAATAAAATCTAGCACACACAGAGTTGTGGACAACTTACTCAACATTAAAAGGGGAAACAGGGTGTCTGCATAAACTGTGAGATGTGCACACTTTCTCCACAAACATAATACCGACATACCGACAGTTCATATTCGGACCCTTGAACCTGAACTGAAATGTTAATCTCGTTTATAACTGTTAATATAGAAACATTAGGTGAGGTGAGAATTTATAAGCTGAAAACTAAGCTTACATTGTCATTAAAAAGCTTATTGCACTTTTAAAAATACTGTTTGGAAACAATATAATGTGATAAAATGCATCTGTAACAACACTGTTCACCCAGGGATCTTTGAATATTTACAGTGAGCATGTAACTCACCTAGTGTACAGTGCTACCATTGTCTCATGCGTGGTTGTGACACACCACTACATAAAGCATACTGAAGGTGTATAAACATCAATGAATTAAACACATTTCGGTTTGTATTAAATGTTTACTGTGAATGTTGAAGCAATTTCTCTTCAGTATTGGCTGATACTTTAAGTTCTTTAGTTTGTTGGCGAAATGGAAGATATCACTTTTCAAAGATGAGTGTGAGGACCTGTTTTTTTCATTCCATTGCATCTAATAATACACATAGATGGTACTCACCCCTATACCACATATAGGCCACTAGACCCCTCCCCCAAATGGTCACTGGAAATGGCATCACTCATTAATGTCTCATATGCAGTACTGTATACTGGGAAAGGGATCAAACACTTGCTTTCTTTGCAGGAATGTTTGGTTAGTTATCATTGACTTACATATTTTTCCCATTTAGGGCCTTGACCAGAACTTTCAAAGGGGAGGAGGGGCTCACGGCAGAAAAAGGCCACTAGCATGTATGCATGATTGCATGTATGAACTGTCTACAACCATCAGGCAATAACTTAAATAGGATAAACATTTTTGCTCATGTTGATTATTCTTGATTATCAAATAACGTTTCAAAATCGTTTTACCACACACTGCTGTAGGACTGGATTGGCGATTGAAATATTACAGCATGCATTTGGCGGCCAGCTGACTAAAATGAGCAAAGGAAAAGTTATGTCACATGAATGCTGTAGGAAAGCTTCAAACTTGGTGGTTGACCAGCTAGATAAATACTGCAAATGACATAAGAAACCCACACTTCCACATATGGTGAAAATATGTGGCTGCCAATTTTGGAATCTGTTAGATGTTGTGCAGATTCAAAATTTTGTTTCAAAAAAGCAATATCGTACATTTTATTCTAGCTTTAATCTAAAACAACCCATGCAGTATTGATTTGCTGAATGTTTAGATAGACTTAAAAGCAGTAGCCTATAAAGCAGTAAGACCACTCTGTGAGAATACAATAGAAATTATTAAAATAATAGCTGGACAGATGATTATCAAAGCTAAATGGCATATGCAAAATAAAATTGTCAGTCTAAATTTAACAAATGCGTAGGCCCAGGTTTAGGTCCATATACGTCCATCGACACCGCTCTAACACATTAGGTGTAATCCAATTCGACAGATGTGTGAAAATTATCTGCATCGAGGCTATTCTGACGGCGTAATTTAATGATGTGTCGCTGTTGACGGCCAGTATACCCAATATAAACTAATTATGCATTACAAGGGAAATTGGCCTCCGTTTTGGCATCTTTTTTTTGGTTTTGTTTTTTTACCAGAAAGGGTAAATGAGTTCTCAAACTCAAGGCTCCTTAAGTCAGTGGATTTGCAGACGACTCTATTGCACCGACTCCCTGTCCCCGGCAATAGTTTTGCTTGCTTAGACAGAATAACATGTCCATAATAGGAATGGAGTGAGCGTATACCATTTTTACTTGGAGGGGTGTTACAGGGCAAAACTTTGTTTTCAAACTTATTATAGGCCTATTAATTTGACGTCCCCGGACACTTACATGAGAAATTATACCGAGAAAATACGTTTTGTGCTGGCTGAATACGATTTCCCATTCTGTTTAGCCTTTGCTATTTGTTTAGTGCTGGCCAGCAGTCTGTTTTTATAGCTGATATAGGCAGCAGATTAGAAACAGCCGGAACCCCGTATGGCTGTCTGAATAGAACACCCCTCTCTGTCCTAGGATTGAGATCAAGATCCTACAAAAAGTAGCGACCTATGTGAGATCAAAAATAGTTTGCAATGAGGAGGTACTTATTTCATTTGATATTCGTCTCGGAAACAATGTGAAAACAGCACGGGTCATCATTAAACGGACTGTCAGAAGCCCATGGCAAGCAGCTTTAAATTTGGTTTATGAAGCGTACCATGGCTGCTCGATCAAGGTAAGTAGCCAGCTAGCTGGCTAATAAATCAATTCAGCAAGCAACTAGCTAATTGATTACATCCATGAAGTTTTGTTTGCAGAAACAAACATGCGTTCCTATGTTTTATTTTCGTACAAAGTGGTCAAAATATTTTATAAGTCGGTGACAACCCTAAGCTATTGTGGATATACAAATATTGTTGAAACGAATCGTTTGAGTGGCTTCTTAGCTAGCAAGCTAGTTAGCTTGGACATAGAAGCACCTGGAAGCCTACTAGGCAGTTGGCTAGCTTTTTAGCTACACTTCCAGCTGTGCCGCGGTTTGATTTAGTTAGAGAACTGTACGCAAACGTAAAATATCTGGATTGGTTTATGTACTTGATCGATTATATCAAAAGCAGCTTCTAAGCCGTTTGAAAGCATATTAAATTGGTGCAAAAATGACGTTGCATGCATGTTTGTATTGTAATTGCAAAATGACTAATTTTCAGTGAGATATTGAACCAATTTAACTTAAAATTGAGATTCTTATGCTGCGTTTATGTAACAGGAGAAAACAATTGGCAAGTTTGTTGTTTTGTATTACGGAATATGTCAAGTTGACTAACGTTTAAATAGTTTCGTCTGTAAAATTACGTAAGGGTGAGCAACAGAAATATAACGCTTTTGCGTATCTATGAACGTTTTTTCTTCTTTCCAGTACTGTTTGCTAACTGTTTAGCGTTACTCCATATCCAATGTTAAGCTGCTATTATAATTATGCTATAATTCCATGATGACAGTGGGTGTATAACTAACTACAGCTATGTGGCTGCCTTTTTCTTGCAGTGGAGTGGTAAGTTAACTACATCAAAATTCTAAATCTGTTCTAAAACTCTCTTGCTTTCAATTATTAGTAGTGATTGTTGTCACCTTTAGAATGTTCCGTTGACAACATTCGAATCGCACATTTGATCTTTCGCAATTTGATCTTCCACTCCCTGCATACATACTGATCACGTCATCTACGATTTAAAACTATCAAATAGTTTTGGTGCTGAAAGTGTTGATCGGAAAATAAATTGATATCCTTAATTTAGAGCAGTATACTAGAAAAAAGTTGTATTTTTGGGGCGCATAATGGGCTACCATTCACGCCAATGCAAAGTTATTGTGAAATGGCTTCGTTTATCATTTGCAGAACAATCATTAGAATACCACACGATGCTGTTTAGCCACGGCAGACTTCAGGTCAAAGATGCATCTTCACAACCCAATAGCCTTGCAGAGGACATAACATAATGTGGGTTGGTTTAATATATTGTCTTCTGTTAGTCATGTCATGTATGCATATTAGTTGGCAACTGCGTCAGGACATTTTTAGTAATCAAAATCTTGATTTATGTAGTTCTTGGGCTTATGTATCCCAAGTCTGCCCTTTGAATATTACTTTGAAAGAATGCATGTTCCGGCAGGTTGTTTTTATTTTTTGAAATTTTGTTTTAGGCCTGCCTTGGGGTACCACTTCTTCCCATTGCTACTGTAAATGTTGCTGAAACTACAGAATGGTATTTTGACTGTCAGTAAGTGATGATACAAACACCTTGAGCAGGAGTCATGTAATACCCTGCTTTATAAGATAGTGCTCCCAAAATGTTCTGTTAGCACCACTGCATTCCCCCAACGATCAGACCAGTTATTTCTAGCCTAGAGGTTTTTCATTAAAGTAATATTCTCAAAGATTTTCATTAAGATAAATGCCTGTTAAGTCACTATCTATCGCCGAATTAGGTAACACGATGATTGAGCCTATTATTATATTAATTTATATTATTATTATAATTATAATTTATGATTAAAGAACTGGGTGTCTGTGGCGACATTCCCGGGAAAAAATAACAAGTGGCGCATAGTTAGTGACGCGTTTTCCATCACCCATCAGTGGTTGGTCCGCCAGAGAGAGTAGACGGAGCTAACGCAACAGGCTCGCTCTTCAACTCACTTGTGTGTGAGCGGCGTACTGTTTTTTCCGGTGTCTGCTAGCATTACAATAACAGAGGAAGGGGGGGTTTATGGAACCCTAAAAGGTTTTTGTGTAACATGAGAGGTCATATTATTTGTTGATGTAGATTTCGTATTACATTTGACGACAATATAACGTTACTAAATTACATGGCCTAGCTATTTGCACAGCTAACGCTAGCTACCGGACCATATCAAGAAAGGCAACATTAGTTTAGACAAAGTTGCGCACAGTAACCATCTCTCATAGCAGGTAACGTTGCATTAGCTAGCTAGCTTGCTAATGTAATTAACACAATCTAATGTCAGCTAACAATTAGAAAAAACGCTAAACGCTACCGACTGGTACCGACCTCGCAAAACGTCTCTCGAATGCAATGCTACCTTGTTGCAACGTTGCAATGTAGCTAACTAAAGGTCAGTTCAGATCAATGATTCGCAACAAGACGGATGCAACTTGCAAAATTCCAAGATGTCTGATTGTAAATGTTCTAACTGCACTTGGCGATTTGACAAGCTGGCTCTTTTGAAACCCCAGGCAAAGGCTTCAGATGCTGTGCAGATAACCAGTTAACACCGCAGCAATTTTCTCTGCAACATTCTAAAACAGTTTCGTCTCGTTGCGAATCATTGATCTGAACTGGTCTTAACGTTACCGTTATTTACATCATCAGTTCATCAGTATATTAAAATGATCGGAATAAAGCCGTCTTTACACAGAGCATTAACCCGGGGGATAGGTGGAGCAGAGCCGGTCTGATTTCAGTGTAAAGATGTTAAGTTGAAGAAAACTAAATAAAAAATAGAGATACATAATTGCACGAGCCACAGCGAACCCCGCGGATTCTTCTCTGTAGTGTAAAGATGTTCATACCGGGCAAAAGGTGGATAAAGAACGTCTGTGGAAATTGATCATCACTAATTCTACCCCAGGTCTGCTACAGAATTTTAACCCGGCTCGGCAGTGTAAAGACAGCTTAAGTTAGCCTAATGTTAGACAATGAATGAGTATGTACATAATGTTACTTTTATAACAACCATTTTTTATTCAGTAAATAGTATGTGCTATAGTTGGCGTGGCCCAGGTGCCAACTCACTGACGTCACACAGGCGACACTGGTTGGATCCGGTTGGATCTCTGGGAAGTGAGGTCCAAAAACACACCTGCAATTACCGCTTTTTGCCAAAGAGAACGAAACGGAAATCTTCGAGATTGTAACTTTAAATTAAGCTGACATTGTTATTAGCGAGGCTACTAATTTGACAAATTGATCACACCTGATGGAATCCATGGCGATGTTGGGTGAAGGTATATGATCATGAGGACAAAACCATTTAGCCTAACCCTCCTCTTATGTTTGGGGTCAATTTGACCCCATTCAATGTTTACTGTCTCTAAAAATATTGTTACCATACTTTTTTCAGCTAGATATTTCATGACTTTTCCTAACTTTATGGGGAAAACATGGCAAACATGAAATTAACTGAAAAAAATATTTTCGATGTCCTGTACACATGTTGTATGCATCGGTGTTGTTGGGGTCAATTTGATCCCAAGCTCTATTGTTAGGCTATATAAAACCATTATTTTGATCTTGTTTTTGTTGTTGGCTGAGGGCACTTTCACGTTAATTTGTGTGTGTGTGTGTGTGTGTGTGAGTGAGAGAGAGAGAGAGAGAGAGAGAGAGAGAGAGCATGCGTGTGTGTGAGGAGAAAACAGTTCCCACGAGATCTCTGATCATTCTCGCAACATGGGGGCGGGGGCAAACTTATAATAAGGGCTGCACACACAGCCCTCTAAACCATTTCTCTTTACATTTGTGCTTCAACTAAAGATTTTGAAAATGACCACCAGACAGAGGCCTATATTTTCTGCCACTGAGGTTCTGTCACAGATCTTGGAGGGTGAAAGTGATTTAGATGAGGATATGTCTGAGACTGAGGATAATGTTGAGGAGGACCCTGACTGTGTGGCATCCTCCTCTGATGATGAGAATGAAGCCTTTGAGATACCACATTCTGCCCCTCCTTTTGTTTCTCAACCACCACTAAACCATCCTGTCATGTCTCAACCACCAAAAGACCCTCCTGTCATCTCTCAACCCCCAAGAAACCCCCCTGTCATCTCTCAACCACCAAGAAACCTTCCTGTCGCCTCTCAACCACCAACAAACCCTCCTGTCATCTCTCAACCACCAAGAACTGACATGTTTACTTCCAAAAATGGAGAACTACCATGGTCTGGATCCCCAGTTGAAAGACTGGGTAGACTTAGTGCTGCTAATGTCATCAAAATGGTTCCTGGCCCCACCAGATATGCTAGCAACCATGCACAAGACATAGTCTGCATTTGAACTCTTCATAACACCATCAATGCAAAAGGATATTCTTGAGATGACAAGCTTTTCAATTGGAAAGAGCTGGATGTGACCCACTAGCAATGCTATATTGGGTTGCTTATTTTGGCAGGAGTGTACAAGTCAAAAGGTGAAGCAACAGCAAGCCTTTGGAATGCTGACACTGGTAGGGCAATTTTTCCAGCTACATGGTCTCTGGAGGCATTTCATGTTTTCTCCCACATTATACGCTTTGACGACAGGGAATAAGGCAGGGTTGACAGGAGCGTCACCTACTTGCACCTATCTCGTTTGAATGAAGAATTGATACCCACGGGTACCTAGTTGAGCAATCATGTTCATTTTTTTATCAAAACTCAATTCTGGTGACTAATTTACTTTTTATTGGTGTTTCTTCATTATTGAATAACTGTTATATGCATTGGTGTAGGAACCGGGGGGACGGGTGGGATGTGTCCCCCCCAATATTTGTAAAGAATCGAATTGTCCCCCCCCAACCATGACTGATCCCTCTCCCATGTAAAGCTTTCATACAATAAAGGCTTCAACAGCAATAAAAAATGACTTCAAAATTATGCGGAAAGGTCTGTAACGCCTGTAAACATAACGTGAATTATTGACCCCCCTCTTCACAGAGTAGCAATGGTTTACCCCCGTGGCCACGAGAAGTTTGAGCTTACGAAAGCACAAATGGGATGTGTAGTCAACAGTTAGAGGTGATTGCTCAAGCCGATCATACTATGGACTTCACTTCCCATAACCCTTATAGAAATAAAAATGGTAAGAAGAAACTTTAGGATAGCGCTTCCGATTTTGCTTGTGTCGAAAGTTCTGCGACGGAAACAGCAATAGATTTACCCACTAGCATCTGTCCAAAATGTAAACAAGCCAGGCAGTTTTCACCATAGACATAGGCTATAGCCTATAGCCTACATGTCTATGGTTTTCATGGTCGGGAAAACTTTTATGACAACGTCAGCTAAAGTCAGTTACTCACAGCAGTTGGAAAGAACGGTAACGGTAATCTTATATTTGTAACGTTACCTATCAATATGCCAGCTAACGTCATGTTAGCTAGCTAGTTGTCAATGAATAAACTATGATATCTGATAGTATGATACGTAGCTAGCTAGTTAATAGCTGTCTGTACACTGTCTGAACCTAGAAAACTACCTGGCAAGAGCTGCACTCGGTTGCTAAGCAGGGAATTAACGTGACTCCCCATGTTGCAGTGTTAGTAGTTAGTTTTGTGTAGCGTTATGGACACGTCTTGTAAAATCACAAAAGTTTGTTTTAGCTATCAATATCTCTTTTTTAACGTTAGCTCCCCAATATTTAGAACATGAGCATTTGTCCACCTGGATTTTGTGTTTTCCTTTACATTTCCACCATAAATTGATGCAGAAAAGGCACAAATTGGTGCATAAAAATTCACCAGAATGCAGGAAATGAAGTGTTTGACGCTCAAAATTTCCTGGGGGAGGACCCCCAGACCCCCACGTAATGTATCCCCCGCAGTGTTCAAACAAAACCTGCACCACTGGTTATATGTTACTTATTGATGTTCTGAAGTGTTTTCTGAACCTAAACATTTGAAATGTTACTGTTGAATATGTCAAATTGACCCCGAACATAAAATGTTACTATGCTTGATAATAAAAAGTGTGTTTCTTTCCAAATGTTATTTTTCTTCTTTAATGAGTACTTAATACCAACATAAGGCCCTGCAAACACCAAAACATACTTCGTTTTCAATTTTAGGTCAATGAATAAGATTGTACAGTCATTTGCATATTTCGAAATAGTCATATAAAATCAATACTTGATGTATAAGGGAAGGATGGGGGGAGTCATGTTTTATTTACTGGGCTATTAAGATGGTCAGTAGAAAGGCCTAAAGTAGCTGAGGGAGAAACATGGGTAACACTTTCAGTTACAATTATTTTCTGCAGATTTATATTGCTGGGGTGAAATTGACCCCAAACATAAAAGTTGTTAGTAAATTTGAACACAATAGGAGGATTAAAAATCGCTCCATAGGGGGAGCAATTGTGCCAATGCTTGGACCCCTCCCAACGCCGCTTGCGGCTTTAATTTTTCTTTGAAGTTGCCCAAGCTTATACAAATCAAACAGACTGGAAAAGTGGGGCTTCAACAAAGAGGGAAGATAAAGTATCAACAAAACATTTTAGCCTTACATTCTATAGTTTTATTATGGATTCATTGCATACAGTAGTTCATAATGAAGATGAGTAACTATTGTTTTTTATTTTAAAAGCATTTTTTTCAGTTTATAATTGACTTCAGTGTCACTGCAGTTCAGAGTAAGGATGAGTAACTGTGTTTTGATTTATAAAAACATTTTGTCAATATTTGAAACTTGATTTGACTGTTTATTCACCTCAGTGTTATAAGCCTGTTATGGCTATAAAACTTATAGGTCATTGTTTGTTAAATGCAGCTTTAAAAAGCTAATTACCTGTTTTTAAACTGGATTATTATTGATGTCATTGTAAAACCATGACTTTAATGCTTTAATATCTGAACAATATCTGTGCCAGTGATTATAATGGTAAAAATCTGGGATTTTTGTCATTTTATGCAGCTTCTGTGCTAAACTCCACCCACTTCCAGTTTATGCCATGCCCACTTCCGGTTTTTATCCAAATACAAATAATTTTGTTGGTTGAACAAATACAGATACAAATATAAATAATGGTATCTCCCTCCACCCCTAATACCTTGAGGCTGAAACGATGACAGAAGTGGACAGCATTGATTCTGTATCAAATTCTGTAAGTCGCATCGTGCATTTAACAAAATGAGGTGAAAAATGGCTTTAATCAGACTGAAAGCCGTCTGGCTAGCCTCGGCCCGCTTCAGCTGGTAACAGACAACGAAATAGGCTAAACCTGGCATGAAAGCCAACCCCTAGAGTGGTGTAATTTCATAATGGATTTGAAATTCATTCTTTTTTTTTTTTTTAGGTGTAAATATCGAAAAACAAACCGATGAATTGGAATGCTTGACACAACAGAATACTGAAAAAATAATTTCAGTTATGGGTTTTACGTTTATGGAACGAATACTTTGCTTTTTTTTTTACATGATATCAGAAGTGCTTGCAGTTGACAGTGTGCTGAAACAGATTTTATTGCAGACTTTAGGCAGGGCTAAACTGTGGCTATTTGCTAACCTTGCACATCCTTCATCCCGAAAGTGAAGTACAGCCAAAATTCTCGTGTTAAACTGGAAGTGAATGAAACAATACCTGCTGCAGCAAAAGCACACTAGTTTTACATTTCTGGTCTCCATTTTAACATTCATTATTTATTACATTTTCTTGCTGTGCAGTACAATTAAGTGACATTGACAGTCTACAGAAACGCTTGATAAAATGAGGTATAAGTCTCCTTTAAAGAAGCCTGTTGCTCTCAACCTGTTTGATTTTTGTTCTTCACCCTTGCAACAAGGGATCATTGCAATGTAGAGGTGAGTTCTGCAGTTCACCAGCTTAATGTATGGACTTTTCCACAAGCCTTCATCGCACATCTAGTTCAAACATTGTGTGATGTTAATCAAGCAGAATAAGTGAACATACTGAGAACAATGCAGAGCAGTGCAGGATACAGCCAAATCTTGCATGTTTTTCTGGCCACATGGATAGTATTTAAATATAAATATTGAAATGTATTTTTCCATTGAATAATTTTATATTCTATATTTTATATAGCAGCCATGTGCTTGCTGAACTGTCATTTTGGATGGGGGTGGGGTTGTTTTAATGGCATACAAATACACAGCATAAACACATGAGTTTTGGGGAAGATTGAACTTCAGCTGAGCGTGACTAATGGACGGGGAGTGAAGACTGCCACTGTGCAGAAGGCTAAGCACAGAGATGGAGGGAGAAGCTCAAGTGCTTCATCGACAGAGAAACTTAAAGTTGTTTAATTTTGTGTCCGAATAATTTTTTATTCAATTTTTTTGAACTGCTACTTGGAATGCCGTGCCATGGCTATTAGGCTGTTTTGGAAGTAATTTTGTGATAAAATGTCATAATGCAAATTCATTTGATGCTGATTAAGTTGTCCCATTCTAAAGTGAATCAAAATACAACTCTCAAACAAATGTAGCTTTTTGAAAAATGCACAGGAAGAGTGCAAATTTGAAACTAACAGAACCTGTGTAGGTGCGCACATGGTTTGCAGTGCTGTCTGCGCTGGATTTCGGTCAGGTGGTTTCGGTTATTTTAATGAAGGTGATGGACACTTTCAGTGCTATTGCAGAAGTGAGTGAGCCATGCAGCAATGATGGTTCTGCAGCATTTCTTTCCCCCGTTCAAGTTTATCGAGCTGACTTCCACCAACTAGAAGGAAGGGAGGAAGTCTTCTTTAGTTGGGCCTTCTCTGGGTCGAAAAATGCCAGCTGGTGGAGCTCCCCATGTTTGTGGGTGAGAATATTATGCACCCCCCACAGAATAAAGTTTTTGTCTTGTTTGCCTACACTAAAGCACAATAAAGCCAGCTTTTTCTGATCCAGCACATTTTTCCTTACTGTAAAATAAGCAGAATGTATTTTGAGTAAATTTAATAGTACTGTTGTTTTGATTTTTTCAAAAACCTTCGATTAAATTTATGTTATGTAGTATTTATGGTACAGTAGGAATTTGATGATTCATTAGTAATTATTCTATGAGCAATCTTTCAGCCATTTAGTAAACTAAATAAAGCTGTTATTAGCTACATGTCTTACTGCCAAAATGGTACCAGCTTGCAATATTTTCTGATGGTGGCATAAAAACCAATGAGCGACTGAAGTATAGAGGGAATACTACTACTCAAGCAGTCTAGAGGGAAAACTGCAACAGGCTGTGGTCCAATTTGAAGGTTTAGTAGACCTCCCCTTTCTTGCAAACTAGTTGGGGATAGTTTTCCATGTAGGAAAATGAGCCGTTTCCAAGATCCGCAACTGAGAAAATGTGCAGGATAAGGCAAGCTCGTAGCCTAATGCAGTGTCTTTGCCAGCTGTGTCAGTCCTCCATTGTTGTTGTGGACTTGCACACATGATGACATGGGGTGTGTAACTGAGGAATGCGCACACACCACACTGAGGAGTACCCACTTGTGCTTTATGTAACAGGGAAGGCCTCCTTTGAACTTGATTTAGCAGTCGAAACACCCTCTTCTTTGAATGTTCCTGCTTTCATGCGCACGCCATCTCTGTTTAGAAACCGAGATGCTACTGGATGTGTTATCAGGCTGGACACTACCGTGGTAACCCAGTATGACACAAGCGACAGAGGGCTGAGAAGTGGTGGTCTTTACGAGTTCAAAAATATCTTACCGAAACAGACAAAACTCAACAACTCCGAACTCTTTGACTGGTCTGTGATGAACCCAATGCCTCCTGGAGCTGGACTGAAACAGACTGGAAACCCATCAGACATTGCTCTGTTGTGACTGGCGCATGCACGAGCTCCTCTCATTGAATGAGTGGGCGTGGGCAGCTGCTGTGGCAGTACAGAGTGTTTGGAGACTTTCACCAAACCCATGTGGATCTCGTTTTGAGTCTTCAGTATTCAGGCTTTGGCAGACCCTTTATATCATCATCTTGTCCTGTATTTTTTAACTTTGAAGGCATTTGTAGAGTCTACTTTTAAAGGATATAACCTATGCCCTGAAACCCTCAACTTTTCTTTTATAAATGGAATAATATAGTAAACCTGTCAACTTTTTTGAACCAGCTGACAGTCATTTGTCCCAAAACCTTTGAAATAGGGGGACTTGACTCATTGAATGGCATTGTTGTAATAGTTAAATTTTTGTTTAACAAACCTAAATTAATTAAATGCAGACATTGTGAATTTTGCCTCATACTCATTGTTTGAATTGAAATACTAGTTTAATTAGTACAGAGGAAAAACAACCAATTTAACACAACCATCCCAATACTTTTGCATTCAGTGTATTTTTCTAATAATAGGCCATTAAATCCATCCAAGTGTCTAAAAGTCAGTGGTGCTTTGGAAATTATGATCGTCCTTTTGAAGGAGCATTGTGCTCTGTGTGCACACGCTTAAATAAAAAAAATAATTTTACTTCATGCTATTTTCCACCCTGCTACTCAAATGTCTTTCCCTTTCATAGTGATTTACTGAACATGACTACGTAAGAGCAAACAGGAAAAAAGAGGAGAAGGCTGGCTTATGATTGGTTCATTTTGTAGGAGCAGCAGTCTGTGAGTAATTCTTTCGGCGACCTACACGGTCACCTTTGACTGCTGCCAGGAAGAATCCACTGTCTTGTTTAAACCCCCCCCCCCCCCCCCCCCCCCCGCTATGAACAGAGTGTGATTAGTCAGCTGCTGTTCCAACTTCAGCAGGTTAATCTGAGCTGTGACATGCTCAAAAGCAAGATTTCTACCTAGAGGTGCGCACTGTCTTGGTTGTGCGCACCTCTAGATGAGTTCATTTGAAGCAAAGTGAGGACTACATGTGAACGGAGGAGACTAACCACAATTTCAAGCATCCAAGTAAGTCTGGAATGATGCTGATTAACAACCCTATATGGTTTTCCATGATGATTGGAAAGTAATTGAGTATGAGAGATTAAGATGTCAATTTTCCAAATATTCTACCCCAAAATGGCTATTGATTGCCTGATCAATTTTCAAAGACATTTCATCTCACTGAAATGCCAGTTTTATAGAATATGTGTCCTTTTAAGTGTGCATTAGAACAGTACACTGAAAAAATATAATTAGGCCTACTCTGGACGCATTTTCCGAAACGTGCATGTCTATGCCTATGGATATCTGATACTTAATGAGAAATGTACCTTGTCGGACCTGTGTTCTGTAGTTGTTTCAATGACCGCTGATGTGCACCTATTGTGCTCTGCTTTGCATAAAACCATCTGCCAAATAAAATGTAATGTGCTAGAGGAAACTGATCACTCTGCCGAGTTGGGTCATTATTATGCATTCTGAAATGAGTAAAATGTGATTGTGTGACACTAGCACTGGAGGCATGGGGGGTCTCCCCCCCCCCCCCCCCCCCCACGGAGAAGGCAGTCTTTACGGTCCTTACAGCCTGCCCTGTGTGTTCCTATGCTATGCTGATGTGACCCATTATGGCAGTTTGAATTGGGTTTCGGCTCTACTGCTGAAGTGCTGCTAACCCTCGGGGGTTAGCTTTAGTGTGTTTAGTGTAACTTTAGTGTGCACTCTTGGTACTGCCTGCGCCTGCATGTGTTGTCTTTCTCAGGGCCAGTTTCGCTGACCAACGTTAAGCTTGGTCCTAGACTAAATTCAATTCTCCGTACAAGACTCAATTTAGTCCTGGCCCTATGTGTGTTTTCTTACTCGCTTACGATAGGTGAAGTGGTCCTGATTCTTCTCGTCTTTCCTGCTGTAACAAGTCTGTGTTTTGTAAAAACTTGCATAGCATTTGACACTTGAGATAAAAAGTTCAAAGCCATGCTGTCGTGCTGGGAGTTGACATTGTTAAAGACCCTTGGGCTGTGCTAGTTGATGCCATTGCCTTTATTAGAGTGAGTAAATGACTGGATCGCTGAGTACACTCTTACCCCTTTATTAGAGTGAGTAAATGACTGGATCGCTGAGTACACTCTTACCCCTTTATTAGAGTGAGTAAATGACTGGATCGCCGAGTACACTCTTACCCCTTTATTAGAGTGAGTAAATGACTGGATCGCTGAGTACACTCTTACCCCTTTATTAGAGTGAGTAAATGACTGGATCGCTGAGTACACTCTTACCCCTTTATTAGAGTGAGTAAATGACTGGATCGCCGAGTACACACTTACCCCTTTATTAGAGTGAGTAAATGACTGGATCGCCGAGTACACTCTTACCCCTTTATTAGAGTGAGTAAATGACTGGATCGCTGAGTACACTCTTACCCCTTTATTAGAGTGAGTAAATGACTGGATCGCTGAGTACACTCTTACCCCTTTATTAGAGTGAGTAAATGACTGGATCGCTGAGTACACTCTTACCAGGTGTGCTTGTTGAATCATGGCAGCTGATGCCACATGACAAAGCAGCTTGTCTTCCACGTCTCCTCACTGCTTCTGCTGAAATCATTAAGCTGAGACTGTAGAAAGCAACACTAACCTGTTTTGTACCTGTGATTGGCTGACGGTCGGGCGAGGATCAGCTTTCTGTAGAAATGCCTCTGGCTTCTTCTCAGTTCAGCTAACCTTCAGCTTCGGTGCGTCATTTTAAATGGAATGTGAAGTGAGTCAGTTTTAAGTCTGCTAAATAAAATTGAGTGTGTCAGTGTGATATGCATGCCTTGTCAGTGCAGATACCTCATATACAATTAAACTGCCTATGCAGAATGCAACAGACAAAGGCAAGCAATGAAATGGGAACATTTTAGCCTTTAGAAGGTGTTTTTACCCAGACCAGTTTACATGGATTAGCCTAAATGTTTTATGTACAGTCCATTTATGCAGCTGGACTTCAGGTAAAGCACCTTACTGAAGGGTTCTGCAGTAGCTCCCCTGGAAATTGAACCCACAACCTTTGAGTTACAAGTCCAGTTCTGTAAAGGTTTCACTACACTGCCCCCTCCCCCCAAAAGAAAAATGAATGCATTTGGAACATTGGCTTTGTTGGCTCTGTTTGTGCACAGGGTATTGGTTATCATTTGAGTTTGTTCCCTGCTTTGCAATAACCAGTGGGCCAAAAGTGATGTAATGAAAATCTCTTAATTTTTAAACAAAATGGCCTCTCTTCTTTCTCTTCTCTAACACTGGCTGCATGAAAGTATGGCAAGGTGAATGTAGGGAAACGTTTTCGTACCTGTCAAGCATTGATTCTTCTTCCATTGTGTAAGTGAGACATAAGCAGTGGTCACAATTTAGATGAGCAACACGTTTGAAATGGGAAAGATGAGGCCAGTACAACATCAGACTAGGCACAGTACAGTGACGTTCATTACTAAAGGATGTACACAAGGTTCATTGAACCTCTAAAATATTATAAAAAATTTTTGCTTGGTTTTCACAGGTCCTGTGAAAATTTAAAAAGCAAATGTGAAGGATTTTCCCAGGGTGTGTGGGTACAAGCTTCTTGATTTATTTTATGAAACTCTTTTGCAGTTACAGCCCGCATGTCCTGTGAAACACAAAAGCAGATGGTCATGAATTTAATGACATCAGCATTGTTTTCATAACATAGGCATACTAACTTCCTGATTAAGCGGCAATAATTTGAAGGCAAGGATTTGCAATGAGAATGGCAACTTCACTAATTACAAATGCGTCCTTTGAAAGTTGTCCTCTAAGCACCTTGAAAGTTCTTAGAATATTACATGAGAAATTTAATTCTGTTCATAATGCTTGTGAAAGCATGTCATTTCAGGTGTTTTATTTTGTCCTCTAAAGCAAGTTCCATGCAATTATCTATCTAGTCCTAAACAACTGGTGCTGGTTCAATGCCCTAGCCTATATTTTTGCAAAATAAAGGCTTGCATCCCAGTTTATCAACGAATGAATGCCAATGGCTGTCATTAAATCCACTTGCTGCTAAAATGTATGTACATTGCACAAATACCAGCACTATGTGTGGCACATCAGGCATTTTGGTCTGAATTGTAGGTGTCCTTAGGGATGAAGTTCTGTCCAGTGCACCAGTGTTCAGCATGTGAACCAGTTAATTTTATGGAGAGGGATCTTGCAATGCAGATATCTTCTATTTAACACCTGAGTATGTGCAGATTACCTAACATCCTGATGTACCATGGTAGTTTAGTTCAATTTGAAACAGAGGGGGATTTTGTGACTTCTTTCAGTCGTGTTTTTGTGCATGTTTTCATTGTCTGCCATTTTGAGCTCCGTGCTACAGGCAACCTGGTCTTATTTTCCGGCACTCTTTCAACGCCAGTATTGTGCTGTTTTTTTTTTTTTTTGTTAGTTAAAATGGTTATGAAACTAATGCAAATGGGATTGAAAAGCCAGTCTCAGTGGGAACCGTCAGACGGGGTGTGTCTGTCAGTGGCGGCCGCAGTCAGCAGATTCTGCATTACCCAGAGAGGGCTCGACATTCGGTGGAAATGTCTGAGCAGTAAATTATTATTATTCCATCTCCATGATAACCCCGTTCTAGTTGAGCCGGGCCCACACCTTGGCAGTGCCTTCATGTTTTGAGTTGTGTGCTTCATTGGTATGTTAGATGTGTCACTGAATGCTTAGTCGTGTGTAGTGAATGGTGTCTGATTAGGGACTGTTGTTAATTAGCACGCCGAGCTCAGATGATGACGATGTTAAGCCTAATTTGTTTGTATTAATACAATTTACATTCACAAAGCCAAGACAAATGAGCCATTTCATGATGAGTGAAGAGGCTCAGGCTGGAGATTGAGATGACCAGTCCAGAACTTTGATCTGTCCACTTTCATCATGACTTAATTCATTGTATGCTTGGATGTTTCTGTGGGATCATTATGCTGGAGTCATTTTTATGGCAGAGGAGCCTGTTTTTTTTTTTTCTGCCTGCTGTGCTTTTGAGTCATTCTTTCCCTCAGTCTTTGTACTGCATAAGGAGCTGACTCTGCCTTTGTTCTTATCCATAGCTCATAGGGAGGAAGGCATTTTTCATAATGTAGGCTTCGCCTAGTTACTGATGCAGCGTTTCCCAAGCAGTGCCTAGGGCTTAGGGCCTCTTTCCCCAGTCTCAGCCCCCAAAAGAAGCTAATGCAACTTTACCTTAAGAATTGGGTGGGGGGGGGGGAGGGGAGGGGAGGGGGCGAATCTCCTGCACATCTGATCTACCAGTTTGCATTTTGATGGTTCTATAAAATGTGACTGACTGGGGCTGCCTGGGGAAAATGGTTTTGGGACCACACCCAAGTGATGGTCACAGGAGAGAATGTGTAGAAATATTAAACACCATAATGGAAAATTAGGTTGCATTTTGAGGTGACTGAATATTAATACATAAATTTTAAGTAAATATTAAGCTACGCAAATAATTTTAAGAAAATATAATCTCCTCCCTCATTGTATGTTGATATAACATTTCAGTCTATGCAGAATAAAGGGTCAGTCTTAACGCATGTAGGCCTATTGCTCAATGCAAAAAATAAAACGACGAAAAAAAGAATACCTGTGCGAGTCACTGGATGCAAATCAAAGGATCTAGAAAGAGTATGCAGTGTAATTCTGCTGTGTTGCATAAGCCTTTTTCCAGTCCAGATTCTGTAAATTGAGAACATATCCACTGTGGTTAAAAGCAGAACCTTTAAAATGCATTTCATTACCTGGCCTATTCCTGGAAAGACCACACGCATCTTTTTTTTTTCTGCTGGGAAGTGAAAAGATGACTTGTAATTTTCCAAACTTTTTCCTTGGCTTTGGGACTTGAGTATTATGTGATTAATGAACACTCAGTTTCACTGCATATTGTCTGCAATCTAGGCCAACTCCGTTGTTACCATGGAAGTGTCGGGGGGGGCATTTTTGTGATAATGCACAGTAATCTTATGGAGCTGAGCCCAGCAGTTCTGCCTCTGGAAGGAAGGCCTACATGTGAGGATTAACAGTAAGATATTAATCAGTATGGTGTTGAACAGTAACCAACGGTGAGGACAATTTCAATGCATTAGCTACTATTAGCTTACTATTACTTACTATTATTTTTTTCTCTCTCTGGATTTTGAAACCCTCCAATTTTGTACAATGATAGATCTCATAATTTTTAATAATTTTGCGGCTGCCGTTACTTCCATTTCTTTTCATTATTTAAATGTTGCTCCAGTATTCCAGTATTGATCCCATTAGTATTTGGAAACCAATCTCGAAATAATATTGTTTGAAAGTGAATTGGGGAAAAGAAAAACAGCATCAGAGCAAATGTCCTTATTTTGCTCTTGCCCCACTCCCAAGCTTCCACCTGCAGTTTTGCACAAGCATCAGGCTATTTGTGCCATCAGAATAGTCCAATAATACCTGTGATGCGTAAGGTATTTTTCAATCTAGCTGTGCATACTCCATTAAAAGCTGAATCTGGTGGGACAAGGACAACTTGGAAAACTACTGTCTTCGAAAGTGACTAGTTATTTCACCGTCCTTGAAAATCTTGAAAACGGAAATATTACATTTAGAAATTGAGGAAATTTGAGGAAATTAAATGCATTCAGCTTCGTATTTTATTGGTTGATTGCCTAGCAGGGTCACTGCTGAGGTTGTACTGTCTCCTACATTACGTTTGCTACCAAAAATCATTGCAGAGTAAGCTTCTTTTCCGCATGTCCACAAATGCATTTCCATTCTCACACGGAATATTTTTTAAAGTGTGAAGAAGTCCTTTGTCAAATTTTCTGTCTTCAAATTTTCCTAATTTAGTAGCAATTTCACTATTGCTAAAATGAAAAATACTCGTACTGCATTGAAAATGTAGTCATATCCCTGCATGCGTTTTACTATACATAATCTGAATTTGTTGATACTTGGAGTAGCTTAAAGTTATACAGTAGGCTATGTTGAACAGAAGGCATTGTCTTCAGTTGGGTTTATTTCCAAAGCCGTGTGCTCCAATGTGGATAATCTATTTCAGTTATTTTTATGTCCGCAGTCAGTGATGGGAAAATCTGAACTAACGATGAACTGAAACTTTCTTTAACTCTTTAGGCTACATTTCCTGTTTATGGGTCTGTTGTGGTCCATTTGTTAGCCTTGTTTAAATTCACATAAGAAGTGCCCATTTTAAATGATTGCACAGGATTGTGGTAAAAGGGGCCATTTTTTATTAATAGCAGTGCTGATTTGGGCTGGTTCCAGGGAGGAATTTGCCATTCAATGAGTTTGGCAGTGTTTTGCTATAGGCTAACATGTATTGGCTAAGGGTAGGCAGTGGTGCTGTATGTAGAATGCTGTGTGGCTGTGAGTGTTGTTTTGTAGATGATCACTATCCATTTTGATACCAGCAGGCATGTTTGGAACCAGTGGCTGTGTGTGGTGCTGGGTGGCAGCCTCTGAGGAAGCCAGCTATAATTAGCCTACCTGTCTTCTGCCATGTTGGGTGCCCATACCCTGCTATATAAATGGACAAGCCTTCAGAGATATGTTGCCATGGATTCAGATCATGACAGTCCTCTATTCAGACATGGAAAAGATCATGTCCTGACCTTATGTATGGAGAAGGGTGGAAAAATGATGCGGAGACACTGCCGTTGTGATGGTGACTCATCTCGGCTTTCCCGTTTTTAAACTACTGGAAAGACTGAAGCCAGCTCATTTTGTTTTGTTTTTCCACCCAAACAAAATGGATATCATTTTCCCATTTTGTGTCAGAGTTGATTTGCGTCTAATGACATAAATGGCCTGGGTCAAGACCAGAGAATGGGAGGTCTTAAGGAGCAGTCGTGAGATTCCTTTAGTGAGCTTTCACAGAGCCAGTTCCAGAGTAACCGCACTCAGATGATGACTGGTTCGGCAGCAACTTTGTCAACATGTGTGAGCACGGTTTGATTTCTAGGCTGAAAATGGAAGCTCTTAACTTCACGAGAGTCACGAGATTTGTTTTGTGAATCTGAGTTAATCAGATGCCAATTTAGTATCCATTTGCACTACTGTTAAATTATTTGTCTGTATGTTTGGGACTTTGCCTGGTTTCATATGCTCAGTACAGATTATATTTACGCAACAAGTGTTGAAAATATGTAAGAATTCCAAAAATGTGAATTGCCAGATTGGAGCCTGAGTGAGCTGCACTTTATATGAACCCTGAATTTCAATGGTAACTGCTTCAGTTGGCATTCATTATATACAATAGAAGCATTCATCTACTTTCAGAATGACTTGTTGAAATGATTTCAAAACTCACTTAACAGAGTGCAGTTCTATTACATTTAATTAGAGACACATTCCTTAATGAGATGTTGAACATTTTTTTGTTCCCTTATGTATATTGTCGTACATTGCAAGTAGCCTACATTTTATGACCTGAAACTATGAGTGTGTCTCTCTATCTGCTACTATAACCAGTTGGGCCCCTATCAAGGGTAAACACAGTTCTACAGCAGCAGCACAAGTGGGCAGGAATGTTTGTGGATTGATTAAAAAAGACTTTTGTTTTTGGTGAAAATTCCTACTGGTGTAAAGTAAGTGCATGTGGAGGGTGTAGTTTTTGTTCCTTAACACAGAAATTATCATCCATACAGAGGTTTTGAAATATTTGAAATTGTTTTTTTTTTATCAGTTTCATCAGTCTATAGCCATTAAATAATATGTATAGTAGAGGTGTTGGTGCTAAAACATTGGCAGGGTTCCTGGTTTTACTCTGCATAGTTATCCAGCTAACTCTGTAGTCTTGCTTTGTGAAACGGGGCCCATATCACGGTTTGCGTGTAGCTGCTTGAAGTTTCTATCTGCGTGTCCCCTCTCCAGCTACTATGAAGACAGAAATCTGCTGCGCATCAGGGAGCGTGAGAGAAGGAACCAGGAGGCCCACCAGGAGAAGGAGTTCTACCTGAAGATCACACCCCTTTTTGGGGAGCCCTACAAGGTGAGCCCCGGCCATTTTCATTGGAGTGGGTGGGGGTGGGGTTCCCTCATCCATCTCCTGAGCGTATGACCATCAGAACCGAAATCCAAGTGCTGATTCCCTAATACAATGAATGTATTTTTACTCTTGATTGTCCAGTGTTCATCAACCCTGAAGAAGAGGGCTACCATTTAAAATGTGCAGGTACTGAAGTTTTGGGTCAGGCGATAAGCAATTGTACACCGAATGGCTTCCGCGTTCCCCGTTGTGGAAAGTTATGCTTGGTCTCGTATTTCCTTTACCACCGATGTTTGGAAGGGATTGTGTTGCACTCCAACTGTGGTCAGGGTGTGGCTGCGAAGGAGACGACTCCTTACAAGTCTCAAAATGAATTCATATATGAGATAAATGGCTGAAACAATGTCAGGTCTGCTGTTTAACTGTTGGTACTCCACTGATATTCAATCACAATTCAGTCATGTTTTTTTTTTTTTTAACAGCCATTTTAGCACCATAAAATCACATACGGGTGAATTTACATGCGAAAATATCCATACTCCTCATTATTCATTAAAATGTACTTTTGGGCCCTATTTCTGTATGTGTTTTTAAAATTTATGAAAGCATGTATTCGCTTTGTGTAAAAGCACGCCATTTTCTCATGGCTTTTAGACTGGAAGTAATTGCTTTGCGTGTTATAAGAGGCTCTTCTTATTTTTTTCGAACCTGTTGTGATGACCTGCGTGTAAAAGCGCCGCGGGAACAGCGCTAAGGACAGTTGGTCGGGCGCTAGCTTTCGGAGGGGGATCTGGATTCCTTTGCTGTTGCTCGGATAAAGACGCGCCCTGGCTGGCGCGCGGGGAGCTGTCTGGGTTTTAATGAGGCCTCCTGGAGCCCCTGTCGCAGGGGGATCCCCACAGGAACCCCGAAACCCGTCCTCTCGCACTCCCATCAGAGCCCGTAATTTCCCGCAGCTTGTTATTCCTGATCAGCGGATAATTAGGCTCGATGGAAGCTTAAATAATCTGCATCGAGACCATTTCATTTCCACGGCTGCTGTGATGGCTGAAAAGTAGCCATGAGCCGCCCGGTGGGTCATGGGAAGAGCCGTGTCCTCTGGGCCTCTAGGGGAGGCGGAGGTGGATGTGGAGTTGGAGGTGAGTGGTCTTGGACAGGCCTTTCAGTGCTGTACAGATTGTGTGTTGTGCATATTACAGCCAGCCCAGGCCCCTCCATCTCCCCTGAGGTTACCTCCTGCGCCTGCAGTCTTATAGCTGCCCTACCCGGGTCCTCCTTTTCTTTGGAAAGATAAATGGCAAATGAGGACAGCACCTTGGGGAACCAGAGCCAACCGAAAGCTGGCTCAGTCTCTTATCTCGTGTTACGTTTATCTTACTCTTTTATTCAGTCATGAAGACGTGCTGTTTGGACAGTGGCTAGTAGTTGCTTTCACTGCGGGGATGGGGGGAAAATGCAGCCTATTAGTCTGTTGTTGTCACTCGCATGCTTCTTATCGTTGTAAGAGGTTTGTTTAAAGTAGTGGTGTCATCCAAGTGTGAAGGCACTTGAAAGCCATCTTTGTGCTTCAAGTCTAGTAAGGCTTGTTCTGCCTGGTTTCTCTTGTCAGCTAGAAGGTTTAACAGTGCCCACATTTTGAGATGAAGCGTCTGGGTAAATAAATAAGCTGTCCGCAGTAAAGCAGGGTTGGATAAACTTGCCTGATTTCTCACAAGTGCATAATAATATTCCCTGTAATATTTGGCAATATTTGCAGTTGAACTGCTGCCATCACAGAGAAGCTGATGAGGTTCTTGTCCTCAGGTACTCCTAGCAGTGTGTCTTTATTTATAGCAACTTCTCTGTGGCTGTGGAACACTACCATTATAACTGCAGACGGCCCCCTCCCCATAGTATTTTAAAAAGTTTTTAAAGTAATTATTGCTGGCATAATACCTGACTTCAGATGCTCAGAAGCCAATTCCTAAAACTGCACTATTAGTCTAGTCTCTCCTCTGTTCTCCACTACTTAAAGGTCATGTTTGCAAGTTATCATATTTGATTGTTGTCATAAAAATACTAAATTGCACCATGACCTTTGGAGAAATGTCTCTCCAGCAAAGCATGAAGTCCCTGATGTGTAATATGCTGTTAAGTATATCCCACAATCACACCCACATCACATTACAGCTGCTGGGTGAATAATGCTGGTGTGGCACTGGGTGCCTGTGTGTGGTGTGGATATGTCTGCCATTTTGCTATGGGGCATCTTCAGAATAGAGCCCCTGCTCATCTATGCTCTGAATCAGTACTAGCTGTTGCCACAGTGAGATGGCTCTACAGATGCAGTTGGGCTTTCCCTGTTGTACTTGTTGGTCAGTCTTTCCATAGTTTGGCTTAAAAAGCGGAGTGTAATTTTGCGAAATAGTTTCGTTACACATTTTGAATTTGAATTTTAGAATTTTAGTGTCATGCTAAGCATTGAGTATTGACCAAGGCTGGAGTTTTTACTAAGATTGAGCTACTTAGCAGAGGTCTTCTGCCAAGCCTTCTTAGCCAGATCATTAACCATTTCACATTACCTTGAATGTTGTATGTATGTTGACGGTTTATAGTTCTGTCTGCTGGGAACCTGTTTCGCTAAATTGCTTTAATGCATATAATGTCCACCTCTATCTCCACAGACCTCGAATAAAACATGGTTTATTTTGGATGATGACCTGCAGCAGAATGCAGAGGTTGTTATGCTTGGCCCAGGAATTAGTCTTATCGGTAGAGCACAATCGTGTGATTGCGTCTCTCACTTGTTCTGTGTACCTTATTTTCCTGCTCAAACAATATTTTACTGCGGTTACCACATGCTTCTTAAAAATGCACAATTTGGGTTATCCACATTTTTTTCAGTAAGTATGAGTGCTGCTCGGGTCATATGCAGTGTACCAGTGTTATTGTTCATTCTTATTGTAATGTCAAATCAAATTCACTTTCCCTAATGCTGGTTATGTATATTTTTGTTTACTTTATTCAAATGTGTGTACTTGGGTTTGATGGGGCTGGTGAGTTTTGTAAAGGGTTGTGCATGACTGATCCGTCCATGTAAATCTGGGTGTCATGTGAGGTACTTGTGACCGTATCGAATTTGCCATTTTAATGCAGCTGCATTTTGCAACCCCCTTTCGGGACATATTCAGCACTTGCATTGCGTTTAATACAAATGCCTGCAAACTTAAAGCACTGCTATTCTCACATTTTGGAGGACATCTGATCTGGAATGGAAATAAGTTAGTTTTTAGTGAGTGATTAATAAAGACTACACTATTATTGGGAACAACAACTGGGCACCCAAAACTCCTGTAAGGCAGTTGGCTAGATAAGTAAATACTGACTGCTCCCAGGGGGTTCTGTATTTTGACAAATTGTAAATAACTTTCTGAAACTACTCAACCTTTTTGTTTGTTTAAATGGACCTAGTTGATGAATAGCCAGTAATGGACAATGAGGTGACAATGTTATCTCCTTCAAATGATGAACATGAGTGGTTTTGTAGGCTTTTCACATTCAAATTTAAAGGTGTACTAAGACAGTATGTAAGACAAAGAACAATCTTAATTTAAAATGTGTTAAGTGCTGAAAATTAATCTGTTTAACATTCTTAACACAAAATGCGTTTAAACTGTAACTAGATGCCAAGTAGAATAAATTGACCATTAGGAATCTGATCTGATGGGATTTGCCATTCATATTGTCTTTTTGTGTTTTCAGACAAATAAAGGGGATGAGCTGTCCAGTCGCATCCAGAGGATGCTGGGTAATTACGAGGAGGTGAAGGAACTGATTGGGAACAATCCACACCAGACTCTGTTCAGCCGGCTAAACAGCGTCCCTCCTCCCGGTTCGTACAGCAGGTCCAGTAGACCATCTCACACGGACAGTACGCAAGCCCCATTCCAGAACTCTCCTCAGTGTGGTCCTCCCCGGGCCGGCCCGTCCTGCAGCAGCTCCGGCCAGGCCCCAAAGAAGCCGTCGGACCTGGAGTACGGCCAGCGGCCAGCCAGCTACTGTGCCTCCCCCTGCGACCAGCGGCCGCGGAGCCCCGACCCCCGCCAGGAGCAGAGCCAGGCGTGGCCGGATATGGAGGAGGGCAGCAGCCCCCCAGCCATCCTGCCCACCCTCTCACCCCCAACCGAACCCCTGTCCCCCCTACATTCCAGCAATAACAGCGATTCTGAGCCCCAGGAACCCGACAGCAAGGACACTTCGCGTGGCGAGGGAGACGCGTCACCCCCGGGGGCTCAGGACATTCCCTCTCAGGCCAATGAGGGTGCCCCGCTCCCCTCACAGACCTTCCCGCCCCCCCTTCCCTCCAAGCCCAACCTGGTCATGCCCCAGAAGCCCACCGCCTACGTCCGGCCCATGGACGGTCAGGACCAGGTGCCCAGCGAGTCCCCGGACCTCAAGCCCTCTCCTGAGGACTTCCACGGACAGTCTTACGAAAACCTGCCTGACCTGAAGAACACCACCAAGCCCAGTCTGTCCAAGCTGAAGATCCCTCCACAGCCCATTGAGGTAAGCGCTCTGCTGGGTCCTCACTGGAGAGTTATTTGTGTTCCACTCATTTGCAGGCCTAAAATCAAAGCGAGTGGAAAAGAGACACTGAATAAACTGGATTGAACAGGAGAAAGTGGACTTTGAGTTCAGGGTAAGGAGAGTGGGCCAGCAAATAAGATTATGTAAGAGATTATCCTTATACAGTCCTGCCTTGGACAATCTTTCAGCTATATGTTCTGTGCTCTGTGTTTACCATATGAGTTGTGCACAATACACATTCCTTCACAGTTAGGCAGTAGGATGTTTAACCCCATCTGATCTACTTGGTCCTGTTGCATTCTTGAGTCTGGGTTCTGCCACTATGCGCTTGTTCTGTTCAGTGTTTATGAACCATGTTGATGGTGGAATTCAAATCAGATCTGCAGCTTTTGCACTTGAGACAGATTGAACCTTGCTGCAAATGTTGTGTGAATGCTATAGAGCATACAGAGAGTCTGCCAATCATGACACTGAATAAATGAAAGCTGAACAGTCTGTTTATGTTGACTGCAACTTTAAATATAGGCTAGTTTATAAACCTTTCTAGCCAGCTGTGAATGTTACCAGCTTATTATACCTTAATGGAGGTTTGTTAATTTTAAGAATTTTTAATGAATTTTATTTTTATTTAACCCTTGAGATATGCCTATTCCCAGGCATGTAATCCAGGATAGTCATGAACAGTACGTGCTCGATTGGCTAAATGGCTAGACAGTTATTTGGGATCTGCAGAGTTATAATGTGATATTCAACTGTATGAGGAAACCGTCCAGAGGAATGCTGTTGCAGTTTTGTCATTACAGCAAATTTCTGTTGTGCATAATAGAGTTGATCTACTGTGATGTCAGGAGCCAGAATTTTCCTTCTGGAATGAGGGATGGGATTTGTGTAAAGGCAACCAAAGCATCTGTCATTTGATACTTGATGCACGGGATTTGTCAGTGCACACAGAGAATGCACAGAAGCTCTATATCAGAAGGCGTCCATGCCCATGCCAATGTCACTACTAACCTAACTTGCTTGTGTAACAATGTTTTGGCCACCAGCTACATTTTTTGTTTTTCTATTTTAGCTGCATTCCTTGTCACTATTAAAATGGGCAGCTAAATGCCTATTTATTGTATTCCGTTCAAGTTCAATTCAAATTTTGGATTAAGAAAATGAACTTTCATTGCTCCCTGATCGGGAGGATTCTTTACTTTTTTAATTCTAATACTTTATTTTATGAAGCAAAATTATCTTCACTGCATTTATCAGACTTTTTTTATCAGCAGCAATGTTTCCCAGTCTGCAGATGTGCAGACGGAGCACAGCTGGGGGCAGAAAGGGTTGAACACTGAGTCCTGATCTACATGACGTTGTTCGTAAAGTACTGGTGCGCGCTCTGCACCTGTGAGATGTTGAGCCCGTTGTAGGCCGTGCTGTGAGGCCCGGTCTGCAGTGCTGCGTAGGCGGGCATTTCCCCAGCGGGACGGCCTAATCCGGGCTGGGATAGCTGCGCAGTGACTCGCCCCTCTGCATCGGTGCGTTTGCGCTATGGCAGAGGCCTGCGCCTCACAAAATGGCACTTTAGTTATATTTGTGTCGTCTCCATGGCAACGGCAAATGAGAGAGCTGGCAGGACACTGTGGCCTTCTGGGAGCAGGGTTCAGTATGCGTTCCCTAAAATGCTTCGGTATTGGGTAAGATGTGTACTCGGATTTTGTTAGACGTTCAGGTTTTTATTTATTAAATGAGTGAAGCCTGCTCTGTTAGAATGCACCATAGCCACAACAGAAGTCTCTGTCACAGTGTTTGTGTTTTTATGGGTCTCTGGCACTTTAGTGAGGAGGTCAGAAGGTCTGTGGGCCTGGGTTTGGCCCAGTGCTGTGGCCCACCTGGAGCCGGCATCGATAGGGAACACAGCCTCAGCTTCTCTGAAATGGGTGTGCGTGCATACGGACACGTGTGTGTGCTTGTGTTGCTTCACAGCTCAGGTAAACGCCCATAATGTGGAGCGTGGTGCCTGTCAGCACAGTTTTCAAGCAGTCCATTTCCAGTGGTGCTTAAGGATTTTTACTGCCGCTGGATTGTATTGCAGTCATTTTTTGCTGGCTTGCATTCATTCTGTTTGGCTCGTAAAGGGACACTTAAGGGGTCTAAATTTTTACGGTGAAGTTGGGCGAACGAAAAGAAGCTACCTGTAAAGGTTGAAGTAATGAAGTGCAGGTACTGTTTTTATATGCCTCATGCCCTTTTAAAATGACACTACCTGATAAAGCTGCATACTCTGTCATTTACACTGGAGCCTCAGGGATGGGTTACTTCATGTGGAATGTTGCCTTGAAGTTCTTTAACAGTGTTCTTGTTTTTGCTATCAGCTTTCACCAAAGGGTGTGTCACGAAGGCTTGAAGGTGATTGGCTACCGAGAGGGTATAATAGTAATCTGGGTCTCTAAGCTTGGTGTGTCTGAACATGTGCGGAGCTCACTGCTACCTAAATGAATCCTGTGTCCCAGAGCTTCTCAGACTTGTGAGTAGGGTTTTTTCCCCCAGCCAGTCTTTTAACCAGTTAAGGTAATGGATAAGTGCACCCGTGATTTTTTCATTTAACAGATTAACCGGGCGCATGGTTGACCTCTGTCTTCCGGAAGCCATGACCACAGTGTCGAACTTTCAAAAGTGCAACCCTCCTGTCGATAAATGAATCCTGTTGTGCCCTGTCATTTTCTCTATCCCCTCCTCGAAAGCATTTCTGGAGAATGCATTACCTAAATGAGCGCAGTGCTTGTCTGAGAACCGATCCAGTTGATTAGTAAGTCCTAATTTTTTAAGAAGAAGAAGAAGAAGAAAAAACATTGGATGCTTTCCCTATTGGCCCTTGTTTCTCATTTTGTGAGTGTTGTCTGTGAGCGCAGATCATTATTAATGGCTAATCCAGAGCAGAGATCGGTTTTCAGCTCATCACTCTTGGGTACTGGTTTTGGTCCAAGTAAAAACTAGCACATGTGCACTATATGTAATGTTGCTATTGCTGTGTAACTGAGTCTGGTAGCCTATGTTTTATTATAATGTGAATTTATTCATACTCTTGTTCAGAGAAATGACATGCACTGGGTTCAGTGGAGGGGTCAGACTGCGCTCTTGACATGACTTTCTCTTTGTGCTCTTTCGCTGCATTGTCTGCCAGTAGTGGGGGGAAATGCCAGTTTAACATCCTGTAATAGAGTTGACATAGCAAATGTTTTTAAATTCAGTATTGGCAGCCAAGTTTCCCCCCCAGAAAACTGTCCACTCTGCTGAACAGGCTGGCGGCTCAGGGCGTGCCCGGTCAGAAGATGCCCCCATGTCTGCTCCTCTGTGGCCCTGGCACTGCCAGGGGTCTGCAGCCCATGCTGCCCGCCCCTGGCTTTGACTGCATCTTTCAGTTCTAGCGAAAATCGATTGGATTCCCCTGATTCACTACCACAGCGGCATTTAAAGGGGACAGTGGGTCAGGGGGCCGTGTGGACGCAGGAAACGGTGCTCTCCCCCACGTTGTACCTTGCCCCGTTGCCGTATGCTGCTGGGTCGGCACAGGTGAAAGCTCAAAGGGACAAGTTATTCCCAAAGGGAATGGGCTCTGACATGCAGTCCCCTGACACTGCAGGGCCTCAAACTGGAATGCCATAGCAGCCTTCTGTCAGGCTGTGCTGCTAGCCTTTAGCGCTGTGTTTCAGGTGGCCCAGTCACGCCGGTGCCGCTTGGTGGCTCTGAAGACTGTACAGGCAGTCCCCGGGTTACGGACGTCCGACTTACGGACAACTCGTGCTTATGAACGGACTGCCATTAAGCCTAATATAAAAAAAATTTGAGTTAAATACAATGGCTCGTAATAACGAACGCACACGCTACTTTGTGACGCTCATGAGAACATTGCGGCCCATCATCTTCAACAGTAGCCATCTCTCCATCATCTTCTCCTGCATCATCCGATTATTAATGTTATCGTAATGTTACCTCACGAATGCCCCTTCCGATATGCAAGACATCGATGGAACGAGTGTGTTAACCTTTAATCATGATCTAAACTGTTTTAAGAACTGTTTCTTTAATGTTTTTTTACAGTTCTATGTACCTACACACATACACACACAGATTCTCTCTCTCTCTCTCTCTTCAGTGCAGTACCGTATGTAGTTACTTTTATTATTACTGTATTATTATTATTATGTACTGTATTATTGTGTTTAAGATGTTTTAGTGTATTTGTGTTTCTTAAGTGTTTTATATGCATAGAAATGTAAAATGTATACTATATACCAAGACAAACATTTGACTACCTGACTCTAAATAAGAACTGTATGTACCTGTTCTGACTTACCTACAAATTTGACTAAAAGACAGACTTAGGAATGGATCTCATCCGTAACCTGGGGACTGCCTGTACTTTAAAAGCAGGAGCTTCCCTTTTGGCCTCTGCAGCAGTACACTGCAATCCCCCAGCAGTGAAAATTAGGGTGACTAATGGAGTGTGGCTTCAGCTAACAGCCAGGACACCGAGCTCTACTGTCAGTATGCATAAGCTCAAGGAATTGTGCAGTCTGCTTAGATCTGAGGCATAGCTTTTCACCACCAAATATCCCCACATATCAGACTTGCTTAGGTTTTCCCATCTCTGTCACCCTTTTGCATTTGCAAAGCTAACTTACCGTGGCTTACATTGGCAGAGGCCTACAGATTGGTAAGCAAATAATTGGTTTGAATAGTATAATTTAAACTGTGGCTGCACTCCAGAACTTTTCTGCCTTAATGTTCCTCTCAATAGCATCTGGGAACTGTTAAGGGCGTAAGACTCGCGAGTGGGACCAAATAAAAACGAAATGGTGTTTCATTTTAAATTATAGTAGCAGTTAACTTGCTGTTGTTGAAGCCATGACGGCAATTTCAGGGCAGGGCCTGAAATTGTAGTAGGAAAAGCCTGACGTGGGGACCAGCTTGTGTTGAGCTTTGTGTATCAACAGTTCTTTTCCAAAAACTGAGTGGGTGTGTGGGGCACGTATGGCTGTCACATTCTGTTTTTGACCACTTTAACCTGCAGTTAAAATAAACACAACCATGTGTGCAGTATCACAGTAATGCTCAACATTTTATATTTCCAGTATTGTTTTATCAACAATAATTTACACTGATAATTCAGCAGCCAGGATTAGACAGATTGTGATCTAGGGCAGTTGTTGGTACAGTTTGTTTGTTGTTGTTTGTAAAATGAACAGCAAAAACCAGGGCCTGATATCACTGAATAAAAGATCTAATTTGAACTTTTGTGGCAAAAAACAAATAATGAAACTGTGATCAGGTTATCAGATAGACAGAGATTTTGAGCTTACTCTCCACTTACATCCAGCTGAAAGCAGACGCCACTCATGCTCTCTACATACCTGTTATTTGTCTTGTCTAGAAATGTTGGCTACTGAATCTAGAACTTTGATGCTTTGGCATTGTGAATATTTTAAAATATATTTTCAGGTGTGGCAGGCCAAACGCCAGAACAGCCTGTGCGCGATTTTTCAGTGTGAGAGGCGTTTGTGTGCAAAGAGGTGGTCCTTTCCTGTGTTAAGCACTATCTGTATTTGAAAGGCAAATGAGATACTGTGCAAATATACTCTGGGGATGGCTGTTCTCCTGGCTCCGAATTATATTGTTTTACTACTAGCAGCAGGAGGCAATTAAACTGCGGCTGATATTGAAATAGTGGAAACGGCCCTAAATCTGTATGCCATTTAGTTCATTTAGCATTTAGGTGACTCGACATTTAGTATTTTAAAACGGCCTGAGTTTATGGTGGCCGGTCTGCTGCAGGTGAATTGAAGTATGACCGGCAATAGAGCACATGTCAATTATCAGTGTGAACACGGGATTATTGTATACAGTGCATCAAAGTTCAACAGCCAACACATGCATGAGTGCTTGAGCCTCTACTGTGTTTTTAGGTTATCTGGAAAAAGGCAGTCTTCTCACTTCAACAATCAACAGTTTGTCCAAGCAATGCGTTCTCTTATTTTTTTGGGGGTTTTCTCCCAGAGAAAAACTTTGTGACTTTAAAAACTTTGAAGACAGAGTCCCCAGATCCATTCTTGTGGGTATTATTGAAAGTGCAGTTGTCTCAATGCTGCAAGGCCGAAGCTGCAGTGAGCATTTGGTGCTGCCTTTATGGATGGTCCGCACTCATCCCCCACCGATGCAGAAGCCAGACGCATCCGCTCCACAGCTGATTTAGCTGTCTGTGGTGTCGCTGCACCTGAACTTGTTGGTTCTGTCTGTGGCACTTGCTGTGGCTCCAGGTACGCTTGCGGGTGTCTCATGCGGGGAGCTGTTTTGCAATGCTAACATGCACTGAGTACGTACCTCACTGGCAGAGCAGTTCAGAGGCTCTGCTATCTGTATTCTGCTGGCCGACTGTCCATAAACTTACACTGTGTTTTGCTTCTCATTTCCAGGCTTTATCAAATGAAACTCACTGTGTTGAAGAGATTCTGAGGGTAAGTCGGCTATTTTGATTTTAACATAATTTAAGAAAGCGGGACCGTGACCGTGTCCTTGGGATTTCTTTGGTCTCGGTTTTAGTAAATCATTTTTCATCACTACTTTGGAAAGTAATGATACATGCATATTCCCAATACATTACTGAATATCTTTTTGGGGGTTTAAGAACGATTATGGAAAAAGGAAATCAGTTTTTTTCTTTGCCTGTGTCCTCATGACACTGCTTGGAGAACTGTATGAGGCCATAAAGTTCTGGTCCCTGGACGCTGAGGGAAAAGGTCATTAATGAATTCTGGTTGCGCAACAGAAGAGATGATGGGAGAAGGGCAGTACTGACCTGATGTCTTAATGTCACGTTCTGTGGTGCTGATGTCGACTTCCCTACCGGTTGCTTCTTTTCCAGGAAATGACCCACTCTTGGCCGCCACCGTTGACGGCCATTCACACGCCTAGTACCTCTGAGCCCTCCAAATTCTCCTTCCCCACAAAGGTGAACACCCCTTTCCCACCCCCAACCCCCTCTGTCTTCTCATCAGGCCCTGTGTTGTGATAATAAAGAGGTGACTTTGTTTTATTTTACGTAAGCATTTATGTTATGAAACAGCCTTGCATCAAGGCTGCCCTATTTTACTGCCAGTAGGGAGGTGGGTTGTTCACTTCCGTACATGTCTGTGGCACAAAGCACAACAGCATGGAGCCCCTTGTGGACCTGTTGTGAAAGCAGAAGAAATTAATCAACTAATTTTCTTCAAACTATGCACATTTAGTATTTTATACAAAGGATTTGCAAAATAACATGCCATGCGTAACCCCATTCAGTATGTAGCTCTGGCTTTGGGTTTGCCATGGCAACTGGCGGTTTGTTGACATACGACTGGCCTACTCATCCCCTGATTGGTGTAAACCACCACTGTCCATGAAAGACGAAATGGTAAACCAAATAAGAATGATTCAATTCAATGAAAATAAACTATTATCACTTCACAAGACAAAACCTGTTTCCTATTAAAAAGATTTTTTTCATATTTTCTTATTCTGTGATTTACCAAAAAAACTTTTAATTTCATGTAAACTACTTTTATTAGTTAGTTCAGTTTACAGTATAAGCCAAGTCATTATCCACATTTTAATTAATCATATTAATCATACTTTCTGCTCCAGAACTGGTATGATAGAGCCTGCATTAGTGTCAACTTCAGAACCAGTCCACATGCTTATGTGCGTGTGCCTTGCACTACTGACTGCCCCATTACACTGCAACACACTCTTCGTTTGTGCTTACTGAATAAGCAAGGTGCAGCAGTACATGAAGTGACTTCAAATGTTTCATGTATGGACCCCTTGGGATTGAAGGACTGAACTATAGTCTTAAAAAAGTCAATAAAAAGTGATCCCTATCTGGAAATTAAATTCAGTAAGATGTGGAGCAGAGGCTGGGCGGGATCCCCTGATTAGCTAGCACGTGCCACACGAGTGGTATCTCGTGGAACTGAAGAGGGAACTGATCCTCAGTGTGCACGCTGGCAATGAACAAGACAAGGAGGAGCTTCAAATGGCATCAGATTGTCTTTATTGATCAGGTCTTTATTGATCATTTTGGAGGAATATTCAAGAATATCCCATTGCTCCTAAGGTGGTTAATGGTGTCACGCAATGGGAACCTGTTCAACAAAAAAATGAATTACAGTAAAGTATAGTCTGCTTTGGGCTGGAAACTACTGACGTAAGTGAGCAGAAAGCTGTTTCACAATTTATATGACATTTAGGCCTGTTTGCGGTGACATTGTCTTGTTGTCATTCGCTCACGTTGTCATTTTCTTTCTCCTTTCACTTTCAGTTCCTCTCCTGTGATAGTTAATTACTTTTCTTTTATCGGAACACCCTGTGGTCCACAAAGTCTCCTGAACAGCACAGCTCATATCTTTAAATCACGATCCATTATCATCCTAATAGGCAAAAAAATTCTACATGCATACTGTGCATGTATACAAATGAATATTGTGCTTGTATAAAATTAATTGTTTGACTGGAGTGTGCATAAATTCATTCATTGTTATCAGTGTTATATTCCCCTTTCTACAAAGATATATTCACTGGCGATTTCACTTTTTTTTTTTCTTCTTCCTGGCACTGAACTTGTGTTTTTACTATTTTTATTTAAACGCACTCTTAAATTATTATAAAATACTTTTTAGCGTTAGTCTTGAATTACACCTAACAATCCAAACTTTTTGAGAGTGTGAAGCCTCATATTTCTTTTATTTTTCCTTCAGGAAACGCAGCATGTTCATTCTGGTTTTTCAGGACAAAGTAAGTGAAATCCAAGGATTTGGTATGTACAATGGATGTATTATACTTTAGGTTTTACGTAAGATCTGCCCCAGCAACATTCTCTTGAAAGCAAACATACCCTTCTTCATCGGCGCACTTGGCGGTTGGTGGGAGCTTCTCCCTAGCTGTTTTTTGTTTGCTTGTTTTTGCTGGTGGGCTGTATATGCCGGTTTGTGTCTCTGTCTGCCTAATTTGCTACAGAGCAGAGCTCACAAAGACCCCACTGGTGTCATTTCACATCATACTCTGTGGTCATGGTCAGACTTGAAAACACTCCTGCGGGCTTTTAACATCAAAGTAACCCCAGAGCTTGGACAGTTACATGCTAGCAATTACCTTTTATTTATCTTTGTTTCTTAGCTCCCAGTAGCTAAAGCTGCATCGATCAATACCTTATTGCGCGTCTTGCATGCATTAAACAGCTAGCCTAAGATTTTAGGAGATGGGGTGTCAGCCCTGATAAACTGGAAGCAATTGCATACTTTAGCTTGTTGGCTTCATTTCTCTCTCTCCTCTCCTCAAGGAAGCTATGGATTGTCTCCAAAGGCTCCATCATCCAACTGTCAGCAGGGATCATCGTGAGTACAACCCCACGTCCGTGTCCATCGCTTCTGAAAAGGTCAGGGGGGCCTGTGTGGCTTTGTTGTGAGGAGGGAGGAAGTGGCTGCTCCTTGGCCTCCAAACCTGGAGCCAAGCCCCAGTGCCAAAGCGATTAGGTTACCTCTCTCCAAGGCTCTTTGGGGAGACTACAGACTGAGAAGTGACAGGAAACCCTTACAGCCCACAGCAGTCACAAGGGGCTCGCTTGCTCCTCCTCATGAACCATGCCAGGCTGCAGCAGATGCAGTGTGAACCCAGTGGTTCAAGGTCATGTCTTAAAGTGGAGGTGCAAGCTCAGACTGTAGAGTAGCGATGGCAGTTCTGTGGTGGTAGATGTGTTCTCTTTCACACAGACTCCAGCAAAGGCTTGTCAAGTGACCGTTTGTGCGTTCTGTGTGATGCGTTTCTGTTTCAAACTACCCAGTGCCTGTTTCAGGTTGTTATGAATTAGTGTGAAAATAATTATATTTTCACTGAAAAAATGATATGCTGTTTGAAGGGATGAGAAGGAGAAGGGTTTGAGATGAGTAGGATTTCAATCATTAGAGCTTTGCCATGACAACATTCAAGAAGTGAAACTCTTGGAAATCAGTGCAGCAGTAGATTGCCTCATCTGCATTCTGTAATTGCCAGAGTTCCTGGAAAAAGCCTTCAAGGTTTCTTTTGACTATAGGGGCACTGGGAGTACCCAGTTTATTTTTAGCAAGGCCAGACAGGTAAAGATGGGAATCTCCCCCTGGAGGCTTCCTGTTATATTAGGCTCACACCTCCAGAGACCCTGTCCCTTAACTGCTTACACAGTCTTCCTCACATTATAAGGGAGGCAAGCACCATCTTATTGTTCTGCAGAAAATAATAATACTAATAATAACAGTTGATAGAATGTGCGTAATTATAATATGGTAGTTAAATAACAAAAACCTAGTCCCTTTGATTTTGGCAAAGAACTTATGCTCAGACTCATTGGATTTCCTTTTTGGATTTTTTTTTAACAAAGGTTCTTCTTGGCAGTACTCATTTGTTTCCGACTGACGTTCAGCAATGGAAAAACCAGTTTAGAGTATTTCAGCTATTACTAAAATGCCCAGGTTCTCAGATGCTACCTCTCCAGGGCCTCCAGCTAGCACTGACCGCTTTAATACTTCTAGAGTTTTTATTGACTGCGATGTGGCTCAACTGTTTTTCTCAGAACTGCCTTCCTGCCACATTGTTAAAATTCACAGTAGCTCTGTCACCATCTATGTCTCAGTCCTATTTTCAGCTAAAGTCAGTGGAACGCAGTGACAACCTTTGAGTTAAGTGTGTGCAAAAGAGTGGTTTAACACCTGAACCTGTGAAATACAAATTTGAAGAATTATGTACCATTTTGTAAAATTGTTTCCATACATGTTGGAAACTTCTGGATGCATTCTTGCATAATTTTTATATTCATTTTGTTATACTTGTATGCATATTTATGGATACATTTTAAAATTTAAAAAATTCTCTGTCCTTCCTAGAAAAAAAAGTTGTAAAGGGTTGTTCCTAGCAACATTTGTCACATTGAATATACCATTCAGGAAGACTGGTTTGCACAAAAACACCTACATAGAGGAGGTACTCACACAAGTATGGCTGCTTGTCTGGAAATTGGAAGTAAACGCAGTCTACAATCTCAAGGCATGTGCAAGAAACGTATGTATGTTAAGCTTCTCTGCAGCGGTATCTGAATTAAGCCACTATGGGAATTAAAATTAAAAAATTAAAAAATGACCTTTGTTGGCTACGCTTAAGAATCCTGGTGATGTTGCTTATTGTAGCACTAAACCGGTTTTTCACCAACTTTTGTTGGCACAGTTTGGTCTTCATCGTTCATATTTCAGCGCTGGACTGAGGGAGGTGAACAGATAGGAGTCGGTGCAAGTCAGGATAAATGTTTCAGTAGGCAACGCCTAGATCAAGCATTTTTTGTTTGTGTTGGAAGATAGCCCTGTAGATATGACGTTTTACTTCGCAGCCATACCTCTCTTGAAAAGACTAAGTAAAGCTGGGCTATTAAATACCTGTTCTGCATGTCCAAGTGCAGTCATCTCCTATAGCTCCCAGTTACAGGTCATTGGTGATATAGTACAGTGGCCCCTTGCATGCTGTGGGGTTGTGTTCCTGGATTTGCCTGTGCTGGATGAATCTGCCTGGCAAGGGATTAAGTCATTGGGGAAACTGGGGGTTAGGGGGAATTATTTTTTTTAATTTAATTTTTGTTTTTTATATAAATCACCACCCCTGTGATGCACACACATACAAATAATCATGCTAGTCTTTCTTGCATTATGTAAAGGTAAGACAATTTAAGAAATACACTGATCGCAGATGACTGTAACAATGACTGTAATGGTGTTTGCATTGTTGACATTGGCGAAGCCATTCAATTGGCCATGCTGTAACCCTACCGTAGGTTCTTGCGCATTCATATGACTGGAGCATTAACAATAAAGTGCCTGAGCCCATGGAACAAAAGCGTATTTTAAAGGCAGCATAAATCATGTGGAAAATATCAGGTTTGTGCGTTACATGTTCACAGGCTAATGCACTAAATAGATAGCAAAAACGTTTCACAGCTTGGACAGACTAATCCATGCAGAACTATTAATTAACCCATTGTTTTCAAAAGCCCTGTTTTAAAGCAATTTAGATTTCTGTAGGAATAAATTATTATTGCCGGTATATCATGTATTCAGTAAAAGAGATTAGCTCCATAGTTTTTTATTCATTTATTTTTGTGACTGACAAATGGCAGTATAGTTCTCCTATCATTTTTTGTTTATAGGCCATGGTAGCTGTTATTCTACCGGTGGCATTTTTCTCAGCTGTGTAACATCCAGTCGATGCCTGAATTCACCCTCAGATAAATGGCTCATGTCAAGGCCAGTGTGTTTACACCTGTTTGCTCTGGCATGAACCAGAGTGTTCAGACCTTGGACTGTAAAAGTTTCACGATTCTGCCTCCTCCACTCAAGAGTAAAAGGAAGAAAATATGATTAACCCTTTGAAGAGTAGGTTCTTTGGAATGTTTTTTTCCCACAGAATTCTCAGTCAATGTTCTAGAACTCAATTTCTTTCAATTACTAGTAATGTTTGTTACATCAGCATTAGAGTGTTGAGTTAAGGACATTCTAATCACATATTTGTGATCTCACAGTGGAGCCTGAATGAGCCTTAAGCAAGATGTGCGTAGTAATTATTTTGTAACTTGAGGCTTATGGGTATTTTGCATAACTGCTGTTTAAATGTTGGTGGCAGTAGGAGTGCCTTCACTAAAGGCATATTTTTGGCAAAGAATCAAGAATCAACATGTTGTGTTTACACACCTGGATTATTGTGTTCTTACCTGCTGGTCATCCCGCTGTTTTATCTCCCTCCTCTGTGACGTCTGTGCCAACCCCCCCCCCCCCCGCAGGACGGTCCAGAGCACCAGCGTGGTGTCGGCACATTCCAGCGGGGGGGAGTCCGGCAGCTCTAGCGATTCGGAGAGCACTTCCGGGTCCGAGTCCGACAGCGAGAGCAGCCAGAGCGCCAAAGAGGAAGTTCCCCCTCCTCACGGGAGCAACCCAGCCGTGCCCAAGGTACATCCACCCCTTTCCCATCCGGCCCCCACGCACCCTCCGCAGTTACAGGACATCTACTGAAACCACCTCACGTCCCTTCAGACGACGCTGCAGGCTATTCAAATGATTCCTTGTCTAAGCGTCACTGAATCTCTTGCATCATTCAGAGGTGTAGAATAGATTCATCTTGTAACATTGACACTGATGTCTTAAGTTTTTTAATGAAGAAGAAGGTAGAAGCGGAGCTTAAAAAAAGCTTGAAAAGCAAATGAATACTCTGTTGTGTACTCAGGGTGAAAGAGTTGTGTTTTAAAGAACAGAGAGAAGCAAGTTAGTCCTCATTGCGCTTGTCTCAGAGTAAGATGACACCTTGCTGGTGACTCACCCTGCACTGTTGTAGTATGTGGGTGGGCTCCATGGTCTAGTAACAAATCTAGACCCTGCCGGTCCTTGGCTGGTTGAAATTCAGGAGGGCAATGCATATTTGCTATAGTGGTGCCCAGAGATGGATTTCTGTTAACTGCACTGTGTTCTGTTGCACACCAAGGATACCCTCTCTGGTCAGTTGAGTACCCAAAGTTTGCTTCTTCACGGTGTCGTCCTTGCCTCGCTGACCCTTTGTAGTCATTTAATTCCCTCACTATGATTGTTCCTTTTCATTCTCCTTTGTTTTTCCTCATTCAAAGCAAAACATTGACTATTTATAGTGTGAACGCAAGTGGTAAAAATGACATTTTGCCAGAGAATAGCAATTATAATCGATTTTTGATTATTGTGTATTTCTTTATCCAGACTGATGATGCCCCAACAGAAGATAAATGGCACCTGCATAACTGGATAAAAATAAACCAGCAGAACTCAAGTGGAGACGGCCAGGGTGACAGGGCACAGGCTCTGAGCCCTGTTCCCAAGCAGCCACATGAGGAGGAAGGGCAAGCCAGTCCTGCAAAGAACTACAAATCCCAGAACCTCACACTTCCACCCAAGTTCAGTGACAATGTGGTCAAGCCAGTGCAGGAAGGTTCTCACAGCCAGCTGGGCTGCCACAAGTCCCCCTCTCGCACTGATAGCCGGGGCCAAAGAAAGACAGTGGGTAGCAAGCATCCCTCCAAAGCCGCCATGGCGCCTCGGCCCGAGGAGACCAAGCCGGGTTTGAAGGTGGAGAGCGTGGAGGTGGTTGCCCACGACACAGACCATACTTTCACAGAGAGGCCAAAGGTCAAAACGAAACCTGGGCGAGTGAAGAGCAGCTCAAAGGCCGAGAGCAGGAAGTCGGCCAAGCGTGGCTCCTCGGAACAGAAAAAGCCGAAAGAACTGGCACCCAAGGACGAGTCGGCACCTATCGGCAGGAGCAAGACGGAAGCCGGTGTGTTGGCCAGCCCACCACACGTCCGGCAGCCATCACCCCCGGCAAGCGTTACTGCCGTCCGGTCAGAGAAGTCCGCTGAGAAGAGGCAGAAAAAGCCCCGGGGGCGGTCACCCGCAGACGAGAGGAAGCGCAAAGCGTCCAGGAAGGCGGAGCAGGGCCGGGCCGGCGCCCTGGTGGTGAAGATCAAACTCAGCCTGCTCTCCAGGGTCCCGCAGACCCAGCCCAAAGCAGCTCCCCCAACCAGCAGGGTGCCGGAGCCAGCCGACGGGAAGAGGCCGGAGCCGGAGAAGAACGATGGCGTCAAGGCTCCCTCCCAAGGAAGCCGAAAGAGAGAAGTGGGTCCGCTCGTCTTCTGCTCTGAGAAGTGATGCTCTTTGTCTCTGTGAAGCCAGATTTTTCCTTTATACTTCTGCTGTCCCTAAGAATTTTTTAACCTGTATTCATGGCTATGCCCTTTGTTTTGTTTATCTATCTTTTTGTCTTTGCTCTTCTATCTTTCCTTGCCCAGTTTGATTAACTGTGTATAAATCTTGCCAGCATTAAGCTAAAACCAGTTCAATCTTCAGTGATGGACTTTTGAAGTTGGACAGCTTGTGGGATATGCGCAGATACTCCAGGGGGTAGTTCCCCAGCTGTCCCTGTCACTTCTTGGTGGTGACGGTCGACAACTTAGTGATTCAGTGACAATTATGTAACTACCCACGGAACTGAGTCAAGTACATGGCATTGTGGTAGATTAATCTGCTTTGTAAAATTGAAGGAGCCTGCTGTTCATTTAAGGTTTGGCTACATTTAAGGTTTCATCCACTCTACAGAGAAACACGTAGCTGCTTTGTGTTACTCTAAGAGCACAGGAATGAAAACAGTCTGCTCTCGATATTTCTAACACTTATCAGCTAGGGCTGTTTTTGTGCTGTGAACGAATGCCTCTCAACAAGGTGTTAACCCTGAAGGTAATGTTTGCGTGTGTCTGCTCCCTAAATCCATCATAAGTGGTGTTTTCTTACAGCTGCATGGCAAACTGTCTAAAAGGCAGTTAGGTGATCTTCACCAAACATTAACGGGGGGGATGTCGGGTTTGTGGCTTTAACAGGCTGAGAAGGAGGGACAAACTTTGCCTCGAAAGTGTCCAAAACTGGACAAAGAAGCCAAGCCTTCCAGCTCCAACCAGAGTTCCAGAAAAAACAAGTGAGTCAAACTTATTGCAACGAGGCAGGCTTCTTGACTTGAAACTGGATGAGCCAACCTGTGAAGCTGTCTTTTTGTGGATAGGTTAAGAGCAGTTAAATCCTTAAGTTGCAGTCTTCACCATTTTAAGTAGGGAGACAAGGTAGGCCTGAGGATGAATTTGGGTCTTCTACCCCTGCTTCTATTAATTATGATGGTGTAATGTTATATGTTAATGATGGTAAAGTAGATTCTGTGTAGCGTGTCTGTCAGGGCTCTAGCTGAGGGCTGACTGGCTGGAACTCAGCCCAGTAACGCCCTTCCTGCGCCCGTCCTGTCTGCTCCAGGGTACCCAGCAGCACAGGGAAGGAGCGGGACAAGAGGAAGGAGAATAAGAGCCAGCCGGTCACTCAGGACCCCCCCAAGGTGACGGGACACAAGCGGCGCACCACTGAAACCAGAGAGGCCAGCAAGTCCCGGGACGGCGGGCAGACGGCCAAGCACAAAAAGAGCACAGCCAAACGCTCCGACCACCCCAAAACTGGCAAGGTGCGTCCTCTGGGGGGAGGTCTTAGGTTGTAGTCTTAGCCAACTGTGGCTTACCTCTCTGTAATACAAGGGTAAAGGTATTTGGTTTTAGACCGAAATGGCTGAAAAGTCATTTGTTAACCTTTCCCCTGAGAAGTCTGTAATTCAGGTGGTGTCACTGGTGTGTGTTAAAGGTGTTAGAGCATGCTAAACCCTTCTGATGTGTCCTGAGTATGTGCCTTCAGCATCCCTGTCCTGTGTGCGCCTCCCAACAGAAAGCTCCGAAGGGTGGCTTTGCCTTTCCTGTTCCTGCCCTGCCCGCCGGAGCCTCCGCTCCGTCTCGTCCCCTCCTCAAATTTGAAGACAGGTAAGGGGAACAAAGTATCTAAGAGTACCACTGCAAAAAGACGGGGGAATACAGAATGATGGATTGTGAGGTGTTTCAGCATCGCGGCGTCAGCGTGCGGGGTCCTAAGGCTGTCCGATCTCTCTCACAGGCAGTATCCTGTGGAGTATCACATGAAGGAAGCCAAAAAGCTGAAGCACAGAGCGGATGCCGCCGTAAGTGTCCCCGCTCCTACACTGCTCTCCCCTGCACGGACCAGACCGAAGAGCTGTAACATGACCGGGCGACCCGTTTGCTCTCTCTCTCTCCCCCTCTACAGTCCGATAAGGTTGGCAAAGCTTTCGACTACCTGGATGCCGCCATGTCCTTCGTTGAGAGCGGGATCGCCATGGAAGCTGACCCTCAGACGCCAAAGTCGGCATATACCATGTTCTCCGAGACTATGGACCTGATCAGGTCAGCGGTCGAAAGTGGAGGAGCCATCATGCACCACACACCCACAGGGTTTAAAGGCATTGTGGCCTTCCCCTTATCAGTGGAGTCCTCCACACTGGCCCACTGCCACTGCCTACACTCGGCTTGGTGAAAATAGTTTTGATGACGGTCAGTTTCTACCTGTATGCCTGCCCTTTAAGACAGGGTGTGATAAGATTTTGGTTTTGACATGGATCACAGCTACCGCAAATGTCAAAAATGGAGGGTGCCAGACTGACTGCAGTTACGCAGGCGTGTAGGCTAGTGCAATATAAATAAGGTATCTTGCATAAATATTGTGCAAGATGAACATACATAAATATTGTGCAAGCTTGGGGAGGGAGACCATGATATAGTCCATTACACATTTATACCACCCGCTCTCTACCTTATGTGAAATACCTTGAGCAATGGGGCGATAACATCGTACCAGCTAGGACATGCTTTACTCTCTCCAACATCACTGTCCCCCATGTGAGTCATGGGAGTTATTTAATATGCCCCCTGCTTCCCTCCTGTCAGTATTTATCTTTCTTCTCAAGTTTATAAATACTACTCCCATCGTCAGATAACCCCTGCAATTTTGGCATTCAAGAAAGCTTTTATTTTTAACAGAACGGTGATTACTTCTCTCATTCATTACAATGGTAATGATTTTGAACAGAAATGACTGTGACCGCATTTTAAAGACAACCACCTTTAATATTTGTTTGTTTTCTCATATAGATTCATTCTGAAGCTGAAGAACTCTCTAGATCCGTCAGCCCCATCGTCCGAAAAAGCCTTTGTGGTGTTATGGTACGTGATAACCGAGGAGAATTCTAGGCTTCATATGAGGTCAATTTTCAAAGAAAGGCCTGTCAGTAAATGTGAATTTGAATGCGTCTTTGATGCAGTAAATCGGTTCCATCGCTTGCCGTGCCGTAGTTGCAGTATAGTGCAGTGAAACGTAACTCGTTATGCCCTCTGTCCTGTCCTCAGTATGCGATGCCAGTCCCTGTTGCAGATGGCCATGTTTCGCTACAAACGAGAAGCGGCACTGAAATACTCCAGAACATTATCAGAACATTTCAAGGTAAGTTTCATCAAAGTTAAGTCTGGCTTTATTGCACTGGAATATCAGCAGTCTGAAGACAGGTGTTCTTTATTCAGACCGGGATATCCCATGTTAATGTCTGATGAAAAGAAACCTGCTGGCATTCTGAATGTTGTGTTAAAAAATGGAGCCAGGATATAAGTTTATCAGATTTGCTTCATTACAAAATGGAATAAGAATGAAAGCTTTTTTATACATTTCAGCTCATTCGGTTTAGTTCAGGTTAAAAATTCAGAGATTTAGTTTTTGTACATTAATGTAAAAAAATAAAAAGAATTGTGATAGTTATATTTTGGTCTCCATAAAAATATGCTCTTGCTGCTTCTTTAACACGTGACAGTTTTGTAAAAATCTATGCATGCCTGCATCAACATGGAAGTTAATTAAGGGCATTTTTTCCCCTAGAATTCCTCAAGGTCAGTGCGAGCTCCTTCGCCCTGCGTCTCAAAGTAAGTGCTGTTCCTTGTGTCTACAGAGTGCACTCTAATGCGTTTGCTTAACTCTGTACTGTTAGCTACCATGGCATGAAACCGCAGGCCCCGCCCGTCTGCATGATTAATACCTGGAGCATTTGTACAGGGTTCAGCACTTCTTCTGGGAGCTCAGTGTTGAAAAATAAATAATAAATTAAAACTGGAAACGCTGAAATGTGATATCGGTGCAGATAAACCAAACCACTGGAGTACCCACACATGATTTAGTGCACCAGCTTTCTCTCACGTGTACTTACCGTCTGCCTCGTTCCCTCACTCTTCACCTTTTTCATACTCTACCTATACCCCTCCCGTTTCTCTCTCTCTCTCTCTGTCTGCCTGCCTGTCTGTCTGTCTCTCTCTTCCTCTCCCTCCCTCCCTCCCTCCCTCCCTCCCACTCTCAGAAGTACGGGCACGCCCTCCCCGATGTCCCCGATGCCGTCCCCGGCCAGCTCGGCCAGCTCCGGGCCGGGCTCCAGCCTCGGTAGCGGCGGCGGCGGCACCACCGTGGTTATCCCCCAGGTGATCCAGCAGATGGCCTCGTCCTACGTCAACATCACCGCCCTCTTTCTGAGCGCACACGACACCTGGGAGCAGGCCGAGGCGCTCGCCCAGGGAGCCAGCGGTGAGGACACGCCGTGTGCCAGGCAGCACAGTCACAGCGCATTTCCCAGGCTTAAAGCTGCAGCTCGTTTTATTACCACCAGAGGGCGTAAAACATGTTTACATGTAACGCACAGAGGCAGGAAGTGAGCTGTAGTTCCAGTGTTATTTTTATAATTGTTAATGTTTTTGTGGGTAAAACATTAAAATGGAATTGAATTTAGATTTGGCCTCACCCAGGATAATGTTGAAAAATGTGCTTTCTATGCATCTATTTTCATTTTGCCTATAATTGTAATTTTTTGCCACTTAGCATAGGCTTAGTGAAGCAGCAGTTTTAAACACTACTGATCGTTAATCACATTTGTAATTTACCACATATCAGGCGTGCTGCTTAGCCTGCTGGGGGTGGGTAAAAATGAAAGCTGAGGCGACTGACCAATGTGTCCGTTTGTGTTTGTCTGTGCTAGGCTTGCTGCCGGAGCTGGACTTTGCACTAGGCCCTTTGAGCCTGACCTCCAGCATGAGCCTGCTGGTCCGTCACACCCGCCAGGGCCTGCAGTGGCTGAGACTGGACTCCAGTGTAGCGTAGCGTCCGGCCTGCTGACAGCCCTGCTGAAAGCCCTGCTCACAGCTCTATGCAGCCCCTCGGTAACCTTTCTTTTTTTGTTTAATTATTAGCTTCCCGGCCACCACGAGATAGCATGCGACCTGACCCCTATGCACTTTGTCCATATGGAAAACAAGCCCACCCTTCTCCCCTTTTGTTTTAACTTTCCTACAGAGTAAAAGGGATTCGGTGTGTCTGTGCCAAAAAGAAAACGCAGGGTCCACTACAATGCCACGGTCCTTGTATAGTTTTGTTCCATCCCCACGTTCTCCCTTAGATACAGCACTCTCCCTTTGCACCCTCCCTTCAGTGGGAACATGGTTCTGATTGGTCCAGAGAGGAATGGGCCCTGAGAGGGTTCTGGGGTTGCAGGCTGACCCGTACGGCTCGCCGTGTCTCCCAGAAGCGGGGCACGGGGCTGCCTTCCCTGTGGGCAGACGTCTGTCCTCATCCCAAAATGGAGCAGCTTCTCTACGAGCGCCCCCCCCCCCCCCCCCCCCCCTGTATTAAAGGGTTCTCCACCCGGCTCCGTGCAGGGCGGGGCCGGTGATGTCAGCAGTGTCTGAGCTTTTCTATGGGCTGAATGGGTATGTGGGATATGGTGTGTGAAATGGTGGCGGCGTCAGATTGGCGTGCGCTGGGTAGCTTCTTGTCACATCCCCATTGAAACTTACTTTGGGTGCCAATGTTTTCTCCTGCGGTTATTTATTATTATTTTTTTTTATTATTACTATTGTTATACTGTGATTATTATTTAATGAAATCCTTAGCTTGGTGAACTGTAGGTTTTGCATTAAAATGTTTGAACCCAGTGATCAGGTGATGAATTCTGCCGTGCATCTGTTTGCGAGCCAAAACAAAGTAATAAACCAAATATGCACTGGTGAGTCAATAAGTTTGAATTTTATTAAGGAATATGAGATGCATCACTGTTAAAGTGGATCCGTGGACTTTAAGTATATTTGATGTTTACTAAAGTATTTTTAATTGGCATATTTAATTTATGGCCAAATGGATTTAGGCCGTAATACAACTGATTTTGGAATGCGTTTTGGTGGCTTCTTTTGAGAATTAAACCCTTTCTAAAGAATTAAACCATGCTGCAGGAACCTGGGCCCATTATGCCATTTTCAGTCATAATTGGTTTCATTAATGAGCTGTTATACTTTGCTTATTCAAACCCCAGTACATTGGAGTAGGCTGCGGGTGGGAGGTTTAACATTTTGTAAAATATCGTACAAATTAGGTAGCGTAACACAGAGGCCTTGTCCGGGACCCACTGTTCAGGCAGGAGCAACTCTACCTCATCTGTTCTGCACACCAAGACCGATCTGAATGTTGGTTCTTTGTAGTTTTGATGACGTGGATGGTGCTTCTGTGATTATAAACACACTTAAATCTGCGCCTGTTACGTTCAGCCTTCAACAGCAACATCTGCTTACCTAGCCATAATCTTAACCCTGACCATTAATTTGGAAAATGTAAAAAAAAAAAAAAAAAATGCTGTAGCTGACCTTTCAGAGTACAATCAGTTTAGACCCGTTATTATGAGTGTGCAATTAACTGTAGATTTCCCTTTTTTATATATAGCCAGACATTTGCATTCTCCTGAAAATTAAATGTGTGCCTTAGATTAATGAACTGTTAAAGCCCTTCCCCGTCACCCAGACAATACTTAATACGTATTTGGCAACCACTGTAATTCAGGTATGAAATCATTCCCAACACAATCACCTGATTGGAAGGAGGGGGAAGGGGATTAAATGCAGCAACCTGTTTGATTTTTTTTTTTAAGGAAAATGTCAAGGCAACAACCAGGAATTTTCTGCTTGTCGTTATGTTGTATATAGAATTGCAAAAACACTATTTTTCCCAGAACATTATCATTTAGACATTTTATGTATTAAAGCACAGACATAAAGCTTGGAAATGTGTGTGTATATATATATATATATATATATCTATTTTATTTGATCAAATTCATTACCTTCCCTTTTTGTTATGAATACCCATTAATATATATATTTACTGGCGTTAATTTCTCCCCCCCCTCCCCCCCCCCCAGCAAGTATTGACAAGAAGTCATGAGATGAATGCATTCAACACTACTCCTGACTGTCCCCTCCCACCTTGCTGGTAGCTTTTTTAAAATAAACTTCCAGGAGAACATTTTGAACATTTTTTTTTTCCTCCCCACGTGAAGTGTAATCAAACTGAGAGTCTTAACCTTTCAATTTGAATTAAAATACTGTGGCTGTTTCAGTGGGGCTTAAAACTACTTAAATAATTAAAGCAGAAGTTGAGGAATCAGATGGTGGTTTCACTGAATTCACAATGCCGGTTAGCCGACTCCTGCATCTGATTCTTACCTCTGATTTCTTACGAGTGTCTGTTTACCCTGTGGACAACTAAACAGCTGTGCTAAATAACCTGCTGTTTTGTCAGGAACATTTAAAACAATATGACATTGCAGTTCATATCGGTTATCAGACTGAATGGTTGCAAAGTCAAGGATCAAAAAAGAGGAAATCGGCATCAGTGATACTGGCTCATACTGGCCACATGACTTAGTTATGTTGGGATTCTGAAGGTATTGTATAGATGTGCAAACAATTGCATTAGTAATAGCTTGAACCAGATTGTAATGCAGTTTATTTTTATGACCAAATGGAAATTTTCTTTATTTATATTATCATCAATATTCTTACATTTTATTTCTGTGTGCTCCTTGGTTTGTTACTGTTCAGCCTGTGTGCGTATCTGGATAGGACTGTTAGTCTACACTGGATCTGGCCAATATCAATTGCTGCAGTTGCACTTTTTGGTTGAGTGAATTAAAATTTTCTAATTTCTTGTGGAATTTCTTTAAAAAAAATTGCACAAACCCGAATGTCACAAAAAATGAAGTGCGACTGATGTATGTTTCTTGTAGCTATGGATTAAACATGGGTGCACAGCAATAATTTTTTGGTGAACAAAAAATAAATTAATTTAAAAAATCAGATTTCTTATGCATTTTTGTGGTTTAAGGAAGATTTGTGCTGCTGTTGTTCACTGACAACGGAACCAAGAATGGTTTTGACAGCAGTGTTGAGCTGGTGTAACAGATAGTTAAATAAGAGCCCAGACTCTGTCTGGCTAGCTGTAAAATGGTATGGCACAAAAAAAAAAAACGATTGGGGTCTACTGGAAAAGACATTTGATATTAAATGTGAAGATGCAGAGGCTGCACTGAAGCACAAAATATGGAATTTTTTGTATTTGTCCATTTTACTGTACAACTTTGGAAGGTATGAAATGAGTACACAGGTACTATGGATTTTAGGTTCCAATTTTTACAGTTCTCCCCAAGTAAAATGTGTGGATTACAGTGTATTTCAAGCATACTCTGTGGTCTTTTTTTATTTTTTTTATTATATTTATTTTTGTGTTTTCTCCACTGCATATAAAATGTCACTGCTGCACATCAGAAGTTAAGAGAAACCTGTGTCAGAGCATTCTGTTTCCACCAACATGAAAATCACAGCTTTTCCTGTATTATTTTCCTTTTTAAGGTTTTAGAGTGAAATTTATGTGCAAAATGTGGCTATACTCCTGTATGCAAAGGGAGTATGCTCTTCATGTGCAAAAAAAAAATTGAATTACAGGTCTAGGCACAAAAAGGACAAAAGTCACATGTACCTATTCAATTATGGGGCAAGTGTGCTGAATTATGTTGTCATCTTCAGTTTTTTTCCTTTAAGATGTAAATACTTTGTGCTGCATTATACAGGGATGTGTAAAGACTGGTAGATAGAAAATAGATTTTGGTTGAAGATGCCTCTGCATTTGTTTTCCTTTCTAAAGAAGGCATTTTTCTGAAGTTTAGTAGCTAGGTTGCTACAGATCATGAACTGGTATGAGGGAAAAACTGTTCAACAGTTAGAAAAATGGCTCACCAGTGAATTTCCACCCTCTTGACCAGTAAACTGTAATATAAAATATTTGAAAGGAAGCAATAAAGTTGGGAAACCATGCAGTCTCTGTTTTATTTTGTACACAAAACTATGTAGCAGGGAAACCAAAATATCTGAAGCTTTTTTTTTTACATGAACACTGAATTCTTCCATTCAGACAGACATCTGCATGTCATTTAATTATGTTTTCTAAATTTATTGGTACCTGTGTCAGAATTTATCTCAGAATAAATTACAATATTAATAAATGCATTTCTGAGATACTGAGTAATGAAATTTGGTTCATGTTTATTCATGACATTCTCTGAGACACCAAGAACTTTAAAAGACATTCATCTTACAAGAAATTAGCTATAGAAATTTTTCACCAGCGGTGCATTTAATGGTTAGATTAACAGAAGCAACGGTCCTGGAATCCCAGGTCTTAAGATTGCATATTTTCTCCGTAGTTGGCGTTGGAGAAATTAGCCTGCAAATCAAATCAAAAACAAATCAAAGTCGATAAGATAATAATGGTCACCAATAAAGAACTGAACTTAATGCAAGTTCCCATTCTATTTTAAGAAAAAATTTAAGCTTTTTTTTTACCTTATAAATGTAATTAAAATAAATTCTACTTACCACATCAGTGTTCTTCAGAAACCTGGCTGGTCTCCAAATTTTGATTATGTAGTAACTCAGTCCCAACAGCAAAGCACAAATAACCACAGCCCCAATGATGCCTCCAGCAATTGCTCCACCGTCTTAAGAAAAATATGGGCAAATTCAGAGACCCAGAATCCATTTTGCAACAGTACAATACATCCATCTTAATTTAGGCAAATGTTCTATGTTCATATAAGTGAGAATTTTTGTGAAAAGCCAGCTTACATATGGTATACAAATTTATGAACAAAGTATATTTCAGTTGGATTTCATTTTAATCTGGGCCAACCAAGGATGTAGCTGGACTAATCTAATTATGTGTTGCTTTTATAGGTTAGGGTCTGAATATTGTGCAAAAATAAAATGAATTATCATGATACAGTAATGTTTTGTGAAGTGTTTATATTATACAAACTAGCCATTAATTAATGATTGTAATCTGAATTTTAGCTTTTGGAAATTTGTAGTACAATAGGAAATTTCATCCTTTTTGTATTTGTTATTACGTTTCTGTTAAAATGTTTAAATGAGAGATTGTGTGTAAAAATGAACTACTTACTATGTCTTGGTGCATCTGTAGGGATAACTGGATTACCATTTTCATCAGTGTTATAGTCTGTTGGAGAAAAGTAGAGTGATAATGCAGATGTTATTTTCTGCACATGGTGATGATCAGCCATAGCCTTGTACATGTTGAAGCTCTTGGTTTATTGGAGGTTCTCGTGCTCGGCTCTGTTGGTGGGGAACGGGCCTCACATTGGCGGTGACGGCAGGCGAAGCCTCTCTTCTGCAGGCAGTTGTTGTCGTTCCATTTCCCGTCCGGATACATCTCCACGCAGTTCTCGCTTCCTGCGTCGCCCGGGTGGAAGGCCTCGTTCGGTTCCCCCGGAGCCCAGTTCACATAACCAAGGCTCGTCATGTCAGTCCACCCCCAGCCAACTGCAAGAACATTGCAGATGTTCATTCGTTTTTTAATGGTTAAATTATTTTTATAATTTAAAGTCAGTTGTAATTTTTGCTGATTTCATGCCGTTTTTCAATTTTACTGCTGTATACCGACAGCAGTACTGCGCTGTCTGTTGGCCATTTTAAGTCATAAATGAAGAACCTTTGTCTTCGGCTCATTATTCCAGTCCATCCATTAAGAATTTTACAGTACATTAACATGTACTGGGCAGAGCATCTGGTTCAATCAGAATGAATGGCAGCGCCCTGTAAGGGCCATTCTGCAAACACGGTGCGTCATTGCCGGATACCGAAGGGGAAAACCTACAGGATCGGTCCCTGGTGAGTCCAATCCAGACGTTGTGGTACTTGGTGTAGTTGATGTTCCTGAGGAAGTCCACCTCAGCTTGGCTATGGAGAGACACCAGGTCTCCGTGCAGCTGCTGGCACTTGTATCTGGACTCTGGCCAGGAGTAGCCATTCTTGTCATTGTAGACGAAGTAGCAGTGTTGCCCAAAGCGCCACCAGCCTCGACGGCACTTCCCGTCTCCAGGTGCCGGAGTTGGCGGAGGTTTCTCTGTGGTTTGAGGAATCGGCGTGATGGTCTAAAATTATTTTCTATAAACGTGGGCCTTTGAACCGCAGTACTAATAACACAAACTGTAACACCATCATTCAATGACATGTTAAAAGAGTGTTAGAATTAAGCCTTTCAACAGGTATGGTGATAGTTATTGAACTTGTACCATACTGTAAAACATACAGTGTACTAAAGTGAGTTCTCTCGTACATAACGCAATTACATATTACTAACCTGCTTGATTCGCTCTTACACACCTACCAAAATCCCTAACATTATTTGAATAGAGCAGGGATCCTCTCTCTCATGCTGGAGAGGGAGGTGGGTACCTGAGGTGATTTTGCAGAGGTAGCGCTTGGCGGAGCGGCAGTCCGTGTCGTTCCACAGGCCGTGTAGGTGGAGCGAGGCGTGCATGCTCACGCAGCCTTCGCCCGCGTGGTTGCTGGGCTCGCCAGGCCCCCAGTGCGTGAAGTACACGGGCCAGCCATCCGTCCAGGTGTACGAGTCGCCGTTCTCCTACAAACGGCACGTTCAAAGTGACATTCAGAGAGCTGCACTCGCTCTACCATCTTCGCCCTGGCCATACTGTTAAACACCATTCTGGATTCCCCAGGCGTCTTGTTTTCACATCTTTCTATTTATTAATTATACATATAAGGGAAGAGAATGCCACTATTCCACACGCCCCCTTCTTGAACACCAAGACTGTGAAACAACAGAAAGAAAAAAAGGAAGAGAAGAAAAAAGGGTGTGGGGGAACTAGTAAATTGGAGAAAAAAAGAAAAAATGAAAAGGTCGGACTATTACAGCACAGCTTTCTCTCTAACTTAATTAAATACCGCAGAGTCAGATTACTGCTTAGTACTTCGAGACTATTTCCTGGTCTGGTTACATTTGAAATGGTTAACGATTCGCAAAAGTAATGCTGTTGGACCAGCAGGGGGCGCTCCTACCCCTGGATACAGGTGGGTGCGACAGATCAGTGGTAGCAGCTGATTTGAGTCTCGCCTCAAAACATTTTAAAAATACGATTTCTAAGATCATGTCCATCTGTGCTCTTGCATACTTGATATTTCATTACAAATTTTATTGCTAGCAATGTTTTTGTTACAACAATTATTATTACTACAACAGCGGAGGTTGCTAACCAGGAATAATTAGCTGTACCTGTCGCCTGAGTCCAATCCAGGCGTCTGACTTTCCCTGAAGCACAACCCCGGCCACGAAGGCCTGGTCGTAGCTCTGGTCGATGCTGGCCAGGTTGCCTTTCTCCTGTTCGCACGCCTCCTGGGCCGCCTCCCATGTCTTGGGCTCCTCCGCCAGCTTGTAGCAGTTCTTTTTCCAGGAAATGTACCCTGAGGGGCAGGGGCTGCTGGTGGGCGGTGGCGCAGGTATGCTGCTTGCTGTGTGAGGCACGAGGGACCACAGTGAACACTCCAGACAGACAGTAAATAGCTTGCATGAGTTCATGTGCAAACCTTTCTTACATATACTTTATAATGTACAGTAATCAACCACATTATTTGATCGTAACATTATTGCAAATAAGCAATTCTCTCAAAAAAAACATTTTTTTTAGGGTACTGCTCCGTGTCTCTACTCATAACTGAATATTTAACTTAGGTTCAATATTTATGCTGTTGGTTCATCAAATTAAAAGTGTCTGATGTGTGTGGACTGCTTCTGTGTTCTTAATGATGCAACAAGAAAGCAAAATCTTCTTCAAAGATAAAAAGTCAAACCGTAATGGTATATCGTGCACGAAGAGCAGCACGCATTCTATGGTATACCTTGCTCAGGTGCGCTCAAGGCTGTTTTGGAAGGAAGCCCCGTGCCATTATGACAGACACAGCGGAAACTACAGTGTAACCCAAACAGTGGAAAATGTGAATCCGCTGGACAGCAAGGTGTTTGTCGGATGGTGTCCCGAGGGCCAGACTCACATTTCTTTACGTAACAGACCCAGCCTCTGTTCTCGTGACATTTTTCGTCGTTCCAGCGGCCAGTGACCAGGATGCTGTGACTCATGGATGCACAGTGTTCCTAGAGGGAGGAGAAAAAAGTCCTTCATTTCTTTCTTCTTTTTTTGACATTGTAGACATTTTTTTCAAGCCTTTTTGGTCTTTCAAATGTGCAATTGTGTGGTTGCTTTTGTCTTTCTCCGTCTCTATTACATTTGTAATGCGTGCACCCACTGTGCCCATCTCAGAGGGAAGGTGCAGTTTAAGGAGAATGCGACTGTCTCACCCCTATCTCTCCGTTGTTGTTTGGCTCTTTCTCAGCCCAGTTGGTGTACTTGACTGGACTCCCATCGCTCCAAGCGAACTTCCCCTCATGAAGAATATCAGACAGACCGATCCAAACGGGCATGACCAGGTCCTTAAGGTAGCTGGCCACAAAATCTGTAAACGGGACGTGAACAATGAGCTGAATGTGCACAGCTACTGGACTGGACTCATGCGAAAGGTTTAGCTAATTCAGGGCTGCCCAACCCTGTTCCTTGAAAATGTACCCTCTTGTAGGCCCTAACAAAGCACACCTCATTCAACAGCTAGAGATTCGGCTGCTAACCTAGTTGAACCAGGTGTGAAAAATTGGGGCTATAATGAGAACCTACAGGACGAGAGATCTCCAGGAACAGGGTTGAGCAGCCTTAACTAATTCTTGGATAAGTTACAAGGAGCTCACTGCATCCAGTCTTACCATTCTCGTACTGACTGTCAATGACAACCAAGTCTGCTTTAGGCTCCAGTTTGTTTTGGCACCAGTCTTTTGCGAAGGTCCAGTTAGCTTTAAATTCGTTCTGATTGTGGTGATCTCCTTTGAATAAGTAGCACTTATTTCCGAAGATCTTCCATCCTAGGGAAAATTAATCAATTGAGCCATGTTTTTTATGAGTGCTGCATTTGATGTACTGTAGAATCTATGAAGGAGTCTCTGTTCTTTATAAAGTGCATTGTTTATTCATTCAGGTGACATCTATGTCGCATACAGTGAAGTTTTGTCACCTTCTGGGCAGTTTCCTGGCCAAGGCTGTGTAGGCGGGGGTGGAGTATGATTATCTCCAGGGTATTTTTTGCACACATAACCTGCAGTATCCCTACCACAGTTCACATCATTCCAAGTGCCTGCAAAACAAGACTGGATTACACATTCTATGCAGTAAGGGTCCATTTACTGCATGAAGAAAGTAGTTGTGTACAGTAATTCATACAGTGTTACAATATTAGCATCGCATTTTTAATGTATCTGCTGCTTTGTTGGTTTACTGCTGGTTTAATTTCACCGACAACTCACCTAGGCCACCCACGCAAGTGCTAGGTCTGTGTATCATTAACATTTTATCGATTAAAATCCTGACACCAATACTTTGTTCTGAAAAGGTTTCCCCTTTTTTCTGTTCAGTCTCGGCTGTCCAATTGTGCCTCTTCTGCCATGTGACCCTACACCAGGAGCACTGCAGCTGAAGTGTAAGTGTACACACTTCTCTGGCACACACGCCTGCAATCCAGTACTATTTTTTTCTCACACCAGGCCACACAGTGCTGCAGGAGAAGTGGCACATGGTATATCCCACTAATGGCGGGTAGCCTGTGGGCACATACCTCATGTTTGGGATGAGCAAATGCTGTCATCCAAAAGATGTCCTAGCTAACTTAAATCCGCCCATTAACTGAACCATAAATAATGTCCAAATGTACAGTAGTATGTAAATGTCCGTGGATAGCTGTGTGGAAAAAGTACCTGGATATTGGCTTATCTGCACACACTGTTCCTCTCCGTTGGCATTATTTGGCTCCCCTTTTGCCCAGTTTACGTATGTCACTGGGGAATGGTCCACCCAGCTATGGAAGGGGAGTAATAAAATTAGTGGTTAAGGCCTACAGCACTGTAGCCTAACCTATTACCAAACTGTCACTGCTTATCAGCATGGAAACGAGCGACTGCATACATATATTCTCCTCCTGCGATCCCTGCCATCACCATTCCAATCCATCCTGCGCTGAGCTGCCCTGTCCCCACCTGCAATAAACAGGCAAGACAGGTCAGTGAATCAGCACCTGCACTTAATCTGCCAGTCAAACCCACTGAGCAGTATTTGTATTTTAAGCAATGCAATTGCAATCACATTTTCTGTTTTCTGTTGTATTAGGCCACCTGTGCTCTTCAAAGTGCAGCATATACTTAAAGTCAAAATGAACAACCACTACTGGTACCAATTTCATAGGTTTTTACTTGTAAAATTTGGAATTGTGAAATGTCAAATTCCTTAAAAATATTTTTCATTTGTGTTCATCAAGCCCAAGGACATGCTTGCAGACCAAGTACACAGTCCAAAATATATTGTATTACCAATTAGATTATATATCCTTCTTTTCAATTTTTTTTTCTTCAAAATACAACTTCCAAATGTTTTCTTCAAACTCCATTGTATTCCTGTAGACCATGTTCATACATTCCACAGGTATAAATGTAATAGTTCTATTATAAGAATTTGTATTTATGGGATTCCAAAATATTGTAGAATAAATTGTTGATATCTTTTTGTTAAAAAATGATTTAAAGTAATTTGTATCTGTTTTCCAGTGTTCAAGTCCAGTGTTCTTGAAGACCAATTACAGAGAAAAAGGCTTGGTGCCATCATCCCTGCCAGGGGAGGGTACACCAAGTATTAATCACAGGGATGGAAAAAATATTTTTTGGGGAAATTATAATTGGTAAAGTTTTTTTTTTTACTTTGATTCCAATGAATCATTAAATACTGTACAATATTTTCAACATAGGAGGAAATTACAACAAATCATAATTTAATAACTTTATAATAATTTCATAATGTTATTTGTTCTGTACAGTCTTTATTGTGCATCATTATCAAGTGTTCCAATAGTTATGGAACTATCTGTATAATAGCATGTTTGCAGAATTGTGCTTACCATACTGTTGACAAATGCCTGCTCCTCCTTGCCAGTGATTGACACTAGCCTTGCTTTCTCCGCGTAGCATCTGAGCATAGCGGTGTAGAAGTCCACGACATCAGTGTCATTGTAATAGTAACAGGTATTTTTGTACTTCCGCCAGCCCGGGTTGGAGCCACATTCAGGTGCTATGAACAAATAATGGTCCAGGTAAGTGAGTCTGTCACGTCCATGTTACTACCTTCCTAAACACATTTACTGTTCATGTTTTTTGTCATCAACTAATCAGACAAGAACATCTGGCTTATCTTTGTAATGTGAGACAATTGCCAATATGATTGCGAAGCTTGGATTGGTTATACTCACACTATGTGTCAGTTTCTGCCCTCGGTATTCAATCAGCACTCGTTGGCTAACCGACAGCTGAGACAACTGATAATATCAGTAAAGGGGGAACAGTACGGCTAAGAAGAGAGTGTAGGTCACCTGGTAAAGGTGGAGGAGGCACCGGGGGGATGATGGGTTTCTTCCCCTTGGAGATCTCGCAGATCCAGTCCTGATGGGCATCACAGTTGAGGTCGTTCCACCAGGACGAGCCATTGACCGTGCTCACCATCTCCACACAGTTCTCTCGACCCTGGTGGTTGTTGGGCTCCCCAAAACCCCAGTTGGTATGGCTGAGAGCTGAACCGTCACTCCACTGGTAACCTGAACCCAACATGTAAATAAAGCTTTATTCAGACTGCCAAATTGCAGGCATTAATCATGAACATAGTCAATGTAATCAACTTGAATCAATCATGTTCGAAAGGTAGAAAAGAAGTGTGATGCACAAGCAGACCTGTATTGGAACCAATGAAATACTCTCAAAAAGTGCGAACCCCGTCTTCTGGTCATTATTGGCAGGCTCAATTACACCAGACAAGATCAATCGAGCACAGAAAAGTATTTGAATCCAAAACAAATAGATATTTGACCCAGGTCTGTACAGGAGCTACTCATATAGAATAATGCACAATATATTTCTGACGTCTATATGACTCCTATATTCGCTTCATATTTATTTGAAAAGGGCAATCATGCTCCTGCTGTACATGCCTCCCTCTATGGCATTGTGCTGCAGACCAATCCATTTGGTCCTGCCCTTGGAGTAGTTGGACAGGAAGATTTCCTCCTCAAAGTTGTGGATGCTGACAAGCTCTGCCCCCCTGGATCTGCAGTCCTCTCCTGCCGCATTCCAGCTCTTCTTCTTAGAGTAGTCCACCATAAAGATCTACAGGAGAACACACACAGCCAGGTTAATTCGAAATAATATGGAACCAGTGACAGGCAGACAAGATCAAAGTGACAGATTCAAGTCCCTGATTCAAATTCAAAATGTAAGTCTTTATCCAGCAGCCCTGATTTGAAAGGTCATATAGATATTTCCACTTTGTTTGCGCATTTGTTGTTTTGTAGGACGGTAGGATGCCATTTCTGTTGCAGTCACATAAGACACATATTGAACAGCAAGCTGCAATTTAGTTTTTTTTTCCTTTTTTTCTTTTCTTTTCAATTCTTCATATTGCTTTGTGGTTTTAACTATTTCAGAAACCATTAAAATCAGATTTAGAGGTAGCAACTATGATGACAACCATTGATCTGTGCAGTTATACCAGGGGTGTCCGTATCTCAAAAAGGGCCAGTGTGGGTACAGGTTTTTGTTTTAGCTCAGTACTACAATAACTGATTCAGCTTATTAATGAATCATGGTCTTCAATCAAGACCTTGTTAAGTAGAATCAGGTGTCTTGGTGCTGGGAAAAAACAAAACCTGCACCCACACCGGCCCTTTTTGCTCACTGGATATACAGTAATACAGTTTGAAATTGAGCCTTGTGACCTTTGGTCTTCTCCTCAAGACACATGCATAGCCAGGTGCGGGTTGGGTAGTTTGGATATCAGCCACCGGTTCTGAGATGAAATACATAACAGCCCCTTCCACCTGAGCGGTGGGGGTGAGCTGCAGCTCACACACCTTGTAGCAGTTCCTGAAATGTCGTTTAGATATCCAGCCCGGGTCGCAATCTTGTGTCGGTTCTGGGGTGGGGGCGCGGGTGGGGGGAGAAAGACCATCCCGCTGTCCTTCACATATGAAAGGGAAGGACTCCTGACAGGCCTTGTCATCCCAGAATCCACCAGTGGGACCTGTTGTCATAGCAACGCAGGATCCGTCTCCACTGTCTAGAGAAACCAGAGACAGAGAGGAGTTAAGTTTAGTGTCCTGGGTAAACTGCAGGCTTGTCTTCCCTTCCTTGGCTACAGTTCAAATATAAAAGACTGCATCTTGTTCATGCTAAAGAAAAGGCAGACAAATCCATCAGCTTGTACCTGGCTGGTTCCGGTCCCAATGTGTGAAGGTGAGCGGCGCTTCGTTATCCCAGATGTAATCCACTCCTCCAAAGTCACTCCCTTTGGCCCGTAACCCAATCCACCAGAAACCAGTGTAGCCTGCCAGCTTCACAGTGAAGTGGGACTGTTCATATCTGGAACCCCATCACAAAAGAAAGCACACGAGCCGTGGACTGTCTGACATTTCTTGGTGGTGAAAGCTCTGTGAACAATATTCTCAGCAACAAGCCAACCCCAATTCTTTCACAATAACCCACAGGAATTGAGAACAAACCAGGTGAGGGTAGGGATTAGAACTGACATGCAGTGTTCCCACCATATACCAGAAAGAACTCTCTGCTCTGCTCTATTTGCGAATGGTACCCCCCTTTCCCAACTCACACTTCCCCTTGTGATTAGTGTGGCTCGGAAAACAATGTCTGTGAAGCAAGGTGCACTCACATATCCATGATGTGCAGCAGTTTGCTGTCTCTCTGTTCACAGAAGGCCTTGGCCTCGGACCATGTCTTTGGTGTCTCTTCTATCCAGTAGCAGGCGTAGGTATAGGCATCCCAACCCTGCAGTATGGGCAATATAACAGGCACAGAATGACAGTCTACATGCTTTACTTTTATCTAAACAATTTTAGTACAGTACTACAATTGGCTATAGACACTGATGTACTGTCAGCTGTGTTGAACTCACCTCTGGGCAGCCGTAGACAGTTGGAGGAACCGATGGTGCTGGATAGTGGGCTTTGGGCTTCTTGCAAATATATGTGTTCAGTTCTGTGCATGGCACATCATTCCACCTGCCAGTCTATGAAAAAACAAAACATGGTGCTGCATTTAGCTCAAACACACTTTTTTAAGACAATGCAAGTATAGGTTTGAAGGTGTTAGCACTACAACGCTTCAGACTTAACGAAGGAAGCTGAGTTTATACCTGGTGTAACATCTCCACACAGTCCTCACTAAACCCGGCATGGTTGTTGGGTTCTCCAGGGGCCCAGTAGGTAAAATGGACCATATGGTGGTCAGCCCAGCTAAAGAAGCCCTGGAAGGCCATGTCATTCAGCCCAGTCCATACATCACTGGTGGCTAGAAAAGGATCACATTAAACCCATCAGTCCAACCCATGGGCATTGAAAATCACTGCTTGAGACTATGCTCATTCAAGTCAGGTTAGTCACATTTCCATTTGTGTTTGTGTATCCATAGAACATTGACCGAATATTTGTGCTAATTTCATAATGAAGCTAGGGCACCGTGGGAATAATATGTTATTTGACTCAATGAAAACACTTGACCATAACATTTTTACAAACACAACACTGTGAATAAGAGGTCTAATTATCTATTACTCCCAATGGAAACCATGGCTATATTCACAATGAGCCCATCATTTTTCTAATTGTCAGGCTAAGGGCAGGTGTGCATTATATGATTTTCTCACGGGTTATGTCATCCGGAGTTTGGATGCCTTCTCACACTCACACACAAGGTTCAGATTGTGACAACTGATCGGATTATAGTATTCTGATTGGTCAACGGGAATCAAAACACAGAATCCACTCGCATGACCTCTCACACCAGATGAATTCAAGCCAACAGTGCCCAAATTTTTTGTAAAAACAAGTAAAACAAGATGGAACAGTTTGGAATGGTATCTCAAAGCTTGTGAGTTGCGACATTAAGTCCAAACGTTTTTCTTATGATTTGGTCCCAATCTGAAAAAAAACAGCAGGTCATATAATGTACACCAGCCCTAACTCAAATGACGTGATTTCACTTCCTCCCAACAAAGCAATTTAGAACTGCTGGTCAATTGTTCTTAGGGCTCCAATGAAGTTTTCAAGGACATTGTGTAGCTAGAGACTCATGAGGCACAGGTCACATGATCACCCATGTAGAGGTAGCTCTGGAGCCAGCTTTGCTCTGCCAGGGACAGAATCCACACAAGGTCGGCACCCAGCTTCTTGCACTCCATCCGAGCATTGTGCCACGTTTTCAGGTCACTGGAGGCCTTGTAGCAGAAGTCACCAAATTCATACCAGTCAGGACCTGAGCACCTCATCTCTGTAATAGAGCAGTATTAGCCAGTGAGTGCTCTCTGCACGCAGACCATGAAAGCATTACTGACATACGTCCCAATATCACTACTGATTCTCTATAACGTATTGGATGAAATTAAAAAGACCAGTTAAATTATATAAGTGTTGTTGTTTTGACATGTGAGTCAGTGTAGCGCTATCCTACATACTGTACCTCCGTCTGCAAACTGGTATGATGTTGGAAAATTTGCGTTGTATCTGTGGAGGGTGAGAAGGAAAAATCAGGAATACAGTGTTTAGTGGGTACCGGAGTACTGGATATGTGAGAAAGGCAGTATAAATTCCATCCATCAATATTAAAAAGTGAACAGAAAATGGAGGTAGATCTTTTTGTCAAAAACAGTAACAATGATAAGGAGATTGGTAATCCTATATATTCAAATGGGCTGCATGCTTCAAGGTCCCGTGAAGTGTGAACGAACAGGAACTTCTTGTGGTACGCACTGCCTGGAGATAATGCCGTTCTTGGTTGAGCCTGGATAGAAGGACTGCCCTGGCCACTTCATCAGCGTGCAGTCACCCCCAATTTCATTCAGCACCACCCCGGCGTGGATAGCAGCTGCGCAGATGGTAGAGTCCTGTGAAAACACACACGGATGCCACATTTCTCAAGTAAATACAAAAGAATAATTAGATCTGTAATAATCATAAAGTGCATCTGATCTGTTTGCTTACCCCTCTGTAAGTTTGGGATCCATAAACTGTGTATGGTCCAGATGCACAGCCAGCTGGGCAGTGAACCCTGAAATATAAATGTTTAAATGTTTAATAACAAATGTTATTAAAATGATATGACCAAAACCCCAAAACCCATGACCCTGCACAGATGCCTGTGCCACAGTACTGCAGGTTTGACCTGGAACAATTTGCTATTGTGTATTACTATAATCAGCCGACTTTGAAATTGTGCAAAACATCTATATGTAAACAAAATAAAAAAATTTAATTAAAAAAAAAAAATTGATGTCAGTTTATCGTCTTCAGTATACCTAACTCTGTGACAACAATGCTACACTAATCTTTAGATTGTGCAAATTGTGAACGTTTCAGTCCTTAACTGTTTAGAATTTTGAAACAACTAACAATTGATGAACACAAAAATATTGGAAAAGGTTTGCAATAAACCGTAGTTGGTTTGTTAAGAAATAATCATTGATAAAATTGTAAAAGAAGGAATTCCTTTTCGATACAGGAAAAGATGAATAATTTCAGATTTAGTTTTACTTACATCATTTGATCATTAAAGACATTAAAGGAGGGCTCGGCGCTACAGGAGACAGCATCTGTAGATAAAAACATCGTCAACATTTGTGCCAAAAAAGTCAGTGGGAGTGTGACTAAACTGAGTTACTTGCTTTGCTTTAATGGTCGCAGTGCGGTGGGCTTACAGTCGGGCTTGCACCCCAGGATGTCCAGGCGGAGTCCGGCCTGACCCTGGGCCTGCTGAGGCCAAACTCGGATGTGCTTCCCAGAGAAAGGGGTGCCAAACAGCTGCATCTCTGGAGTGTTTCTGTCTGCGCTTCCAGGAAACGTCTGCAAGAGGGAAAAAGTTACATTTTCTCATGAACACTGTTTTACATGGAAAACCTAATATCAGCTAATATGATATAGTTTTGATGGTCATTTAAACCTTTTCCTTAAAGAATTTTAATTATTTTTCCACTAACAATTACTTACATTCAAATATATATACAACAAATTTTCCCAACGGTTGGATTTAATGGATAAAAACTAGATTTATATTTCATCAAAATCTAATAAATAGCTATAAAAATACATTTCATCCCCGATATGGGATCAGTCCCCTGCAAAGCTTATGTCCTTTAAGCAAGAGTCCCTTTAATTAGCTGACATACACTAGAACTATGTTATTATGAGACTAAGATTGTTACGTCCTTAAATTTTCACACTTACCCCTCCATCCGCATTGTAATCAGTCCACTGAATCCCGTCCATGCTGCTCTGGATTTTGAAGGTTGTCACCCAATTATCTGCTCCAGGACATCCTTGGATAGTAATGCCTGTGACCTTCTTAGCCTCTCCCAGGTCCACCTGAATCCAGGAGTTTCCTTGAGTGGGGAAAAGAGTTGGTTTCGGTCAGTTATGTGAAGGATTACTCTTCCTCGTGCTAGTTAAAAGGTTCTCTTTCCTCTGATAAGTGCTCTTACACATATTATATCACAGCATTGCCCACAAAAGGACTCAAAGTTGTTATAGTAGTTTTGACATGTAAAATCATTAAAATATTATTTTACCACATTCTTGAGTTAAGATTTTTCAGGTGATACAAAATATTTTAGTTTATCATGAATGACATTGATTGAGAGGTCCTGCAGAGAAACTTAGGTTTTGGGTCATTGTTAAAGTGAACAATGATAGCACTGAATGAAAGAGCTCTGGAGAGGTTGTAATTTAATTACAAAACCAACATTTATTATTTTTCAATATTTTGGTACCTGTCATGCATATGATATTTTTTATTTTTCAACATTTTGGTGGGATAATTATTCATTTTGGTGCATCAGTAATTTAAGGTGACTCTGGGAGTGCAGACACTCTGTATTGAAAGGGACAAGTAAACCAATCAAATTCAGTTTTGCTTGTCATCTTTAGTAAGGAAATTGATGCAGCACCATTCTGTAGAGGGCACAAGAGACAACTGATCCCAGAATGGCAGGGCTGATAAAAAGACACGCTGAATGCAGTAATGAGTCAGAGGGGGGGGACTGGCCACTGGGGGGCGCGTACTTGGTTCAGATGGCATCCAGCAAGAGTTTCCGTTTAGACGGGCCTTCTGAGGGCCCATCCCGCTGCGGGACGAAGACGCGGAGAGCTGTGCGTCTGTGACGTTGCCGTCCTCCACCCCCAGACCTCTCACGCACACTGAAAGGGCAAACCAAAAGCGACTAACAGTATACGTCCAAAAAAAAGTGCTCTTTTCCATACAGTGATTAAAAATGACATCAAGCCCAAGACTCCATGATCGTCTTTCGATCACTCCGTGATACATCATTCATCGTTCATGAGTGCAGACATACCGTTTTGTTCACAGCTGTATACCACCTCCAGGTATTTGGTGACGTGGGAACAGGTGTCCTCATCAACATGAGCATACAGAAAGCAGAAAGGGCGATTGTCGCACAACTTTCGCACCAATGGCAAAATACCCTCCACTGAGCACGATCCTAGTGAGGCAAAGGCAGAAGTATTAACAATGAAATGAAAAAGAAAAAAAAAACGATTGTGATCATTCAGCATACTTTTAGCATAACTACGGATGCAATCAAGAAGTACCTGTCTTTTGGAATGAAAGCATTGCCTTTTAACTCAGCATGGAAGTTGATATGGGTGTAATGGAAAGGAACCTGTGTGAAAGCAGAAGCTCAGACTACTGTTGGGAACTCGAGTCGCCTGTCCAACACACCTGAGGCTCCATTCTCATAGGGGCAGATCTTGTCACTCCTGCGTCCGAAGAAGGCCGACTGGATGTTGATGACGCTGTTGTGGGGACAGTGAAGGGCTGTGGTAGATAGCTCACAGGTGTAAGAGGTGAGGAATCCTGTGGACATGAAGGTCATCATCATCTCAAGTAGTGGTGGCTTTAGAGAAAAGAAGAAAGTACATGATCTGGTCTCTGTATAAAGCATATTTTATGGATAGTGAAGGCAACAGTACCGTCATGGGGAGGAGGGGGTACTGGTTGATTTCCTGTGACATAAACAAATGAAAGCAGTTGTTTACTTATGGGGAAGCAACAGCAATGTTTGCACTATATCATGATCTTTCATTAGGTTGCATGCACCAGTTGTAAAAGTCCACTGGCTGAGCGTACCTCGTCTTTTGCAGATATAACCTCTTTGATAAGCACAATTATCATCGTTCCAGTAGCCTGAGTTGATCAGCATGGAGAGACAGTCTTCCCCGTAGTAGTTATCTGGCTGACCTGAGAAAAGAAAGCAGGTAATTACAAAAAAAACGAGGGAAATTTCAGGAAAATCGTTCAATTCAGACATCCATCAGATAATGTCATGGCTTCACCATATAAAATAGGTTGATTCTTACAAACTGATGTATGCATCAATGATTATATATAATGGCTGGACATTATACAATGACTTTTTATTTTCTGTATGTTTTTTCAGGTCCTTTAGGCTCACAGTAGAATAGTTTCAATGGTAACATGTAGCAGGATTTTATTGCACATGAATTATATAATATGGGTTTTCTGTCTTCACCTGCTGCCCAGTTGATGTAGCGAAAGGGAGAGGCGTCAGTCCACTCCCAGCCTCCCTCTGCAATAGAGTCATGGCCGCCCATCCACATTGCCACACCAGTAGGAATCTGTTGGACTTGAGCTTTGAGACAAGAACAGACACGGAAAATGCTGCGTCAAAGTTGTGTGTATTGTCTCAGTTGAATCTATGCTCTGTGCAAGACAATAATTCAATAAGAGAAGCAGGTTGTTGACCCTGAGGCTTTAAGGGGTGTTGGTAGACCTGTAGGGGGCAGTCTTCACCCCAGACCAAGTGTAAAACCAATACCAGTGCACCGTGTCCCGAATGCTATTACAATGATTGGACTGTGCTGTAGGAGATTACATCTTTCATGTGAGGTGTTAAAGCATGGCCCTGAATCATTGCCTTCTTTAAAAGCCCATGGTACTTACTGAAGGCATGAGGGGTTTCCCCATGTCCTAGCCATCACCTACCAGTTTACCTGACTTAAATAACCTCTCCACCTCAGCTAACGTATGGTGAGTATTTTGACTCAAAATAGCAGCCATGTATGAGATGTGTTTCCCCTCATCTGTGTAAAGCACTTTGAGATACAGTGCTACATATATGCAATTCATGATTGTTTTTCTGAGGCCTGACCTTGAATAAAGCTCTGCTCAAAGGGCTCAGTGATGCTAATTAGATCACCACCCTGGTTGATGCAGTCAGCCCGAGCGTCCGCCCAATTTCTCATTGACAGGGAGTTGAACATGTAGCAGAAGTCATTGAAGGGATCAGGCACCCAGGAGCCGCACTTCTCATTCCATCCTGTAGGGGGACACGCACTAATAAATACGCCAATGGGAAAAGGAGGAAAACTCAAAGATGGTATTTGTAGCAGTCTTCATTTTCAGAGTGTGCTAACAAAGAGGAAATATCCTGATTACCTGGTCCAGATGTTGGAGGGGGTGGGGGGCCTTGTCCTTTTCCTGAAGAGAAACAAGGACAACAAGTGAAGGACAAGGAGCCAATGGATGAGATCAGATTTTTTTTTTTTGCAGTCCGAAACCTGAAACCATCGCTCTAATGATGATTATGATGAGGATGAAGAGGTAATAGACCCATACTTGACTCACGTGAGGGATGAAAATGAAAACAACAGTCAACTTATTGAACAGAGGATTCAGTGATTTTAATCCGCAATCGAGTCCAGAAGGAAGTTAACAATGTGGCCAACAGTGTAATGGCACGTGAAACATTAAAAAGGTTTATCATAAAAGGAATACTAATGTGACTATGAACGCTTACACACTGCAAATTGATGTGGACGAAATTGTTTCAAAAGTTGACTAGTGCATTTTGACTATACATTTGCTATACATAAGTTGTCAATATAGCATAACTTAAATTCCTTAAAAAACAGAAACAAACAAAAATAACAGGTAACACGTACTTGCTTGGTGATAATATGCTAATAAAAACACAGCTGTCATTTATCAATACATTTACTTCACATAAATTTTATCATTCCATTAATTTGAACAAACATTTCAAAAAATAATCTACTTGTTAGGACTTGAGATACTGCAAATATTTAATGTAACTAAAAAGGGGGAATTTCCTGTTTCCATTCCACTAGAAAAACAATCAGCCATGTGGCTTGCAGGAAACAGAGCAAATAATAGCAAACATGCGCAATATAATTTTACCGTTTTTGGTTTAAAAAATTTTTTTTACACAGCACAGAGTGCCTTGCTAGGATTAAGCAAATTGAAACCTTTTTTGCAGATGAAAGGGGCATTGGTGGTACAGAAGAGGTCATTGAGATGTCCGGGGTTGATGTGGTCCACTCCTCGAACCTGTATGCAGTCCTCATTGCCCTGCCAGTTGTCTGGCTGATTGTCATCCCAGAAAAGAAGCTCCTGGACAGAGATGACAAAAAATTGCTAACAACAATGCACACTTTCTTCTTCAGAACAAAACACTTTGTTCTGTACATCCTTATTTCAGAATGTCCTTGACAGTATTTAAGTGGCCAGACAATTTGACAAAGCCGTGGCTGCATTTCATTCGCTGATCTGATCTTAAGGCCTTTTCATTAGCATTAATATTTTGTATTTGTGCTGTATTACATTGACATGAATGTATTTGGTTTTTGTTTATTCTTATCTAACTGAAGGTGGAGGTGTAAAATACACAATAATGGTAGCACACCACTAAAATTCCACCTAACATGCCAAACCAATCTAACAAATCCAAAATTCAACAGCCTTACGGAAGCAATTTCATAGCTGTGGAAAAGAAATCTTATCAACATACTTAGGTTAATATAATGCAGTCAATTGAATATGTGATAACATTCTCTCTCCACATAATGAAATCTCAAACTAAACTTTCCTAACTGTATTAGTGTATTGATACTGTATCAGTGTGTGGTCCATTATGGTTACGCATAATCCACAAAATGTGAAAATGTCTGCAGACAGCATTATGTGGATTAAAATCCCACACTCACCGGTAGCACTGTTGTCCCATCAGACCAAACATACTGCCCTTCCACGGCAATGTCATTCAGACCAATCCACGATGAGTGTGTCATATGAGCTATAGACACATTTATCATTAGACGCCAGAAAACACAGACCCATGCATAATATGCAGCAATGAGCAGCCAAAACATTGTCAGAATATTGCCATACCATGTCACCATACCCCAAATGCTTTGTCACCAAGAACAATTCTCGCACATAGTTAATCTCCAAAAAATTAAATTGTTCTTATATTAGTTCTCTCAATTTATTGGATGTCTCTGGAGTATACTTTTATTTTAAAGAGCATAAGATCAAGACTTAATGACTCACCAGTCAGGAAACTTAACTCTTCTTGACTACTGAAGCTAGCCAGGTGTCCATTTTGGGTTATGCAATAGGCATCTGCATCCTGCCAGTTTTTCAGTGACTCACTCTCAAAGTGATAACAGTTGTCTCTATATAGTATGTATCCTGCATCACAGTGTGAGTCTGACCCAGAACCACCGGGGAAAAAGGTGTTATATTATATATGCAATACATACAATAATTAAATAAATGACATGCACACATACATATACACACACACACATATATATATATATATATATATTACATTACAGGCCTATATATATATATATTATTGTTCATAGATGTTCACCAGTGCCGCCCTCTAACCTGGAGGTTTAGTTGGTACCACGTTTTGGCCGCCAACCATTTTACAAATGTATCCCTGGTTTTTGAAGCAGTTGGTAGTTTCCCATTTTCCATTGTAATTTCCTGTAAAATATGGGAATGATGGAATGAGGAGGAGAAATCAAATATATTATTGACCTTCTCTTCTTCTGAACTCACAGACCTGCTTTATGCTGTGTGTATCTTACAGTCCTGAATTAGGCCCTGTGTGCACCCGACAGTCCTGAATCAGGTCCTGTGTGTTCCCCACAGTCCTGGATTAGGCCCGTGTATTCCTCACAGTCCTGAATAGAGCACCCACACATCCTCACCTGTGTAAATTTGGCCACAGTCCCAGACATTTTGTGTGTTTCGGGGAAAATTAAGGTTCCAGTTTGTGTAAGAAATAGCATCGTTGTCCGCCCACTGGAAAGTGCCATCCTGGTTCTTATCTACGAATAGGACAGAGAAATAAGAAATTCCCACGCAGACTTTAAGAACAGAAGTGCCAGAGAATGGATTGACCAGGAGCATGGCAAAAACATTATACACTATCACATGATTGGAACAAAAGGAAAAAAATGCATGAATACTTAATATTCGAAAACCTTATCCTCTCAGAATGTCTGAACAAAGCTCCAATATCCCTACCTGAGATACCAATCCAGACATCAGGAACATCAACTTGATGCAGATCAGGCAGTTGTGCATTGATGAAGAACTGCTCTTCCTCACTTACGGGACAATAGACCAAAAATATGTAGTTAGAACAAAGGTCATACACACATGCAGCAATTGGTGAAATGACTGTGAAAAGGCCCACACTAAGGAAACGTCGAACAGCAAAGTTACAGAAAGGCGTACAGCTGTGTGTTTTCGTGCGCAGTGAGATCTGGCTTGCCTTTTGATTGTTACCAGGCTTGCGCTCATGCCTGAACATCTGGTGAGAGCCTCGTGCCAACTGGTCAGAAGGTTGAGGTTACTGACGACCCAATAGCAGCTCCCACTGAAGCTGAGCCAACCCGGGGGACAGATTGCTGAAATCATTAAGGCAGAGCTGAAGTTCACTTTCCTGCCCAACAATCTAGATTCCTCAAAGGAAAAATTAACCTGTTTTATGAGTTTTTGCTTTGATGACTGAGTGCAATAAGTATATTACATTGCAAATTGCCCCTCAAGAGAACAAAATCATATGATGTCAGCCCTTGTGGATATAAAGTCCTTGAATACAAATGAATATTACATTTCATTAAAAAAAAACTGTAAATGGTGTTTGTGTATTAGTATATTTGGGGAAAAAAACTTCCAGGTTTGTCACTATGGGGCTCCTACTGCTGTTAATGTCTTACTTTCCATTCCTCGCTTGCACATGTAAGGGCGCTCGTGACGACAGAGGTGGGACCTCCACTTCCCAAATTGTTCATCTGGGTCTTTGATCACTGCAGAACAGACTCCATTCATCTTATCCCTGTGGACAAAGAGGCAGGCCTTGACCACCTGTCTTTTCTCACCTCAGCCAAAAAGTTATTTTTTTCATCAGCTTCCATAGCGGAATAGACTCAGCCTTACGTTAGGTCAGGCTGTCCCGTTCCCCAGTTGGTGTAGGATGAGGATGAGGCATCTGACCACTGAAACTGTGTACTGTCAACTTGAACTTGGCAGGAAAGTTTTGTGCAGCTCTGTGAAACCAACACAAAAGTTTTCATTTGCGACTTGTCACCCGAGCAAAGAAGTTGAACAAGAGATTGTTTATTTACTTTCCGTTTCACAGGTACGGTTTCCTTTGTTCAGGTATAGATCATCCAGTTTTATAGTTTAACGTTACTTAAACGTTGAAACAGTGAAAGTAGGTTCAAGATAGCTGTAGGTACAATTTTATATAAGAAGGGCACACCAACCGGTTTATTCACTGTGTTGACAACATACATTCAGCATGCGCTAGTGCAGGTCTAAGACTGAGGTAACTTTGCTGGGGGAATACACTGGTTTATAGCAAGACTGTTACCAGGGTGGAAAAGCCAATCCAGAGGTCATAGAGTGAGGCATCAAGACGACCTGTCACATATTGTTCCTCCTCGGCAGACGTGATGGACACCAGGTCCCCTCCCTCCCTCACACAGTCGATCCTCGCCGATGCCCAGCTCTTTCGTGTGTCCGATTTCAACTTGTAACAGTTTGAGCCGAACTGCTGCCACTCATTGGCCACATCACATGTTATGGGCGGGTTTGCTGAAAGAGGAGGATTCTGAGTGAGTGCAGACTTGGGTAGAATAAACAGAGAGAACATGAACCCAATCATCTCCTTTCATCCATTTTGCTGATCCATTATACGTGCGTATGCACTCTCCTGATCAAAGGTCTGTCCTCTGGGGACAAGTTGAACCTACGGTTGGGTCGCTTGCAGATGTACCGGCGACTGACAGTGCATGTTTCATCGTTCCACTGCGCATGAGAGCTTCCTACGACTTGTCCACAGTCCTCATTGTCACCCCAGTTGTCAGGCTGGCCTGGTCTCCAGTATCTGAGAAATTCAAATAAGAAAATAATGGCCGCTGCCAAAGAACAACACACCAGAAAGGGGACATTGGGGTATCTATGAATGCACACCACTTAATCAGACCAGACACCCCAGTGCACCATTAGGAGTCTTGTCTCTACTTTTGTAATCTACCTTTGAGGTTCTCCAGTACTTACTCAAGGTAGGGGTAGTATACACTCCCATCCGACCACTCCCAGGTACCCTCAGCAGCAATGTCGTTCAGCCCAATCCAGAAAATCTCTGTACCAATCTGAGTCCACACCCATGTCTACAGAGCCAAAGACATGAGGCCCATAATAGCCCAAATATAATATGTAACACATTACCTAGAATTTATGTGTATGTATGTATTCCAGAAAATATGATGACACTTTCCAAAACAGATATGTCTGTGCAGACCTAAAGTTTGACTTCTATTTACTAAGATAAGGAAAAGAGAGCTGGGCTTCCTCTTACCCTCTCATGAATGTCCAGGATGCTCATGAGGCTGCTGCCCAGACTCTGACATTCAGTGAGGGCGTCATGCCAGGACTTAAGGTCCGAGGAGAATAGATAGCATTTGTTTTCATACTCTCTCCATCCTGACTCACACTGGCCAAATGCTAAACACAGGGGAGGAAGAGAGAATGGAGAGAAAAGAGCATAATCCATCATGCCAATATACCTTATTTTCATCCTTTTTACTGCAGAGGTTTTTTCTGAAACAATTATTTGTGGGTGTACTGTAAATATTTTATATTATGAGAAAGGGACCTTGGGTCTTAAAGATTGACATAATAAAACAGGAGTATTATGAGATTTGGGTCTGCAGGTCAATCAGATTGGAGGCCCATGTGGACCATTTGGTGTAGTCCATTGTATGTGATAATACATATTGTCCCAGGTGTGCTGGGATTTTGTTTTGAAACCCATTTTATTACTCATTTTCCTTTTTCATAGAAAAATATATTATGTTTTCACAATTTGAAATGATTTTTCTAGGCCCATACTATCACTCCAGCCTTCTCCATCTATTTGAGAGTGGAGAATTGTATGCATTTAATTCAGTGTGTGCTGCGAATCAAGACTCCACATACATATAGAAGGCCCTGTAAATTTTGAGACCTATGTCCAGATCTATAAGAATATCTAAATCCCTGGAGAAATTGACAATCTTATCAACTATTACTTGTGTGTGCTGACTGCAAGGTAAAAGGAAATTAACATGTTGCATACCAAAATAAACATTGTGTCAAGATAGATTTCTTACGATTCCCAGTGTTGTCATGAGATTCCCAAACCTCATGACAACACTGTAAAAACCCCTGCTTTTCCAGAAGTAAAGATAAAGTGCTGTTTTACCTGGATTAGAAGGAAAACTTCAACCGTTTCAAAAACCATCACGTTTATCTAAATGTGAATATGCAATGTGGGTGTTAAGTTTATAAACAATCAATTTGTGTCCTGATCTACAGAGATTATACCTAAGTGGATCCAGCATATTTTGTATTACAATATGATTTCTTACAGCAAGCACAAGGTGATAGAAGAAGGAAAAAAAAAAAAGGACATCAATTTCTCGTATTCTACAAAAGAATTCTGCACACTTGGATGTATTGGAATAATAAAAAAATAGACGCTTTTTTAAGAATGGCATTTAACTGACTGAAAAAGAGGACTGCATTAGAGAAAAGAAACATCTTAAAATCAGTTTATCCCGCATCTTACAGCCCAGTTGTAACAAAACAAAGGACAGTCAAATAAAGTAAATCTCATAGATCCAAAACTTCCCATCAAGCAGCCCAAGCCAGATCCATGCTATTAGAGGACTTACCACAACTTAAGAGCCCAGACAAGACGACAAGAATGAGCAACATACTGGGTCTTCTGCACTTCAGATAAAGCCTTCCTGCTCAGGAGCGAGTTGTACACATCCTCCAGTAACTGTTGCTTGAATTCCCAGAGCACAACCCTCTGTTTGTCCCAGCTGTCAATCAGTACAGCTCTGAGAATCCCAGAGTGAATCACCAACTTTTCTTGAACAAACCAAGGTCCAAAGATTGAGGGCAGTAAAAACCAAAAGGCACCATGAGCGGAGTCAAGAGCCTCCATCAACAATATGCAAGCAGGTGCAAACAAGAACATTCAAAATCAGGTCAACATGTGGCATAGACCTAATGTCCTGTTTTACATCAACTTAGATTTAATTCTCATGAAGTGTATTCCCCAAAAAGTGTGACCATGTGAATATGTTGCACTACTAAGAGTAACATAATATACTAGATTGGGAATCTATAAAAATCTGCATAACTCTTTTAAGACAAAAATATATATAATTATACATTTGTTTTATTTTAGCAGCAAGATTAGATCAACATACCTGAATCTTAACAGTGATTCCAAGCTTAAAACCAAACTTTAAGTTTATTACATAAGATGTTGTGTAAGTATCCAAGCATTAGGTTCAAAGTCACTTGAAACTGTTTAATGTTGATGCATCATTTTACAGTAGTAGTTGTTGTAAACACTCTAGTGCACACTAATTATGATGTGTGTCAAAATTACTGGCAAGATTTTTTTTGCATCCTCCCTTGCCAAGATAACAGCACCGAGTCTTCTCCTTTAATGCTTGATGAGGTGGGAGAACACATAACAAGGGATCTCCAGATCCATCAGAGTCACCTCAGGTTTACAGTGAGGTTCAGGTCTGGGGACTGGGCCGTTGTCCTGATTCTGTGATCAGTTAATCCATACTTTTTTTAGGATTTGGAGGAATGTTAGTTCAGAACACAAATGCTTTAATTTGTATGATCCTTAACAGGAAAACTGAACTATTAATGAACCATATGAATAAAAATCTGAGGACCATTCATATACTGTAACACGCAGACAGTGAACACTGCTAGTTCTTCAGCAAGACAAACAGGCTCAAATTACAAAGTTGTCAAAAGGAAAAAGTGAAAAAAAAAAAAAAAACTAAAATCTACAAAGTTAGTCATTTTATTTAATTTTATATCCCTTCTCAAATGTTTTGAAGTTGTAAACTTTGTATAATACTCTACTGTGCACTGTTACTTTTTAACCTGGTTTAGGGTGAGATTTTACTGTTACAAAACCATCAACAAAACAATAAAGGAAATAAAATACAGTATTTATGAAGCTGCACACAGTCCTAGGTAAATAACTTACGACATAAAGAGGAAAAAGGAAAACAAAATTACCACTTAATGCACAAAATGTCATTGCTCTTTTGGTTATACTCTCAATCACCCAAAACCTCACAAATGGTACTTTTGCAATTGGAGAAGGAATGATACATGCAAAGAGGTTTATCTTAATACATCAAACTTTAAAAGCAGCTAATTTCAACCTTGGAAAGAGAATTATGTGCAATAATGACTTGTTACCAAAATAAATACTTAAATTAAACACTGAGCACACCAGAAAAAAGCAACAGATACTACAGCACTCCAAGAACTGACTTTGACATCCCTGCATTATTGCATTATACATTTAATAACGCCATTATTAATCAAGTCGGGCAAATTAAGTTTCTAACAACAGACACGGACACAAAACAAGTGTAAATTGTACATTGAGAATTTTATTTTTTAACAATACAAACTATACCCATGATTTAAGCAACAGTCTGTCAGTAAAAAGGGAAAGAAATGACAAGGCATATATTTTTTCACAAAAAAATTAAAAAAGCTTTTTTGTGAAAGTCCCTGGGAACTGTTTTACAAGACAACCACAATGTTAAAGCCTTCTGACACCTTTTTCTTTCATATCCTTATTTCAATATACCGCTGAATATGAAAAGATGCAGTACACCTAATGTCCACTGTAACTGCGACAACACATAGTTTACATGGCTTATATATGGAAAAACTGAAACCAGTGGAAGTGGACTGAGTAGTGCTTATGTCCATTTCAGAAACACCAACAGCACACATTAGACTACTGAGTAAGTCACCTTTACTGTCAGGAGAACACAAAAAATGATAATTATGCTATTACAGTATTTCTTGGAGCCAGGGAGATCCAGACATTTCAAAAAATAATTCAGCCAAGGAATTATGGTGTTAGATCCTCTTCAAATCCTTCTGAGTACTACCCACAGGTCAGAGAAAGGGCAAGATGGATGGTGATTGGTAATGCTTTGCCAGTGAAGTACAACTGCCAACCCCTCAATAAATACACACACATGGCCATTTCAGGAAATGTCCTATTCTCAAGTAGCAATCTCCTTGTTGTGACAGAACAGTGCATCAATATTATACATGTACATGTGTGCTGTCATGCACAGCCTGGCACAAAACAGTGCAATTTTCTAAAAAGTCAAGAATATCCATCACTATACAAATACACAAAATATACCTGACAATCACAATCACCTGCAACAGCATTACATTAAAATATTGTTAATTAAACAAATAGGTACAGTACAAAATGGAGTGATTGGATGTCTCCCTTAAGGACACATGGGTACAAAAATATGTTTTGGTTATGCAAATATAAGTGATACACCTTCTATCCTGTGCAATCCCCATTCTCTTTCAGCCTATATACAAAACCAAGTTCAACTTATAAATATACAATAACATAATATCCTAATTCTTCAGATATTTGCATTCATAACCAATAACTAGACCCCAGCACATGCACCAGTGATGGCCAATGGATAAAAAAGCAGCTAGTGAAGTTTCAAATGAGCTATTAAAGTGTAGACACTATCAACACATCGATAATCCATATCAACTTCACTTCAAACATTTTATCCCCAAAAAAGACAAAAATATACTTCAACCTTGACTCTAAGAAAATAGTGCACAATTATCTATTATATAAATGTAAACTATATATATATATATATTCAACGAAATGTAAAGAATATCACTTTACACATACAGTATATTGTATTACTTATAGAAAACTCTACAAATCTCTAATGAACCATTTTTTCCCTGCAGTCTCAGTGTAGGGTTTTGGCAGAAAAACAGTTCATGCTTTAGCACAACTAAAAGCGCAAACACTGTCTGGTACACATTTCATGTAGGTCCCCAGTCTTACCTGTCTCGTGGCTACCCAAGGTTTGGGAATGATTGTTCGCTCGCAAGAACACACTGACACGAGTCAACATGTTCTTTTAAAAGATCGACTGTTTCACTGGGCCTACTGCTATCCAGACAGATGAGAGCTTAATTAGGATTGGCTAGACTATTAACCAAAGAACTTTTCTAATGGCGTTTTCGCGTCTTACAGAAGATGATCAATAAGAACATCGCAGTAATCTGAGATGAATGAACCTCTGCCTTTATCGAGTTCAGAACTGAGGCTCAAGAGTTCAGAAGGTTCTAGGAGCTGTCTTAGACCCGCTGTCCAACTTTGTTCCTGCATTCCAACCATCCTGAGGTTTTTTATTTCAACCCTAATTTTGCACACCTGATTCTACGAAATAGCAGCAAGACAAGATCGCTAGCTGCTGAACGAGGTGTGCTTTGTTAGGTTTAAAGTGAAAACATACAGGACAACGGATCTCTAGGAACAGGGTTCAGCAGCCCTGCATTAGGCCTTAACCACCTTAAAGGGACATTTCACTTTGGTGTAACACAAGTCATTTTGCTGAGCTTACCCCGTTGTATTTGCATAGTATGAATACTAGCAACATCAGATGTCCCTGATGACGTTGACAGCAGCACCGTTCCTCTTGGTTTTCCGGTTCCCAAATCCACAAAATTACTAGTGTTTTACCGAAGTGAAATATGCCTTTAAAACTATCTTCTGAAAAGCTGTGGGCAAGAGGGACTATGCAGCAGTGGGCTAGTACAGCTATTAAAATCTGCCTAATTGCTTTGGGTCAGAAGTGAAGAACAGAACCTCCTTAAGCTCTGCCATTAACAAAGACTCCCATCCCCACAGTGGCTTTTGAATTAAATGCTTCTTAAAAGCGGCATACAGGCCACAACATCAACTGGTTCACAACAACGAACAATCATCAAGAGTAGACGTGGAGCGGGAATGTGAAAAATACACTGCCGGTACATTTTCTGAATTCTCCCGTCAAGCATTGTCCCAACAGACAGAAGTAGGGCACATTTGACTGCAAGAAGCACTTCAGATAAAGCCTTCCTGCTCAGGAGCGAGTTGAAAGTTAACGCCTTTAATGTGTGCAACTTGGCCCCATGTGCGTGCGTGCATGTGTGTGTATGTGAGTGGATGAGTGAGTGTGTGTGCGCATGCGCTAGTGTGTGTGTGTGTAGGTGAGTGCATGTGCGTGGATGTGTGTGTGTGTGTGGGTGTATCTGAGTGAGCGAGTCTGTGTGTGTGTGTGCACGAGCACCAACATGGCGTCTCGTACTGTGATGTCACAGCAGGCTTGCCCCGCGGGTCACATGCAGTCCACCACGTTGCTGGAGCCCTGGCCCACGTCCCTGATCTGGCTGATGTGGGAGGCGCAGACGGCCACCCCGGCACCGGCCCGGCAGTGAGACACCGACCCCACCAGCTCCCACCTGAGGAGAGGGACACGCCCGTCAGGAACAGGAACGCTGTCACAGCTAGGCTAAACCTGTATACAGGCACACTGTCACAGCTAGGCTAAACCTGTATACAAGCACACTGTCACAGCTAGGCTAAACCTGTATACAGGCACACTGTCACAGCTAGGCTAAACCTGTAAACAGGCACACTGTCACAGCTAGGCTAAACCTGTATACAAGCACACTGTCACAGCTAGGCTAAACCTGTATACAAGCACACTGTCACAGCTAGGCTAAAACTAGTCAACTCACACCTGTGTCAGCATAGACACACACTAGACTGCAGTCTTAATACCTGTATACAGCAACAATACATTTCTCGACAACATAATATACAAACACAAAATCATATTGGTCAGTCATAACAGGCTTTCTCAGTACTGAAACTTCACACTGGCACAGCAACATCAGAGTTTTATTGGAGTGATAATGTAGAAAATCTTTAACCTGGTCATGAACTACTGCTAACCCCCAACCGCCCTTCACCACCCCACCCTACCTGTTCATGCGTGGGTCGAAGGCCTCCACCGTGTTTAGGTAGATGTTACCGTTGTGCCCGCCCACGGCAAAGACGCGGCCCATGACAGTGGCCACACCCACGCCCCCTCTGGGCGTGGTCAACTCCGCCACGTACTCCCAGCGGTGTGAGCGGGGGTCAAAGCGCTCCACGGAGCTCAGCGGAGAGTTGTCATCGAAGCCCCCTGAGGTGACGGGATGGGACAAGAGGAACGAGCAGAGAGAAGAAATGAAATGCAGTAAGATACTGGAGACCAAGCTGGCAAGGCTCTGTCCAGCACTGACTTTCACAGCACAGACTTTAATGGGCAGAGCAAGGTACCTGTTGAAAAAGCATTTCATTAAACAATATTTACAACATGACAAGCTTGAGAAAGTATAGCAGGATATGCATATGATTTAACACACTCATGAGCAATGATCAAAGATCAATGATACAGACTATCATTAAGTGAGTAAAACACTCCAAAAAAAAGTAATGTGTTTGGACTTTGCAGACTGTTTCTGATGCAATACATTACAACAACAAAGCTAAAGTCAAAAATGATTAATTGTGAATGATGACAAGACCGAACATTTTGTCTCCATTCTGTTTCTGTTACAAGATTTAAGGGCCTGAGGCCTTTGAACATTACATTTGCGATGCAAAAGGTTTTGGTGAGAAAGTAAAAATGTTTCACAGTGGTTAGCTTCAAAGCTGTTCTACACACTGATTCACATCACTGCAACACCCGTCTCCTACAGTAGGACGATTATGTAGTAAAATAGTCGTATAACTACTGTAGAGTACCAACAGCCCCACTCAGATTGTTCACTTTTTCTGGGCAACTGTTTTATCACTCTTTAAATATAAATGCCAGTCATGCAAAAGATCAATTAATCCTTAATCTACTAACTGAAAAAGTGCTGAATCATGTTTTAAAGGGACAACCCTTGTGCTGAGCTCATTTTATTTCACACATTGGTTCAAGGCAGTGCACTTCCTCTTCCTGAAATGTCACTATGAAAATGCGCTGTTTTGAGCATGTGTCTGAAGCAAATTACTTCTTCACATTCACTTGTAGCCTATGCATTAGGCAAACAATATCAAACTACATACTTAAGTTCTTCATATACTTGCCTTGCAATATTTGGCACAATATACCAATTAATTCAAACCAATATTCTGCCTTTGCACAGCCTCAAATGACACTTTCAGTCAGTGCAATAAAACCCACCTAGTTTATAGCTAGCAATCGCTAACTCACTAAATGTAAACCTTTTCCCTGCATGACCCAACACATTGTACATAACCGTGTAAAAGAAAGCAATCATGTGATCCCGTTGTTATACGTATCAAAGAGCACACCAGAGCTGCGGAGCCTGGTAAACATTGACCGAGCGTTGGCCCCTGGGGAACGCCTCTCACCCACGACGTAGAGGCAGCCGTTGAGCTCGCTGACGCCGTTCCCGGCCCGCCGCTGCCCCATCTCCTTCACCTCCGTCCACTTGTTGAGGTGGGGGTCGAACCTCTCCACGCTGGAGAGCGACGCTATGCCATCGTTACCCCCCACAGCGTACACATGGCTCTGACGGGTCACAGGACACAACAAACACCATCAGTCTCCATCTCGTTCATACAGTAGGAACACCAACCGAAACAATCTCCACCCAAGTAATCCATGTGTTTCTGATTTTTAATCCCAGTAATGTTTAAATATGTACTATATCATGCATTTACATAATTATAATCATAACTGTATACGCTATATATACACACACAAGTCTTGTATGTACCACCTACATTACATAACACATCTTTTTCAATACAAATCAGCCATGCGAGTGCAGTTCCACAACCACAAAACAGTAATTGTAAGTGCCATAATTCCGCCAAGCTCTAAACACCGTTTCCTCAAATGATTTAAATAAATTAAGCCACAGGTGTGAATCTTTGATACTGTGATGAGTAAATAATGAATTCCACAACAAAATAACACTTATAGTTAATCTCCACACACTTAATTTGCACAGATGAAAATTAGTTGAAATATACAGAAAAATTAGGTATTTTTAAACAAAAAAACTAGTTGCAGAGAAATATCTTTCATACGGAAAACTGTGCGCAGTTTAGGAGCAATGCAAGCAAACAACCCCATGAACCGTGACACTGTACATACCCCCAGGGCCACGGAGCCGACCCCCCCACGGGGCGTGTTCATGGGGGCCACAGCACTCCAGCGGTCCGACTCAATGTCATAGCGCTCCACGTCGTTGAAGCAGGAGTTATCGTCCAGTCCCCCGATAGCGTATATAGGGCCTCCGAGCGCAGCCAGGGCAATCCCCCTCCTTCAGACACGACACACAGCAGTGCTTACTGTACCAACATTACAGGTTTTCACAGGTCTGCTGATAACAGACACACACACCATTTTCACCAACATTGTAAACTCCATGCCATTTATTTACTTTTAGTGTTGCCTCAATGAGAATTTTACCACACTTTCTCAAAATAAAAAAAATAAAAATCAATTTGAGTTAGACAGCCAAAGATGATTATTCTTATAGCAAAAATTGCTTATAGAAAAGGGAATTTAATTGAAATAACATTTTCAGTATAATGATTTACAAAGGCTTCCATTTACAACATACTACAACATGTAGAGAATTACTTTTTGGCTCACCTTTTGGTGTTCATGGATGCCTTCATCATCCATTTATTAGTTAGAGGGTCAAACATTTCCATGTTTCCCAAGTGTTCACTTCCATCGTGTCCTCCAACTGCATAAACTTTCCCTACGGAAAGAAAAATTCCAATCAGAGGCTTTCCCTACGGAAAGAGAAATCCCAGTGAGAGACTTTCCCAACGAAAAGAGCAATCCCGGGGAGAGACTATAGAAAGAGCAGCCCCTATGAGACACCAGTCACCAGATCTCATGCATTCAGTTACATAGCTGGCTGAATGAACTGGATAGAGCTACAATGGGCAATTAAAATAAATCACTACATCAAGCAACTTTCAATTTATGTATATGTTTATTTAAATCTTGTAGGCGCTACTTTTAGAGTTCTAATTACTTTCCAGGTGTGTTATGTCCAGGAGAGTGCGATTTTCAGAACTGGAAGTGAAATTTAATCGATTTCCCTGTGTATATGTGAAAGGCTTATAAAAGATATTAACGAGAACTTATTTTCAGGGAAAAACACCACTCACACCACACCTAGCATGAACTGGCACCTCCCGCTCCATCTATACAACGTTTCCGTGCAATATGAACATAAACGTCCAAGTATAAATAATGTCGTGCAGTGAATTGAGGGCTGAGCTGAAAGTGAATATTTGTGGAAGGAACTCATCTTTTCCTGAGAGGAAAAAGCACAATTGATCTAATTCCTGGAGAAAGCATTCAGCCCACTTGGCAGTCGGCAAAGACGCTTCGTGAATTGTTACGACACTGGACTTTTTTTACAGCAGTATTTGTGGGGGCAAAGGTCGCTTCTCCCCTCCCATAAACAACACTGCCATCGACTAAAACACACGCAATGATATAATCAATTCAGCCGTATCTTGTTTTTGTCTTGCACAGTGGTTCCCAACCGTGTTCCTTGAGATCTGCCATTCTGAAGGTTTTCATTTCAACCACAATTTTGCACACCCTGTTCTACTAATTAGCAGCTCAAGGTGATCTCTAGCTGTTGAATGAGCTGTGTTTTATAAGGGTTGGAATAAAAAGCTACATGGCCATAGATCTCCGGGAACAGGGTTTGGAGGCACTGGCCTAGCAGGACACGTACGCAAAACACATTTATTCTAAAAATCAAAGCCTGTTGCTAAATCAAACACACGGAGCATTCCAAAACTGTTCACTGAATCTGAATTGTCAGTGGGCAGTGTTCTGGGACTCAGGCTATGCAGTCTAATGCAGTCGTAATGCAGTCTAGTGGCCAGCGTCTGCCCAACGTGCTCCATCTCTCCTTTCCTTCCCTGCTTTGCTCTCCTCTTCTCACCTCTCCTTTCTTTCCCTGCTTCGCTCCTGTCTGCTCACCTCCCACAGAGATGACTCCCACGTGCCTGCGGCGGCTGTTCATCTCGGGCCCGAAGAACCAGCTGTTCTTGCTGATGGAGTAACACTCGATGCTGCGGAACGGGTCCCCGGACCCGCCACGCCCGCCCACGCAGAACAGCACGCCTGGGGAATGGCCGACAGGCGTGTCAATCATACAAAAGGCCCAGTGGGAAAAGCCCACTCTGCAGTGCTGCCACCCTCATTGAGCCTGTTAGACTCTGCTGCACAGATGCTATGAAAACCAGACTCATAGTACAAATATGCTCACTCATGTCGTCTTTAAGACATCCCATTGTCCGTTTAATTAAAAACTAAAGTAAATATTAAACTTAGCACCCTGAGAAAACTAACCCTGAGAAAACTAAAATACCGATTTGTTAGAGACAATGAAATGAGGAAGATTAATTGGCATTCATGATGCATTTAAAAATTCATATTCATTTAAAATCCACACAAACTGATCCAGGCCTTTTGTGTGTTCTGGCAGTTCATACAGTAAACTCCTAATAGCCTCAAACCCGTGACCCTGTTGACATGTTCTGCACTCTGTGCACACGCGTTTCGATCGTCCCTCGTCCTGTGAGCTCTCACCTGCCGTGTACTTCCTGTGCGTGGTGCGGATGGAATACTCAAAGTCTGGGACCACCTTGTTGCTGAGGTGCAGGTGGTAGTTCCTGGCCTCGTCCAGCAGGTCACGGCAGCTCAGGTTGCCCTTGATCATCTCTTCTTTGGCCACCGTCCCCGTGAGGAAGTCCACGGGCAGCAGGGGGAGACGCACCTAAGAGCAGCACAGGCACACGCACCGATACGCACAAACACATACACGTACAAACACATACAGTATACGCACGGAGATATACACACAAACACAGAGACGCACAAACACATGTACGCATAAACACATACGGTATACGCACGAAGATATACACACATAAACACAGACGCACAAACACATGTACGCATAAACACATACGGTATACGCACAAAGATATATACATATAAACACAGAGAGGCACAAACACATGTATGCACAAACACATGTACGCACAAGCAGAGATACACAAACACATATAAACACACATACGCACAAACACATGTACGTAGAATCCCATGTACGCACAAACACAGTGACGCACAAACACAGAGATGCACAAACATATACAAAAACACATACACGCACAAACACATACACACACAAACACAGAGAAGCACAAACACAGAGATGGCTGTATGAAAGAAGCGCAGCTCAGCAGCTGTGTGTATTTTACATTTACAAAGCAGCAATACGGGACACCACATGCCCAAGAAGGAATCCCTCCCTTAATAAGAAAGGTCTTAAAAGCACCAAAAAATTCCATATTTAAAATTACAAATATCAATGCATGCACTGTAAGCATCTCAATTAGGTCTCATCTGGTGGATTACAGGAAACGGATTTCATGCTGGAAGTTCAGAAGCTCTCTTCCAGAAAGCGTAACGTAGACTTACGGTGCACCGAACAAAGCTTTGGGAGACTGCCATTCCTGAGAAATCTGACGTTAACTCAACGGCAGTTTTTCTCCTGATGAATGAGGTTTATGATTGTGGCTGCTTATTGGCTCTCCAAGATACTAAAACCCATTGATTGACGTGAATAGGACCAATAATTACGGAGAAACTGCAGTTTTACATTTGGTTATGCAGGCAAATCATTAATCAATCATTATTTGGTTAATTCCTTTCTTAAATACATATCAAATTAACATTATCCAGTGTTAATAGGATTATTTTATAGCAGTTTATATCAGTTGCAAATAAATGTGATCATAGGTTAATAGCTTAGAAATGAATTTTATTAGTACGATCAGGAAATGCATATAAAATGTTCAGAAAATATTTTCTAATTCAATGATCATGAAATTAATTTCAGAGGTGAACAAAGTGAAGTATATTAAAACTATTGTGTTAATACAATTCTGTATATTAAAACTATAAAAATTTGGCTGAAGTTGAAACATCACCAAATTCATTTAATACATTCTCATAAATCAAAAGTGGGGAATTCAACTCTTAGTGTTGTGTGTCATTTTATAACAAGCAATTTACAATTTTGAGCATTTTATCACCATAATAAGCCCATTTAGTACTCTCATCAGCACCACCCCGCCCACGCTGTCACAGGGGACCGACAATGCCTCCTCACTGTATGCTGAGACGGATCAAATTCTTCTCTCTCAATCTTCACACACACATAAAGTCTGAGATCGGGATGTAAATATTTACTCAGTCGTAATTAAAGGCACACATTTTGGAACATCGTGAGCAAACTTGGTGTTCGGAACACCGTGAGTCTACGTTAGAGCAATGAGGCACGGGCCACGTTTGCCACTGCGAACCGGAGTCGCTCCGCCCACCCTGCAGGGGACGGGCCCGCTCACCTGGCACATGATGCGGTCCAGCCAGGCCGCGTGGTGCTGCGGGTTGGCCTTCAGCCACTTGACGGCGGCGCTGTACACCTGCGTCTCGGACAGGATGTTGAGGTCGCTGGACGACAGCAGGGTGCACAGGTGCTGCGGCGACACGCAGGGGAAGTCCTCGCACTCCACCACCTCGCGGAAGTGCTCGCAGGCGTAGCGGTCGGCCATGTCCATCAGGTCCACGCGGTTGTGGCTCTCGGCGAAGGTGCGCACCGCCAGGCAGTTGGACGGGTGGAAGTGGGCCTTCATGTACTCGCAGCAGGCCCGGGCCACCAGCTCCACCTGCAGGATGCAAGCCGCGTACAGCAGAGGCTGCACGTTGTCCACCGTCAGCGTCAGGCGCGAGGAGTAGGCAAAGGTCACCAGGTCCTGGATGGCGTCCCCGTCGAAGTCGCGGATTTCGATCAGCTCCTGCTTGGCCTCAGACATCTCCGACAGGAACATGGCCCTGAAGTAGGGGATGACGCATGCCAGCACGAGCTTGTGGCATGGTATCAGCTTGCTGCCCACCTGGTAAGGGGAGACAGGAAAAAACTCTGATTTACCGTGTCACCGTGCGTGCGCCGAAGCGAAGCGCCGTCTGTGCTCCGCGGGCCGCGCGCCGCCCTCCTCAGCCCACCTTAAGCGTGACGTCACAGAGCTCGCCCGCCTCGTAGAACTGCCGCAGGGAATTATGGAACTCCTTCCAGGCCTCGTGCGCCTCGAAAACGAAGGTGCCGTCCACCTCACTGTCGCACTCCGAGGGCCGGGGCTGTGGCAGCGGCTTCTCCCGGGGTTTGAGCTGCCTGGCGTGCTCCGGCACCATGTCGCCCGGGGCCATTCCCGCTCACAGAGACTGGAACCTACGCCGAGGCGGGAGAGAGAGGCCGTTATGAGACCCAGTCCGCCGCGGCGACGCTCCAGTGTGCTACAGCCGCGAGAGGGCAGAGTACGAGCCGTCAACCATCAACAAACGCCCTCCGAAACTCAGCTGGGGTCTGTCCCTCCGCCGTGCTCACAGCCAGTCAGTCACTGGAAAGATTTACTGTGGGGCTGCAACATGTATGATGTCACCACTCAGGACTGACAACAGCAAGAGACCCATTTGAAGTTTGCCAACGCGGCATGGCACAGCATGAAAACAAGTGCCATACATTGGAAACCACGAGTCCACACAGTTAATACTTTATTGTCCCATTCCTTGGCCTGGTCTCTACCTCTGAATGGCCTCAATGTGATCTGGCAGCCTCATTAGCATTCTCTTCAGCCTTGTAGGCATAATCCGCACATTTCATATTCAACATTGTGAAAGACCCCTTATTTTCATGCCAATTTCTTGCAGCTCGCTACAGTGCCTTAACTGGTTTTTTCTCTTTTATGCATAAAATCAGACAACAGAAAAATACCACAATATCTGTTTTCCAAATAAGCAGTGAACAGACAAAATTGTTTACGGTATTACGTGAGCAACAGCCAAATGACGAATCAACAACTTTAAATTAAGGTTTGTGGTTAAATAAAGGATACATTTTGTAAAATGTCAATACTAACTTCGTGTATTTATTATGTACGGTCATTGGAGTAAAGTTCAAAACAACAGCAACCAGAGAGTAATTAAAATTCAAACAGCCTGCCGTATGCATTGAACTGCCTTTTGAGGTTGTACATTGGACTTGGGCCAGAACTTCCCTACACTGCCAACAGAGTATCAGGGACTTCCGCAGCATGAATGTCATGGCGCATTAGTGATCAAGAGATGTACCACTGACTGGTGTGTGGCCATGGCAACCTATCTTTGTTATGCCTAATTGCTTTATCCAATTCCCTCAGGACAGAACAATCATTTCATCAGTTTTAGGTGACATGTCACTCTTGGATGCCATCAAGGCACTGGATTAATTAGCTTTTGCAACACAAACGTGCTGAGACAGGCAAGTCGCCGTTCTCTCAGTACTACCTTTTCATTTAGAAATGTAAATAAGCTGGTCCGTTTTACAGTTGCACATGCAAGTTTACATCACCGTAATTCGGCACCACATTTAGCTTAAAGTGAAACATCTAAAGGTAATCCGATATAAGAAAACAACATAGTTCGTTATGTCGTATTAAGTTGTATATTAAATATAGATGGGACTGCAAGGCTAGTCTAACATTCTAACCTTGCCGTTGAGACCACTTCCACAGCAGATAACAAGTAATTTGAAGGAATGTTTTTTTTTTCTTCTCGTCTGTAGCTCACGGTAACATGCTCCTTAATCTTTATGCGTCGTTGTACATGTCCCTGTTCAGAAGAGCTCCAACAGTGAAATGCGCCCATCTATGATCTCAGTGGTAACTAACAACTTAAACAGCTTGTTAACGTTACCAAGAGGGAACGTCCTTTTACGACAACGACAGCTGGACACGCAAGTCAGTCAATATTCACATCCATTTACAATTTTTTTCTTTTCTCGACCTAAGCGAGCAAGCTACCTAGCCATATTAGCTAGCGCCAGCTAGTCGACTTGCAAAATGAACGTTAGCATACCTTGATACATCTGGCTAGCTAACTCAGCTGGAAAAAAAAACATTCTGGATTCACCGTATGGTAATGTGAAACATTTCTCGCCTGTTATCTGGATATTTGCTGCGAAATGTCCCAATCTCGTTTGCAGAAAACTTGTACTGAATGTGTCTCCCTCCAAACTCCATTCAGGAAAACATTATCGCTAGCTGGCTAGCTAGCAGCTCAGTCAGCAGAGCTGAAGAAAGTGGATTTATAACAATAGTCCTGTTTAGCTGAAAGATTCAAATGCGTTTCAGACATTCTTACTACACGCCAAGTTAGCTTTATAACTAACGTTATATTATTACAAAATAAATTAATTCACCAAGTTACCTCATCGTTTTAAAGGTTCCAATCTCGCTACTCTTTCCATCCCACTTTTTTTCCCTTCCATCCGACTTGTGCCTGCACAAAATAACTCAATACGTCACCACGCTTTGCACGTACTTTGAAAACCGCATAGGCATATGGGAAATGTAGTTGTTCACCTAAAGCGTGCATATAAACTCAAAGGTTGGTTTCAGTCTCAAGTTCCAAACAAACTGAAAAATAATAAAATGTGCCAAGCTGAATTTATCGTTTATTTTCCCAAAACGCGCGTGTTTGAAATGTAGAATATCTAGGCTATTAATAAAAATTGTGATAAGAATACCGCAAAACAGAAAAAAATGTTAAATGTATATGAATGCACATGAGCAGGAAATGGGATGAGTGAACCACAAAACTCAACAATTTACTTTTTTCATTATTTCTGAAATTCTGCTTTATTTTTTCCCGCATGTTATTATTCGATGTTATGGGTGAATATTTGTAGCCCAATGAAATATTTAAAGCAGTACAAATTGCAATGTTACAAAGTTGTTAAAGCAGAATTGCCATATTAAATAATGTGCACAAACACAATTGTTTATATATATATATATATATATATATATATATATATATATATATATATATATATATATATATGAACCATGGTTTTGATCTTACAGTTGCTAAAGCATTTCCAATGCAATTTAAGGTTGGACTTGCAACATCTTGCTGATCCAGTCTAAACCATCCAAATACGAAAAAGTAAAAGAAGTACTATACATATATCAAGTGTATATGACACATAATATTTAACACATCTGTCCCTTAACTTAGTTATACTTTATTACATGCAGGACTTGGCAGTGCCAATCTAATGGTAATAGAATTTGTGATTATTTCTCAAAATACTTCATCCAAATTAACTTCACACAATTTGTCTCCAACCTAGCACTTGACCACCCCATGAGAAGGTAGGATGTTGACAAAATCAAGTATCCTAACCCAAGATCCACAGTATACAGAATGGCGATAGTGGTCAGATTTTCTGCATAACACATTATCAGTGTAAGAGTGCTGGCTCACAACAGAATTAGTGTACATTTTTGATTCATAATGGAATCACAACTCATTTATCCCATTTACAGAACCTCTCCCAAGATCTGATGTGGCCCCAAACTCTGAGCCCATTCTCTCACCAGTGCTCCACAGAAGACCCCTGAGCACGTCGAGAGGCCAGAAACGTGTGCAGCCAAGGTGGACATGAACCAGGAAGGAGGCCTGCCATATGGAACTACAGAACACCCACTGAAAGAACAGGTCTGGAGCTCAACGATTTCATGTTTAAACAGGCACAGGGCAATGGCCCAGGTTCAATCTGACAGCAATGCTCTTTGATCTTTTTAAATCTAAATAATAAATTGGGAGGCTTGATTTTTGAAAATGTTTTTAAATAATGATGACATCATGTTTTGTTGGCAATAATAAAATGTAAAACCTGTTTTATGATGCAATTCACTACCAGGGTCATAAGAATAATAATATTAGTTTAATTTTGTAATGGAAACTGAAGAATAAAGCACAGTGGAGTCAGAATAAACTTGAACCCACAGTGCATGAACAGTTCAGCTCTTACTGTATACACACATCACATGAGCCATGAGTTAGAAGACATCTGGAATTAGACAAAAATATCAATTGATGTCAAGTAACATCAATTAATTCTTTACACAATAAAATACTGACCTAGCACCTGACTATTCCCAAGATATGAAAACATTTTCATCTCATTCTCATAGGAAAATGAAATGGGACATTCAAGCTGTTGACAATGTGTTTTGTTCTTTATTTTGCAAAGAAAATGAAATATTATTATTATTATTATTATTATTATTATTATTATTATAGCATATATAAAAGTGCACATGAGGTTTACTGTCTCCTGTGTTTGTTTTCTTGACTGGAATGAGGGAGCTGCCAAAGCCAATGACACACAGCCCAAGAGAGGTGAAGCCCTTGATGAGCAATCAGTTGTAGATACCCACAGGGTGTGTGGCATTAGATTTAGCACCCCCTCCCACACCCCACTGGAAAAACTGGATCACATTTGAGCGGTGCAACTCCTGACATGCATGTCATACATAAAACCCAAGACCACACACACAACACAAATAATTTCAAATGACTAGATTGTGCATTGTTATTTGTGCAATGTTTCATTCTAATTTCCAGATAATGTTGTATCATCTACATTAAATTTTAAGTTACTCTTGGTAAGAGTCCATTATGACATCTATCCATTATCTATACCTGCTTATTCCTGGTCAGGGTCACAGAAGGCGCTGGAGCCTATCCCAGCATGCATTGAGCGAGAGGCAGGAATACACCCTGGACAGTTTGCCAGTCTACACCATTCATTCGCATGCACACTCATACCGAGGGGTAATTTAGACTCTCCAATTCATCTAACCTGCATGTCTTCGGACTGTCGGAGTATGGGAGGAGTACCCGGAGAAAACCCACATAGACACGGGGAGAACATGCAAACTCCACACAGAAAGACCAGGTCCGGGATTCGATTCTTTCTGTGAGGCAATAGTGCTACCCTCCAAGAGTCACATTTCTTTTTACAATATGGCTTTATAGCTATGTACTCATAAAATAATGAAAATAGTGGTGATGAAAATATGTTGGTACCTTGATGAAAAATGCTACAACTGCACAAAGATATCAAGTGTTAAAAAGTAAGTTTCATTTATGGCATATGAAAGAACAAAACTAAATACATCCAGTTAAAAAAAAAAGGTTACCAGGCTTTCTACCTTTTGGCCTCCAATTGCTTTATATCAGCTGAAAATGAGAGGCATTTTGATTTGTAAATGTTTTACTACGAATGAGCACCGTAAAGTAGTAATGTGCAGTGCTGTGCATTTACAATTGTTTAGAATCACATGATGAGAGTCATTTGGGTTAACTGCACCAGCCATTAAAGATACAAAACATATTATACATTAACTATATTGGCCCACACTGCCCACAGCTTTTGTAAATTCGAAGAATTTCTGAGATGGCTCCTTCTCTATACCTTGTGCAGTTGCATTAGCATTGCTCCTTCATTCTTTCATTTCATTTAATACAGTAACCTGCTGCTTTACTGGTTTTCTCCCTTGTTCTGTACCTACAGCGTTTGTACTAATTTGCATCAAGTATTGTAGCTGTCACTGTGATTACCTTGTGCTTTTTAAATTGTCTTTGATGCAATTCTCTACAACATGACATGATATGACAGCTGTATCCCAGCTGCTGTTCAGTACAAAACAATTTTCTTTCTTTACGGTGGTAAAATAACCTGTGTGTCTTTTATTGGGTTAACACTGGGTTGATTAAGGCATAACTTGTAGACACACTTATCAGTGATGAACAGTTCTTAAAGTTTAGAGTCATCTGTAAAAAAGGAAACGTGGCATAACACAGATTGTATATGCAAAGATTCTGTAGAAAAAGACTGACACTAGAGAAAAAGCTCACTCAGAGCACCGGAAAGGTTGTTTAGAAAGGCAGTCTTTTAATAAATTCTAATGGCAGGGAATTATGCAAAAGAAATCTACAAAAAAGTAAAATTATGTATTTTTATAACTAAATACTCACTCAGGAAATAACCTCCACAGAACTTATTCCTTCAATTTTAATACAGCAGTTCAATATTTGAAGACTAGTACAGTCATACGAACACAAGGCACTTACGCATTTGCACTTTTGCTATGTTCTGTGGTTTAATTGATTAAATTTGGAAAGACTCAGATGCATCTTCCTTAACTGGGATGACAGACTGGTCATTTTCAAATGTCACATTAACTTCGCCTTGTCCATTGCTATGGCTGGGGTTGCCCTGCAGATGTCCAAGAGCAGTTGTGTCCTCTGGTTTCTGTACAGCCACCCTTTTATATGTCTGATACACTGTGACCAAAACAGATTATTAGTTATATTATTACATGCCCTGTGTGCCTTCAGCTGTTGGAGAATGGCTTTATCTTACTTGACAAGGTGTGCGTAAAATGTTATATATAATGACCTGCAATACCAAGTACCCAATTTGTGAGAATATCTAAATATGTCGTAAAATACACTTAATTCTGAAAATTTGTTTGTTTCCTTTGGTTAAATTCTGATCTCTTAAAATGTCATAGCACAAAATTAAACTGTCTGTCTCAGTTATACACAGTGTATATGTATGCATTTCATTTGCTTTCCAGCAGTAATGGCAGTCATGGCACTTGTACGGTATGCCAGCTTTCCTATGGAACAAAGGCAGTGCATTCCTACCTGCGACCAGCAGGAGGCCACTGGACAGCTGGAATACGCCATAAATCATAGGGAAGATGAACATGAACACCAGCTGCTCTGGGGGGAAAGAGAGCTGCAGCACGGTAGAACAGATCTGCACGTTCTGCGCCCCTGTCTCCATGGCAACCGTCCTGCACCTGCAAGCAGAACATGGGGCAGTAATGGTGACATGAAAGACCCTATAAGCGCTCTGTCAGCAGAGCTGATGGAAACCAGTGCCCAAGCTTTTATTTTTTCTTGCTTTTATCCAGAACCATTGAAATGATCATTAGTCTTGAAGCCACACCCACAGCATTGTAAGTCATCCAGTGTAGTAAGACACCAAGCAAGCTTGAGCTTACTGGTCTTGGCTGTATTGCATTGTGCAAAGTGTTTTAACAATTAATACTGAATCTCAATCACTACTGTAGTAGCTTTGGTCTATCAGCTTTGTACATAAAATCTAGGATTATTGTCTATTCTACTCTGGAGCTTGCTGTTACACATATTATTTGTATCTGGTGCTATTTGCCATAATTGACCATGTAAGTCAATTCGGACAAAGGCATCTACCAATTGAATAAATATAAATGTAAATGAGCACATAGTTGTAACTAGGAATGGAACTTTTTCCTAATATAAACTATAGGTTTTACCTGTGCCATGGTTGCCTTACAATAATGGCGATGATGAATCCAGCGGCGTAGCCGATCAATGGGAAAATGACCCCAATGATCACCATAGAGGTGTCAGTATTCCAGGAGCCTTTATATAAGGCAACACTGGCAATGGCAATCACCAGAATGAGGAGGGAACCAAGCACACTGCCCACCTACAGGGAAGGGAGGTGTTTACAGAGAAAGAGAGAATATTGCTGAAATTATTCCCAAATACTTGTGTGTGTGTGTGTGTGTGTGTGTGTGTGTGTGTGTGTGTGTGGAGGATAAGGTTTTCTGAGGGGCAAAAATATAAAAAGAAACCAATTTGGATGTAACCAATCCATATGCATTCAATTCATTAAATCATGATAATGTGTTTTTAACAATATTGTAAACCTGTCAAAAGACCTGCATATTGAATGCTTTTGTAATTTGTGATATTAGGTTTTCACATCAGCATATTCAATCTTTACAATTGGTGAATACAAGTACAGGGGTTCACCAAATCACAGATTTTCACATTATTGGGATGGTTGGAATCTTTCTCCAAAGTATGGCCAAATATATTATTTGGTACTTGTACAATTACAGGTAATGCTCTTTTGGTACAGAAATGATTTTGCAGGTTAGGAAAAGCAATTCGTGCAAATCTAATTATAAAATGTAAAGAGATGTAATGTAGTGTTGAAAGTTTTGCACTGTGACTCAGTGGCAGATAGAAGTCTCGAAGATTACCTTCAAGATTGTTTTGGCTGCTTTGGGCCACTTGTAATTGACAAAGGCACCACAGGCAACTGGGACAATCAAGGTGATGAGCGTAACACCTATAAACACCAATAAAACAGATCAGATGAATTCAACTCACACAGACAATGAATCATTTTTTCAGCAACACTGAATCTAAAGTAATACAGTGAGCTCCATAATGTTTGGGGCAATGGCATTTTTTTTCTTGATCTGGCTCTGTACTCCACAATTTTATATTCGTAACAAAATCATTCCCATGTGGTGAAAGTGCAGATTATCAGCTTTTATTTAAAGGTATTTTTATACATTTTGGTTTCACCATGTAAAAATGACAGCACTTTTCTACTTTATAAATTGTGGAGTACAGTGCCAAAAATATGTCTTTGTCCCAAACATGATGGAGCACAGTGTATTTAGCCAGATTCATCCAGGGACCAAAGAATACCGAGTGGGGTATTTCTGGTGATTGCATGTCTGTGTCTGGCATTGTTCATAAAACAGATGCCACAGTCCTGGAGGGCCACACTGGCTGCTGGTTTTTGATGTGTGTATTGGCTATGGAGCCCACACACCTTGTTCTCAAGGCTAAGGATTGCAGGCATGGCAATCACCCATGACTGGAGTTTGACACTCCCTAATCAAACAGAATAGAAACCTTACATGTGACCAACTCCTCCCCTTCTTTTTCCTTAATCTTTTTTGTTGACACCTGCACCACAGTGATGTTAGGTGTATTCAGTGATAGTAGGTGGAATGTTACCAAATCATATATATATATATATATATATGGTTAAGTAATTATTCATGAGGATTTCCACTGTCTCTGGAGCCCTGAATGGAAGGCATTTGTTTCTGGAGCACAGGGGACTCCAGCGGTCATACACGGAGGACACAGTAAATGACCATTACCTATATTAAAGAAGGGAATGTTAATGCTGCCCTTGTCCATCCAGAAGCGTGTGTAGATGTACAGGCAGAGCGGCATCATACCCAGACCAAGCACCGTTGAGCAAGATGTCATGGTGATGCTTCAGTGGAAAGGGAAACATAAGAATCAGAAATATAACCAAGGGAGAAGTAGTCTATTATAGCCAATCTAATTTCCACATAAATTTTGGTTGTACATTATCCTGAAATATAAATTATTAGCTAGCTAGTGCAAGAGTTGTTTTTTTCCCCCCTGTTGTTGCATGTTAGTATGAGCTAGATCAGATAACATTAGCTGATTATAACCTAATTGATTCCATACTTTTTCATTAAACGCTTAATGTTAGATAGTTAAAAGTGCCCTGTTTTTCCTCTCCGGTTTCTGCTGCTAGCTGCCCGGAGCCACCACGCATGTTTTTAATTGTGGTCTTGGTGTCTCTGTCTCAGCAGTAACTTGCTCTATCTAGACTTAGTGAGAGATAGGGAGATAGTTAGGGGGTCTAAAACGTGGCCTGAGCTGTGTGAGGGCTGCAGGATGATCGCAATTGTGGAAAGTGATTTCCAGGGTGAGTTTGTCTGCCATCGTTGCCGGCTCGTTGAGCACCTCGAGAGCAAGATCCTTGATCTCGAGGGTCAGCTTGCTGGACTCCACAGTTCACAATTAGTACAGTAACAGGAACTGAGTAGTATGTCCTTTAAGGAACAGGGGAGGCACCAGAGACGGAGAGACAGCTGGGTGACAGTAGGGCGTAAGAGCAGAAAAGGGCAGGCATAGCACACAGGGGGCATCTCCACAGGTTGGGGTGTCCAACTGATTCCAGCCATTGCAGGAATTGGCCCTGGCCCTTGACCCTGAAAGTGCCAGGAGTGAAGAGCCACAGGGCACCTAAACAAAGCTTTATTTGGAGGTTTAACATATGGCTACAAACCTGGGAGGAAAGAGGGGTACAGTTTTATGGGGCACTGGGACTCCTTTTTGGGACAGGGGTGACCTGTACAAGCATGAGGAGCAGACTGTGCAAAATAGCTTTCCAGGTCATGTAGTAGTGGCAGAAACTGGTTTTCAAGACCAGGCTGGATACGGTGTTAGATACTATCTAGTTTGTAGGTAAACCGAGCACTAGGTACGCTTTAGTGGTAGGAAAATGGTGAGCATGCTGGGCTGAATGGCCTGTTCACAATCTTATAATTACTCATGTATTAGAGGATACATGAATCACTTACAAGTATAAATATATTATAAGGTACTATCCAACAGATCTCTTTCAAAAGTGTGTGTAAACACAGTATTCTGTTAGGTGTGTCGATGAGTATCTGGGCAGATAAACATTCCAGTGGACACTAATTGCAGAAATAAACCTATCAAGTGTATCCCACAGTGTACGCGTGGCTCGTAGATAAAGGAAACACTTCTTTGCTTAAGAAAAGAATGGATCCAGTTTCATGCTGAAGATGACTCATTGCTGCCCCAAAGTGGAAATTTATGATTGGAATTTCTAACGAATAACCTGAAGACATCATAAAAGTAGCCAGATAACTGATAGCTATGTTGTAGAATATAAATAGGATATATTGCAATTTGTGTTGTTTTTGCTGTATCAAGTTGCCCTTGATTATGCCTTGATCCTTGATATGATTGTGTATATATATATATATATATACAATGTGTGTGTGGTCTATTTATAGCTTGTATGTTCTTGTGATTATTTCATTTCTGTCCTTCTGTCTTTTTACCCACCACTTCTGCCCCCCCAATAAATAAAATAAAAATTATATTGTGACATTTCATTTGGTTACATATCTTTGAATCTGAAAGCCCGGATTGTAAGGTATTTAGTAACCTGTCTTTCCCTTCAACAAGGTAAAATAGTTCATTTTGTGAACACACTGCCAAAAGTACATTATAAACAATACCAACATGCCCTTTATTAGGACTGAAGGCTTCTTCTACAAGATTAGGACAAAAAAGTGTGTGGGAGATTTCCAAAGGTTTTGATGCAAGTACTTTATTGTGAGAGAGATCAGCAATGTCTATTGTAGTGGACTGTTGGTGCCTGGAGCAAACTTGCAGGGTGGAAAAAAAACATTATCACAGCTGTCTTATGTTAGAAAAACAAATGGAACTCCAGACAAAAAAAAAATGAGATTAAAAAAAGATTAAAATGTACTTCCTTTGGAGTTGCTTAAAAGAAAGATAAAAGTTAAAAGTACTTTCAATACTCCTTGGCAGAATGGAGATTAAATTACTGTCCCTCCAAACAGTATCACAGTGAATTTAAAAGTGAGTCTTGATTTAGAATTTGCAGAACTACACTGCTGAACCGCTGGTCATTTAGAAGAGAACATCACTCAAATATTATTGTTTGCTTCTACTCCAGCGTAGGCAGTGGTGTTGGACCTGTGGGTGACGCATGCACGTACCTGAGGTCCATGTCGCCATCGAGCCAGTAGGTGATGATGTTGGAGATAGTCCCACCAGGGCAACATCCCATAATGAGCACGGCAAGTGCCTGCACGGGCCTGACGGCAAAGGCCAGGGAGAGCAGGTGCGCTGTGAGGGGCATGAGCCCGAACTGGCACAGGAGGCCCACCAGGATGGCCCAGGGCCGGCGCAGGTGAGACCAGAGTTTGTCAACCTTGATGGTGCAGCCCAGAGAGAAGACCACCATAGCCAGCAGGCTGGCGAGCACTATGCCCAGTGCCTGGTGCAGCATGTCCATGGAGGCATCGGCCAGAGTATCCCCAGAAACAGTCTCGTTACCCACACAGCCCTCTGCATAGCCGCTGCAGTTCGACATGGTGCACTGTGGAACAGCTATAACAACATGACCACGTTCCAGTCATTCCCCCTCCCCTCCACTCAGTTCAACCCCCTAGCTGAGACACTAGCAGGGGGAAAGCTGTGGACAATGGAATTCCTGTTACTACTGGCAACAGTTAATGAGATTAACTTTTAACATAACATTTTTATTATGGAGTAGACATACTTCCAGTGATGAACCCTGCCCTGCCTCCTGAATGTTCAGAGAAGTGAGAAGATACACACTTATAAGTATATTCACAAGCTGTTAAAGGCTCACTTATATACAGAGAAAGCTGGATAATTAGTCAGTGGGATCCTCAATGCTTAGAAGCATGGATCCAGATGTCTTTGAACTAAAAAACATGTCTTGAACTAAAATCCTTGATTTTTTGAACCAGTAAAGCACCTTATAATTTCAGGATTTCTTTGAACCCAGTCCCTCACTGCATTCAGCAACATAATGAACCTGGTGAACCTTTATAGTCACAAACAGCTGGGATAGATTTTACTTTTCCGCCTTGTGGTTGACCGTGCTTTCAACAGACTATATAAAACAATATATATATAAATGATTGCTGTAAATACTGCAATACTGCAGTACATAGTATATCTGACAGGCATATTCTGCTGAAATAAAAAAGAAAAACCTTGAAAATTATAAAATAATCTCACTAGATCCACATAGGATAATATTTTGAGATATCCATTAAACTACTCAGGAAGTCTAATTTATTTACTAAAATAATTAAAGGCCCTGGGTAAAATTACAACCATTTTAAAACAGCAATTTACCTTGAATCATGTTTTTCCCCACTTCAGGCAGACATGGCTTTTGATTAACAAAGATTAACAAAGATTAACAAAACCAGGTCAAAACCTAGTATATGGCTGGACCGTGTATGGGTGTGCGAAATACGACCAATGGCGTAACTTCATAACTCGGCCGACCAATGGTGTAACTTCATCACTCAGTCACTCAGTCACAGACATTTGCGTCGCGGTCCAGCGAAAAATACATATTCTTTCTCACTTGAATGAATATTTCAAGAAAACAATGAAAGGACTTTGAGAACAAAACAGACGTTTGATTAGATCAACACGAATCCTTTATTACCTGTACAAATTGGACCGGATATAATATAGAGAAACGGCTCAATGGAAAAAGCAAAGGCAGATCACCACATGAAACAGGGGTGGTGCTACTTAAACTTCAACCTCACTTCAGTTTCTTCTTTTTCAGGAGAGCGTCTCTTAGGGCCACCTGAAGGCAGACATCGAAACATTCAGCTCCAAATATGACAAGCATTCAGTTTGGGATTAGCTAACTCGCTAACTTCACAAGGTGACACAAAGGGGAAAATGCGGGCGGGGCACAATTATATAAAGCTAGACCACAAAGGCATCCCACTGCTTCACCATGCACATCAAACAATGTTAATGATATCTGATAAACGATCACTAAATTTGTGCTTATCTATGAGGGCAGTTGAAGATCAGCTTCTATTATTTGATGAGCTAAGTTGAATTATTATTGATATGCATATGTTTAAATCGCTCCTGTTATCACAGTCTCGTGATGAAAGGTGAGGTATAATTCAGAAACGTACCTGCTTGTCTCTGAAAGATCGTTTGTTCTTGGTGCGTACGTTCCGACTATGCCTCATCATCATGAAATTCTTCGTCCTCTTCTTTTCCTTGTTGGTGGTGCTGGCATAGGGGTTCAGTTTGAATCTCTTCCTGACAAACTCTTTCCTGTCTGTTCTTCCAGCCTATGTACAACAGTGTAGACACTGGTAAGGTAATGTCAGTTCTGTAAAGCAAGCACTGCAAGTACAACCCAAGTAACTGGTCTGGAAAACAGACAAGAGAGTAGAATTCCCTGCCCAGCAAACGTCCAGAAAACTCCAACAGACCTGATTTGTTTTTTCCCCAAAAACAGAAAATCTCAGTATTTTCTACTTCCAGTATAAGATTTGGTGAGAGCGGAACTTATGAAGCTTCTCCAAATTCACTTTCACAATTGCTTCTGCTACAAAACCCCTTTTGATGAGGTCCAAGACAGAGCTACTAACCCACAATTTTTTGCTCCATCTTCTTATTACTCAAATATTTTCATATTATCTCCATTCTTCAAATCTCAATACATGACTTTGGGACCTTGTTCACAGATGAAGTTGATGATCTGTTGGCTCAAGGTCCTCGGCTGTACAGCCTACTCTCTCTACCTCTCTGTCCTTGCACCATGGTCCACACCAGGTCTTCCACCACCCAGCTTATCTCCACACTCATAGAATCTGACAAAACTTTTGTCTTCTAAAAAGACAACCAGCCCTCAGATTACAATTTCTTTAAGGACCTTTCATTCTTTTTCTCTCCTCCTCCAGCACTGCCCTTACTTCTGGCCCCATTCCTGCTCAAACAGGCCATACAGCAAGTTGCCCTTATTTCTAGCTTCAGGCTGGACACTGTACAGAGACAGAATCTGAGGCCCTTCACTCTGCAGGAGCAGCCACCTCCTTACCTCCCTATCCCTCTTGTGATACAGGAAACCCTTTTCCCTTTTTAATATTACCAGTATTTGGCTTGATACAATTTTACCTTCAGCAACTCTAAATGTAAACTTGAAAAATAACTAATTTGTGTGATAGGACACTGTATCATTTGACCCATCATATATAGACAGCATTTCAGTTCACTGTAAACTAAATAGGATTGATTGAGGTTTTCCGTACCATGGCTGTTGCCAGTCGTGTTTCTTTATCAGCTTTTGGCTTCTTGTGCAGACGCTCAATATTTCTCAGTGAAAGCAGCTCCCCTCTGAAAAAATTGGGTCACATTAATACCAATGCATATATCCATAATGCAATTAGACCACGAAACATGGCTCTCATGGTGACCTGATATGAAAAAGATATTTATAATTATATAGGATTTGGTATGAACACTTTGCTTTCAAGCTCTTTCAAGTTATGAATTACCGTTATCTTTTTTGTGATTTCTACAGTAAATCAAGTGACCATTTAAAATATATAAATAAATTATTCTTTTGCACTCATGGTCTCAGCTGGGGTGTGCGTACTTTAAACCTGACCTGACACTCATGCCATCTGCTTTGAAAGGAATGAAAGGAAGCACTGCTGAGCACTTGAGACACACTGTGACATCACACCTGAATGGTCTAAAGATGACGACAGACGGGTGTGGGTAGTGTATGAAAAGCACAAGCAAAGCACCCACACAGTAAGGCAATATGACCACTGTAAGGCTGCTGATCAGGCTCTGCACCAGCGTCACCCACATACCTGGTCTCTTCATCGCTGTCATCCATAGACTTCCTCTTCTGGCTCTTTCCGGGGGCAGAGTTCACCTCCTTTGCCATCTGGGCAAGGCGGATCTTTTTGAAGTCATCCTGTGTGAGAAGCCGGCTGGCACTGACCACCGCTGCCTTGGCATTCCTCTCCTCCACTGGCACGCTCTGCAGTTTCTCTGCCTGGAAAGTAAAGTTATTTACTGTGTGTTGTGTGTTTTCCAGTGAACTCAATCCTGTGCATGAAGGCGAAGGGAAATGGGAACAGGATTTGCACATACCACCTCTCCTTGTTCTTCATCAGAGGAATGGTGAACGTCAACCCATTCTCCATCATCATCATCATCTTCACTCATGCTGGCGCTCTCCCAGCCTTCTGTGGGAGGTGGGGACAGATACACCAATCAGAATATTTAAAAAACAAGTAAGTAAATAAAACACCTGAGCTGTGGTAAAGCGCATTCTGTGTGTAAAGTGCAGAGTTCCTCCCTAACCTTCATCTGCTTCATCTCCTTTCTTCCCCTCCTCCACCTCCAGAACCTCAGCTCCAGGGATGAAGTCTTTGGCCTCGAGCTCCCCATAATCCTGAATCCGAGCCTCAGTTGAAGCCTCGGTGGGTTTCCCCTGGCAACAGCACAACAGTTACACTGGGCAAGCGAACACAACGTTCTTGATCTTCTCAGAACCGCCGCCCTACTTCAGAAAACCTCCACACTACACCAGTCAGTCAGCGAGCGAGCCGTGGAAGCACACTTCCTAGCTGATGTGCAGAATTATAGTACTTGTTGTTTGATGGAATTCATTGTGTACAAGGCGCTGGAGGGAAAAACATTTTTTTTGTTTAAAAAGTAGCCCGTTATCTATGTTTGCATTATTTCTTGTTGGGTACTACTGTCGGAATTGAACAATTTGAACCATTTGATTTCCAGGAGAAAGTTACCAACTGAATCCACTTGGGGGCTTACACACGTATAAAATATATACCTTCGCATTGTTTGTGTCATGTCTTGAAGAAGGTATTTGGATGGAATTAAACTGGTTAAATAAAAGCAGCAATCATGACAAAAATTTATCAACTTTTATTCTATAAAATTTTATTCTGGATATTTCATAATTTCAGATTGAAACATTTTTTGTTTTGTGTAATATGAAATAAACAATTATGGCATAAGAATATGAAACAAGGACATGTTGAGCTGTGGTGTATGATGTGAATATTGCTAATATCCTCACCCTGTATTTCTTCTGTAGCATGCTTGGATTGAGATTCCGGAAGAGCTGGATAAGCCCTCGTGATGACATCATCACATCTAAAAGCAACCAAAAAAATAATCAGTCCCAAAAACAGAACACTAATGTCTACCTACTATAAAGTTGCTAATATAGTTGCCAGTGACTTAAACCTTTGCAAGCTGAAATGTTTACAGTATTAATATTGCTTGGGAGAACTTAATGCATTGTGTAGGTATCCCTTTCCCACGTAAAGACAATAAAATGGCTCACTCTTGTCTTTGTGGGTCTTGTACTGTGCCAGGTCCTGTAGCAGGTCTTCTGTCATTGCCAGAGGACAACGAGCTGCCACTTCCCGGATGGCATTGATGCTGTGAATTAATCATGATGGAGACAAATTAGGATCACGCACGCATCACTGCCGAGAACAAGTGAAGGACACACTGGAGAAACATTAAATAAATACACACAGAAAATCATTGTCATCTACAAATAACTATTTAGAAATGCCAATGCCTACCCCACAGTCATCACTTCTCCCGAGTTTCGGTCTGTGACGAAGTTGTTCGCTATCGTCATGATCACAGATTGAATGATCTGCAGAAGTGACACAAGAACATTACCCAACGGAGAGACATTTACATTTTATCAAGTATAAATTGCTCTGATCATCTTTAAAAGCAGGGAGCCAATTTCACAAGAGAAACCTCCATTTCCAGGTTCTCAAAATTAACTACTTTGTTAGCAGATGTTAAGTCCCTATGTATTTTAAATCACATGCAGTTTCCACTCTTCTGAAAAAAATCAGCTGGATTTGGATATGCTGTCCCAAATAATTGCAAGTCAATATCTAACAATATCTAACTGACTAATAGGTTTCATTGGTCTTATTGACACTGCAAATGACTGGTTTCTTTCCCATCTCTTATACAGAAGATTTTCCTTTAATGCACACTGTTCAGACACAATCAACTTATAGGATTTATAGCTTTTAAAATATAACATCAAGATTCACCATCAACAAGCATGACTAAAACTACTGAGTTTCATTATGAATCTTTAGTGCTTAACATTGCCCACAATGGGCTCAGATACATATGAGATGAGTGGTCAGAGAGAAGACATTACCTCTGGGGGGACCAGTTGATGCGACGCCTGTGCTGCGCACAAGAGGATCTTGGTGACCTCTGTAAATTACAAAAATGTAATTAAACTTCTGCAGCACCTCTCTTACTAATTTCTCACACCCACTGAGTCTAAAGCTTGGTTTAACACAGACGTCCTTACCTCTTTGATGGGGCTGGAGAAAGCGTTGCAGAAATGGGTAAAAGTTGAAGAGGAACAGCTGTTGGACAAGACACAGTTTTAATGGAAATTTCAGTGAAGTGAGATTTCAGAAAAGTGGACTTTTCAATGGCCATTCCAGGTGAAGAACACCGCTACAAGGCACATCATAATGCCAGTGTTACATGGTTGAGGCTCTTTAAAACAAAGAGAAGAGCATTGACAAAGATGTGAAGTGTACCTCGTGGATTCCAACTAGCCTGGATAACAGCTCCATCATCATTATTTTGACCTCGAAACGTTCTTTGGAGTCCTCCAGCTGCCGGAATAGCTTCTCGGAAAAATCTAGCCAGAGAAAGTACACTTTTAAAATTATGGAATCCAAAACCTTTTTTTTTTCTTCCAAATTCATCCACAAATCTTCTCAATGGATGGTTCAAGCAGCTGGGCTAAGGCAGTTGCGTTAGGTCAGCCCCCTACCTTGTGGATCGTGGATCAGATGAATAGCAGAGAAGTTGAAGACTTCAGCACGTTTTTTCTTCTTATGTTTCTGTCGTGTGTGGAAAAAAGCCGATAGATATAAATGAATGCAGTAACTCCCTCATAAAAGATAAGAGCTCATCTGCAATAGGCCTCCTGATTGGTCCTACCTTGAGGACTTTCATAGCTTTTTCCATCTTTTTCTTGTTCTTTGTGCTTTTTTTCCCTGTTGAATACCTCACCATGATGTCTCTTGCCGAAGGACCCTCCTCCTAGAGAGGAAGATGGATTTTATCGCTAACAGCAAAGACAAGCTTCACAGCTGACATGTTTGCAATCTTCTTTCACAGACTTCACAGCTGACCCAAATCCTCAGTCATCTTTCACAGATAAGCTATACACTTTACCCAACGCCTCGTTTTCCAATACCACTTACCTCTGACTCTGAATCACTGTCTTTTTTCTCATCCTCATCTTTTCCCAAGAAGAACTTTAAGCCTGCCACAAGAATCTGAGAGGAGATTAACAAAATTATTAGTCTAATCCTTTATATATAACCCTTTACACTGGAAAAGTATTCAAGGATGCTGGTATCCATCAAGAGGATAGGCGAACAGACTGAATCATAGAACACTGAAAGGAATGCTTGATATGAACCAATAACATGTACTTTTACATGTGGCATGAATGAAATATTGCACTGGCAGATAAGATGCTTTGTAGCATCTGTTTGCCAATTATGAGTTCCAATTTTTAACTTACATTTTAAAAAGCATCAAACTTGGTTAAAAAAAGCTGGTTGTTTCATAGCAGCATTTAAAAAATCTGCAGTATCTTAGGTTCATATCAAGTAGAAAGGAAATTTACATTAACAAAACCATACCTTTGTGACTTTGGAGAAACATGCTGTTGTTATAACGTTTACCGTTTTGGCATCATTCCTAGAGAAAAATCAGTTGAAAAAAATATTATCATTGGAAAGTATTACTAAGGAGCAGACTTCATGCCAAGGAGCACACTTGACGCATACGTTATTTTACACAGTGTAGTATGGTGTATAAAAAACCAATGCTTCCCTTTTAAAATAATGTAATTGGCTCATTCTTCCTCACAATCTGTGAAATGCAATAAAAGATGGAAAAATATGATTGGCCACTTCACCCCAAGTGGTTGGAGAAAGTTCTGTATTGAAGTGTGTGGAAGGAACTAAATTTGTTAAAGTCAGGAAAATGTAATGCCCATACTTATTACTTATCGACCTAGTATTCACCAATTTTCTTTATCAGTACTCTAACGTAGATGTTGTATATATCCCCAGACAATGACCCACGGCTACTGAAAAGTTGAAATTATAAACTCATCAATCTGGTCAGACGAAAGATAAAATAACGATCGATTTAATGGTCACTGATCTCCGTGGGAGGCCGCTCACCAGATGTTTCTCTTATACAGGTCAACCATCACATCCAGAGATATTTTAGCAGCCACAGCATTGCTGTCCCTCAGCATGGTGTACATAAAGTTCTGTAAGGTCTGCAAAAGGAGTAAGCAAGATTATGCACAGGTTAACAGCCAGGGCGACCAACAAGTACAATCAACAAACAAACAAACAAAAAGGGCTTACTGTGTTCACTTTGTTGTTTTTGTGCTTGGCGTTGATATTCTTGATGTCTGTCACGATGTGCATGAACAAAGTCTGGAGACAGAAGAGAAAACGGTGAGCGGAGGACGCTGTGAGGTGGAGCTGTGATTACTGGTGGATGTGATGGAGGCAGACCTTTCTCAGAAGCTTGTCGTGACAGCGCAAGAGCTCAAAGAAGAGCTCCAGCAGACCTGTTGGGTTGATGAGGTCTTTGTTCCTCAGAAGGATGAGGGCCTTGCAGAATGTCTAAAGAGAGGAGTGAGACAACATGACATGTGAATGGGATCGGTACAGTATCACTGAATCTAGGCTACATAATACTTTCTATAAATCAAGTCCTGGCAGTTAAAATTTGAGGTTTCGTTCTTAGCATTCATTCTGTAGATAGTACAGTACTGAGACATGTTTATCAGCATGAAGCAACACAACTGGATGACCAAATACAAATTTGGCATCATTACTCATAACTGACAAAACAAATCCAAAGCTTTTAAATGATGTGAACCACTCAATATGTTTAGATTATTACAAGAAATTTGCATGGAAAAATGGTGAAGAACACATACTAATTACACAAGCCACAAAAATAGTCATCATTACTTTGAATATACAGTGGCCCTTATGTAAATCATAATCACAAGTTTTCCTCACCATACGCAGGTCAGGTTGAAGGACTGTATGATGACTTAACAGAAGATCAGTCAACTCATGAGGGAAACTGGACAGGTGCTGTTGATAGCAGTGTCCTACCTGAAAAACAATGCATGGGTTTGCTTCTCATTGGTCAGAAGGTCATAATGCACGATAAGCTTTTCAGGTACAAACGTTTTAGTTAGGCGAAACAAAATTATAAATACATTTTAAAAAAAATGAAAATAGAGTTATACAGATTACCAACATGGCTACAGGAACTGAAGACCCCTTTTACAGAGACACGGGGCTGTCAGACAACCAATAACTGGCTACCAGACCATTCAATATCTCACCTGGGCGAGGAACATAACCAGATCTGACAGTTCCTTATTAGGTTTGTCAGGCTGAAGTTTGAAGACTTGGACATTGGATTGGTAGTGTCGATACTGCTGCAGAAACTGGGCGAGACGGAGATAATACGTATGGAAAAAAACAATTATTTTAGCACAATTCTTTTCAGACAGAAAACATATTTGCCGGGGACCGGTTTTTTCTCACTGGGCTTCCTAGGTCCCTCAAAGCAAGGACCAACTGCTCAAGATTATATGTCTCCACATTTTAGCTAGTTAGTACACGGATGTCGGATATTGAATACATTTCCGTACATTCAATGTAACCAATAATAAGTGTAAGCTAGTTAACTTTAAAAGGGTTGACTAACGCTGATGCTCTCTAAGCGAAAAACGTTGATAACGTACCTAACGTAGCCGTACCAAGGTACCAACTCGCCAGTACAAAATAATGTTCGGTCCAGGCGACTCAGCTTAAATTAATAACATTGCAACAGAACACAGCTAGCTAATATTTCTCTCGTTTCATTTAGCTCTGAATTGCTAGCCACCTATCATTTCGCTTACCTCTTCCGTGTAGGACTGGGGGTCTCTTTTGATAAGATTCTGTAACTGTGGCAGATTTGTTGGTAACTTGTTGTTGTGTCTTCCCGACATTGTAAAGTTTTTTAACTTTCGTCTAAATTAATTTGGGAAAGTAAAGAAACCTATAAAAAATTACCAGCGTGGCTTACATGAGAGACGCCATATTGTAGAGAACTCTACGGATAAGACATAGGAACAAACTTCACAGAAGCGCGTTGTGAAAAATAAATGCGTGATACTTCCTTCCGTTGTTTAATGCAAGTGAATCCAAAAATGTTGCTTTACCGCCCTCTTCCGTCACTTCATCCTCCTCTTTATTTTGAAGACCTCTGCTACTCTTTTTACATACAATCTATGTAACAATCCTATATCATTCAGATAGCCCATTAAAATTTGACACACTTTACTGCCAGTGGCAAAAGCCAGAATCTGTTTTAACCGAAATTCCTGCTGCACAGCCTGTCCACACTCTGCCCTCATATGCCTCAAGACCTGTGAAATAAAGGTCTGTCTAGGGGAGGCCATTTCTCATCGGGGGATGATGTCCCTATCCACCTAAGACTTTTATTATGTTCTCACTCATCTTCCATTCATGTCTGTAGAACTGCTTTTGCAGGGTGATTATCCATATGTACCTGCAGGTTTACCCAGTAATTTGCATTTAGGCCTAACCATTTTCTACACAGTGGCACCTCACCTGCTTCTACCTGTAGAGCACATACTGGTGATGTTTTTATTAGCCCCCAGGCATAATCTTAATGCTTGAGCTTGCACTTTGTCTAGTTCTTTCAGTCAAGTCTCTGATCCTAAACCATGTACCACACTCCCATACAATATTCTTGAATGATCCAAGGCTATATACATTTAGATCAAGAGAGAGTGACTGTTGTCACTACCAGATGTTTCATCCCATTTATAACCTTCGGACACTTCCCTATGACTGGATTTATATGCTGAGACCATGCTACTCTTGAATCAAAAACCACCCATAAAAATATCAAACTCTCTCCAAACTTACATTTAAAAACCCAAGAACCCATACACTATTGATGTCTATGCATTGCACTAATTATTTCAATACAAAATGCTTTTATGGTGATGTTTTAAAAATGATTTTAGTGCCAAATTTAGCTAAATTATTTAAATTTATTTCAATCATCTGTGGGGAATTTTGTTACACTATTAAACTATATTTTTCCCTAAGAACTCATGCTACAGACACTAGGTGCACAAACACTACACATTTTCAGTTTTAACTTGAGTGACATAGGCTAGAAACCTGAGCTTAAAAAAAGAAACACAATAAAAAGATTTGTGTGCTGGCTGCTTTGCAATTGGTTTGGTGAATATCATTCAGTCATGTTGAGTAGGTACCACTCAGCATCCTGTAAACAGTAGCCATTGTGCCAGTTTTATTCACTGCAATTTACATTCTCCACAAAATTTTATATTATATATTAATATACAATAAATGTGTTTAAGGTCTCATGGATCTTGCAGTTGTGAATTCCTGCCCTAGTTTGTAGCAAATATTGAACACTGGCATGCAATGTGAGAAATATCATACCAACTCCTCCATGAACTGCTGATTCTAGAACAAAGGAATTTACATTTCCTTGGCTATCTTATTCTAATTCAGCATTTCTCACTATGTGAAAGAGTAAAGCCAAGACTGCCTACCAACTCGATCAGATAAACAGCTGTAGATGCAGCAGGTTACTCAATCACCAGGGGGCACTCTTATCTCTACCAACACTGAAGAAATGCAGCAGCTTCCTCCTCATTTCTCACCAAAATAGTCCTGCTGAACTAGCTATTGTACTGAAGGAGTGTTTAGCTTTAATACAGAAACTCCTTAATACAGCAATCTTCTACTATATGAGTGGGACTTACAGGCACAAGTAAATGTAGCATTGGCAAGGTCATAAATCAGTGCGACCAGTTATATAGTTTATGATTTAAGCACGTTTAAAGTAATTGCATCACTTTGCCTGGTCTGTCTCTCAGGAAACTGCTTTTCCTTACAGGTCTTGGGACTATTTAATGCCGGGCCAGAGAACATCAGCCTGAACTATTGCAGTATAGTCCCTTTTAAAGGCATTTTTCCACTTTTATCATTTTAAAACATGATGCCTGAACTTCAACATCAGCACAGTAAAATATATACTGCCCTGTCCCATCTTCACACATTGATTATACCAGACACTCCAACCAGAGCTCTCAGTTCAGGACTCTCTTACCTGTAGGCTGCCTGTCCTATGTCTTCTAGCACTTGGCAGGTGGTCTTTGTGACCACAGCTTTTCTCTGGCCTCATCCCCCGATGGGGGATTGGCCTATCCCCAGTCAGAAAGGCATATTCATTCCCTCCCTTTATTTCACAGGTCGTGAGGCATGCATCTTGATGGTGGCATTTGTAACAGTGACATTTTTGATAAATGTTGTCAGTTGTGCCATCAAATGTCATCATTTTAATAGATGTCATCATCGACATTGATCTCTAGCTCTAGTGGTGTTTGCTTACTATGTGAAATGTACTTCTAAGTTGTGTTGGCTAAAAATTTCAATTGTAATTGATGTAGATAACACAAGGAGTAAAGACATGATACTCTTTTATTTACAAATTGCAAACAGTCCTGTAAATAACATTTAAAAACTTATCCAGTTTCATTTGATAAATATATACACTTTAATTTCAACTGGCAGTCAGCACTTAATAATAGATTTACATAGCAAATACTGTCACTGTATTCTGTCAAGGCAACCCTTCGCATCTTATAGCTTTAAAATACATACATGTATGATTTTTGTTCAAAATAAGATATGAATTCAATTCTAACTGTCATACTTGTTTAATTTCAAAGGACTTAGAAAGGCATTTATTTTACTGCTGGATATGTCACATATAAAAATCAATTTTTATTTTATTTGTAAGAGAGCAGCAGTCCAAGAAAAAGAACACAAGTCAGAAAAAAAAAAACTATACAGAATCCTTTAGGATTTACTTCAAATTCATGGAGCAGAAAGTCGTAAAGCCAGCTATAAAATCTGCACTAATGTTTTGTAAACCCTCAGCCACAGAAGCGCCCATTTCTCTAAAATGAACCCTCGTGTACACCTCAGTGTCACTGTTCCCACGGATGAGTCTCACTGGCACTCGTGAGTGAGTGAGTGAGCAAGTGTGAGCAGACGTCTGCTATCCTGAGATTTTCTCGTCTGCTTGTAGACATCGCAGGACGTACAAGATCACTTGATAGCAGAAAATGTACTGTTCCTATGGAGCGTAATTACAAAAGAGAACATAAATAATTACATATATGTTTGTATATTGTAATGGCAAATACAACACACATTTAATTGACTGAACATGAACAGTCGTATGAAATACTCTCGAATGTGAGTACTTAATGTTGGCCCCTCAGCATTTTATCATTACATAACAGGCTTTGGAAAGTGGAAGGGGGAATATAGGGGGTAATATAGCAAAATATTCTCAATGAAAGAAATTCCAGTTCAAAATTCAAAATATTTGCTTCATTTAATATTTCTAATACTATCGTCAAAATAAAGTGTTGTTACCTCGGTTTGGACCATGCCATGTCTCTGCAGCCGCATAGAACGCACAACATCTGAAATATCAAACTACAGAAAAACAAGGGTTTTGTGAAAAAAAGCAAACACTGAAAAAACTGAAAGGAAGTGAAGTGGCTGATTTTGGGAGCGGCCCAAAAATAAACATTTGATAAATTCAATTAATGAAGTACTTAAAGGCATAATGGAGAATTCCTAATTAAATTCTGAGAAACCAACCATCCAGCTGATGAGGCAACTACCAGACAGAAATGTGTATTACTTGGGTATTATTTTTATTAAAGAGAGAAACAATGTGCCAAACAGGTAACCCTTTGATCACCTGAATACATCACAAATTGAACAGAACAGACATTATTGAGAAAAACTAGTCAACTGAACTGAATGAAAATAAACTAAAAGAGAAAATACAGGCCCATGCCATGCAATTTTTGCATTGTTATTGTTACTGCTTAAGTGATAAGAGAGCTATCCGCAAAAAGTAGCTTCTGATAAGGCTTTTTATTTCCCTCTATCCATCATGAAAAGCTCTGGCTGGTAGTCAAGCCAGCTAGTATCAAATAGAGGAAGTTGTGCCCTAGTTTTACAGGAAGTGGTTCTGAATCTACATTATGTGGATGTGTAATTACTTACTGCAAGCTTAAAAGAAAAGGCACTTTATAATATATTTCAAGAAGGAACAGTTTTTTTTAGTCATGTCATGTTCTGCACTTTGTTATGAAGTAAGTGTGGAACTCCCCTAATCGAAACCATAAGTTCATAAAACCTATGAATCATACTCACGTCGGCATCTTTGCTGATAAGGCCCAGTACCACATCTATGCAAATAAGAGTTCCTGAACGGCCAATCCCTGCGCTGCAGTGGGTAATTATGGGCCCTGAGCGGTGGATGTGCCTCATATAGGAGATGAATGTCAGCAGCTGCTCTGGTTGCGTGGGAGTCCCATGGTCTGGCCAGCCAGTGTAGTTCAGGTGAGTGACATACTGAACCTCACTGGTCTGTAAACACACAAACATAGTATTAGCCCTTCTAAGCATGTACATGATAATGGTATCATACTAAAATTAACTTGACAAAACCTTTCTTTAAAGCTAGCTACCTGGACATCTTTGACCTCAATGAGGCGGATGACAAAGTTGTCCAGATGCTGATCCTTGATAAGCGTGAGCTGGAGCCTCTCATCCACCATTTCAGGAGTCTTGGGTGTGTCGGGCCAGTAACGCTGACATTTAACCTTTCCACCTTCAACTTCCTGAGTCATCATGGCAATCACATTGGACTTCTGCTCCCATACCATTTGCCAAAAATCGGCAAGGGTGGTGGGTAGGGGTCCTTGGCAAGCAATGTACATGAAGCCTTCATCTTTCACGAGCATATTGATGAAGTTGGCATTGATGTAGCCCCCATCTTTTCCTAGAGTTACACGGGTGGTGTCAACTGGAAATAAATAAATACATAGTTTTTTAGTTTAATCATGCAATTAACTATGGTCTCAAACAAGCACAGAAATTACACAGAGATGTGCAGTTAAATATTAGGAAAGTCCTCAAATCTAACTCCACTTACAGGGGACAATGTTCTTGTATCGGTTCTTCTTCTTGTTTTCCTTGGTTTGCCCAATCAAACAATCATCCAACGGCTGCAAGTTCTGCAGATTCTGTTGAGAAAGTAGGATAAAGTAAAGTAGGATTTACCAGAAAGTGTTCATATATCAAGATGTCTTACAGTTATTGACTCAGTTTATACATTCTAGACCAACACATCATGTATAAATCTGAGATTATACCTGTCAGGAATACTCTATGTTGTCCCATTTCCCTTTAAATAACAACCTCAGAGCTGTGCAATGGATTGTACTGCTTAAATTAAGCTGAATTCTCTTTGTTGCATTTAATTATTAATGGCTCGAGAGGAAGACCAGAGGGACCCCTACTGAAATCGTATTCAGCTATATACTGTACATTTAAACACGAAATGTGTTTAAATGTACAGCATTAAGAGTACAGTTTAAGAGTACAGCAGAAACAACGTACCTCAAATTCCTGAAGGGGGATCTTCTGTTCCAGGAGTCCACGCATCATTCGGACGACAGTGTTGAGCTTGGCTCCTGTGTACTGACCATCAGGGACCACTTTCACCAGGGGAAGAGAGGTGAGTTCATCCTCTGTAATGATCAGGCCATCTGAAGAGACAGATAGAACACAGCCCACTAAGTGCTGCCATAGTCTCACTACAGCACATTTTGTAACACTTTCTAGAAGTATTCTCTTATGTTGTGCATCTGCAAAGAACCCCAATAAAATTTAGTAAACTGTAAGTGGATATGCTCATAAGATGCTTTCATTATTACTTTTGACAGCAACACTGAAATCACCCACACCAAGATTCATAAGCAGTATCCGTCAGCTGTTTCTAAGCTTATGAGCTTTCTTATCTTTCACTAAGCATTGTCACAATCAATAAGACTTGGCATTTTAATAGACGACAGTTGTAATGTTCAAAGCATTTAAATAGATTTTCCTGAGACAGTAACAATAGACATGATCCTGGCAAGTCTGAAAAGTGCCGAACGGTGACAGCTCACCTTCTGTGAATTTGGAGTTGATGTTCTCTATGGGCAGTTCATCACTTCCCCAAGTGATCTCGTCCTCCTCCAGAGGACCCACTGATGACTGAGCGAAGCTGTGGGCATTGGTTAAAGGTTTTTAGCACGACTTGTAACCGTAGGGTTAAAACACCTTTACATCAACCTCTAAATAAAGCCACGTGTTTCAGGTATTTATACGTGTCTCAGACACCCCATCTTACCGTTCCGTGGGAGAACCATCGACACATTCCTCTTTCCACAAAGCTTTTCGGGAGGTCTGCAATTCCACATTCACAACATTCAGGAACTTAAGACACAACACCCTGATAAGGAATATTCCAGAACATGGCTGGTAAACGGTTCCTAGCGTTTGGCCGGGAAGAGGTTACCTCTGGGGAGTCCTCGGGCAGGGAGGAGCCGTCACAGTCCGTATCTTCAGAGAGCTCGGCGCTCTCACTCTTCTTCTCTCTCCCTGTTTCTCCTGGGCGATAGTCTGAAGAGGTACATACAGAACTGGCCTCAGATGGGGACTCTGTTTTACCACTGACCATCCTGGGCTCGCCTCGTGGGCAACAGCACCGCCAAGAGTTCAGTGAGGACTCGGATAAATGAACGTGCCATCACCACGAATTAGCAGATATGACAAGACAAACAAAGTAGAAAGCCAGGATATTTTCTCCTGTGTGGTTAATTCTTTCTCATATGTTGCTATAGCCCTTGATCATACTGATGTGTCTGATTGCGATGGATATAAAGAGCCTGTTGTATGAGCCTTGATTTTCAAAAGCTTTCTTATTGGACTTCAAAAGTTTTGTCTAGATTTAATCTTCATCAATTCAAATTGCACGTTTCAAAACTGAGAAAAGCGACTGAGGACATTCTGTCTAAAAAAGAAAGAATGTCAGTAAGAAAACTTAAATATTCATAAACTCCAATTTTGTCCTCTCTAATATTATTGAATGATTGCTTTATTTTGAGTATTGGGTTTCTTTTATGCTGGGACATCGCTACAAATCACTGCAGTAAATGCACTCAAATTGCTGTTGCCTTTTCTTATTAATCCTGAATGAAAGTGCAGAGGGAAACTTATTTTAGCTGCCTATACTGCCCAGCACACTGGCCCTGTATATAGCAGACACGCAGCATCTACCTATTGGGGGTAAAGGTGGTGGGATCTTCACTCTGCTGGATTTCTCCCCGTCTGTTGGACCGTAGAGCTTAGACTTCACCCCACTGTCTTCGCTGGCATCTGCAAGTACAGGGAGTCAATGGGAAAATCTCAATGTGTGTTCCCAACTCACACAGGGCACTGTGGGACTGCGACAGAGCGGCGTCACACTGTACCCACCGGTGTTGCCGTTGCACTTGTCGGCATTGGTGGGGAGATAGTCCAGATAAGTGCTGGGAGTCTGGTCGGGGGGTCGGGACACTAGGAGGTGAACCAGGCCTCTGGTCTTGCGGATGGTAGTGACCGCTTTTGCATGCGACACTCCAGTCATCACCTCCTCATTAACCTGTTGGCACAGCACAATTTATGCATTTATTGTGCAAATGAGGTACAGACCATTAAGTTTTCCTCTTAATTTTGATATTCAATCCATTGAAACTGTTAAAATGACAATAATTGAAGCTTATACTTTTTTCAAGCTTGTACAAGTTTTTGAAGACTTCACGAGAGACGGTACCTTCAGTAATCTATCTCCCACTTGTAAAGTCCCGACGTTATCAGCGGTGCCTCCAGGGGTGATGGACTTCACGAAAATCCCCCTCTCGCCCCCTATCACTGAGAAGCCCAGGCCTCCAGAGACTGGCTTTTCCAGCTCCAGGTGAATGACCTCCTGACAACACAGGGCAGAAATAACATGAGATTAACTAATAGACTATTTACGATTCTTAGAACCAAGAGAGAGATTTCTGCACACCAAGATGTGCACAGCTGTATAAAAGCACATAGAAATGGAAAAATATTTTCAGATACAATAGGATGGCTGGATTTAGCCATACTAGCCTAGAATAGTAGTGTGAATTCCAAGGTGCTGTAATCTAATTTTATGGCCACACAATTAAATATAAAACACACATCCAATGAACTCTGAAGTTTATTCTCTTTCTCAGATGGCAAATCCTTGACTTGATTAAATTTGTCCCACAAATGGAGGACAACTACTTACAGTACTTTCACTGTCGGGTGTCACTTAACTTTAAACAAGTAGAATGTTGTTAGCGTTAGAAAGAGACCTAAATCAAGCAACCAATGTCCACAATCAAAACTATAAGCATGTGAGATACAGAAATATCAGATTACAGAACAAAATAAATGTTGCTCTATGAGGTTTTCCTCTGCATGGAAAAAGAATGCCCTTCATTGAGTAAGAAGACTATTTTCTGTTAACTCATACATATCGCTCAACTGTATTAATAGACACTTGTTGAAATGTTACCTCAGTGGGACTTAGAGGCTCTGGTTGGTTGCTTTCACCTCCATTGAGATAACCTTCAATGTGAGAGGGGAAAAAACATTCAGTTATGCTACCTGAACATTTGTACATCTGCTTGAGGGGGCTGTGATATTAAGTTTTCATAGTTATTTATGTCCAGTTAAATTTCACATAAATATAACAATGTGCACATGCATATACCACTATAATTCAATAAACAGCAGGCAGAATTCTGTTTATATGTATAAAACATTCAGAAATCATAACAGAAACCATAATTTAGTGATAAAATCCCACTCCCACATGCCCCAATCAGACTCACTGACATGCTGGCTCACTCAAAGAAAATCTCACCTGCTTACTGTGATATTTTACAATAAAACTGGCAATTGATCTGCATAGACCCTACCATAATTTTTAAAATGCAAATGTACCCATTATTTACAGTATACATGCAGTCTTTCTTAGGTGATGCACCTGTAAAACGTACCATTCATATTGGCAGGTGCATTCACTTTTGGGCAGTTGTTGTTGTTAAGACATGACACGTTTCTCTCTATTGGAGCGACAGGCTTTCCGTCCCTGAGAGGCAGAAGAATTATTATGGACTGGAAAAATCATCACTTATTCTGCATGAAACACAAAACATGTAAAAACATATTAACTGACAGGAGAAAAGACATTGCGTCTGGGTGTCTGCCTTTTGTTACCTGGTGACCTTGAGAACGAGGTCGCCCTGGGACAGCTCCATCAGCCTGAGGCTTTCGGCCAACGTCAGCTCCTGCGTGGGCGCCCCGTTGATGAAGTGCACCAAGTCCAGCTGCCTCAGACTGCCCTCTTCTGCAGCCACCGACCCTGGGGCGATGTCCTTAATGTAAAGCACCCCTAACAGGCTGTCGCTGCCCCCGTCCAACACCAGCCCTAGGGAGAATGAGAATGGCCCACACACACCGCAGCTCAGAAATGCTATTTAGCTGGTATCGTGGCATCTCAGAAAGGCCTGACCTTATGACTGAACACCCTGCACACTAACACAGTTTGACAGTTAAACGGAGACCGGTAAACTCTGATCTCACTGACAGTACAAGTTACTGGCAGACCCTAACACTAACCCTAACCGTAACTGTAACCTGACGCTCTCTCATGAAGCATTCATTTCCAGGAACCACATGCTCGTCTTTTTGAGTTACCGGCAGGTTCTTTTATGCTTGCTGTTCATTTCCACAGTTTAAGAAGGACTTTACAAACATAACAGTGAGGACTCCAGCTTCAGAACACAGGACTTGGATTAATGCAGGTCTCACAGCACAAGCCTAGGTCCCGAAATCATAGCAAGACCTGAAAAAATAACTGTAAAAGCCAGCTTTGCTTCAGGAATTAAGGACTTGATTACATTTCCAGTGTTGCAGAACAACACTGGAAATTGAATATGAAATATTTCTGAAACATTTTGAAAATTCATACTCCAAATGTACTGCTCCATAAAGATCTATTCATAAAAACGGAGGCAGGTGCACAGTTCCAGAAAAATAAGTGATGAAGCAATGTTCAAGAGGGCACCTGTACACTGTGAATATCAGATTGAAGAGAGGTGTGAAAATGGAAAGGGAGGAAACTTATGCTCACTCCAGGGCGTTCTTTAAAACACTTTAAACTTTGTCGTTAAAAAGAGTGAGAGGTTATAAAAGTGGTTACCGAGTGTTTCATCTTGGCACTGAAAGGGGATGTCTGGCAGCAGATGGGCTTCTATGGGAGGCCTGGGGACTTCCAGTACCCGACCCACCACCAGATCCACCACTCTGGGGGCAGCGCGAACCAGGTTCACAACCTCTGTGTGGCTCATGTTGGACACGTCCGTGTTGTTCACCTGGAGGAGAGGAGACATGGGACTTAGCAGTGTTGGTGGAAAACAACGCTCCGTGTGAAATATATATCCAATTAGCACAGAACACCTAAACGTGCAGGTTTCGGTTACAAAAAATACATAAATACACCAATACCAGCCTGATGCTACAGGATTACATTATGTTCTGCAGAACCAGTCATCGTAATACTGTACACCAATATGTTATATTCTAAAATACAACCACGTTATTTGTTGACTCAGAAGTACAGTGCACTTTGTACTATGTGCACACCATTCCAAGAGCTCTTGAAATATTTTGGCTTGCACTTTTGACTACAGTATAGAAAAAAAATCACAAGCCAATTGCAGGACATCACGCAAAATGAAACGGTCATGTGAAACACAGGGTTTCACCATGTCCAGAGTTTTATATCACCTGTGATTGCTAATGTAAGTGTATTGTCCTGCTGAGCATTCTGTACCATTATGAGGCGGTCCCCTGGCCGCAGTCTGCCGTCTTCCTTGGCAGGATCTTGGATGATGTCATGGATGTAGCAGCTAAGGTCATTTCCTTTGGTCAGCGTAAATCCCAGGCTGCCCTTCTCTGACTTTGTAAGGGACACATTCAGCTCCACTTCCTGAGGGAGAGGGGGGCAGGGTTTACAAGGTCAATTCAGGGCTTTGAAGTAAATATTGATGTTGAAAGCAACTTCACAAAGTCCTTTTTAAAGCACTCTCAATCGTATACACAGCCCTAGTCCTAAACACAGTTAAGGTTTAACCACAAGATTGCTCCATTATACAATAACAGTAAATTCAGTTCTCTCTATAGCTGTTTTGTCATTAGCAGACAGTAATAGCATTAACTGTTCTTCCACGTAGCCCAAACAATTTTTCTGACAGTGACCATCCCTTCCCTCTCTAAGCTCTTACAGGCAAAAACTCCTCCAGGTCCTGCCCACTGTCAGGAAAGGGCAGGGAAGAGGGCGTAGGCAGCAGGGGAGGTGCAGGGTCCTGGCCAAGGCTGGAGCTGAGGTGGCTGCGGTCTGCGGGTGTCGGAGGGGAGGCCGTGGCCCGCGGGGTGTGCTCCAGATCAGAGGACCGCGTGGCGGAGGAGCCCCTGATGGACACAATCGGGGACAGAGTCACAGGTTACACAGCCGCATAGCAGTAAGGCAGGGCTGGCAAAAGGGGGTGGCAGATCTTAAAGCGGCTGATTCAGTAAAGGCCTGGGCTCTGCGTTTACTACCGCCGGTGTCTGCTGGTAACAGAGCCAAACTGTGCCAGTGCCTTCACAGGAAATGGACTTCAGCTCTAGGAGAGGTGTCTAGACAGACTGATTTCCTTTTATTCACAGAACATGAGGTCATACCAGCAACACAGAGTTCTAAGAAACCATAATAGAAGTGCGCTATGCAGATATGACTGTTGTGCTCTGATGAAATGTTATAATTCCAAAGCACCATCATTGAAGAGTAGTATATCGGTAAAGCACAAATAGATTTACCACTGGATTTCTCTTCACTCAGCTATAGACCGCAGGCAAAAAGAGAGTTTGCACCTGAATTCCTACCTTGGGGTTAGCTCAGGCCTGCTGGGAGATTGGCTGGGGGAGTAGTAGGCAGAACGGATGGTGTCGTCCAACTCGCGTGGGGTCTCGTACTGGCTGAGCCCCAGGTTGTTGTCGGGGGTCTGGTAGACACTGGGGTCCCAGGCTTGGCTGTTGAGTTCCAGCGAGGGGCTGAAGGCCTTCTCCACCTCCTCGTTGTCGGTGCTGTCACTGTAGCTATCGCGGCGGCCGGGGGTCTTCAGCAGCAGTCTCTCCAGGGCTTCCTCCACGGGTCCCAAACCCCGCTGTCCACCGCCCTCTGCAGACGAGCTATCTCTAGGCGGCCTGACCTGGCCGGGATCAGTCGGGACTGATGACTCCTTCCGGGGTGAGGCCATCGGAGTCTGGAAAGCACACACACACACAAAATCAATGGATGTATGACCTCTGTAGGACCAGAACTACTTAAACGCTCAGGTCCAGGTCTTGCAATATATCAAAATTGTTAATTTTCTCACCAAACGCGAAATGTCCATTTCAGGTAATACTCCACGCTCGGGTCTACAGAGCAGCAGACTGACCTCCTGTCCAGTGCCTCGCAGTGCGGAGATTACCTCCTGAGGGTTCCAAACGTAAAAAAATAACATTCACTCAGTTGGAATTCTTCTCCACATTGAAATGTAAAAAATGAATGGACAATCACCACACACTGGACAGAGTCACTGCTGAAAGACGGAAATGACATACGTGCTGCGAAAGGCCTTTCAGGGGCGTGTGGTTGACCTGGAGGATGACGTCACCCACGTTGATCAGGCCGGTCTCTGCGGCGGGTTGCCCTGGAAACAGCTTCTTGACCCTGACCATGCTGGCCCAAGGAGGCTCGGTGGGCAGGGCCTCCTCTCGGCTGAAGCTAAAGCCCAGGCCGGAGGAGTTCTTCAGCAGGCCCACCTCAAACACATTGTCTGGAGGAAGAGAGAAGCAAAGAGGAAAGGCCCTATGGTCATACTGCAGAGAAGAGGCTTACTACGGTTAATCAGCTCAATCTGAGCTTGCAGAGCCTTGCCTCTTGTTGCCATCTAGTGATAGAGTGCTGCACTGGCCTGTAAGCATACAAGAAAAGACAAACAAAAATATCCTCAGGCAAGGGCCAAAATTAGGCTAAATAATTTGCTTATTACATAGAACTCAGGCAACCAATTTATAAGCTGACACGCCATGGTCTTAATCACAAGTATATTGATAGAGTTAGCTATTTCACATAAAAAAGACCCTCCTGAGTTCAATCAGATGTCTTTTGAGATCATGAAAGGTGATCTCTAGTTATGGGGACGTTGCATACAAGGGGTTAACACACTTGCAATAATCAGACAGCTGAACATATGCGTTTCACCCATGATAAAAACAAACGTGTTAAATTACAGACATTGAGCAGAGTGCTCATTTGAGGTCTGCCAGTGTACAGTAAATCTGACCATCTGTAGATGCACACTGACCATCAGTGACAAAGCTGTACTCGTGGTCTCCAGGCAACACTAGGTGGGGCTCCTCCTGGGTGTCCTTCTCACTGGACGCAATGGGAGGGGTGCACTGTGGGGTGAGAGGGGCGTGGACACTAGCAGCAGGGAGCTGGCCCTTCTCCAGTAGCAGATGGACCACCTGAGGAGAGGAAGGAGATTGGTCAGAGACCGTACCCAACTGTACACAGAAACCTGTTACTGTACAGCAAGAGGGATGGTCAGACAGTACCCTACTGTACAAAGAAACCTGTTACTGCACAGCAAGAGTGCTGGTCAGACAGTACCCTACTGTACAAAGAAACCGGTCACTGTACAGCAAGAGTGCTGGTCAAACAGTACCTTGTGATAACCTGAAACCATAATCATGTCACTATACAGAAACAGCCTGCTTTAACTGATGGTCTGAGGGAAACCTGATAAGCAACACACTCGGTTATGTAAAAGACTGAATCGCTGCAGAGGGACTGTTACATTTTAAACTCCCACATTATTCTAAAAAAAGCATTTCAAGATTACAGTCATGTCCACTGAAGTTAGTACAAATGTCAGATATCACATATTCCAGAAAATTCTCAAATCTAGGTACAGTAGGGCAAAAGTCAACGAGGACAAAGGCTCAATTTTACTCAATTGAACCGACAAATTCCAATAAAAATAATAAAACATCTATACAACTATTATTTTACAGCTTGTTACATAATAATTCCAATTATTATCAGAGGAAATAAAACAGCAGAAATGAACTGGGTCTTTACCTGGCCAGTATCTCGCAGGGTCTCTACTGCCTGTTTGTGAGTGGCTCCCTCAAGACTCTTCCCATTGACAGCCACCACACGGTCCCCTAGCAACAGCCAGGCCGTTGTTACAAACAGTACAGGCACGAAGATCAAATGTGCTCTATCTCAATCAGCACAAAACAGTATTAGGTGACAGTACCCGTTATCTAATATGCAGGAAATACAGTTGACAAATGAACATTTCTATCCGATCCGTATGGATGCACAAGCATGATATGTATCATTCAAGTATTAACGGGGGGATTTATCTTCTCTGAGTTAGTTTTGATTTTTAATTTTTTTAATGTTTTATTTTTTTAAACATTCTGCAATGTAACTGCTGTCATTATTTTTTGGACTGTAACCTCTGCATCTAGGCACTTCTCTATTCCATTGCAAAGTAGTGTTGAGTAGCTGAGTGTTTGTGTGCAGAGTAAATGAGGTGGATTTGTATGCAGCTGCGTGTATGGGGTTACCTGACGTTAGGCCGCTGTGCGTGGCATGCAGTCAGCCACATCCCCTGAACTCATTTGTCTAAACAGAAGAATTGCCTGCTTGTTCTCAGAAGGCAATTTCATATTTAACTGACGTTGCATTCCTTCGAATTTCATGCAAACTCAAACTACCCATACATGCTTTGCTACATGTGTTTTGTGGCTTTGCGACTTCAGCTAAACCGAGCAGAGAAATGGTCACTGTACCTAAAATAGTTCACATGCGCATAATGCAGTGATTAATTATAGATTACAGCAGCGTTTAGTTACGGAGTCTGTTATAAAAAAAGAAAATGATAGTCCTTAATAAAATGGAATGTAATGTATGCATCATTACTAAACCTGTGGATGATTCTCATACAGTCATGCTCCAATATGCAAGAATTACTTCCTATCTGTGTGTAATTCTAGCCACACTGAACTATATTTTAAAGCACTGTTAATATCCACAGTGCCGTACAAACAAACTCAAACAACCTGGATGATTTAGTCCTAAATCGGTTAAACTGTTTATGAAAACTGCTCCCCAAAATACTGGGCCAACAGGATTAGCAGTAAGTAATCTGCATGTCTTTCAGAGCAGGTATCTTTCTTTTCCAGCAAGCGTTTGGGATAAAGTGTAGTCCTGTGTCCTGAGTCAACCCATTCTTTTCAAAAGTGTTTTATGTGTCAGACTGGGTATATGTCTGTCAGATGTACTGCACAGAAAATCAGATGAGCTGGATTCTTCAAATCCTGGAAGCCCAAACTGAAATGGGCACAGCTAGGTAAACTGAGCCGCTCACCCTTCTGTATCCGGCCATCTAATTCGGCAGCTCCTTTTGGGATGATAGCCTTGACATAAATCCCTCCGTGTCTAACACTGGTGTTCACCCCGCCCTAAAAACGGAAAACACAGTTACTACAGCGAACTTCCCCACAAATGGTCTTTAATCAGAATTGGATTAGAAATCTATGTCTGATTATGTTATAGTGATACTGTTCTATGAATTGCAGTTCAGTGCTCATATTTGAAAAAAAAAAAAAAAAATTCTGAAGGAAAAGTGATAATTGAAACCAACCATAACCAAACCAAAGCGTGATCCAAATACCATGAACATGTACATGCTTTTGAGAGTTCACTATTCCCTTTCTGTTACAGGATCTTAAAGAGCTAGTTTGACAAGGGGGACATTTTGTCTTATGTTGTATTTGCAGAATGCGCTGGCATGAGACTAAATATAAATGTATCCTCTATTAAATGCCGTTATTGGAATGAAGCAATTCACTAACTTGGCAGGAGAGCTAAGAGTAGCATGCTTTTAATCAATGAGATTGCAAAGATCAACTAAAAAAGGAAATCAAACTGATCACTCCAGCAAACTACAATCTATGCATGTACAGGTATTAGTATGATAGTAGGATTATCCAAACAGATTCAAGATAACATACGGTTTAATCACAGCATAGCACATGCCATTGTTTTATACCTACTGTACAATCATTGTGTGACTGTTAACATAAAAATGCCTCAAAACCCTGCATGCACAGAGGCAAACGTTTCTTTTGTCTACTTTTCGCCACACGAAGGCAAGCGAAGAGCGCTTCACAAGCAGTGCAACTAGGGGCAAACAAAAAACACACAGTTACGAGTTAAGGAGAAATAAGAAATAAAGAAAGCACGGAAACCTTGCCGAACAGTACCGTCACACTTATGCCCAGGCTGCTGTCCTTTTTGGACAGCTGCACGTCAAATAGATCTCCTGGGTGGAGACTATTGACCCCTTGGGCATTACCACTTAATTTTCCCATGTTGCAGTTGGGAGATAACTCCTGTAAACAGAAAACACTGGAGTAAGTAATGTTATCTCACTACGAACAAGTCGCAACATGCAAGGAGCAAGAGAACAAGTCAGGAGATCAATTAAGATGTGATGAAGCAGTAAGCATACATAAAACGTCAGCATGCAGCATGTATTGCATTTATTTAATAAATGCAATTACAAAGCAGTTAAATACCACAGAGGACACAAAAAAAGCATTTTCAAATAACAAGCTGTTACGTGGAGGATATTAGTAAGTTAATTGCATTTAAAATTGATACGAGGGAAATCTCTAGCGTTTGGAAAGAAAATACCTACTGTAAATTAACATGGTGATTATGCTTGTGGGCAGCTCACCAAGGGATACATTTTGTAGAGATTAGACGATGCTAGAGACAGTAATCCAGGTAATTCACATAACTCAATGATCAATAAGAATAATGGGTTGTGCTCCAGATCTATTATTGTATAGTAGTTTTTTCCATTTATATTTTATCCCCCATATTTTCCCCAACCCGAAGTCAACCAAATTTGTTGATCTCCTAGCAACCCTTCCCGCTTACTTCAGGTGGAGAGGCACAGACATGTGACTCCTCTGATTAACCTAAAGACTAGTCTTGTTACTTTTCACACTGCAGAGGCATCACCAGTCACATACTGCCCGTGTCGTCGGGGTCGAGGTCAGCATATTCTCAGTTTGCACGTCTGCAGGCGACTGTGCCCGCCAGAGAGCGATGTGACCAACAGAACTAGGCATCTTACCCCGTTATTCCCTGGCGAGGCCGGGCCATGTTGCCTAGCCAACCAGAGCCAATCAGTATGGTAGTTTTAATGAATCAGTCATTCTTCCTTCATTTTCAGAATGTAACATAACTGCACCCAGCACAGCACAACCATAAATCGAAAGTAACACACTGTAATGGCATCCACAGAGACAGAAACCTGTGATGGCCTTCTTTTCACATATTTCTGGGTTTATTCTGTTTTTGAAGAATTAGAAGAGAAAAAAGTGCTGCATCTGCCCTAGTAAAGAGGTCATAATTTTCTGTAAAAGTGCAGCATGTTGATGACATCACCGTGCGTGTAGAGGAAGCATACAGCAGAGGTAAACTCACCTTCTTAAGCTTTTGCATCTCCTGACTACTTGAGTATGTGTCCTCATCCATATCAGAGTCCCCCCTGTCAGAATACTCTGGTTCTTTTGGGATCTCTACGATTTTGGCTTTCCTGGTTTTGGGCGGGAGTGCGGGGGCGGCAGCGTCAAAGGGGATGACCCGGTCAGAGGGGAGGGGAAGGGGCGTGGGCGGGGTCTCAATGGGAACGCTGCGGGGGAAGCCATTGTGGAGGGTCTGAGAAAGGTTGGCGCTCTCGGTCCGGGAATCCTGGGAGCTCAGGCTCTCCTGTCGCCGGCTGGGCGATGGTGCGGGGGGGACCACGGAGGCGGGCGGAGTAGGGCTGGGGGTCGCCGCGTGTTCCTCTGATGAAGACCCGTATTCCACTTCCTGCCTCTGCCCAGGAGGTGTCATGTGACCCCTGCCCTTGTAGTTGACTGAGCCAGAGGGAGATCCTAAAAGACACAGACATTTTATGGCGCGCAGCAAATATTATATTAAATATTTATAGTTATTTAATTTTCAGTCCAACGCTTCATTTTTTAATCAATCTCATTTTACCAATATCTCGCAAATACCATTGGTTAACTTTAGGAAGAAAACTATCTGTATAAAATGTATTACAACGCATGTACATTTCTCAGTATATGTATACATCAACAAAATTCTAACAATAATGCAATATTGTCACGTAACGCAATACCTTCATACAGCCTCTCAGTGGGCTGAGAGACGACCAGCGTCACATCATCTGGGGTGTTCTGCAGGATCTTGACAGCTGAGTCATGAGGGAGTCCCTCCAGGCTTATGTCATTCACAGAGATTAGACGGTCACCTGGGAAATGTAGTTTCCCCTCCATCAGTCAAGCCAAGTATACAAGACATATAAGGATTTAATTTGGGAGAAAATAATTGGGATTTGGCCAGCTATCTGTCCTGGTGTCCGCAGTACAGCGGCTCACTGACCTGGTTTCAGGTAGCCGTTGATGTCAGCAGGCCCCCCAGGAGAAATGGAGCTGATGAAGGTCCCTGGGCCCATCCGTCCAGCACTCTCTCCACCGACAATCTGAAAACCTACAAGGGCACATCAAGAGATCCCCCCTGACATGCCTGCATTCATCAATGCACCCCTAAAAGAGAAATCACCAATCCAAACTGTGGCTTTTCAAGAGGCCACAAAAATATCATTGTCCTTGATTTGGACAGGAATGCCATCAACTGCAAATACCAAGCCCTGTATGGATGAAATACCTTCCAGTTCCAAGCCATTCTAAATCTGAAATTCAAGAAAATCTTCTTCCCTGAGTCATTAATCATGGTTTAAATTGTATGGGCTGGCGCCTCACTATTCTAAATAAGCCCCCACACTGTTGAAAGGGCCATCTGGCTGGTGGCTGATAACCCCCTGAATAAACTCAGGAATTTATCGGTGCTTCCACAGTGACGACACAGAGCCACTGCAGCATCTGCTGTCAAACATCACAAGAGGAACTGGCACACTCACCCAGGCCGCACTTCACATCCTTCTTCAGATCTACGGTCGTAATCGCTCTCTCTGGAGACGGCAACGCATTCAGCTTCTTTTTCAGGGAATCTGTTCAAATGCAGGGGGGGGATGCATTAGATATAAAGCCAAACAGCAACAAGAGACCTGCTTTCCACAACCTATGGGAAAGCAGCACAACCCCGCTTCAATGTCTGTAGGCCGTTTTTGGTGAAGGCAAGACAGCACTGAGAAATTAAGCAGTGGCCATAATTTATACTTTAATGGGTGTGCGATACTGATATCTGTACTGTTATTTTGGAATATTTCTCTACTATGGTCATGCAAGGCACCATACGGAATCCTTCAAATGGAAAAACTGATCACTTGTGAAAATTGGCTAGCGAAGTGTAAATGGACAGCATATCTCCTCATCACATTAACTAAACCACAACTCGGCTATGATGACAACAACTGGGCGGAATACTTTCCAGGCCTGTCAAATCAATTACACGGGGGATCAAACGACTTAGTATTTAGCATATCTACATCTTTGTCATGCACCAAAACAACACCACTAGAAGGCATGAGATCTCATTTAAGAGGCTAATAGGATCTAACAGCATGTGCTAACACAGAGAAGAGGAAAGCTTGAATTATGTGCCAAGCATAACAGCACAGAATTAGTACTATGGACCAGACGCCTGAACTATGTGTATATTGTATAAAGATACAGTTGAAATAAAAATAAACGTTGAGTTGAGAACACGACTATTGTACTTGATGTATTGTACTTGTTCCACACTCAACACACATATATAGAAAAGGAGGTGAGTACATTAAGGCTTTCGCAAAGCCATTACATCAGCTAAAGCCATCCCTGTACAAACCTGCAGACATCAGCATGTTATAACAGTAAGATGGGTGAAGCATTACCAAAGTGTGCCAACAATTCAGTAACTCTTAACATGGACTGTTTACTTTGACTATGAGAATAATAGAATCTATATTTTATAATTCAACTCTACAGCAGTCCAATTTTCCAATGTCCGTGAAGTCCCTTAGAGTATCTCTTTTTGGTTTTTCTAATGAATATGTAATTATTTAAAGCTCCGAAGGTTGATAGAGAGTTTTTGACTGTTTGACAAACATGCAAATTAAAACCACTATAATCATTCTTGCTGCTGTCATTGTTAGAATCAGAATACAAGATTATATATTATTGCAAGTATACAAAAACAAAATAGTTAAGACAAAATAATATTTGGGAGAAAGTAAATAAAGAGACACAAATGGATATGACATTACTATTAGAATGACTAGTTAAAAATAGTATGGCTAGATAAACACACTTCAAGGTTGCTTTATGCTTTTCATTAATTGGCCTGATGGGGAGGGTGGGATCTTATTGATGCTTCATATACACATGCAAAAGTTCATGCACAAACAGTAAAGCATTATTGTCTAATTAAGGTTAAAGTCAATCTTTAATTTGCAATCAGTGCAAATTCAATCTTAAAATAACAAGCTCTACCTTAGCGTCAACCTTTTGATTCAAGGCTGCTGTGTGTGTATGCACACGTGTGTGTGCATGTCAGACTGAAACAGAGACAGAAAGAGTAATAGAGAAGTATTTATGTGATAATTGTTTGTGAGAGATGCATGAGTTTGCGCAAGAGAGAAATGATCAAAGAATCATGCTTTTACCTGAAGCAGATGTCTGCAAGAATAGCAGAAAGAGGAAGAGTGAGAGATAGTGACAGGGGACAGCCAAATTATATTCCGTAGTGCTGAGACTTAAAGGAAGCACAAGTCTATGGAATAAACAGGAAATGAACCAACTCCAACCTACCATTGACTGTCAAGGACCCAGGGGAGGAGGGCAAGCCAGAACTGTGCATGCTCACACCTGAAACACAGCATGAGTCAACATGATGCTATCTGTCTGTCTGAAGGAAAAGACAAACCTTCTTATAGTCCAGGTTGTTGGCAATCACACCTATATTTGTATGGTTGCTTTCAAGCTCTTTTGTCACTGAAAAGGAATCTTGATGCAAGATGCCAATGGAATGTTCTGGAATAGCAGTTACTTGATTTAAGTCTGAGCTAAAGACATTATCAACATCTCTGCAATGCACACTATCACACTGTTTTTTATATGAGGACATGGGCCACTAATATAACTAAAAGACACTCATTTAGTCATCATATATAGCTACACAATACACACATACGTATATTTCGATATAAACCACAATTATAAAAATAGATGTTGCTTGAACCCCCGGCCGGTCAACTGTGATGCAACCAATATGTGATAATTGAATGAACCAATTGCAGACAAAAGGAGCACTGCAAACTGGTGGGCTGTTTGTGAACTGCTTAGTTTGAAACAAAAGGTTTGGTTTCATTTTAAGCATACTGGCACTTTTGGACACAGCACACCCCACCTCAGCACAGCAGAAGGCAACAGAATCTAATGGATGGACGGGTGTGTGCAGTGCCTTACCTACGACATAAGCGTGGCCTGTCTCATCCAAGGAGGAGGAGTCGGATTCCTTCTTAAATCTGTCAGAACTCCAGCTGGGGCTAGCGTGGGCTTTGGGGCCAAAAACACTGCAGAAGGAGGGAGGAGAAGCAATTACTACCATCAGTAGAGCACAACAGACACAGAGAGGGCGAAGGTGGGGGGGGGGTCATTCCAAGCAGAACCACTGCATCCACCAAAAACGGGAGGGTTGCATTTTAAGTCTGAATTCATCAATTCGTTTAAATGGTTCACATGCAGAGAAGTCAGTGCCTGCACCTTGCCTTGGCTATGTTTTACAACTGTTCTGAACAGCTACACCTTCTCAGCTCTGCTTAGCAGCTACACTTCCTGTACTTGACCTCTGCATCTTTCCAAACCGACTAAAGGTGCAGGAAAAGTAATACTTGTCAATTTTGACAAGTCTAATCTAATGCACGCTGAAACTAGGAAAGTGTAGTCATTAAAATAAAGAAAGTTAGTGAGGAGAGTTAGGAGGTAGTAGAAGAGGCCAGCGAGCTGCTGAACTGAAGAGGTTAGATCCCATAATCCTGTGCAACAGACCTCTCCTGCTTGCGGGCCGCAGTGATGGAGTCTGTATCAGAGCTGGCTCTGTGGTGGGATGCCAGGAGCTGGGTTCGGATCTGGCTGCTCTGTGATTGGCTGCTGCCAGGGGGCACCGCACGGCTCTCGGGGGACTCGGGCACCTGGCCCAGGTTGTGGTGGGAGCGGCTCAGCAGACGGGGGTTGTGGTTAGAGCCAAAGGCGGGGTGGGGGGGGTCCGCCATCAGGAGCTGGAGCCGTCCCGGGAGGGATTTGTTCAGTGCCGCCTCCGAGTAGGAGATCCTCTTCAGGTGCTCAGTCTGGCCCATGGAGCTGGGGCCGAGGGTGGCGGCGCTGACCGCCCGCCCCATCCCCCCAACAACGGCAGACCCCCCAGGGTACTGCAGGCTCCCCAGGGGGGAGTTCTCTGTAGGGCAGGAGGGTAGGGGGACAGCCTTTCATTCACATTGTTCCAATGTGGTCAAAACATTAAACATTTTTTGATTGTCCTCATTATCCAAAATGACTTCCAGTTCATTAAAAGTGCAATAATCCATCAATCCACACAGTACTGAAGGCATTCCTCCATGGTAAAACTTTCATAAAGGTTCATTACTGAGGGTTATGAAAGGCCATGTGGTGAGCAATTACAGCAATTATGTTTTGCCTGGTAGGCATAATGACGGGTATAATGGCGGGCTTGTGATATCATGTCTAAGGGGAGAACTGGCTCACGTCTAACACTGCAGAAATATTATTAACTGGAAAATACCTGGTAGACAGATAAGGAACAGTTTATCTGGCTGGTTTTTTTAATGGAAATAAATGTGTCAAACAGGTGAGGTCATGCTGGCTGGCCCACAGGTACCTTTTTACCAGAGGATCCACAGACTGACTCTAAGCTGACACTGGAATGGTGGATATGGAGGTGTGTGTTCAGTGCCCATTGTCTCCCTCACCAATGTCCTGCTGCTCCTGGTTCTTCTGCCGCGCCTTCATCTGCAGGTGGAACTTGTGCTGGTCGGAGCACAGCTGCAGCAGGTACTGGCAGGTCTTATTGCTGTCAGTCTGGAAAAGGTGCTTGATCCCGTCTGAAGTGTTCTGCAGGCTGATCTTCTTCTTCTGCAGGACGCACACGCAAGTTTGAGAAAACGGACGCACCCACACAGCACACCACTGGGACTGAAACTTTGATGCCCATGCCTGTGGACCCCACATTAATGAAGGGAAAGGACACAAATGCCTGATAATCTGAACAGAAGGCTAACTACTTTTTTTCCAACAGCTTTGCATGTCCAAACATACGCAAATGCACAAACACACATGTAATGACATACACAGACACACTGATGAGGACGCAGAGATGGTCTTCTTACCACGAAGGAGATCTTCTTGGTTTCTCTCCAGGGGAATCTCAGGACTGGGGTGCGGACTCCATTCAGCACCTCAAAAATGAGAACGCCCTTGGAGTACACGCCCAGCATGATGCCCGTCTGGGACCGCTTTTCCGGCAGCACCCGGTGGAAGTGAACCCCGTACTCCGTCAGCTTTTGGCTCACCTTCAGGACAGACAAAAAATTACAGATCCAGCCAAAGTTGTTATGTTGACAAATGGTAGATTATAGATTCAACATGTTCAGCATATAGATGCATTGCATGTATATACAAACACAAGTAGAGGAACCAGAGGCAGAAGGAAAATAATAGAAAACAAGGTTTGCACTACAAAATATTGAATTATTTACACGCACTTAGTACTCTGGGGTCAACTGAAGCTTAATAGGATAGTTCACTTTCTGGGGTTTCTGACCTCCGTTTTAGTGTGTTTCTGAATGGCCCTGTTATTGTGTGCGTTTAAAGATACTTTAGATATGCCTCAAGAGATTGTACATATTTGAATATTACCAGATTATTCCTCAAACAATTATGTTGAAGATTATTTTCAGTTGGAACCCTTTCCTATGGTGCATGAAACAAGTGCTTTTTCTATATATTGATTTTAATATGCTTCATTTTAGCGTGACGCCCAACATGTAAAAAAACATCTAATTTCATTCTGTTATGCACTAAAGCTTTCTAATAAACTGGAACTTCAGCTAGGGGGGGAAAACAATCTTTCAGTCTTTCAGTAAATTGATGAGATACTAGAGCTTAACCCCCTTGAGACGGCGAGAGAAAGCAGCTTTGGTATGTTTCAGTACCTTCAGAAACTCAAACTCTGTCTCTGCCTCAGATGCTCCATAGTAAGTGCTGTGCAGTTTGGGCAGATCCTCTTTAATGGAGGTTTGGTCTCTCTTGTCCAGTACAGACGCAGGTAGGTAATGTTCAAGCCTGAAGTATGTTTTTCCATGCAGCTAAAACAGGAGACAAAGATGGAAACATACTGCCCATTAATAGCTGGAGAAGCATTCAAGCATATACTACACATTTCCAAGTGTATACTATAACAATTACACTTTTATGAACCAAGCACTGTGTCCAGTTTCGGAACAGATGTGGTCACTGCAACACTGCAACACTAGTTTGCAACACTGCAAAGCTGGACTAGAACAAAACATACTGTATTGACACCTAGTAACTCCATTACTATGATTATTCTTGAGAATGCACTTGATGTATGTGAGAAATTGAATTATTCCATAGTCAACCACAAAACACAACAAAGAAGAAAAATCACAGCTAGTCTCTCCATATATTAAGATTTCTTGGGTTACGAAAAGTGAAATCTCTCACAAGGGACAGATTTTGTCAAAGTTCTCACTGGATCGTCAACCAAAGCAGCCAAGAACCATCTGATCTAAATTAGAAATTGACATCTCTTGATTCGATGTGTCTATTGTTTTCATAACAATGGCACATAGGTACTATAAGTTACATTCGACATAGCTTGTGTATGTAAATACGCAACAGGACATTTTCAGTCAATCACTTCAGACCAATTACTTTTTAATATAATAATGGAAGTCAATAGGGATGAGGATGATTACACAGACTTGCTGCTTATGAAGGGACTTATACTTTGAAAAATATATCAGTTGAAATGCACCCACACAGATGCTTTTCTCTTTGAAAAAAAGTCAGGATTTAAACACTTTAGTTGTTGCTGCAGTGAATGTGTGTGATAATATGCCAAATTTAAAAAATAAATCTTTTGTACTTGCAACGATGGCCTTGTAAGTGGCTCTGAATAGCGACTGCCAGAATAATTATTTGGCAAAAGAAACAAAAACAATACCAGTGAACAAAGCAATGTTCTTCCCCAAGAATAGCACTTAAAGTCCCACTTCAATGGTTTCATGCCACAACATCTATTTATTCTGTGGACTAATGAAAGAGGTTCTGTATGACAAATGGAAAAAGTACAGAATGACAACATCGGACAGGAACTCCGCCATACTGGTTTCAAAAAAGCAAAGCACAGCACTTGAATGAGCATAATGGATCACCTTAGCCACAACCTGTTTAGCAAATATTAGCAAATAAATATGTGATGTCTTAATGCATGATGTCATGTAATAATAGACAGTAAGTCTGGGGTACCTCAGGCTGGTAATCTCCGAACTCAGCCTGGAGAGCCAGTGACGCCAGCAGCATGGCATTCTCCATGTCACATCGCATCCTTTCTTCCAATATATCTTTCCGCAGCTGCAAGTAGTACTGATGTTTGGTCATTGTGTGCCTGGAGGGAAAGAAAATGTTCTTGTTTTGGCTTTTTTCAGTCAGCAAAATTCATAAATCAATCCCTGCATGCTAAGAAATAGATCTTTCAAAAATGATCTGCATGGAAGTTATGTATAGAAGCCAGACACTGAACTGATGAATGTAATGTTTACAAATCAGTGAGGAAAGTGGTTGAACAGATGTCTGACACAGGCAAATGAGGAAAATGCTCCACTTTTGGTTGTTGAAAGTGATTCTTGTAAGTATTAGACTGAGTGACAACATATGAGGTTAAGCCATACTGCATGAGGTTAATTCTTGTTCTTAGTATTTGAGGTTGAGCTTTATGTACAAGGTAGAGTGACACTGGATGACTCTTACTGTATGAGGTTGACATCATCCAGGAAAAATTTGATGCGAAAGAACAGATTGAAGTTGACTTCAGGCTTCTTCTTCTTGGGATCCTCCTTCCAGCCTTCCGGGGCAACTTTGCACAGTTTGGCATCGGACTCAATGAAGAAGAACTCGTTCTCTGTGAGAGAGAAGACAGGCAGACAATAAGGTTTATGAGTCTGCTGCCTGTGTGGGAGTCACTGATGCTAATGAAAGTTTCAATCAAGTGAACAATGCCCTCCCAAGGAATCAATTCAAGACAGCAAGCCAGCAAATTAGTCCATTAAACCACTGCAAAGTGAATGGAAATCAACTGAAAATGTGGTGACGCAGTGTAGATTTAGGAAGTTATTTTAAAATTTAACAAAAATGAAAAAACACATTTTGATGCTTTCTTAATGCATCCACTATTAATGTAGATTTGTTCCATCAAAAAGCTTTACTGTCTAAGTTTAGACAGAAAATTGCCTCTGGCATATCTACTCAGTTTAAAGGAAAGCAAACAACCCCACATAGTACACCAAAACCATTAAGAAGAAATTGATAAATTTACTGACATTATATGTAAATTCTTAACATATAATGTCAGTATATTCTCAGCAGGACATTTGCAAACAAATATTACTATGACTTCCCTTACTTTTAAATATTAAGAAAAATACGTCAAGAGAGGACCTTTTCATACACTGTTATTCTCCATTGGTAGCATTTGAATGTTTGTCAGAGTGTGCTTTAAATTTAGCAAGTTTGCAGAATTTCTTCTCCAAAGGATTTTTACAAAGGAGCCATGTGTGGTTCTAAGTTGGCAAACTCATTTGCATGCACATTTACAAAGATCAGGCCGCTGACAGAGACAGTCATCAGAGGTCTTCCAAAAGAACCAGCAGGAGGTGCTACCATAAGAAAGACTCCTCCCCCTCACCTTTCAGATAGGCCAGGCCAAACAGGTGGTGCTCCACCAGGCCCACGTGAGCCACCACCATGTCCAGCACGTCCTTGCACACGGCCTTGGAGTCACAGCTGACCTCCAGCCTCTGTCCATTGAGCAGAACCACGCCCACCTTCCGCGGCACCTCCTCCACCTTCCCTTTCTTATTCTGGAGAGAAGGCAGATTAGAGACCGCTCAATAAGCCCTCTCTGAACAGCCTTTCACAGCTTTACACTGCACTCTGGGTAATTCTGTCACACTGAGATTGTGCACACTGGAGAAAGTCTGGCTCTGAGTGCTGTTGTTTCCTGTCTGATGTGCTTCACAGGGGCCCTGTTGTTCTGACAGTTTGCAATTGGTTTCTGAGGCAAGCAGACACCCCCCTGTGCGCCCGCCATGAGTCATAGGCACTCTGCCGATTCAAAAACAGCCCTTTGTGGTCTGTGCAGCGACTCCTTTGTTGAAGGAATGCAAAATTGTTATTGTTTTAATCCTTGTATCATTTGCTGCCTTAATACATTTAATTGCTCAAATGTTGTGCTCTGGCTAATAAGAAACTAAACCCTGTGTGTACAGCTGCAGCACGGTGGGCCTCACCATTATTGAAGATGGAACGCTCAGGGAAACACATGGCTCGCTGGTCATCTTAACAAATTCAGGACCAAAGAAATTCTAGACCATGACAAAAAAAGATTTGCAAAAATAAGACAAGCACCACAAGATAAGCATGAACAGGTAGCTTATTTAACAGAGAGCAAGGTGCAAATCAGAATCACAAATCAGTTGTGGAATTACACTGCAGTCCTTAACTATCATTCTAAATATTTATAACGTGTAGAAACATACAGCCGAGTGAATTCACACTTGCATTGGCTCATGAACAGAGCTACTGGGATTCATGGAACCGTTTTACACAATATTACGGGCCAGGTGAGTACCTTCGACGTGCGCAGTTTGAATTCAGAGAGCGTGGGGTCGAGCGGGCCGGTCCGTAGGGGGATCGGGACGTCCCCGGGGTAGAGGCTGGCGCGGGACAGGCGATTGGCAAGGTGAGCCTGCAGGAGCTGCATCTCCTCCTCCTGGCGCTGCAGCAACAGCTCCTCCGGACCTCCTCCCTCATACCTGGGGAGGGGACGAGAGGAGACCACAATGCACAACGTCAGCCAGACCGGCGCAGCACTGAAACTAAGCAACACTGGACTGCCTTCAATACCTCATCACAGTAATAACTACACTGCAATGCAAACTGAACAATCAGAAATGTATGGCTGGCGGGGGGGTTGTAGAGAGGATGAGTTTTGCATCCCCCACATGACTTCTGTATAATAACAGGAATTACAGTGAGTGTGAAAAGCTGGAAATTCACATTTGACCTAATGGAGGACCTGCTGTTTGCGTTCCTGAGCCCAGGTGCTACACTGGCAATCCCTTAGGAACACTGTCCCTGCCATTGCTAGGAGCAGGCTGTTGTCATGACTCTGCCGTGCACAACACTGCAACACTGCAGAGTCAGAGATGCAGTTCACACGTCGGCCACCAGAGGAAGCAGAAGAGCCAGAAAGTGAACATACCAAATCAAGGGGATAGCATTTCAGGGCTGGGGGCTTACTGGGCAGTAGACTAGCGTTTTAAACAAGCAAGCACACTGTCTGTATGCTGCACAGAGTAGCCAAATAAAGATTCCTACTGCATAATGTATTACTGAGCAAATGCTATGATAGGTTGAGCAACACGTTCCATACGTCTCGAGTTCCCCCAATTATACAGGGAGTTAAGAAGATTAGATAGAAAGCGTGGGAAAACGTTAACCTCAAGACTCATTCAGCTGAACATTAACAGCCACTTAACCAGGGTCTTGGTAAACAGTCATATATGAAGGCTTAGGCGGTGGCATGTAAAGGATTACTGGGGGCTCTGGAAACAGTGGAAGTGCACAATGTATAAACAGCCTGATTCAAGAACCGAAGAGCACAAAATAACCCCCGGTGCTACCTGTGCCTCAGGCTGGTGCGACTGGCGAGGGAGTGGGCGTCGTGTTCTGACAGGGCCACCTGCGACCCGTACCTCCTCACATCTTCTGGCTTTTTGACTGCAAAACGGGTTATACGTTATTATTGTAAAAGGGGATAATCTTTATTAATGGTCCATTGCTTTTATTCAGCTGGCTTCAACACAATAGTTTATCAGGAAAAAAACGGCCAACAGTGTGGTTCAGTAGTGTGCGGCAAAGGTTCTTAGTTACCCTTACAGCAAAGGAGTTACAGTAAACAAGATGTGTTGTGTAATCGCTTTTGTTAGGTAGCAGGTAAAATGCAGAAAAAAACAGGAATTAACCAGCAACTGAGTAAAGCAAAAAAACAAGATTTAATCATAATAACTACCCATCAGCCATGTTGTTCCAGGACAAGCAATGAAGCATTAAATCACTGCAAAACATTGTGTGAATGGACTCCAATCACATAATCTTCTGCACAGCTTTGAAGACACTGTAATAACTTTGCTTAGGGGCTACTGGAACCAGTCATTTTGGTGGGAAATACTGAAAGCATTACCATTCTGACTGTAATGACACTTCGTTCAAAAAAAAAAAAAAACTGCTTGCTTAAGCTCATTCTGACAACATAAATCCAAAACATACAAAGCAGGAAGAGTGAAAGATGGCTGAGTTTATTTTTTTACAGTGTATTCTATCTTTCTAACCTGTTGAACAGGGACTACAGCATTAAGTTCAAGCTTGGGGCAGGTTTAGTAAAAAAACCTTCCCTTCTGCCATTTCTTGCTTTGCGTGACTTAAGACTGATCATATCATAATTTACCAAAAGGAAGCATCATTTTTTTTTTAATGGAAAGGAACATGAAGAAACTAATTACAAATGGCAGATACCATTGCTTGGTTTTACATAAAGGCAACAGGGACTTGCTGAGGATACTATACCTTGTCTGTATTCAGGATCGGAGGAGGCTACAGATGGGCTTTCACTGGAAGAGCTGTAGTCACTGTGATACCTTCTGTGGGTGTGCAGAGGGTCTGAAACAAAGAACGAACCACTTAACATTCAGCACTTACCTTTGAAATTATTTCTGATGCACTTGTGTCATTTTGAAACATAGCAGACCTGACCCATACGCACAGGGAATATTGATCACATACTCCACCATTCCGTACATCATTGATTGCATCCCTCTTGTAAGTAAGCAATGATGAACAGCACATGACAAGCAACTTTTTAACGCATTGTGTTAAAACACTCTCGGTTTGTTGGTGAGGAGGGAAAATTTTGTATAAGGGAGTATTCAGCATCAAGAGGACATTTTATGATTTTAGGAGCTCTAAATGTTCTGCAAGTCCATGAGAGCAGGCGGCCACAAAACAAAACCTGTTCTTAGCCACTTCGTCAGATGGGGTTTTCTCCCCCACCCTTTCTCAACTCTGCCAAAACCCCAATGTGCTCTGTCACCGCTTACTGCGTACGGTTCTAAAAGTGAAACTGGGCAGGGCTGGGGCGGGCCACATGCTAACCCAGGTCACTGAGTCACACGAGCCAGGGCACACAGGAGTACAGGTGATCCCTGCCTTGGCCGGGACACATTTGCATGGTAACCCATGACTAATTCAGAGGTGGAATCACATGTACAGAGTTACAGAGAGTGAAACGTTTTCTCTCCATGTATTTTCCTCTGCAAATTCCCTTAGGGATCGGGAATGGTAGCAAAAAAAAAAAAAAAGATACTCTGGCTTTGACAGGCTGTGACCCTCGGCACTATGTAATAAGGACATGACAGCGACACACATTAGGTGCTATATGAAGAGCTACATAAATAGACCCCAGACAGATAAATAATTTCCAACATTAGAATAAATTACTATTCATACCAATGTAATGGATCAAAAACTAGCCGACAAAAGTTCCCACTGCTTGCAGAACTGGAGTACTAGGGAAGCTTTTGCTTAACAAAGTGAAAGCTGATGTCACCCTCAGTTTCGCATGCATCTGCCAAGTTCCTCAAGCATTAGTGACCCAATTTTTAATGAACTGAACTGGTGCTCTAAAGATACAGTACACCCATAAATCCATATACAATACGTGTATACATCCAAACAGCGCAAGAAACTTATAATAGAAAATAACAGCATAAACTCAAAGTGTAACTATCAGAGACAGAGAAAATGGAAAACAGGTTATAAATGTACAATATCACAGAAATCTGAGTATTGACACCGTACTGTTATATGCATAACAGTAACATGTAGGAAATGTATAACACATGGACAAATACAAAAGGCAGAACCTGAGATTGAAACTGTTTTTTTTTTTCTTCTACGGACAAACTTTGAGCAAACCGGAAAACCCAGTCTAAAGACCGATACATGCCACATACTTAGAATATACGGCATTCTCTCCTCGACACTCATCTCCAAATAGCCTACCTTTTTGCTACTTTGACAGAAACAAACTTCACTTCTACTCCATCCTTCCTTATGTCAACAATATGCAAGAGATTTCACCGATAACAGTCATGGTAGAATTGCTTCCTCTCATTGCTTAATCTCACCATCATAAGAGCTTGATTCCATGACAGATGACTGAACTATGGTACACATTTTGTAAGTTCTGAGCATGTTCGTGTGAAATCACTGAAACCATTATTGCCCCATGATCATCTGAAAAGATTTTAAGATCACTGCCGACTCTGCTTTCAAACATACGACAGAAGCTTTTGATTTTAGTGTAGCACATGAGGAGCTACGTATGGATAAAAAATAAAAAATAAAAAATACACTGATCACCTCTAGAAAGTGGCTCTCAACATTGATTTACAGAAGGACACCTGTGGTTTTTTCAACACCTGGGCTTGTGCGTGAGTTAGACCTGCAGGAAATTTTCATGGGGGATGTAATGACGGGAGAACAAAGCTCCCACACGCCAGGGAGGCGGAGGAAGACGGGCACTTCCGCCTGCAGAGGCGATGCGCCGTGTCTCTAGACACTCCTTTCTCGGTTTCACAGGAAGTCTTCCCACTCCTGCCCGGTCTCTGCGTTTTCTGCAGCTGCCTAACAGCGACTGTGTGATTCAGCCATCCTGGAAATACTGGAAAGATCCTTCAGCACAGCGGTGACGTCATTCTGCCCTGTCAGAACCTCTCCATATGTAGGTGTCGGAACACGCCTGCAGAAGTGCTTATGGACAGGTCTGAAATTGTTATATAATACAGGTGTGGCCCTTGCTAGACTAAAGTCCTGACAGTAATGCATTTTAAACAGACTGGGACTCACAGCTGTGGCTAGTATTTCATCTGAAGAATAAGAACAGGTCTCTGGTGGGGATGTCTAGTCTGTTTTAGTGTATAGTGACATGTTCTCCAGCAGATTTTGATTTTCTAACCAACATTAATAAAAATTAGTCTGGCTTAAGGAAGTTGATGCTGTTCTCAAGACCCAAAAGCTTAACAATGGCCAATAATAAGCCAAATACAAAAGAGGTATAATTTCACTGAAGTAAAGCAGCCAGTACCCGCAAAGTTCAATGTGATGTCCATATCAGGACTAATGATTCAGTGAGTACACCTGTAAATCTTTTACATATGAGTAAAACTGAACAAGTTCAACCAGTGATTTATACCTTACAGACTTCAACTGAAACTGTAAAGGTTCTACGGCGAAAGAAAGATTTGGCCAGAGAAGAAACAGTCACTGCTCTCCCCACAGGCATTTCCTGTCTTTCTATTCACTGTCTACTTTCTGACTGCTGATGTTTGACCAAGAAACACAACAGTGAGAGAGAGGCTGAACTCATACTGGCTTCTGCATTAACCATCAGAGTTGGCGTTGTGGTACGTGGGAGGCTAACGGCAATGGTAAGGGTCACAGAAAAAAATCTTCCACTGAGCCGTAAAGCAGAGAAAACTGTACAAATGACCATGTTAAGCCTACGCTGAAATGCAGCCGCGTTTAATATGGAACAAATATGTCAGCATCAGCCCTCTCCCACACTGCCGCACTTTCCACTGTGTGCAAATGGGACCCGTCATACAAACAGTGAAGAAAAAGGGCACACAAAAAAACAAAGGGATTAAAGAGGAAATTTCAAATGTATTCACAGGGACAGACCATGAGGGCTCCATCTCAGTAAACTAATGATCTTTTACAATCTGCCAAGACATAGCCTACTCAAAGCAAGAAAAAAAAGCAGCAAAAAACAAAAACTTCCATAATCATGTGCATTGCACTGCGCGTTTGTGCTGATGTTTCATCAATAAACAACAATGGGTTTCTAGCCACAAAAAGTGATAAATCACATAAGTCATCTGTATTTTAGTTTAATGATCAGATTATTTAATAAAAAGGCCTGCAATATGAATTGGTATCTATACATTATTTTATCTGGAACACATCTAAACATCAAAAGAGAACAAAAAGCACTGAATCTCTGAAATGTGGGATAACTGGTATAAAAAGGGGCAAGAAAGAGGGGCATCTATCATAGTTGATGATGTGTCCCTCCATTTGGAGTGTCAAAAGGGTGCAAATGAAAAAGATGAGTTGTGACGTAGGCCCTGATCTGGGAAATAAGCCATCAGCAGATCGCTTGCCACCTTTGTTTGCCCAAGGTACACCTTCATGAACAATTGCTGTTCTTGGAAAGATAATCTGATTTAAAAAATGAACTCTAGCTCACTAAAAAGTTATTATATAGATAGCTTTACCTTCAATGACAAGCAATGAGAGATGGTTTTGTGATGAGCTGCATAGTAAAGGATGACATTGGGCAGCAGCCTAGCATATCGCTAACATTTACTACTTTACACCTATTTTAGGTCTGACTGTCCTTCATTTCAACGTCTGCCATCTTCTTGGTCCACAAAAAGTAAGGATGAATTGAAATTTAAAAAGTGATGTTGAAAACTGAAGCTGCAATAAATCTTCATAGGTAAATGAAGTCCGTTCTGAATCTGGCTGCATGACTGGAAAAAATGTCTATTAAAAATGAGATTTCAGTGGAAAAAAAGTTAATGCTACCATATTTCATTAAGGCACGGTATCCAGCTGACAAACACATTTTGAAATGCACCAGACATAAATCAACACTGACAAAAGCAGGAACCACCAGTTATATCAGTCAATATGATATGCAGCCTATTTTCTCAAGCTATATAACGTAACCGCTAACTAAGTAAACATAGAAAACAAAATTGTGGAAGTGTACCAGCCATTCAAAATTGGAAACTATTTGGGGAAAAAAAGGGGACAAGTCAGACTCTCCGGAAAGCCAGACATGCTGTTATTTGTTAGCCCCCCCCCCCCCACTTAGCCCCCACCTTTGTGCACGTTTCAGCCCACAAGAGTGCTTACACAGGCCTGCTCCAAGCCACATGACCCGATGCCAAGCACCGGAAAGTCCAATAATGTTTGGAATTCCCTCATCCGCTACACATGACTCCAATTACAGACCTCAGGGCCAGCAGGAAAGTTGTGCTGATTGAAGCACCTTTGCGGAGAGGGAGAGGTCACCACTGCAGCAAGCAAGCACTCAGACTGCATGCAAATAAAGGTAACCGGAGAACACTATCGCCACTTCTCCATCACTTTAGGAAACGGCCAAAGTAAAATGTAATACATATTGCATCCATAATGGCCTGTAGGCTATATGGTTTCAGTTTGTTACATACAGTAATACGCAGAATACATCCAGGACACAGAAATGTTATCCAGATTGAATTTTATAAGCGTCTGTATCAGTTTAAGAAGCATTCATTTTTTTCCAAGGACTCTTCAGCCTCAACATTAATACATTACTATCTACTAGAACAATGAAAACAAAAATTCCCATTCCGGGCATACAGAATGTATGATTTACAGATAATCTTTTGATGATTTACAGACAAAATGAAACCAATTCAGTTCAAAATAAGAAAAATCTAAGTCAGAAAAAGAGCCCAGGAAAAGCCACACAGTCATTGAAAAGAATGCTTTTGGTTCGTGGCTCAGTCGGTGTTAAAAATAGCTATCAAGAGCTTGGAGTTCTGAGGAGCGTTTAACTTTCAGGAGGCCGGATAGGAAAGCCTGAGGTTTATTATATGAAGCAATTCATTCCTCGGCCCATAAAACCTCCAGATGGCCAACAGACACACAAGAACTAGACGATGTAAACATTAATGCACCAAATGTGACTCCAAGCATGTACCAAGATTTCCCAGAATTCAACAAGTGTCCATACATCAGGTCCCCGTTGGCTTGTGCTGGGACTGACTTTGAAGAGTTAAAAGCAATAGAATTATCCAGAAAACTAATGAGAACCAGGCGTCTGGAACACACTGCCACTCTGACTCATGAACCTTGGCAAAACCTTTCATGAAACATTTCACAAAACCACTCAAAACTAACCTTACAAAGTAACTCTCTGCAGCCTCATACGGTAGTTCAGTGTTTTTGAGACAAATTCCCTGATTTTCAACTTCTCGTAAGAACTTGCGCCCCCAACAAAGCATCAGTTTACAGTTTGATTGGAATGCTACAGCAATAAATGGTAGTGTTGCAGTTTATTAAACTTACACTTAAGACACTTCAGGCAAAACAAAACTGTGTTGTCTGCTATAGGTTTATATACTCAGAAGCTATCCTGAGATCAGCCAATGAACTTGCATTACACAACAGGCAACGACTAAATTTACATGAACTCCAAATCCCTGTAGTCCACGAGTTTAAAGTACCGGAGGCAAATACAGTGTAGTGTTTGGGTGGAACAAAACAAAGAGCAACTTCAAAATAAATTCAATCACAGCAGCATAGGTGAGGCAACACTAGCTACTCACCGTCTACGTCCATGGCCTGTCTGAGCACGTGGAGTTTCCTTTGTTTCTCTTTGATCCGGTCATACGCAGTGGTGAGGCCTGAGCTGACGGACATAGCCGAGAGGTGATGGGCCTGCCTGGGCTCCAGACCCGCAAAATCTGAGTAGCGAGCCTCCCGGGCCCTGGATGCCGATTTGTTCCTGCCTGCTGATCTCTGGCTGAGGGCGCTGCTGCCCCTGCGTGCCTCCTCCAGAGGCCCAAAACGGAGTGCCTCAGGGTCCAAGCATGCCAGGTCCACAGAGGAGGACCAGTTCTTCCGCTGGTGGCCTGGCTCCCCGCGGTAACCAGGGAGCTTCTCCACAGGCCGGCCGCGTTGGTGGTACAGCTCCGCCGATTCCTCCAACTCCGGGTGGTACTCCGAGGATGGGTACGCGAGAGGGGGCTCCTCCCCCCGTAAGAGGTCGTGGATGGGCAGAGAACCCATCGAGCGACTGAGACCTTTGTTCAGAGAGGCCTGCTCCTGAGTGCGGGTCCGATAGCGCTCCAGAACCCGGGAGGCTGCGCTTCTCCCTTTGCAATGAAGAAAAATGACAGTTATGGAATGCATGGAACCAATGGAAACCTTATGTGATGAAAACAAAGAAGCAAACAACCACGGTCCAGCTTTACAAAGAAATTGTATTGAAAAATGTCACATATCTGCAGCAATCCTGACTACTAGAACATTTGAAAGTCTATTTCAGCCTTCTCATTGTCCCTTCCTTTCACTGTGACAAAAGGCTGACAGTGCATTCACTTCAACCACTTTGAATCGCAAACAAATTCAAAGTAACCAATTTTGAACACTCTTTGATGTCATCGTGTTTGCCAGGAAAAGAATTATAATAGTTCTAATTAGCTGAGTGAGTCCAAGAACAACGAGGCCCTTATTGTGGTTAAGCGATTCTCAGAACCTATATTTAGTTCTGCTACTGCTTCAAAATGGTCCGGTTATTAGATACAGAAATTTCACTGCCGTCACTCACAACTAGTGTGTTCTACAGAAAGATTTGAAGTACTGCAACTAAAACCTGACTTTGATACTGAAGGGAATCCACAGTAAGCATTTCATTTCAGCAATTTCAAGACCAAACTAAACAGTAGTAAGCTCAATCACTCAAAAAGGGAAGCCTGGTAAATACATTATTATCCATGACCCAGACGGTTACCTAACGTCTCATGATCTTGGTAATACACCAAAGCATTATGCCAAATACTTAGGTCAGTATATCAAGAAAATGAATGGGCTAGATTTAAATGAAATCTGACCCACCACTAATCACTAATAACAAATCTGGTATGCTTCAAGGCTTGTGCGCACTGCACGCATACTGCCTGTCTGCGAAGCCGTGCACACTACATCCGTAAAAGAGATAGCATTGAATGTGGTGGTCTACAGCAAAAGTAATAGAATTGGATGTGGTAGTCTACAGTAGAAGAAATAGCATTAGATGTGGTGGTCTACAGCAGAAGAAATAGCATTGGATGCGTTGGTCTACAGCAAAAGTAATGGCATTGGATGTGGTGGTCTACAGCAAAAGTAATGGCATTAGGTGTGGTAGTCTACAGCAAAAGTAATGGCATTGGATGTGGTGGTCTACAGCAAAAGTAATGGCATTAGGTGTGGTAGTCTACAGCAAAAGTAATGGCATTGAATGCAATGGTCTACAGCAGAATAAATGGCAATGGATGCGGTGGTCTACAGTAGAAGAAATAGCATTGAATGTGGTGGTCTCCAGTAGAAGAAATACCATTGGATGCGGTAGTCTACAGCAAATTATTTATTGGGTGCGGCGGTCTGCAGCAGAAGCTAGCGTAGCGTGGATCTGATGCAAACCTGCAGCAGCGCAACTTTGCATTACAAGTCTGTTCTTATATTTCCAGCTTGCTGCACAGCACAGGAAAGTGCTCATACACATACATTTCATGTAAACTGTGTGTTTACGGTACTGTAAGTGTATCCTTTGCTCCCTTTTTCTACCAGTCAAAAACAACAGACATTTCAAGCAGCTAAAATACTTGAATACAATTGTCTTTCAGGTTTTGTGAAGAGCGTCAGGTGATTTTAGAAAAAAAAAATAAAACAACTAAAAGCAATAGAAACACAGATCAGGAAGGCCTAGAAGAGCAAAGAGGTTAGAGCCACCACAGTTTGTGAGGAGGAAATATGGGAAGATGTCATTTCTAAAATGTTAGTGAAACAGAGTTTACATTTTATGTGAGTGGGACAATGTTCTGTTTTAATCCAGCCAAAACACTTTTTCAAATGCATTCAACAGAAACCCAAACAAGTACAGATAAAATGCATTTGAACTACAGATCCAAATCAGCCCAAATCCTTTTCCTTAGGTAACAGGAAATGAGACCATAAGCCTTTGCATTTGGATGCAATAACAAAAACCTCAAAGCCTGAAAAACTATTGCCATAAAGTATTTCAAAGTAAAACCCAGAGCTGGATGACACTAGTACTCAGTTTGTCCTACATATTGGGCTGGATTTCCAGACCCTCTGCAGATTTGCCAATATTTCTCTCATCTTCCCTTTGCTGGTTCCCAGAGTTCTGAGTAACCAGCAAAGGCCCATAAATTGCATGTGGTTCTTTAATCTACTTAACATATGCACTCTATTCAATGAATGGAATCTATAACAATATGCCACATCAGAGACAGAGGTTCTTCCAGTAGCATGGTATATTACAAAAGGTCAAGAATTATCAAATAAAGGAGAGGCTAAATAAAATGCAGTGTAGTTAAAATCTCGCCGTTGTCCTGGATGGATTTTATAATAATATCACCTCTTCTGGAAGTGGACAGTGTGTTCATATGTACTGATATATAGCACATGTGGTGCTCACACAGGAAACATTAGCAGTAACATATCGGTGAAATGTACGTTTGAAATGAAAACAATGGTGCATATCAATTTTTCTGTGAAAACACCAAGGAACTGAAAACAGTTCAAAACCTGGAATAGGAATACAAAAATAACTTGGAAGAATGATTCAGACCCTTGGCATGTGAATATCCCCAGGCTGGTCCGGGCTATGGACTCGCATGAGGAGCACAGCACCAAAATAAACAACAGTCAAATGCACCAACTCAAAAAAGTATCACTAATCAATAACATACCACGGTTATATAACCAGAGAGCACGGACTGCATTTTCAGTGGCCTTGGGAGTTATTTTATTATTTTTTTTTTTTAGATCCAAACCACTGGGAAGATTTGGTCATATGTTCCTAAATTAAGCTCAGTCTCAGTCTGTGGTGTTGTGCATGTCTAGCCTCTTACTTTAAACACAGTAATTCACCGTTTCGTGCAGTGACACTGCAGCAGAAAAGCAGCTGCATCAAGGCAAACTTTAGGTCTCGTTTTATATCTAAAACAGCAGGGCACAACATATATGGCTGTACGTCCAGTACTTTAGTTTATCACTAAACATATATTTCAAATAAATGAAATATAGAGGATCAAATAAATTCTAGAACACACCAAACCAATTGCATGGCTGGTTAATATATGCCTACTGCCTAGTATTTCATGCAAGTACATTTCCTGAAATTTATCATTTGGTAACATAAAACACAACCATCCCTGAAATATAAACCCACAAAGTGTCGGCAATTATATTTCTGATACTGTCCTCAGCTTTGGGAGTTCACCCAGGTCTGCCTCGAATTCCCACAATAAAGACAGCATAGGTGTTCAGCTGCTCCCCTAACCGTAACTTGGCCCAGTTCCCGGGTGCTGGGAGTCACCATTTGAATAAAACACGCTGAAAAATAAATGTCTATATGAACTGTCTAAACATGCCCATGGGTGGGTGTTTCCCGGCAGAAAGGCACTGCGACCCGCCCTACTACCAACCCAGGCCTGACAGATACAGAGCGCTGACAAGGCCTACCGGCTGGCACTGTACTCTGAGGCCTGTCAAGACCACAGCCTTATCTGCTGACTCTGAATCACTTCCTCCCTGTTCAAGCCTTACGGATATGACTCTCGCTAAACCAGATAGCATCTCTAGTTCTGCACGAGTGGTATAAACCTGAGCCCTGTTGTTAGGACATCACCTTGCAAAACTGGCATGATTGTCAAGGTTTTATCGTGGAAAAGAAAGTTTTTAAAGTGGCTAGTTCCAATAATTTATACACCATAACATATTTGTATTAAAATGCTAAGGAAACAAATCAAAGCACTTGTTTTTATTTTATTTTTAAAAAAGGATATTTCGTAGGCTTTTAATGTCTTTCTTCACGGTTTTGCAGGGATGATGGGGCAATCGGAGCACAAACTTATGGGTGACACTGCATGGGAGACTGGCAAGAGCCAGTGTCTGAGATTAATCAACGAATCAGAGCTCCTCGGTCAGGTGTCAAACGGCATGTGCTCATTGTTTACACTGCGAGATGCGGGCCCTGGCGGTGTGGGGGAGGGGGGGGGCGGGGGGTTGGGTTACCTGCCGGGAGGCCTTTCCCTCGTAGCCGCTCCCGAATCTCTTTGCTCCGTTCAGGCAGGGACTCCCTTTCGGTGTTTGACAGCAGCCCGTCCAGCTGCAGGCACACGTGAACACACGCACACACAGGGTCACACACGTGCACACACACATCCGGTCACACATGCACACACACACACCCGGTCACACACGCACACACACACGGTCACACACACAGTTACACACACACACACACACACACATACACACAGTCACACACACACACACACACGGTCACACACAGAGACAGCTTGCGTTAATGCCTGGAAGCTGTCCTCAGACCTAACATGGACATGGTGACACATGCACACACCGCAATCACAAGAGCCAGCGCTTTACGACATCCCACATTTACGGTGCATTGTAAAACAGCGTACAATTAGCAGCTAAAATAGAACTACTTGCATGTTTCCCACCTACAGTAACACTTTGTAAACAAACTCCTGGACACCAGGGCATGGAGAAGAGTACTGGATTGAGGAAATGAGATGTTCACTATGATCTTATTCAGTTTTAAGAAAAACTTCCTGGTAGGATTTGAGGGCCAAGCATACTGAACGCTACCAGCATACTGCATAAGGATATTTTTTTTACAGTCCCCATATGTACAAATGCCTAAAATATTTCAGATCACCCAACAAGCTGGCTGTCTTGGAAAAGGAGACACTTACTGGCTGTTCTAAGGTGAATGACCTATCGACCTGTCAACTTGCAAAAACACTGGAAATGGTGATCAATAAGTAAGCAATCTAAACAAGCCTCAGGAAGTTCATATTTATGTGTAACACATTTCCTCCATGCTGTTGTGGCAAATCTTTCTCTAACCTTTTAATTTATCAGTAAAGGCCAATGTCACCTAAAAAAATAAAAATGTGGGGTTTCCTACTTTAACCCTCTTATGCTTTGCTGATATTGCTACATTTTCTACAATCGGACTCAGTGATTTGTGTATTTTTCTATTCTCATTTCATAAGACCTCCATAAACGCGCATATTAATAACAAAATTAACAAATTAAAAAGCACTGCAGATTTCTGTGCAAGGCCAACTTATTACTGCCTGGCCAGATAAGCTGTGGAAGTACATAAATGGATGACAAAGGCATGACTTTTCCAGCCGTATTCCAGCCCTTGAGAAGCGAGCGCTTTGCGTGGTGCGTAGCTGCCCTACCTGGGAGAGGCTGCCCAGCACCAGTCTGACCAGTTTCCTGACGTAGGCGAAGGACGGCTCGCAGCTGGAGCTGCGGATGCGTGCGCTGCAGGCGTCCAGCACGGTGCGCACCGACATGCGAGAGTGCGTTCTGTCATCGCACATGCTCAGCAGCATGCTGTTCAAATGCTCCCCTAGCTTCATAGGCTGCGTGAGACATGTCTGCTATCAGATACTCTCAAAAAATACCGCAACTCCAGAAAACCAAGGTAAGGCATTGCACCATTTCAGTGAATACTTTATGCCTGTTGTATGCATGCTACAGTAATTCAATCCCAAACATCCCTATAATTTCAGGAAAAGCACTACAATGATAAACAGCTGTACACAGCTTAGAGCACTTGCGTGGTGAGTTAGCTAATTATTGCCAGGGTTTCAATGAACCATAATCCTTTAATACAACTTGGATGAGAGCTGGCATTGCTAGTAGCTTGGTGATTTTGCTTCTAGAGCTATATAACTTTAGATAATGCTAGTAAAGTTCATCTCTTGATAATTTTTGGTTTATATATTAGATATCATCAAAAGACAAAGCTCACAAGTTTTACATGTTCATCATACCAGCGTGGCCATATATCAAGGAAATGTGCAAAATAAATTCTACATTCCTTTCATAACCTTCAGCCCAATCTGTATAAGGTCCACAAAACACAACCTTTATAAAGATTTCTGACAGGAAGATAAGGCAACCTCATAGTACATTTTTTTTTTTTTTTTTTTTACATTTAAGCATAAAACTGTCATAGTTCAGTGACATAGTACAAGGTCAACAGAATGGGTCTCCATCTCTGCCCACTAAACGTTTAGAAAAACTTAAAATAAAAGGCAAAATGGCTTGACATGACTTCTTATTAGGAAGCCATTTGTTTTAAAGATTTCAAGCCATTGTAGCTAGAAGAGCTCTGAAAAGTGCTGAAACCTATTAGCAGTGACAGATAAAATGTTCCGTTCGCTGGTGCATCGCTCAAGCTGGCAATCTCTCTAGATAACCAACGTGAGCCATTACAGAATGGGCTTACTTAAAATGACTGAAATCCATTTTTTGGCAGGGCCTTACCTGACTTTGAGGAATTTCATAGTCTGCTCCCCAAAATAAAGTCATTCCGAGAGAGTACATATGCATCTGAAACAAAAAAATCATAATGAACCTGAAAATCAGCCACAGTTAGAACCACTGCGCTCCTGAAAATCACAGGAATTAGAAACAACAGTTGCATGAAGCCAGCCAGCAAATGCACACAAATAATGGAAAAAAAGAAAGAAATAAACGATCTTATTAAAATGCCTACGGTTCATTCAATTAGATGTTTTTCTTTGGTAAGAGAAGTGGAAAAGTCTGAGTAATACACAGATGCACTATGACCCTTTGTTCTTTTATAAATGCAGCTCATTTGGACATTTTCAGAGAAGCTGCAAGTTCAATCACTACTTGACCAAATGTGCTGCAGCAAATTTAGTCTGTGTGGGCTGGCAGCTTTCAGAAACTCCATTTTGTTCTCGGTACAGTACTAGAGTTGCTATAACACATGATTGCTCATGAGCTTAGCTTGCTCTAGGGTAGGACTATGGTTTGCTGAAACAGCCTTGAAAAATATGGTCTTTTTTCTTATCAAGATGCATGTTATGAAACAGTAGGTCTATTCAAACACTGCTTCTGTAAATGGGTGAAATGTGTGTGTTCAATTGTCAAAGGAACTGAAATGTGGTAAAAATGCATGTTTTTTTTTTATTTCTCCTGCCTGTACGACGTGAAGTCTTTTCCATTAATGGGGTCACTCATGGCAACACAAATGTCAGTGGCCATAATCAATCAAATCAGCAGCAAAAAATGTTTGTATACACTGCCATCCCACTGAACTAATGTTAAGTAGTTACTTATTTCTCCCAGGCTACAAGCCTTTTAAATTGCATGCTGGGATTACTACTTTATAGCTGTGTCCACTATTGAACATTCATAAATACAGCTCCAAGTGTAATACATCTGCTAACCAAAAAATAAGACGAAGACTGACGATTCAGCTGAACCCTGATCTGCTGAAACATGGAAGGGTCCGGCAAGTATGGTATTCAGCATCACTATGCTACTGCTCATTGGTATTATATTGAAACACCAATGTCAACATATCCTAAGGAGTACTTATTGAGAAAACACCAAATTACCAGAAAGGTACTGCCATAGCAAAATGACCACAGGTTTTAGACACAGTGTCCTGAGGAGGATTAGCAGCCTACATTTAGATTGCTTGGATGCTCTGCACATATGAACCCCCACCCTGGGCAATCCCAAAGTTTTACAGCACAAGAAAGGAAGGACCCAGGTGAACAGCCAGGTGACCGCAGTACCTTCTCAATATCAGAGAGGGAGGACAAGGCCAGGCCCTCCAGGACCTCTGGGGCAGTGAAGGCTCTCAGATCCTGCTGAGTCACATTCTCATCGGTGAAGGAGATGTTCCCCGACGGCATCAGCAGCAGGGACCAAGGGGAGATAATGAAGCCCAGGGCTGAGGGGTCTGTGGAGAAAATAATACAGTTTATTGTTGATTCCCGATAATAAAGGTGCGGTGTGTGTGATGCAAAATGTCAATTTTCATTCATTAACTTTACAAAATCACAAGAATATAGCCTTGCATTGATCTGTTTTGCCAGTATTAAATGAAACTGCAAACTATTTTTTCTGCAGCACAAATATTTCATGAAAATAATAATAGCCTCTAAAAAGCCCCAAAGCCCTTTTTATATATATATATATATATATATAAAATCATACAATTCAATATAAAACATTTAATAAAACTGATACACAGATGGGAGATCAGACTCATTGTTTTGCACTGTTAAATGGAAAAGTAAATTCTAAATGACTGATTTCTGAGCCATAACTAATTAGTAAGCTCTATGTCCATGGCTACAGTTTTAACATTACAATTGGGTCCGCTTTAAGTTTCCGGCACATCAGTTTCATGCCCTTGACCTCATGGCAGTGAGATCTTGAATCCCAGTGGAACAATGCTGATTTTCTCTAGAAGCAACGCTTATCTAGAAAAATGTATCTGACCTACACACTCTTGAAGCCAGCTTGCATAAAATGCAGAAACTGTAACTAACAAGAATTCCAGTGCAACTAAATAATACATTCAGAAAGTGGTCTTGCAACAGAAACAAAAATTTTCTTACTTAGAAATAATTATTACTAATGATAATAATGGCAAAAACAGACGGGTATCAAGCATCCATACATGCCCTCCCTCCACTCTGCACATTAATGTGGACATCCTTCGCCTGCTGACAGTTAATAGCTGGGGTGTTTTAACACCCCGACCCTCAAAACTAAATTCCTGCCTCATTTCAGACCTTCAGTAAAATGTTTGCCATATTTTGGTCTTCACAGGCACAAACATTTTTACAATTTATACAATTTAAAACCGAAAACAAGTGTTTTTTTTTAACCATTCAAAGTCATTTCAAACATGAATCAGGCTTTTAATCGTAATTATGTATACACAGTATATCATGTCTGTAACATACTAGACATCAGTAAAATCTAGCAGGATTTACAACGTCCCATATCGCTCTTTCCACAAGACAAGAATCACAACCATGAACATTTTTAAACGTGTTCATAAAGAGATACAGAATAGTGTCCTCCGAGCAGCTGTATAGGTTCAGTGACACTGATTTTAACTTTTTCAGTAAACCAAGTAGCATTCAGGGATGATAAAACTCAAACTAAAATACTAAATCTATTTTAGACTATTTGTAACTATGCATTACCCATGTGCATATTTAGCATAAAGGAAACCCATTTTTATTTCATACTGCAGTACAATGTTATTTTAAAAATTATAGTGAGTCCAATGTCCAAAACCAGATTTCATGAATCAGTACTGGTCTATTCCTTGATATTAGGATCCTACATAGGTTTTTTTTCTTTTCTTTTTTTTTTTTGGAGTCAACAATAGTGAAAATATAACTACCAAATAACTAAACATAACAAGCATCTTTTTTCTTACCCACTGCAATTTATATATGCCTTCCGTAATGAAAAAGCTTAAAATCAATTTTTTGTGTCTGAAGAAGGAAAGGTAATGTCAGATATGTTTGCTCTCGTCTAAAGTAAGGGTAGGCCACTCTGGTCCTGGAGTGCTAGTGGTGTTTCATGTTTCCATTCAATCCAAGCTTGACCACAAGAGTTTGATCGATAATTCAGAGCCTGAGAAGAACAACCAGACTCTGAAAGGTGAAACAGCTGAATACCTCCAGCACATGAACACTTGCATTCATAAAGCCTTATAACAATTAATCCAATTATATAGCTATAGTTTTGGATGAAGCAAAAAACAGAAACATGTCTAGCACTTCAGCACCAGGGCTGCCTAGTCCTGCACTACATTAAAGGGGCTGGGGTACTCACATTGACAGCCACATATTCCATAAGAACAAAAAAGGGAACTTTTAAAAGACGAGCATGGCCTCAACACCAAAATATGAGCTATAGAGGAAAAAGTCCATTCATTCTCCCTGCGAAAGGCCAAGAGCAGAGGTAATGTTACAGTGAATGTTTTAGAAATACACAATGGAATGTTTAAGCAGCACAGAAAATTCCATTCTGTAAAAAATCAGGTTCCAAAAGAAAGAGGGAGGTGCTGCTTAGGTAATGACAGTCACCTTATAAATGTCACAATGCAACACAGTATAGTTCTTTATTGTAGTGCATTTAGGTATGCACACATGAGTCTTAGGTTACTGCAACTTGAAGTAATGTACAGCAATCTTGATTTGTATTCCTTCATCAAATAAACAACCACTACTCCACCCTTTCCTCTAACCCCAACCCCAACTTTAACCCCAGTCACATCTGCTGGTGACAATTCTTGGCACGGACATCTCAAGGCAAAACACCGGAGACTTCAACTGCTGTTAGAAAGGAAAGTGATCCAAGCTCCTCCCTGCTCTGGCAAATTCTAAAACTCCTGGATAGTTTTACTTCCCCATCTGTTTCTAATACACCATATAGCTTTCCAAACTCGTGCACAATGGGTCTTTAGCCACAATGGAGTTATATGGTTAGTATTATGTTAGTATTAGCTGACATAACATAAGGGTCTATTGCTCATCAGTGGCCAGAAACCTTTGGGGTATTTACTACAGTAAATGGTAGCTTAATCTGTTGTTCCTATTTCACTCTATTGTGATTTTACTCTTTTATTATTTCTTCATCATCGGAAGGCAAAAAAAGGTTTATTAGTGTGAAAACAATAAACCTTTTGTTGTAAGCCTTCATGATAATATTCCTACTTGGTTTACACCTCACCCTTTTCTGCATTTCTTTCATGCCCAGATGTCATATTCACCATTCATGCATCTTGAACATTCCATGCTTGTTTGAGTTTAACAATGTCCTAACAATGAAGTAACAAAAATGTAACTTGAGGAGGTGAAAAAAATCCAAGCTTTTACATCACAGTTCAAGGCCACAGGGCTTAGACAAGAGCAGATCTAGACAAAAATAACCAACTAGACTAGGCGTTTTCATTTTCTAAAAGATTCTTTTCTTGTCATTGTTCAGAAAGAACTCCAAGGCCTGACCTTGAGTCACATCAGGCAATGATAGTAAGAGCTCAGGGGCTCTGCTGCTGCCACAAAAGTCACGTCAAGTATGCTAAATCCCAGACCCTGGGGATTTTGCGAACCACACAGACAATTAAGCAGGCCTGACGAGGCGCTGATAGGGCTGACCCTTTCATGTGAAAAACCGAGGGCCCGTCCACTCGGGCCCCTCTGCACTGAGTCACTGTACCGGGCGCGGGCTGCACATATAAAGATGTCAAAAGCTCCATGCATTGATGGCCAATCTGAGGCCATGGAGGTTGGCTCCAGCTCAGAGAAAACAGCCTTTTCAACCTCCTCCATGTGAAAATAGGCACTGGATTACAATGTGCTCTTTGTCTGGGATAGTAAGCTACTGCAACCCCCATGTACTCATCTGCTGGGAATCTATAGACATGGGACTCTTCACCAGAAGCATTTGTAATACGTTTTACTGTATTCAGCATCGTGCTTTCTTAAAACTGAGCAACCCATCAGCCAACTTTACTAAATTTATAACAATGAAGGCATTTATTTTGTTTATTTATTTATTTTACATCTGAAGAGTTACATACGCAGTTTGCATTTGGCTGCATTTCAATCTTTTAAATTGGCCAGGGTTTTGCCACATTCCATTGCACTGCTAGCATTACACAGCCCAGGGAGAGACTGGTCTCTTTCAACTCACGTTCTGAAATGACCCTAACCATGGCCAAGTGGAAGGAAACCTGTTTATTATGATGTTATGTAAAGACTTTAGACTGTAAATTTCCTTGCTTTTTAATGCACTTTGTTACTTTGATAAATAACAAAAAACCGGAATGTCAAATAAAACACATTCTTAGCCTTGGGAGATGACAGTTATTGCCTTCATTAAAATTCAGGTGGAGATCCAGTTCTAGTGAAGGCTTGAGCCTTGAGAAACTAGAATATACCAAAGTCTATAAAGACTACAATTATACATGGCATGCATGCATGCATAGACAAAACAACTCATTTACATGGATCACTGTGTTATGCTAGCAGAGTGAGATAGCACCTGGAGTGATGGCAGATACAAGCTCTCACACAGTTGGAATAGATCCAGGGTAGGTAAACCAGAAATTCAATGGAAAGAAGGGGGGGGGGGGAATTAGTAAAGCTCTTTTGAACCCTCCAAAGATTCATTCTGGAGGGTCACTAACTACTAACTGTAAACCACAGCACTAAGGTTGTGTTTAAATTAGCCACCTGAGACGTAGTCGAGACCACATCAAGTGAGACACATTGTAAATGCAGCAAGTAGCTTGGGAATATTGCTCAATCTTTTGACAATGCATAGTTTATATTGATATTTGAAAATACGTATGGGGCAAAGTGCCACGTGTGTAAACACCCTATTATATCAGCCAGATTTAGAGTATTATTAGGGGTCTAGCACAGCCGAAGAATGCACAGGCTTCGGGTTCTAAATTTTTCAATGTAATCTGTCTTTGTCACTGTGTCTCTGAAAAGTGTTGTACAAATAAAACTGAATTTAAAGGGCAGATTTTCTCTCCAAAACAGACCTAATAAGTGCCATCGCATATGGCCACCAACCAACACAGAATACTCTACCTGAATATATGCAGTAGGAACAGGAAATTAGGTCATTAAGAAAATCCACAAAAAGGCTTTCAAATAACATACAGATCAGCATAACCTACATTTTTAAATTAGACGTGTAGATATGCATCTGTCAAGGATTCCTCTCAATCTCTCTTATTAGGCTAGATGAAGCACATTGCTGTTAAATCTCCTAAATCACCTCCAAATGAAGGAAGAGAGCCAGGCAGCACTTGTTGTTCCTCACTAGGCCAGACTACGGGATTGTTTATGGAGCCACGCACAAGCTGCATGCAGGATCCGCATCATAATTTCCAGTTAAATTAACTGTATTTGGCACGGAACAGGATCAGAATGACTCACAAAAAAGCTATTGTGTGTATGCTAATGAGATATTTAGGTGTGTGAAATATTTGCAATTTAACATGTACAATTTGATTTTTCCTGGAAAATGTTCCACCCAGGGAACATCTCAAACATTTCCTGAATGTTTCTGAAACCACAGATTTGCTTAAATAGATACTTAAAAATCCTTTGTGTAAAAACACAGCGGAAATACTCAGTGTAATGATCATTGATTCATATAATCGAAGAACACATCCATATAATCTTTTTAATTGTATTGCACAGTGTACTGAGACTGGGTAAAATGTACTTTAAATCCCAATAAATGTAAACATATAATCATTATAATACATGTACCCCTATAAGAATGTATAAAGAGCCTAAATAAACATGACATAGTCATTAGGTGCTAATATTTATCTTAAGCAAATATAATTAAAGTATTCCTATTATATCACTTCAAAATCTTTTGCTTGAGAGTTTACAATGTGGGATTTAAAGTGTGTTGAAACATCACGGGTGAGCAAGTTAAGATTTGAGCAGAGCTGAAGCAACAACAAAAAACAATACTTAAACATTTTCACTGTAGATGTTAGCTTTAAAGAAAAAAGTAACTGCCCCCGAAGTTAATTGATCATCTGTTTTTTTTTTTTACATGATTTACAGTCAGTCAGTCAGTCTCCTTCAGGTTATGGGAGACTAAAAGACAGCTGTGCATTGAGGGAGCAAATAAAGAGCACACATAATACCGTGAAAGTAAGAGAGCTGTCAGCTAAGGTGAAATTCAGAGAAATAATACTTGGAGATATGGGTGTCAAGACTCTCACATGGGAGATAAAGAAAGAGCCGGAAGGAGGAGGTGGCACAGGGAGTACAAATCAAAGTCAAACAGAAAAAGGAGATAAAGAACATTCTCAGGTAAATGAGGAGTTGTGATTAAAGGTGGGGCCAGGGGCCAGGGACCAGTCTTTAAATAAGATGAGATAAAGTGGAAAGCCTGCTGCAAAAGGAGGTAAGGTTAAATGGAACAAACTATAGGGGGCAGATGAGAGAGATGTTACGGTATAAGTTATGGTCAATAAGGAAAAATCTACACCGTTGGAAGTCAAATCCTTCCCTCAGTAGGCAGTGGTTTGGGGGGGGCTAGGAGAAAATGACCACAAGATTCAAAAACGAAAATGAGATTCAACAAGGTTTAGGTTACAGAAAAGCAGACAGGGTTTAGAGAGGTAAATTATAATCTGTTATTGGCTTCTTTTGCTCCGTTAACTGAAGCATCTCCTTCGCTTAACACATAGCACTTACAATGCCCAGTAAGTGCACGTTACAGTCCAGGCAGTTATTATACAGTAAGGAAATGTATGGTGTGCTGTCCAGATGCTACTTGTTAAAAAGCGGTGACGTGGTGGTATGACAGTTGCTGGCGCTGGACTGCACGAGATGGGGGTACCTCTACGGAAGAGCTCCTGAAGGCTCTCGGCACTCTGGCTCAGCACGGCCCAGACTTCATCCTCCTGCAGAGGACCCCCCCGCACCTCCAGGGCTTCTGCCAGAGACACGTGCATGGTACCTGTCAGGGGAACAGAGGCATGGGCTTGAAAACGCACATCATCACACATTCTGCCAGCCTCCAGCAGCGCTACCCATATCTTCCAGTTCGCCTCAAAACAAGATCCGGTGTGAGCTGCGACTGCCATGCCGAATGGACAGATAAGGGACTAACACGGGTGGGTGGGTGAATTCCATTGTGTATAAAATGCTACAGCACAGAGTAGCATGAGGAATGTGAATTATTGAGCATCTAGGATGAAATGCAGCCATTTCTCTGACCTTCAGATTCTCAGTCTGAAAATGTGAAGGATTCTTCACAGGTATATACAAGCAACTATTCAGCTTTTTGACTTTTCATCTAAAGAAATAAACTATAGTGTAATTAAAACATTTTCAAGAACATTTCACTACATTTCACTGTTCATTGAGAGGTATGCCATTCCTGTCTTTCTAAAAAGAGTGACTACATCAAAAATCTGTATTCCAAAGGTAGTTTCGCCTCTACCATTGTGAACCGAACAGAGAAAATTCTGAGGACCAAATTTGTATGCATTTCCATCAAAATGTATGCAAAACAAGATGCAGACTGTGAAAAAAGGAGACTAATCAGGAACCTTTGTGAACCTGAGGCATGAGACTTGAAAACTGGTAGGGTTCTTGGGGATTGGGTGGTACACTAGGATGACCAACTTCTCAAAGTTCAGTATGATGAGCCACAAATTTTCTATACATTTTCATATGCATGTACTGTATACGCATTAACATATTTTAGAAAACAGATGATACTGGAAACATATTTTCCATTACTTCTCAAAACCCGGGACAGACAGTATACATTTTGGGAATAATATTTCACTGCACCAACCACTGGCATTACACAGAATCCATTTTTTATGCAAATTGCACCTTTAAGAAACTACACCCACAGCATATCCCCTACCTTATCAGTAAATGCTATACCAATAGCTATTTTCATGAATTCTAGATCCAGACTAAAAACAAAAATGTTAATTTAAAAATATTATTTTGTTATGAAACCAGTTTTCATTATACAAGGAGTGTCTTCTGTAATCTGGAAATACATCACAATTCATTGTGAATTTCATTTGTGGTATGAAATGGTCATATAGGCCTAATCTAGAATATTATGAGTATCTGGATTATCTTGTGACACTAAACAACTCTAATATAAACTCATTAGAATTAAAAAATGAAAGGTAACAAAGCATACTCAATCTTAACTTGCTGGACGTACATGGATTTGACATCAATTGTTTCATTATGTTCTCAGTCAACCAACACCAATGATGTTCTGCTGCTCCCTTATTATAAGATATCTTTATATGCAGAATTACTATTATTCAGGACAGGAACAAAGATCTCTCCTGTAATTTGAGATGAGCAGGTTGTGTTATTTCCTAACAATTATGAGTGAGACAGCTCCCAGCGACTGGTCACATTTAGCTTCGTCCCATGGGGGTGGGGTGAGCTCATGTCAGGTTCAGCAGCTGCAATCAGGGAGAGCTGAGTCTCTGCTCTGATTAGCTCAATCTCTACCACAGTATACTGCATGCAGAATGGTATATAGACAGTGTGGCAAAACAATAACTGGCTCAAGTTTCTAGGTATATTAGGCCAGTCTACGACAGCACTTATAGCTAGCTAGCTAGCTTATGATTAATAATCTCAAGATATTAAAACACAGTGCCTTGCTTGTTATGATTAATAAGCTGTTAAATCACACAGCCATCAAAGAGTAGCTTAAAAACCCATAATGGTAATCTAGCTTGTTAACTAGCTAACAGTTAGCCATCAACATCTAACACTGTTATTGTATAATGCTATCGAAGAGCCCATAAACCATTATGAGGGTTCCAATAAACAATATCATGCAACCCAGGAAGGCAAGTTTAAGTCTGCACATGTAGCCTATTTATGGTGCCATTTTCATCACAAAATGCAAATGAATGAATGAATAAATAAAAGAAAGGTTTAATGCTTCAAAGTGAATGAAAGTAAACATAAAACAAGACTGACAATTCAACATTATTATTGCATATTTAAAAATGATGAGTTACTCTTAGGTATAAAAGTGATTGCACGTTTTGTTATTGTATGGGACAATTTACATCTGTGGCCAGAAGGTAGAGGTTTGCACTCCAGGTATTTCATCACTGGGAAAGTGGACCAGATGTTCATTTCATTTTTTATTTTATTTTTTACTTTGTACACAATGTGATTTCATGTGTGAAAAGTGATGTACTACCTGGCGAAGGGTACCTTGGATGTTGCCTTCAGAGCACAGTCTGAATATGCCTCGCTCGGTGAGAGTGGAATCAAGGGCAAATGCATGATGCATTTTCACATTTGTAGTGCTATAAACAAGAGTATTGAAATGAGCCTTTGAAATCTGACTCCCTGTTTTTGTATTCTATTTCAGAACTCTGTTGGTAGGGCTGGGGTGATCATTGGCAATGGTGACCTGCCAAATTAGACAACAGAGACTTTTTTTGGCAGTGGTGAATATGGATATGCAAAAACATGTTTCTGAATTCTAAGGCTGTCACACCCGCAGTGTACGCAACAGTGATGATGAACATGACAACCTGTGCCGCCGATTTTTAATTCAGTACCTTCAATGATTATGCAGTGAGGATAGTAGAAGAGAACTTGTATGTCAGCTCCACTCTGACAGCCACATACTAGGCTAGCAGTTAACTGATGACTGATTAATGATTAAATATAGCCAGCAGCTTTCAGATAGGTACCTACAATTGGCTATGGCAATTCCAGAGCTGGTAGCATGTCCATGATGATGCCAAAGGTGCGTGTGTGCGTTTTCCAAGATGGAAAATGTCATTGTCATTATGTTCATTTTTTTATTTGGCTAGTAACACTTCAGTGGAAAGCATACTCAATATTTCAATAACACTGAGAAGCAGATAAAGGCTATTGATTTTTTTTCGAGGTATAGCTGCATAATGATCAGACCTACGTTATACTCCAGACTGGCCAGTATACTCACCCAAGTGTGGCACAAAACTGATGAAACTATGAAGAATTCTGCATGAGCTCTGCACCAAATTTCCATGTTCTGTGTTATTTAAATACAGCGCATGGGTTGTTGCTCGTGGGCATTACAGTCCACATCCTCCCCTCGAGCATCAAATACAAAAGCAACCTAACCAGTTCAAGAGAGTTAACTTGCTAACCTAAACCACCTCAGAACTCTGGACCCAGTCCGACCGAAACTAGTGAAAAACGTGACATGGACAAAAGGCAACACCATTTACAACTCCACTGTTTCTTTTTCCCAGAGCGTACTCCCGGCAGAGCAAATATAGTGTCCGAGAAACCATTACCGTTATATTTACTTTACTGAAAGACACCAATGCTTAATTATACAAGTTTCTGTAGGCTTTGTTTGATTTCAGAAACTGAACTAATAATTCATAATAATTGTTTATTCCTCCCAGAGACAAGGCTTTTAAAATTGAAACTTCTGTTAGAAGAATCTAGAATGGCAGGCTTTTCCAAGGCCGTTCTGGCCGTGCGACATATGGGCCTTGAGCAGAGCGAGCCCCGATTTCATGCGCTTCAGCTGAAGAGAGGATCACATGCTGCTAGCCGCCGCAGCAGCGGTTTGTGATGTGCGCCGAATGGAGCGGGAGAGGCCGGGGGTTCTGTTTACACACGGCAGAGAGCGCGATGCACGGAGAAACTGATTAACATTCAGCAGCCGCGTTAAAATAAGACGCGTAAAGAGCACGCGATTGGAAGGGTGATGGGGCAGCGTCACTCAAGGGAGCCTTTCTGTTCTTCACTTCTGATACAATAAAATATCGGTTTAAGCTACGCTGTTTTGAATTACATTAAAACAAACACAGAAGCCATTAGATTCCTCCCAAATTGTTCTCTGTTCACATGTTTGAAATAGCAATGCCTATATACCAGTATCAGCAGCAGCAAAATAGATTTTTTAATGTATTTGCACACTATATGAAATTTTCTTAGTGATGCCTGAAGGTTTGTATTTTACATCTTATCTCAAGACATGACATGAATGTTAATCTGAACTAACAGCCTATGGATTATGCCCATAGGTTTCTAGCCAATTCCACAGTTCTTTGGAAAATGGTAGGCTATGTGCAGTCATTATATCACAATAAACAAGGACTAACAGACCTGGGGGCATCAGGCACTGCACACTTTACTATACTATACTATACTAATCTGATGGGAGGAATTGCACAAATGGGGAACATAAAATACCTCTTTAGTTGTTTCAGGAGCAGTAAGTTAAATACCAAAAACATTTTCTCTAATTTTGGCATCTCCATTTAAAGTCATTAGCAGCTGTAGTTTTTCTAGCTATGTGTTCAAAAATGTGCTGATAAATATGAAATGTGGGGGAAAAAACACTTTAAAACAAGACTTGCTCATTATGTCACACAACCTCTGTGATAAAAGAAAATCCCAACTGCTGTACTACTGTGACAAAGATATTTAAATCCTGGAAATCCCGCTGCGACGTGATGCAAGCGGGGTAGAGGAAGCTGAGGGTTTAAGGGATTACGCTGGACTGAGCAAAAATGATCACGACCTAAATGGTTGCATGTGCGTCACATTTCAATTGAAATGTGGAGTCAGACCCTTTGGTCCGCTGAGCTGGGAGCAACAGCAGGGAGTCAGCTACTGCTTTTCCCCCGGGGTTAATATTCATGCAGAGGCTAGAAGCTGAAGATTCATGTCAGCACATCCAGGGTAAAAACAAATAGGTTCCATAAAACAAACTGTGACTCAAAGGTTGTGAGCACTGTCTGGAGAGAATGGCGGTTAGAGACTTGCAGTTTGGAGCCAGTGGTCCTAGGTGTGAACACAGGGGGGAGGGGGGTGGGGTTGTTGTTATAAATTTTCTGCTGAGCAAGTTACTAACCCAGGCTTACTACAGTGAAAATGTGTCCGCAACATAAATAAAATGATTGATCAGCAAGTAAATCCCAAAATCTACCCCAGAGCCTATTTTCAGCAGGGTACTGCTAAGCCACGGTATCTATGAAATCTGAGCACAGCACTACAGCTTTTGAAAGAAAAGGCCGGTATTAGATGAGCTGAGTTTACATATTTATGCAGATGAGCATATTACCAACAATCCTGTTCAACGGGAGAATCAATTCATGCAGAGAACAAAAAGCTGGTTATAAACCCGACCGGCTCATTAAACATCAGAATGGGTGAGTGAATGAAGCGGGGAAGACCTTCAATCAATTGTTTGCGCGCCCCTTGTTATTCCAACAGAGACCTACAGTGGAATGTTTTTCTCCGTCCAAAGGCTGCTAGGGAGGCTGGTGCTATTCCCATTGGTACACTGTCCCCTCCATTATGCAGGGGCTCTGCAGCAGCCCAAAGCTGAGTTTGAGAGAATTCTCTAGCAATGGGGTGGGGGTGAGGGGGTGAGGGGGGCTCCAGCACTGAATTTTAAAGGACTGATACACACAGAAGTTTGGATCTGCCACAAGGACTCAAAAAGTATAATCCTTAATCCTTAGAGGTGGAAGAGGATAGTCATCTGTAAACAAATAATATTCTGTTCTTCTCATTTTGTTTTGTTATTTCTGGTGGCAGAGTTCAGAGTTGGTGCTTTTCCAAGAAATGATACAAACCATTAGACCATACCTGTCTAATCACACTTTCCATCCTCTCAACCAAACACTGATTCTACTAAACTAGCTAAACAACAAAACAATGAAAGCACAATATTTTCTAAAGAAGAATGTATTCCACACACGTCAAAAGACCTAAAACAAGGTGATTAATTCTCTCACTGCATTAAGCTCATGTTGGGACTGGTAAACCCATCTGGACTGCTGGGGCGGTGGGTGGGAGGGTGGGGGGAGGCCATGGAATGCCAAGTTGAGCTGTAAATGCTTCAATAGATGTGCATGCCAGAAAAAGTGAAGCAGCAACAGCACTCATCGTGAACCTCGTTTCCCAGAATCATAACAACCAAACCCTTCCCTTGTATTCAAAGCACCAGATTTCAGCAGCCCAGCATAGATCAGAATAATCTAAAGATGGATAACCAGATACAGCCCTGGAAAAAATTAAAAGACCACCCGATATTTTTTGAAGAAGAATCTGGGTTACTCCACCAAATATTTATTGTTGAACCCTTCCCAAGTGAAGTCATTATTATTTTTTATTATTTATTTATGGCTATAAAATTGCTAGGTTTGCATTATTCAATGTATAACAACAGTGTATATTTGTAGTATTTTGACTAGTTGTCATTTTCTGCAAATACGTGTTCTGAATGATAATATATTTGTTTGGAATTAACATCAAAGGTGGTCAATAGTTACAGTAGGTCTAACTTGTACAGACACATACCCATAAATTGTGAAATTTTATGTGGCCTCTAAGTTCACAAAAATCCAAATTAAAAAAAGCTGTATCTATAAGTGTAAGCAAACATTATTTAGCCTATATACAAAACATATGGATGTGAACATTACTTAATTTTTAGAATTCTCCAACAAAATTGACAAAAATCTACTGCTGTTCTACTATTCAAAGCATAACATTTTAGACAAAGGTTTCTTGTGAAACAAAATCATGGGGCCGTGTTTTTACCCCGATAATTAAAAAATGGCTCAGTTCCATCATACTCATACTCAGTATGATTTCAAAAGTACTTTAATTATGTAAGTCAAACATCCTTGCTCCTTGAATAAACTTAAATCAGACTTTCAATTGCCTTCAGTGTCCTATCTTCAGTTACGCTTCAGTTACGCAATCAAAACATGGCATCGATGCTTCAGTAAAGCTGGCTACCCACATACAGTATAGCACAATCCCTGTAAGCTGTGATGAAGGGACAGCTCATGTCTAAGTCCATACCCAGAAGTACAGTTAATTAAGAACCATAAATTAACTACAGGAACCTGTAAAACTGCTGTTTAACTTTTATTCTGAACAAGCTACATTGAAATCATTTCAAAGATGCACACAAGCTAGGTGTGATATCCAGGTGGTTCAATAAAGTAGCCAAACTTTCTTTATCCTTCTGGAATTTTACTTCATTACACCAGCTGTACTGCAAGTCATTCCCAACTGAGTGTGACAGTATTTTTAAAATTCACCATGATCATATTCCATTTCTGAGATTACAAAAAAATTAACCACCAAAATGTACACACACACACACACACACACACACACCTGAAACAAGAAAATAATATGTCAATTAAATTGCATATAAATGTATGATTGAGAGAAACAAAAAAGAAACAGATTTACAGATGTGTGGCATAATAGTTAGAACATTCGGCTCTCTACTGACTAAAATATATACACGATTTTTCTTTCAATTCTGCAGGAGTGAACTGACAATTACTTTGACCCAGAATGACTCATCACAAGAAAGAACACTAAGCTATGATAACAAGTGTAGGCCAGTTCCCCTCCCCCCGACTGCATGTTTTGGAAAATCTCTCAAACAGACCCATCATCAAGCGGATCACTCACTGCTGTGAGATCAGCACTCCGCCGTTTTAACCTCATCCTCCCATTTCTGTTAATTAGGGAGTTACCATGGGGACCATGACATGTAGCCTACTGCGTGGTTCTGCTAAACAATCCTGACTGCGCTCACTCCACCTTCCAAGGCAACACTGCACACAAACCTAAAATAATTCATGCTAAAGTGACATTTTTATTAAATACATCTAGGGTGAATCGGATATTTGAGCTGTGCTGGTGTAGGCCTACGTAATATAGCTATGTTTGTGTTTCACCACCTCTCTCTCTATGTTTTTACAGTCTGACCCATCGGTGCTGGAAACCTAAAAAATGCCCTCACTCGGTTCTTAATACATTGTTGAAAAAGCCTTTAGTCAAAAAAGCATGCTGATATGCACGATGAGGGATTTTAGTTTTGTACTCCACATTATAGTACCAATGAAACTCTAGACCTGAAACATTTATGTAATGCACCTTAACTTCTTTTTATTTATCACTTTGGATTACACACTGTCAAACATCAGCTGTTATTGCTTGAACATGCAGGTTTCTAAATAACCTACTCTGATCCCATAGCATTAATATAAATTTTGTATTTGGCAGTTTTTAAACACACTGACATGGAGTTATGTAGTAGCTCTTTTCCACTGAGCTGGAGCCTTAAGAAGGCTGAGCTGGTACAGTACTAATGCTCTTCCTCTGCATCACCCATGGCCGAGCAGCCTATGATGCCAAAGTGAATGCTGCTCTCAGCCCAGATGAAAAATGACTGCCTGGACTTCATCTGCAATCCACGGCTGTGGTTTTCCACACAGATCCAGACTCCATATTACTTCTGCCTGCCTCGTCAGCCGCTGCATTCAGTGATGGCCGCACGGTCTTTTACCCCCTCGGTTTTTATTCCTCGCTGTAGTTACACAGCTTCCCAACTCTGCCCGCAGTTTGCTTATAATAAGACCGGCACTGGTTGCAGAAGCAGGCAGACTGGATATAGGTCAGCATGAAAAAAAAAAAAAAATGATGGAAAACCACAAAAATGCGAACTCATCAAGCCTGCTTCTAGCTCAACAATGGAAAAAGGGGGTACAGCTGAATGGAAACAGTAACTGGCCAATTATTAAATAAACTGGAAAGAAATAATGTTCCTGGCTACTATGATGACTATAACTATGTTATATTTCATGTATAGTTATTGACCAAAGGAAATAAAAGTTATACCATTCCATAAGATGGGACTGCAATCTAGCGCAAGTACATTATGCACAGTATAGACCAGTCTTTAGTTTCATAGCTGGTTTATTACCATATGCAATCTAAAATATAATCAATTTACCAGGATTTATGTACATAACTACAAAAGTCCTGCTACAGAACAAAAACTAAGACTATGCCTACATTTTTATGCATCTTCCTAAAGAAAGCCAACTAGTTTAGATAAACAGACATATTTATGAGGGGGTCAGCACAGTTTTCACATTGACAGAAACTTTTGTGGGATGATTTGGTTTTTTTTGGCAACACTTTTATTCTCCTGCTGCTTATATTCAATACACTCAAGAAAGACAAAGACCTACATTGCAAACTAGGCCTGGCATTGGAAGTTGCTTGTGGTGTACCTATGTTATCCATTAATAACATCAGGAAATGACAATTTAGCTTTAAAGCTAAAACAGATGGCGTGTTTCTCACTCTGTGCAGTATGGCTGTGGAAATGGCCTGCCCTCAGAGGTAACTAAATAAGAAAAAGTAAGCACCTATGTTCTAAACCAGGGGGGTTTAAACTCTAGTTATTTAAACCCCGATCTGTGCAGGGGAGTACAGGGAGTAATGAACATTCTTTTCTGGTCTAAGGGGTATTAAAACACACGCAAAATCAGCATATTCATATTTTCTTGAGTAGACCTTTTCCAAATAAAACACAGCAGTTTCCTTTAATGCTCCTAAAATGTTTACATAATGTTTCACCTTTTCCATTCCAATAGTACATAAGGAAAGCCAATTCCAGTGCTACAATGTAATAATACTTCTTTTGTGGGAAATATGCAAACATGGTGTATGTTCATTAGCATGCACCAGAGTGTGTCATTCCTATGACAGGACATAAAAGTATTGCTGGAATTGCTGTAGCTAAAACAAGCCTTTCTAATCACAGTCAGAGGAAGCATATTCTAGACATTTTATACCACTAGGAAGTCAGCTTAAAAAAGCCTAAATGCACTTGATAGCTGCATGTCATGAGAACATAATACCATGAGTTTATCAGATACCTTTATCAAAGCAATTTACTAGCTATTCACTGACCATCACCGTGTTGTGTGCATGATCAGTGAACCATCAAACCAAAATCAAGTCGGCAAAGTTGAATTTTCTTTTTTCAGTTTCTCAAAAAGCAATTTTAAATGTGATTTTATTACAGTATCGAAAATTACATGAATTAATACATTTATTACATTAAGTAATATTTTGGTGACCAACTAAATTGCCATTTCCTGCTCTGCAGGAATGGGATTTATTTCCAACTAAAGCTGTTAAATGTTGGCATGACCTGCTTTGTGACTCCACTTCACCCTACTACGAAACTCTATTATTAGATTTGAAATTATTTATTTATTGTTCTGCAGTTTACCCTTGAAGAACTACTACAGCCATTCTGAAAAAAAATGTTACCTTGTGTGTGTAATAGAACTATGTTTATCACAAAAAAGGCAACATTGGGTATAATTGACTCCAGAGTTTATAAATGCAGGAAGTGCCGTGGGTGTCTAAATGAACATCATATTTTTCAAGTGTTCAATTAAGTCCAAACACAGCAACTTTTTTTTTTTTTTTTTTTAATCGTGGATTTATTTAAGCAGTAGGCTAGTAACAGTAAGATTATGTGATTGCATTTTCTTCTGTGAAATCCTTCTATACAAAAGCACATCTGATTCTGTTTAGACACACCCCCTCTTGCCATTTCCTGCTCTGCGGGAATGGGATTTATTTCATCAAAATGTGCCTTCTATAAGTCTTTATTTACAGGATGGAAAGCAAAATGGTAAACCACAATTACGTCACTACGAGTAGGTAAAACTTCTATATCAGGCCAATAAGCGCAGTGTTCATTTACGTGGTCACTTGCTCAGAAAGTTGATGGAAACGATTACAAACTGTATTTTCAGTCTTCTTTAACTGTGAAGCTGAGTAAAATACTCGATGGATGCTGCAATGGTCCATAACACAACAAAATATAAGAAAAGCTTAAGATGCGTTTCATACAGCTTCTAAAAGTAGCAGAAATGCGACACTCAGTTTAGAAACAACCGTAAAATACATGTGTGGAGTAGTTTCAGTCTATGTTGGTCAGCAGCAAAAGATAATTAGTTGCTTTGTAATAGTAGGCCTATTGCCTCCCAGTAGGCTACTCGTGCGAATCATTTTACAGCCTACGCTAAACTTTCTGGTACTTTTATGTCAAAAATGCCTCCTGAAAACCTGAGTAGCCTACACCCTATAGCTAATACAATGGTAGATGTACTGGAGAAGTGTTTTATCAACACTAATACAAAACAAAATAGTTCTAAATTGCTGTACGCAGTCAGTTGGTAGCTTCTGTTCTTTACATTCCCTGGTGAAATTCCCTGGTTAATAATTTCTGAGACTGGCAATATTTTGTCTATTTTTTTCTACATAGGCTATATTCAAAACTTTAGCCAACGCGCGACATTTATCACGTGGCTCGTTCTGATGCACGGAATCGCTCGTTAGACAGTTCTACATTGCTATTTTGTTCCAATTTCAATTATTTGTAAGCATTTAGGAAGAATACACCCGGAAAAAATACGTGAGACGCGCAATCCCGAAAACAACTTGCAGTCAAAGACTTTGCCTGCCCGCGTTAGGACCACGACAGAAATGTGCCTAACTCTACAGACAAGTTTTCAAACTGAGCCTATTGCATTGTACGGTGGGTATGGTTCACGGCTAAATTAGCCAACATAAAATATAACCTGCGATTCACCATTAAGTCGCAACAGTCCTTCCTAAGGAATCTCGCGCTACTACATTTTTCCGACTCAATGGACGTCTTTAAACTGTTGCAACACTTTATTCGGCGTTCAAAACGCATTCTTGGGTGCTTCGTATGCAAGTAGTTATGTCGTTTCAAACTTCGTCTTCAAACTCAAACACACCCAAGAAATTACAGAATTAGCATATTATTTTGCTCGTAGACTAATAGTTTTCTAAATATTTATTTTAGAGCAAAAAAACTGAACTAATGTGCCGTAAACAACAGGTTAAGTGCTTTTCCCTCTGCTTTTGTTGATCCGCCTGTGAGGTAGCTAGCTAAACATCTATCGCTTATGAATTTCCTTTGACACAGACACGATAACAGCACCAACTTACCTTGTTTTACCAATTCACGAATTAGCTTAGTACTTCAGTTGGAGCTCCAACTAGAAAAGTGCAAACAAGCGAAGCCGTTCAGCATCCCTTCCACAATGGAACATCTTGAAATGGAAGAAGAATGGGGCTGTCGAATAGGCAACAGGTTTATTTCCTAATAAAAACTCGTTCCTATATATCCATAACTTATTAATGCGTATTCCGGAGTAGGATTATCACACATAATATCCCATTAAACGACTTCTGGGTGCCCGCTTGTCATGCTATTATTTTGTGAATTTGTATTTCTATACAGTCCCGTGTCGCATACGTTCCTCCAACAGCCTGGTAACCATTATGCTATGAAGCTTTCTCTCTCTTCGTTTAGCAAGCTGGAGCAGGCTTGCTGGGAGTAACCAGACACCCAACTCCCACAGTTCATTGGCCCGATGTGGTAAAGCAGGAATCGTCGCATAAGCAAGCAACAGGCGTTTCTATAGAAACCTCCAAGAGGAAAATAAAACTTATAATATATTGGCCGGGAGTATTAAGGGCTGTGCTGGATGAACGTTTCGTCTGCAGAGATACACACACTATTTAAAATATTTTGAAAAACAAATTCCAAGGAATGATAAAACCTCCTTTAAATTTCTGACAGATTCTAATAATAACATTGGCCTTTGATGGTTGTATGAAAAGTTGTTAACCAGCGTGTATACGATTTTGTTCTGTTTTGTTCATATTTATATTTACTTAGTTCAACCATTGTAAATTTAATTTTGAGAGAATAATGGAATGTGGAAGAAATCTGTAATTACTGTTTTCATTTTCATCAACAAATATTATCTCACTGTTTAAATATAATTGATCAAACAAGGAGCCATACATTAAAAAAAAAGAATGATCAAGCTGTAGCATACTGACATGGTAACATCATGGCCTAGTTTGTCTATGAATTGCCCGCTTCCCACCAAGTTCATGCTGCAAAAAACAACAACAAAAAAAAAACAAACACACACACACACACACACATATATATATATATATATATAATATTATATAAAAATATAATATTATATAAAATATATACATATAAAAGAAAGTCCATAGGCTACTGGGAAGCTCACACACTGAACTGAATCCTCCTGCCAATAAACCTGTGTTCATACATAAAGGTAAAATGTGAAAAGTCTTGAGTGATTTGGCTACTGTGCCATTCTTAGCACGATCTGATAACTCAGTGGGAAGTGATCCCTGGTGATCCCTAAATCAAGGAGGTGGATTGCCTTCCGTAAATCTCCTAGGCTAAATGAAATGTCCCCTTTGACACACCCAGTTTCTTAGCTGTTTGAGCACTGTTGTCTGGAAGGCACAGCGGAATGAGTGTGCAGTGATTGCCTGGAGAATTCCATTCCCAGGCCATCAGTTAGTGGCTGAATAGTGCTAGTGCTCCCGGCAGTTCTCCAGTCTTTCAGATACCTTAGTGTTCACTGTTTTGCATTAAATGGAAATTGATCTGGAAAACTCTCATTGTGGCATTTATTGAGAAATAATTCAAATTTAAAAAGCAGCATAAAACACATACAGCAGGGAGCAGCAACATGAAACAAAAATGTTATTTCAGCATGATTACTTTTGCAGGGTGATTGTTTATGAAACCTAAATCTATTTGTTGGTGTTGAACTGCACTTATTTGTAAATATCTGAATTAAATTTGCAAATGGCCCAGCCAAGCTCCAAGCTTTCAGGGAATTTGACTGATATGGACGCAGTAAGTCTGCTAATATGCCCTGAAAGAACAGGGCTGAATGCTCTTTATCTATTTTGTCTTTAAAACCAATTATGAAGAGTCTACTGGGCTGGCTAACACTAATGGGAAAAAGCCACAAAGAGTCTGCACCTTTAATTAAAACAGTTCATTTCAATAATTTCCTTCTCTATTTGCGCAATGTCTATTTATCTTTTATCTACTTTTTCTGTTTCTTAAGTTTACATTGGAGTGGAACTGTTGCACTTAGCAAGAGCTTCAGAAATGCAAATAACCTGAAATTATTCAGTAAGAACAGCAGATTCCAGGTCTACACAAAGATATACATTCACGCTAGGCGCACATCCATAAATATTATCAAGTCATGCTCTCCATGTACCTATTGACCTTTTACATCTATGACTTTTCAATCATATAGCCTACTCTGGTGAGACTGTAGCCAGCCAATATACTTCTTCATACTGGACACAGCAAGTTAGTTAGATCTGGGATATTTAATTTTTGTAGCAAATTTCATACCCAGTATTTGTCCATTTTTAGGCAAACCATGACATATTAATATTAATTAATATTTTAGCAGGATGTGCTTAATTGAGATTGAGAACTTGTGGCACTGCAGCCATATACACTGAGTTTGAACAGCTGTAACTTCCTACAACCAAGTAGATCTCAGCTTAACTGACAAAATTCTGTGTGTCTGCTCTGCTTAAGGGCCATATAGAAATTTGGTGAAAACGACGGCCTCCTGCCTGCTTACTTGCAGTGGCTGTGGCTGGAGTTCCACGCCACACCACAGCTCGTCCACAGGAGGAATGCGTGCGCATCCTGATTACAGGGAACAGAACGCAAAGCTACCCAGCTATTCATCACAAAATTCTCTTTTCGGGCTCTCACCAAGCTCTACAGAAAACACATCAGCCAACTGATTTTTAACAACCTCCAGTGTAATGCCAATCTGCATTGCATTTCATTTGGACAAAAGGACTGTGTAAAACATAACATCAAAATGCAACGATTGTGCCAGTAATGCTATATCCGACCAAAAAGGATTTAATCTGTGAGTCTTATGAGCAACCGGATGTATTTCCATCACGATCATGACTAACCAGAGAAAAATGAAGATTCACACCACAAATTGCAGGGTATGGAAGAACAAAATGTCACTCTGAGTCTGTTGTTTTGCTAGAGCCCCAGTTTTTTTTTGCTCTCAGTAACATTATCCAGGGAAGCAGAATGCTGGCTATTTTAAACCAGACCGCAACAGTTTTGTTATGAACCCTACTTGGTTTCAGACTATAAAGAGTAGATGTTGTGTCTGAATGGGTATCTTTGACTGAAGGGGCATGAAAACCTGTTCCTGGGGTGCCATTTGCAGCTCCACTCAATCTCTCTGAATATAAAAGTATTCAGTACCTTGAAACACATGCCAGTTTAATATAACAGTTAAACCACTTACTTAATTATAGGTTTTGAATAGCACAAAATCTTTTGATCCCAGTACAAAGATTCTGTAAATGTACAAATTTATCCTCAATACTCGGTTGGAGTATACATCCTAAATTGTCACTAGCCCCCCTATATTGTTCTACTATTAAAAATCACGTTCTGTACATTTTTTTTTTTTACCAAGTACATTTTCTTCACACTACATCTAACTGGAGGGACAATGAAATACTTCTCGTTATCCCATTCATTGAAAACAGAACCAATATAACCCATAAGCAGATGTATGGGGCGTAAGTGTATTTTTGTATATTTTAAGTGGACTACAGTGCTTATAGAGTTGGAGGCTGCTGGGACTGCGAGCTAGAATGTGAAGCCCCTGGCTGTGTGCCAAAATCACTGAGACCCCTGCAGATCTCCCGGAAGGAAAAGGTGTGGATGGAAACTAGTATGGTGGGCTTGGTAATTGGCTGTTCAGGTTTTGGAAATATGCCTCCATCAGAGCTTACGTTGCTATGGCATCACTATGCCTGAAATGTTTGTCTTTCACCAATCAAAATCGAAAGCATTTTTCTAGGAAAGAACGGAATAAACTCACAAATCTACTGAGAACATAATTTACACAATTAGCTTTAAGCCTTAAAAGAGATTTTTATGAAAGGCAAAATCAAGCATAAAAGCATGTACCCACTTCTGTAAAATGGCAGAGGAGCCTCTTTTGTATTCCTAACTTGGACCTCACTGGTACAGCATCGTCTGTGCTAGCTGTAGGTGTAGAGAACACCAGAGAGTGTAAGCCCCCCTACAGTACATTTCTTTGGCCAGACAGCAAGGAAAGTCAGATTGATGTCAATCTGAATTAAAACACTTGTTTTTCTGTTGCTTTTTTATTTATTTATTTTTTATAATTTTATGAGACCCAAGAGAGGAAACATCCTGAAAAGAGTGAGTGAGAGACAAAAAAGATGAATCCACAAGGAAAGCAATCACTGCAGAATCACTGGAGGTCCGATTTTCCAGGGAACAGAGGATGGTCACAGGCTAACTCTGAAATGAGTTTTGATTGGGGCTCCTCCCTGCTGGTCTAATTCCTGTTGGGGTCCTGCTGTAAATCTGTAAATCTTAGGAAGCATCTTGAGAACAATGAAGTCTACAAATCGAACCCTTTTACATGTCTCAATGTTTCCCCTTGTTCTGTGACACAGTATGTTGGATAGAAACTATAAAATGTGACCCGATTAAAATCTACACACTACACACTTATTCTTACGTTGGTGGTGATGTTCTAAACAGTTACCAGCTACAGGATAGCCTTATGGTTGCAAACTGCTTTTCTGTGGGAACTCAGTAGGCTCAATTCCTCTTCAGACTTCTGTGAACAATTCCTCCAGTGTTTCCCCATGGACAGATTAAGAGCGGAGAGCTGAGACGTATGGTTTGGTCACAAACCCTGATTAACCATGTGTAAGTGTAATGCAATTCAGCATAACTGCACACAAACAGCCATCCAGAGAACATGCAGTTAGATTTATCAGGCAACAGCTCGGGTGGTTCTGGGAATTGTAAGTAAAAATTAATCTGACAGGAGGCAACACTGAAGTTTACAGTGACACAAATGGCACACCGAAAGTCTTGGTCATACCTTTTTGACTTTTAGGGTTACAGGCAATCCTATTTTCATTTCTCTGGTCGGAATGCTAGTCCATCATAGGGCTATTATCTTAACAAAAGAAAATCAACAACTATATAGTGTAGTTTTGGTATAATGAAATAGATGTATGTGTGAAATAGAGTGGCATTACTGATGTCAAGCCTCACAAATATAAAAATCACCCTGTACTCTAAGACCTGTCTCTGAAATTCTGGAAAGAGAGATGTCAGGTATCACAAAATGCTTGTGGAAACACTGATGTTTTAGAAAGAATGTAGCCAGGGTCTGTTTATTATGAGAGTGACATAGAAACCTCTGTTCTCTTCTGCCTCAGCAAATAAACGTGGTCGCTATTCAACTGGTTTCACCACAGATTGCTGATATACTAACTAGATGGTCAGCACCATATTCATAATCTTGTCTTTGTTTCAGCACAAACGTATTATTTGCTGACTCTATGGATCTTAATGAAGGGCTGGTAGCACTGCAAAACTGCTGACATTACTAAAACAGTCTGTTAGGAGTCTAAACAGGGTTAAGCCATACATATCCACATATCGAGACCAAAGCAGACGGAAGTAATCTCATGTAAATAAATGCCATTTCTCAGCTCTTAATTTGAACCATTCAGTGAGTATCATAGTCTTTCATAACCCAGCTTTCAAAACCCTGCCCTTAATAAGGAAGTAGAGAGGACTGAAGAAAGACAAGAGTTGACCATCTGGTTTTCGGTTTAGTTCTGTTCCTGGATTCATGTTTTAGTGCTTGTGAAAAATTCACTTGCCTGACTGGAATAGGTGTGTAAACTATTTTTTTGTATTTTTGCTCAATGATTGCTGCCACCACTTGCTCAACATGGGTAACGTTTATAGGTATTCCATGTTAAAAATTAGTCCTGAACAGTGCCATTGTGGAGCAGAAAATTGATTAACCAAATGACTAAACAACACAACTTTGAAGCTTTTGACATTTAGAAACCCCAAACTCATGTTGCTTTCTAAAAACAAAGCAAAGCAACAATAATAACATAAATGATTAAATACAATAAATATAAGCTACTACTACCTTTTATTGAAACTCATTTGCAACATCCTTCCCAGAAAGACTGAAATACAAACATGAGATAGTAAAAACAATCCCCAAGAAAAACAAAATTCAGTTCAATAAAGGATAAACATGCTCCTGAAATAAAAAAAACTCGGAAATAATCAGGAACAAATAAAAACAATAGAAAAAATATACGAATAAAAGCAATACAGATAAGTAAAAACTAACTCAACAAGTTTTTTGCAGTCTTTTAAATGAATGATAACTCTAAATGTTAATGTTTTAGGGATTCGTACACGCACAATGCTTTGTTTATTTATTTGGAAGTAATCCCCAGTGGACTTAAACAGGAAGTAATTCATTTTCAAGTACTTCCTTCCTTGGCGTCACCCTCTTTTCCTAGAATAACCCACCCTCTAGTGGTTGAAAGTATTATTACAACACTGTCGTTTCTATATCACAACTTGACGGGGTAACTTGCGTTTACTGCTGTCCTGTTACAGATTTTGGACAATTATGTGACTCATGCTATGCAATAACATTTTGTCAGCAACTACGTACATATTTATTATAGGTGTCATCGTATAATCTATAGGTACCAGTTAAATGTTCTTCAGCCTTGGCATGAACAGGGAAACATATAGGCTAGACAATTCAAGCACAGCATTGAAAGGTAAAAAAGCACATTTACATATGTCTAAATATAAAACCAATTAATCATATAGTATGTTTATATTGTATACTTCAGTAATACATACGTAGGTTACAATCAAGAGCAATGACTAATGGGGTATTTTTCATACAAAGATTATTTTCAAACTGAGAGTAGGAATATATTTTTGGTAAAGGCTAATGTTTTGAATTGTTATTAGTACTGTAATATCATCCAGGCACAAAAGAAGCAGGATCCCTAAAACACAGATTCCCTGAGGCAGAGAAAAATGACACACTTGACTTTGGTCACAATAAATAAACTGACTGAAGCTTTTTTTTTTTTTTTGCTTTTTAACTAAAGGTACTTTGCTTAAATATATTCTAACTGGATGTCCATGGATGTCCAATATAACGATAAGGTATAGCTTTTCTGTGTCATTCAATCCAAGTAGGTAGCTCTCCCAGAATCACCTGCAGTTTGTGCTCTCATCCCTGAAGGACACCCCCCGTGTGGGTAAGATGAGTTAGAAGGGGATCTAAAGCTGGCAGCCTAAAAAGAAACAGGATGCACCAGTCTGTGTGCCGCAGTAGTGTTGTCCAGACTGTGGGAAATTGCATTGGACCACATCACCAGCTCCACCTGTCAGTCCCCTACTCCTCACATCCTGAGATGGTGCAAAAGGCCAACCAGAGACCTGCATGGCTAGAAGCCATTTCCTTTGCACTGACAGTATGCATTAACCCACAGGCTTTCTCCTGAGGGGAATTCCTATGCTCAGTGCTGGAGGTTTTTGCACTGTTGCTCAACCACTTACAGTGACTGTGGAACAAAATGTTTGAGCGACATGTAAAGAAAGCTGAGCTAATCCAGGTAATCCTGAAGCTGTGGGGAAAACTTTGATCCTGATAGAAATGCTGTTTAAATTCTGGTGGGAGACTACAAACCGATCCTGGCGGAATCTATCGTCCTTTCCCAGGCAGGAACTAGTCCAGTGGGCCCATCGTGGATTTGTGAGTAGTGCTTCAAAATGGCATCAGAGTGCGCACATCCTAATCTCAGCGATGCTACTAAAAACATATTTTTCCCTCGCCACATTGGACAATTGACTATTGTGCTATCTGCAAGTGCATTATCATTGCATGCTCTGAGGTGGCAGACATAAACTGGGCATATAGGTCACATCTTTTCCATCTGCCAGGTTTGTGTAATGAACTGTCAAATTTTTTCAAAAAGGTACATACTAGTGGATTGTTAGGCTTGGCCAGTGAATTCTGGCAGCAGTTCAGATTTAAACTGCTTAACATCTCAGCAATCATTCCAGACTAATATCATCTGTTAAGAACCGATTCTGTGAATCTGTGCATTCAGCGCCTTGGTGATTATGGCCATCTTGCACTTGTGACAGTAGTTCCCTTCACTAGGCTTCTGGCAACAAGAGCTGGTTGACTGTCCTACCACACTTTGGGAGCTGGGCCTGATAGAGGTAGAGGTCCCCATCCCTCTGAAACACTCCCACTGTTTAAGAAAATCCAAAATGGCTTTCAACTGCAACTAATGCTCATTAACATTTTGACCGTTCCCTTTCAAAGAACACTAAAAGGAAGCAATGGTAGGGTCTGTGTGTAGTTGCATCCACTCCACTTCAAAGTTACCTAGGAAGGTAAAAGCAAGATTATGGCCAACCCCCCTCCCCCCTTCAAATGTCTGAGCGAGTGCTGAGGCAGGGAACTTCCAGGAACAGCCCCAGCCAGTAAGGTTAGTTTTGCCTTATACTGCTCAGACAAAGAAATGCCAATAGTGGACCGCTAGTTAATGCAAAATTTGTGCTTTACACAAGGTACCCACTATCAATCTGGGATGTCGAAAACTTGGCAGCCAAAGACAAAGGCTTGTTTTACTGTGGGTGTTTCAAATGAGGTAACTCAATGCTTTTTTAATGAACTCATTATAAACTCCTGAAATCACATTACTTTCCAGTAGACCTGACCTTTTTTATGGTCTGCGTGCATGTAGGATTTATGACAGTTAAGATTAGGGGTGCCACAGGGGATTTTGAGCCCCAAAAATCCCTGGGCCCCACCACCCCATAAAATCCTATGTTCTAATATGTTTTTGAAACGTACTAACCCCCTCATAGGTCATAGTTGTGGGACTTGCCTGAGCAGTGAGAGAGTGTCCTGCAGTGCCATGCTTCCCAGGGGTCTGGGGCTGAATCTTAAGCTCAGAAGTTTGGAGCTGTTCCAGGGTCTTCATTAGTCCAATTCCTTGAATGAGACAGCTACTGCAGAGGAGCATGGCCAGTTCACAGTGAGCAGAGGGGATAGCAGTGTTAAGAGCACACACAGTCAATAGCCTGTCCGCTGCTAGCAGCTCCATCTTGTGTGGCACAGAGGTGCCATTCTTAGTTGCAGAGTTCCCAGATATAGACTGATGCTGACCTCTCTATCTCCATCTCACCAGGCTTCTGACAGGAGAGTCATGACAGCCCAATCACTTGGGTCTCTGCCATGAATAGACTGGAGTTCCAGGCCAGGGGCCTCATTAAAACACCCTGCAACATGCTGAGGGCTGCGGGCATCCATTCATCTGCTGGAATAGAATGTCACTCCTCAGAAGCTTGGAGGTTCAGTAGAGGAGAAGCAGCTATGTGAGGGAAAAATGAGGTGGAAACCTGCTGTAATACTAGTCAAGGTCACAGTCTCTCCTGTTGTCACTGCTAAGATGGAGAGCATTATGTGTGGTCAGTCTACAGATTCATCAGAATCTATAGCGATACCTTATTGCCCAATAAAACGTCTCAACTAAGGGAGTTCATAGCGTGTTAAGCAACATTTTTATTGGCAGTGTTAGTTCAGGCTCATGCTGCTGTAGCACTTGGCTGAGGTTGTGGAAAGGTCATTTCAGAGTGAGTGCATGCGAGAGCAGCCTGCCCAGGTAAAAAATGCAGTGCCCTTCATTGTTATCTCGAAAGGATCTAATGGGAGGATCACAACAAAGACCAAGTGGTATCACTGTCTTTCAGAAAAGCATTAGTTTGTATTTCACACAGAAAGAAGATAAACACATCAAAAGCACACCATTTCTACTGAGAAGTCAATGAAAGAAAACCAGAAAGCATTAAAAGTAGAAAAGCATGTTGCCAAGCAAAACATCTCTCGTGTTATTATATCAAAAGTTGACCAGATTTAACATGACCTCTTATACTTTACTTTCAGAAATATCACCCCCCAGATTGTCAAGAAAGGAGAAATATGCAACAAGGTTATTTTAATCTCCAATATCCTTGTTATTTCTACACAGATATTTATCAGACTTTTTGTTTACATGAAATGGTTAGCATAGCTACAGCTTTGTGTTTTCTGCACTCCTCTGTGACACATCTCAATGTATTCACATAAATCATTCCAACTTTCTCATTCCTAACCCTTTCTACTCTTCCGTCTATTCAATATTTGCTATTGTATGATCATTTCTACCATGTTGTTTCCTGTAAACTGAAATGTAGGCCATCTTGCTACTGCCCATAATGAGGTGTCAAACTAATAGGGATGGAAATACTTGGTGGCAGAGTGATGTGTGGTGACTATAACATCCCCAGAGGTCCTTCAAGAAGAGACAGTAATTGGGTTGGAGACACATCATACTGCATATGTTGTGTTAAAAATATGAGTCTTTATTTCCAGACATTCAATTTGACATTCATCCGGAAAACTTTTGTGGTCTTGAGAATTTTTTGTTTCATATTAGGTAAGAGATTTGATCGATGCCCTTGAGATACATGACATAGTTTCCTTATTAACTCTCACTCACCAAAATAATCTTCACCTACTACACAGACTCATATTTCATATTTTATATATGGGAAATAATATTTCACACAGCACCAGTGGCTTCAGCCATTGATATCTGTGTTACATATTTCTTGTTACGTTCCCAATTTAATTCTAGGCAAGGGTGTAATTTACCTGGCTAATAAGACCTGATGCAATGGGTTCTCAAAAGAGGCGTAGTGAGCTACCTAATGACCTAACTTTTTAACATTTTTGGGCCCAGTTCGTCATAAGCAATATAGTTATAAGTAAGCCTATATGCAATTGGAGTCAAGATATACAAGGCTGCCAGCACGTTAGTTTGCCTGAGGAAAACATGTTAACTAACCTAATGTTTCCTCAGTTGCTATGATGCTATATTGGTTCCCAATGCCTAAGAAACCCAGTGTCAGCTGCTTGAATGAATATAGGCCTGTTGCCTTTACCTCTGCCGTCATGAAGACATTTGAGCATCTGGTACTGCATGTAACCATCTATCTGAAGTTGTATTAGACCTTTACCAGTTTGCATATAGGGTTAATATGTCCATAGATATTCTGTTGGGCCAATATGACTGTAGATGTTCTGTTTGCCTAATATGTCTGTAAATGTCATCATTATATCCTATAGCAACTACAGGCTCATTCCTTGTGTGCTTGGGTGCTATTCATTGGCTACAACTCTGCTTTTAATGCCATTTTACTCACAAAGCTATATGACAGTGAGTGTAGGGTGGCTTACAGAAGTGTGCCCCTTATTGGACTCCCAAAGGAGAACTAACTGTGTTTACAGTGCTGGCAAGGAGCCAGTAAGGTTTGATAAAGTGACAGTGCTATTGCTCCAATAGCACTGTTGCAATCATTCTGCTGCCTCTGTGGAATGCCCCCAGAACTACAGTGTTGACATATTATTGTGTAACTTTAAATGTTCCACATACAGTGTAATTATGTTTGGTGGTGTTGGAAAGCTGATGTCATAGGGAACAAGTTGGTGTCATTGATGGTGTGGTACAGTGGGCACTGAATAAAGATCTTGAAACATCGTTCAAATGCGAACAGTAGGTAATGGGAATCACCTATGAGTCAGCAGCCAGCTGTTCTATAAATGGTTTTCATGGTGTGGTAAATGTACAGAGATAGCACAAGTAGGGGTCATTACTGTTACTGCCATTTTGAAGTGATTGTGTCTCTCTTTGATGATTTGAGATTTTTATTTGGTTTTTTGGTATATAGGGGAAACAGTGGAATGGTTCGAGGAGACCCGTCAATACAACCTGCTGTGCACCATTCATGTATAACCATTTCAATATACTCACATATTGCACCATTGCATTTTCTCATTATTGAACATACGGTATAATAATTTGCATTCAATTTATCCCTGCATTACTCTTTGACTCAAACCACTACATACATAGCGGTATTAAGGTAATAACATACACATAGAACTATATGCACCCCATTGTGTCCTTGTAGGCTATAAGGCAGAGGCACATCTCCATCTATCAAAATAGATAGTGGCAGAAAGATGCTACAGTCCCTCATATGCAGTCCTTCTATGTAAAGGATAAAACATTATTGTTGAGTCTGACAACCAAGTAAAATAAGAAAGCATTAAATGAATCCTGTTCCGGTAGCACCACGTAAGACTGCACACATTCCTTTTCCACTCAGACACTTCAGCTGTTTAGTGTGTCCTTGGGGATGCTTACAACAGGCTATTGCGACTTGGTGTCTGACAGTCCTTGTGTCTCTGGGTTCTTGATTTTTTGCAAAGCAGAACACAGGTTGTTAAAACTAACAACAGATTGCTCAAGCCTATGACTTGAAGCATCGGGGTCCCTCGGGGACGAGACTTAGGAGTATTAAAACCAGAACATCTTGGTTCTGGAACAGCACATACCCTGAGCATGTTTATCCCAAGAGTCTTAGAAAAAGATAGCACTAACTGCAACTGATCCTGGCACTTCATCCTTTTTCACTACCCACTGGCACTTTGTTACTCATATGTGCTTGAGTGTGCGATAGTGTTTTTTTGTGAGACTACAGTTGAGGGATGTTTGACCTGGGTCGTTTGCTTTGCATTTTGTTGCACTTTTGTGTCTGTGTTTTTGGATTTTTGCATATCAGGTTGTCTCAGGTCTGATGCTCAATGTGTTGTTTTTTAAATATATTTTTGTACTTGTGTTTTTTGTATCTACACTGAAACAAATTCATAACTGCTGTATAGTGGATGTGGCAATAAAGTATTCAATAGGCTTAACATGTTGCTTAAATCTCAGATTAATTGATCATATGCTTATCTGTTAACAACTTGACAGCCATCTAGAGGTGCTAATAGCTGAGAAGATATTAGCTGATAAGGACTTCAGACTGGGCCTTTATACCGAAAAGGCCTGGTGAAAGCAATGAGCAGCACCTGGGCTGAATACCAATCAACCTCAGCTGTGTGTTCCCATCAGTGAGGCCACCACTGTCCATGGTCCTGAACTCTGGCCTCTGAAAATGGCCCAAGAGAAGGGCTAGCCCTCAACTCCTCTCAAACTCTTTCAGGTGTCATATGTTATTATCATATACTTAATTATTTTCATTTTCTTACCAGGTATATTAAAAAGATAATTCATGTGTACCTTACAACTCGATCATTTTTATATTGGTATCTGTCTGGATAACTTGCAACTATCTAAAGATAGTTTGCTTCTGAGTCTTTGTTCTGCTATTCTTATACCACATTCTCTACAAATACTTAAAAACAATAAAAAGGGTTCACAAGCTAATAAATTGCCATTTATTCATATAGTCCTCCTAGTCTGTTAAAGAAACATGAAGGATTGATCATCACCTGTTCTATTCTCACCTGTAATTCTTGTCAAGGATTGTGGTTTGCAAAAATGTTTGTTAGACTTCTAAAAAATATTTTTGATTAATATTTTGATTACTGATCACCTGTGCTCCATGATGTGAAGCAATACAGATGATACAAAGAGGTGCAGTCAATTACAGTAGATGTGTTAGAGTGCAGCAGGAGCATGGCTGACTGTACCTCTACCAGTGCTAAATACAGATTAAATATACAAAACAGGACACAGGAAAAAATGAGGACAATTTAGAGATGAACAAATTACCACTAAAGACTGTGGTATTTATGCACATCTAGACATACACTCACTGTTACAGTAATTAATAAATGCTGAGTCGACCATGGAATCTAATAACAATACAAATAATGCATTTAAATATAAATAATAATGAATAAATAATTAATAATAACAAGTAGGCCTAATTATTTTTAAAAAAACACAAGATGAAGAATTGGCCCTGGTCCGCCTAATAGCTCACTGCCTCAGTTAGGCTATACCACATTAGGACACTGAAATATGCCTCAAAATTTCAAAATGAAATTATGAAATGAAATCAAAATCACTTCAATAGTAGCCACCATCTTAAAGAAACATCTGTCCTCATAGCCTGTCTGTCAGTAGTCTATACAAAAAGCAAGCACAAAAGCAAGTCAAGGGCGATAGTGGCAAAGCAAAACTCCATAGGATGCTTCTACGAATGGTATAGAAGCGTATAACAATGTGACAATACTACAAGAGTACCAAAATTATCTGAACGCCACTCGGCTAAAAAGCGCAATTTAAGAGGAAATAACGAACCGAACTGTCCTGACCGGCACCTGGATTTCGGTAGGCTACGCGCGATTCTACTCGAGGCTTTACCAGCTACTACGGAGGCTGATGTGGAACTAAATGGATGCTGCAAAAAACGCAATGATGATGATAGTGTCTCAGCTTATTAACATTGTTTTCTATGTCTAACGACAAGCAAATTCTGCTTAAAATATAATGCACATCTATCCCGAAGGGACAGGTTGTCTGTGGTCCCATTTTGCCCGCCTCTTTGCAGGTCCGTAGTCATGTCCGAATGACATCCTGGATGAGGACGGCGCAGGATCAGACAAGCTTCCCCCTCCCCTCCAGAGACTGCTTTGGGCTTTGACGTCATGTGTGCTCCTTTCGGTTTCTATAGCAACCCATTTCCCTAACCCCTTTTTCCACCTCTCCTCTGGTAGGTTCCACAATGGTACAGCCAGCATCTTGCAGCACAATGGTTGCAAGACGGTGAGCCGAGGGTGATTCAGCATCGCAATTTCTGCTTTAACCTCCTTTATTTTAATCGGTGGCTATTTATTTTTTATATCTTCACATTCAAGTATCTTTGCGATACGAAGCTCTTGAATCTCGCCCGTCGGAATGTTTTGAACAGGACTGTCACCGGACTAGGATTGTCGTCAACTGGCACGGAATGGTAGGTTGGTGGGTGATGTTGATGCGGGAACCTGCTGAAGGGTGGGGTGATGAATATTGATTGCTGCGAAGGTTAATGAAGTCGACTGATGGCGATGCCATTGTAGAAAAGGACAGGGAGAATATCAAATCCGCTAGGATAGTCGTCCTCTAAGAAAACCTAAAAAAATGAATAACTGCAGTGATTTCTAACATCGGCACAGTACATTTTTAATACATCTCTAGAGTGCGATGTAACCGTACACAGTGCGCTGACTGATGTTTTTCCTTTTGAAGTCCAGCCCATGTTTATGCACCGAAATTTCGTTACAGTCCCGCCATCAGAATGGCGATTTAATGGCTTTATTACATTTATCGAGCTAGTTAGCTAACTGATGCATTTGATCACCAAGAGCAAAACATATTTTTAATAATGATGTTTTTGTAATTTGAAAGAAAGCGTCTTTGATGGGTATGTATATTTATATGTGCTTTAATTGACTTCCATAGCCTTAAATGCATCGATCCTTAACTATAGCTATTAAATTATATGACGGTATTGAAACAGTAGCCTACCATAAATACAATTCCATGTTTTCACAACCCGTTATATTACATGTTTATGTAGCCAACAATACAGCCGCGCTTATAGCATATTATTATAAAGCACATCGGTAGCCTATTTGTTATGTTTTTCACGTTAGCTTTGTGCTGGCGTGTCCTAGAGCATGTTTATTGTAGAATATAGCCTTTGTACTGTATCGTCTCGTGTAAGTAGCTATTTATGTTGGGGTCTCGTGCGATGCACCTGAATCCTGTTGTGCAGGCAGTGCCATGCCTGCCCAGTAGATTAAAATATGAGGTTCACCATGTTTGCCTTGTACGTTTGCTGGACCCACATTTTTTCCTCATTACAGTATTCCATTTTGCGCCCCCCTTTCACTCTGTCCCTTGTGTTTTGCTGCTTTCAACCTTACAACAATTAAATGTGGAAATCACGCTAATATTTAAGAAACGTCATATGGTAATATCATACTGTATTATTCACATATAAGGCATGTCCAACGCTTTGTAAAATTGTAATTTCAATGAAAATTAGAGTAAGCCAAATAATTTATGTTTGGAATTTAGGCTATGCAACGATAAGAAGCCTTGGAAGCAACTGAAATAGTCTGTCATTTGTAATTAAGGTCAGAGTTGGCTATGTACATCCAACAGTTATGGAACTGTGCAATGCAGTAATGTACTCAGCTTAGTTAATATTAGTCATTAATAGACATTGTAAAATGATTGACCTCTAATTCAACTGCGATAATAACAAAAATCTAAAATTGTCTGTCTTATCTCTCTGCTTGCATTATCACAGTATTTTACAGTGTCCTCTTAATATTTTAGTCCAACAGGAGAATAGGAATGGTTTAATTGGTTTGTAATCATATAACTACCTATGGTTATGATCTGCTCTGTTGATTAAATAGACTACATTTGAGAGAGTTACACGTCTGACATTTATAAAATATGTACATGTCTTTGTCTATTGGACCTGGGGCCCCAGTATGGCTGCCAAATAAGAGAGTACTTTAACAAACACTCACTAAATAATACGACTTGATAGAATACTGGTATAAATAATGTTTTTGCACAGGTATTACTGCTGAGGGTCAGTCATTAGCAGATCATGTGCATGATTGCCCATGCTTTTGCTTTAGCAGATGCTGGAAAAAGAAACCAGGGAAAAGAATGTGGAAAATGAAGGATTTGCCCTCATTATGCCATAAAGAAACAAGACCCCTTTAAGGACTCAGCGGGCCTAAACACTGTATTTTCAATGAACTTCCTTAACAAAAGGTGTTACAAAAGGGACCAATTCTCTGTTAACCTAAGCATCATTTTAGGGCTTATGATTGCTTAGCAACACATTTACTGCCCATTATCTGATTATATAACTATTAACATATTTGGCTTCCACCAACTGCCTGGTAAATAATTCAGTTCTAGACCAGAATTACCTAGGTCATAGAAAACAACAACAACAACAACAACAACAACAACAACAACAATAATAATAATAATAATAATAATAATAATAATAATAATAATAATAATATGATTCCGTGTATAAGACACTTGTCTGTAAAATAGGACTAATTTTATATCCACTGAGGTATTTCTGTTTATGCACATTGTTTTTATTCTGTAAATGTTAGCTTTAAATCCTCCCTGTGAACTAAGCATAGCCTATTCTTTGAGAAGTGTCTATTGCCTATTGATTTAGGCTATGGTCACTTTAAACCAAGATAAACACATATGAAATACATACATTTTCTTTATTGTATTTTTGGTACTTAGCTAAATGAAATGCTACTGGTATCGAAAAATGATAATTATGGGGCACCAGCTGGAAAGGGATTCCACAATGGAATGAATTGGAAAATGTTTTTTCTAAGTAGCTGCCCCAACCCATTTTTTGGGATATTCGAACTACTGTGACTTTCTGAGCTTGTCAATCATTGTTTGCTTGAAGGTGAAATGCCGGTTTTGATAACATTCATAGCGACAAAGGCACACAAACTGCATTCAGTTAAAAAAACAAAAATTGTTAAAGCAAATATAAATATTTAATATTAAAAAAAATATTTTAAAAAATTCAATTACAAGGTAATTCAGATTGGCAAGATAACTATTGTAGGTATGAATACGTAGTCTACTTGGTTGGTGCATACATTGGTGTGAAAAACTTTCACACCTTTCAGTATGAATTAGGGTGGAACTCAAATATAAAGTACCTCCTCCAAATAGACCAGGTGTGAAACAAAACTTAATGGATTTTACAGACCAGATATGAAAGAACCCTTAATGTGCAATCGCAATGATTTGAACATTGCCCAGTGAATACAGAAGCTTAAACATATAGGCTACTAATTACCACTGAAGTCACAGGATAAAAGCTAGAATATTTTATATTCATGTTTTCAGAGTGCTCAGAAAATACATGTTTTTAAAAATTTTGATGCATGGAATCAAATTCAAACCTAGATCAGAAAAAACACTGAAGATACATGACATCAGTATTACCCTTTTGTGCATTTCGGGGATCAGAAATCACATACGCAGTTTTAACTCAGTTCTGCAGCAGAAAATTTAGCAAACATCCAGGTCTTAATTCCTCCTGGGCATACTTTTAATTTGGCAGCTAGCAGGACGTCTGACTCTGCACAGATTGGTACTGTCTGCATAACCATGAACACTGATTCAAAGTCCCTAAGTTATATCGTCAAGTGGTTGCATTCAAAGTATAAAGCACAGAGCCAAGTGCAGTGCCTTTTGGGACATCATATTTGACTAGATACTGTAGGTCAGATGGGTCTTCTTTTAACCACACAAATTAAAATGAGTCTCTTAAATATTATCTAAGTTAAGAGCACCATTCTACCTTGTCAAGATGGTCAAATTGATTTATTAAGATATAGGGTTGGATTTAATCAACAGCTGGCATTACGTTCGATGTAAACAAACATGGCAACAGTACTGTTGTTAACAAGCAGTTTAACCTTGAATTTTTGTGTTTGAGAAGAAAAACACACTCTTGTGTTTGCTTATGAATCAAAGTTAACTGTGTTCAGTTTGGTCAAATGGTCTGTTCATATTAAGGACCAGTAGGCGCATCAAATCTTTGTCTCAATAATACCTACTGGGAAATAAAATGTTCATGACCAGCTAATTTTGTAAAAGATAATAAAAGCTATTCCGTCAAAACTACTTGATCATGTGACCATTTGTCATGTAATTTCAAATGTTAAGAGCACACAGTAATCCTTATTACATCACATCCAGTCAGCATTGATTGTGTAACTGAATCCACTACAAACGTCCTGCCCTCTAAGCTGTATGTGGTATAGTCATCATACCAGATATTTAGCACAGGGGGAGGGGCAAGACCTAGTAAGAGAGAGATGCTACCAGAAGGTATGAAGAAGAAAGAAGAAATAAGAGATCATACATTATCTGGAAAAACGACTTTTGCGAAGATGGAAATCCATTCAGGCGAACCATGGAATCAGATAGAGAAATACATCAGTCAAGAAGTTAATAAAAATACTTTGAACGTTAGGTATGCAGGAAGCAAGAAGATTTCTTTTATGTAAAGGCCCATTTTTATGTGTAAGGGAAATATTTTACGTGGTAATCCCACTATCATTTCTAGGCCACTGGCTTTCAGAGACTGCAATATCAAGGATTAATTTTCCAAGTGGGGATATGCATTGGCCGTTGGTCTTGCACTGGAGATAATGAAGTGAATGAGCGGGTGGCCAGATGGCAATTGGACACTGAACAAAAGTTCCTTTTTCAGGGGGTCCCCTGAGGCCCACCCCTTGGTTCTAAGGGAGGTGGTTCCTCAGAAGCGCCATTTATAATTCCTGCCGCACAACAGTCTCTGTGCTGATTGGTGGAAGTGCCTTTCATACTCAGTGCTGCACTTAAACCAGACAGACATATATATATATTGCACATAGGCCTATTTTTCAGTCCTATTTTCTATTATTAAACTGTAGGGCTAACCCTTCAGGAATAAAGCAGCTTCTCCACCATTTGCAGTGATATTTTTGGACCGCTAGTACTAGTATTTTGTAAGGATGTTCCCTAATGATTTTTTTAAAAATTTACCTGAGTAAGTTGAAATGGATAATGAGTATATTATTGACAAATCTCTATTTAAATAATACACAACATAAAAGATCACTAAACGATTAATTTAATGAAAATGTGGTAAATGTTCATGCCTTTTACCTTTAAAACCTTTTCACCATCTGTGATGGAATTAAACTCAGGATTATCTCATTTAAGTGAGCATTAATAAAATAGAGCACATTGATATCAGCTTTCTGAAAAGATTAATTTTGCCTGCTGTTTTATTGGCCTTTTCAAGTGTTTGGGGCTCTTTTTAGCCTGAATGAACACTTGGATTATTCTTTTTGAATATTCTATTTACATGTTCATTTGTATACTTTTTCCAAACTTTCTAGAATCTATATGTATTTACAAAAGAAAGATGCCTGTAAACAGTAGGCACTGATAGTGGATTCATCTACCGATAACAGGAGGTTTTACACATTCCGAGGAAGTGAGTTAACATGTCCCAGGTCAATAATATATCAACTGATTTGGCAGCAATCAAAACTAAAATGGAGGCCCACTTTATATTTCTCCATTATGTTAATTCAACATCTTTAGGGACTCTTAATGGGGATCATAAACAGATTGGGTTTTCATAGTTATTGCCTAATTAGCTTTCTCATATATTAATTTATGTAAATGTTTAGGTGCGACTGTAGGCTTATGTCTCTCCGCATGATGGATGCTGTCATTTGTCCCTGATTATGGCCATGCGGAATGAGAGGGTGCTCATTACTAGAATATGATTGTGCATCATGGGACTGGTGCAGCCTGAGGCAATGAGCTTCAACCAAATCTGGTTTTCTCTTCCTGCTTTTTGACCTTACACATATTTGTGGCATTATCTTTTTTGTTAAGAATATGCCATTTCACCAGCCAATTAAATACATTTTCTGAATAAAAAAAAATCAGAATTCAAATGTCATCAATGGAAAATGCTCAGCTCATTTTAAGTTTTTAAGTTACACATGATGGAAATTGCTCTTGGATTGACTCATAATCAGAGATACTTTCTGAGTTATTTTTCTATTTTTTATTTAGCGTAATGACACCACTCGAGAGACAAATCATGTTGGTTTATTTGCTGTCAGTGATGCTTTTTCTGTGTGCACACACACACACACACACGCCCACAAGCTCACACACACGCACACAAATAGTAAATACTGACAAGTACAATATAAGCCACAGAGATGTATGAAAGTTTCAATAGGAAAACAAAAGGTCTGCTCACAGCAGAAATCTGAAATGAAATAAAAATAATGAAATAAGGACAATTTACTGTAACTCCCAAATGACCATGTCAGTAATGGCTCTTGCCAGGAGTGCAGGCCAGACCCTGTAGCATACACTATTGCAATGGCTGACTAGGAAGGGCAGTCTGTGGTGATGAAACGCAGTTAACCTTCATCCTGCAGTGAGTGAGGTTGGTACAGGTGAGCCAGGATTCCTTAGCTTGCCACCGCGCTGGCTTCTGCAAACGTCGCTGTAGGCGCTTACACCCCCAAAGCTGTCATCGGTGAGGCTTACACCTCAGCCTCGATCTGCCGCCGGGCTCCGCACATGGGTGCTGCTGCCATAATGGTGACTCAGAGGAACTTGTGAAAATTGGGGAGAAGTTGGGGACAAATCTGTTGAAAAAGACAGTTAGATTTTATACAAATGAAGATCCAGGACTGTAATTAATGTTATTAGCCTTGATATTAAGTTTGGTATTCAAGTATGAAGACTAGCAATACCTGATTTTTGCCTAAATATTATATAATAATTAATGCCATCATCTTTGTAGTCTGGAGTAAGTCTGTGGAGGGATTTTGGTATTCCCACATCCTTTAGGTTTGAAAAACAGCACAGAAGTTTTGCCACCTTGCAATAGAAAGTCACTCTTGGAAAGAGTGAATGCTTTGTAAACTTTGGAAATAGTTTTTAATAGTGCAGGTACTAATATATAGGAGGCCCTGTTTGTATGTCTTCTGTGAAGAAGGATATTCTTAGGGGACTACTGTTATTGCTTATATGAAATATTAATTCTTCCTGGTAAGACAAATTACTAAATGTGTATGCTTCGTACTGTAAATTTCAGTTCAGAGGGTGCAGAAAACCCAGCTGAACAAGAGTAGAATAAAGCAGGCTTAAAGCCTGGCTCATTACCTTGGAGAGTCCAAACATTTCATTTTAAGACTATATAAGAATATTACAAGAACTGCCATTGTGTTTCTGTTCCCTTCACACTCAAGTGATTTTAATTGTTTACAGCAGCTTGCATTTTAACAGAGAGCAAAGACAAAACAGGAATGTTTCCATTTCCTGTGGCAGGGCATAGGTTCCAGAAATGATTTGATGTCCCACACAAAAAAAACTTCCATCAAGCTACAGAGCAGATTGATTCGACATTCGCACATGGTGAGACTGCAATGCAAAGTGAGCTTCATGTCATTTGATAAGTAATAAAATTCAAGATGGAAGTGTGTTGGAACCTATGGTATGTATTAACTGAAGTCAAAATCAATGCACTCTAGATATATTCCTATGCTGTACACTTTCAAAAAGTCACTGAATTAAGTTAATCTTAAGGTTAGTATCATATGTCAATGTTGACATAGCTGTGGTCTCTGGAGATGGATGCCCGCCTCTCATGGTCGAAGCCGGTCCTAGGCTAGGCATAGGCCACCATGGTGACTACCAAAGGCTCCATCCGAGCAAATGTGGGAAGATAAATAAGAAGTCCTTGCGTTGTGTCCATGATAGCATTTCCCCTCCCTCCCCTCAGTCTGCAATCTCGCCTAGGCCAGCGGAAAGGCTGGATCCGTGCCTGCTCATAAGTGCATATACATTGCAATCATGTTGGTTTATTTGCTGTTTGTCCCACTCTTGTATCTGACAGGGACCCAATTTTGTCCGTCTAAATGATGCCGGGAAAGTTGACGATGCCTTTTAGTTGCACAAATGAGCTTTTGGAATCATGACAATGTGGAAAGCATACTGTTTATTGTTATTGTTTAATAGAAATCCCTTTGTTTAGTGGTAGCCTACATCACAGTAGCTCGAAAACGAACCATTCGCATTTTTATTTCCCAGCTCTGGGAGTTTAATCCCTCCACTCTAAAATGGTGGCCTGTATATTTAGCAGCTATGTAACATAACCTCAGCTCCCCTCAACAGATGAAAACAAAGTGTGCTTCTGGTCGCACTTATTAATGGTCCTCAAGCCCGGCCCTGTGTGTTGCTAGTATGGGAGCCCTGTATGTTACTAGTAGGACAGCTGTAGCCGTGGTCAGGTGCCCCATTTTTTTGCCAGCCCTGCAAAGCCTGGCCTGGTTCCAGAGGGAGGCTGCATCTCCAGCCTACATTAAAAGCAGCAGGTGGAGCTGCTGATGGAAGCACTCAGGAAGGCGGGGTGGAAATGAGAAGCTGGAGGATTAGGAGGAGGACAAGGAGTTGCTTTTTATTTGTTTGCTTCTTTTTTATACTAAAATACATCACAGCAGAGGACAATAATCATAAGCTGAAGTATCTGTGAAATTTTATTCTCCATGTGGTGGTGGTTTATATTAAGTTTTTATTTTCCATTTTTTATTTTTATAGTATTTATTTATATATATATTTGAATAATCATTACATTGTGCAGTAAAATTCCACTGCACAAGGTAATGTAATAATAATTTCAGCTTAGTCCCAGACTGGGTTTTCCACAGAGAAAGCTGTGCTACTCAAGATGAAAGATCTGACATGACCAAGCAACAGTAGTACTTGAGGAAAGAGACTTTGACATTGCAAAGACATTGAGAGAGATACTGATGGTGCTGCGATGGGGACATGCAGTGTAGGTGATGTTTATGACACCAAACTCTTGATTGTTTCTTACTGGGGGGTGATTTGCTCCATTTCGCTCTTGGATATTGTTATTCTGGCAGCCTCTGAACACCAAGCACAATCATGTAGGAGTTGTTATCTGTTGAAAATAAGCTTTTTGGGATTTTTCCATTGAGAATAAACACATTTTGTTTTGCCTCAGGTCTTTGTTCGGTCTTTTATTTTTCTTTAAGAAAATATGTTTATGCCCGTAGCAAAGGATGGGAATTAATATTTCATCTTACATCATGAATGCCACGTGTCTGATAATTCTGCATTACTATGGACATCCTGCTGTAAACCTGCAAACCTATGAGTGTTTTTTTAAATCAAGCTAAAAATATTGACATCTGTTTTTAAAAGGAAGGGTGATTCAAAGATTCAATTGGTTTCAACTGTGCAGTGGAAGAACGGTCTTTTCGTCGGTCTACATTGGTGGTGAAATGAAAGTATTGTCATAATTTCAAATGGTCCTAGATATGGCATCTCTGGTGACAGCTACCAGGAGATGACCATTTCCTGGGCAGTATCTGTAGTGATCCTAAATACAAGTGTTTCATATAGCCACAAAGCTGTTCAAAAGCAGATTTTGTTTTGATACTGTATCTGGGACAGTGCTTATGTAATCTTTCTTACTTGTCAAGATTCTATTATTTCTCAGTACTTAAGGTACATTTCATGTGCTGCATGCTCTAATTGAGGAGTTTTTACACAATCACTTGCACCAATATTCTTTGTGCATCCAGTCCAACAGTTCTATTATTTTTTGTTGGATTACCCTGGGTTTTATGAATTGCAGAGCTATGAATGAATTCATGTATGTTCCTGCTTTCACATACATTAGCAGTGCCCTCGCATTTTGTCTTAAGTATCGTTGGATACGGCAGAGCTTAGAGGCACTTGTGAGACTCCTGTATTTGCTGCATATTTGTACGGCAGCAGTGTGGGAAGGGCATGCAGCAGGGCTGAGCTGGAGGAAAGCACCGACCGAAGGGTTTGCCTTGACACAGAATCTCTCCCTCTACCTGGGCGATATGTTTACATGAACGTGTGTTTGATTGGCAGGCCTGCATGTACATTCTGCTCAAACCAGATACTGCATGTTTATCTTAATGTAGGCGATGGTTAGATCTCATTGGCTGCAGCAAGGCTCTCTGCTGTCCGACCGATCGACAGCCTGTCACTGGAGTGCGTGATCAATGCAGTGCTCAGTGCGGCAATTCCACATGCTCGCTTGCTTGCTCTCTCTCTCTCTCTCTCTCTCGCTCTCTCTTTTTCTGACTGTTTCTCAGGTGGTGTGGTCTAGGATCTGGATTGTTCATTAACTGCTCATGTTCTGGGCTGCTGTGTGTACGTAGGAAAATGTTTGAATAGGGAACTTGTGTCATGACATAAAATCAGCTTCTGGGAATGACGTAGGGATGGGCAGGAGCTAGGAGATGGGTGTGTGTTACAGAAAGGGAGGAAGAAAAGACAATGATGAAGAGTGTTTTTATTAAAACAGCACGCATGAATCTATAGTGGAATTATATGGCCATTTTTTCTATTTGGTTGATGTGAATGGTTGGTCAAAGCTTGTGGTTCATACATTATAAAACATGCAGCTACATCATAAGGCATCCAAATGCTTTGTCAGCAGAGTAAATGACCTTGATGATCAATGTTCTGCATGCTCAGATAGGAACATGTACAATAATATATCATCACATGCATTAATACAGAGCAAAGCTCTATTTGAATGTACTGCATCAAGGTAATCAGGAATGGTTTTATGGGCACTAACCATCTCAGTGAACAGTACATGGAGGATGTTGGAATCCCTACAGGTGGATTATTCCGCCCATAAGTATCTAAATACTCTCTATTATTGATATTGTATTGTTCTGGAGCTTCACATGGCTGTTGTAGTGCACTGAGAGATGTCATTTCCACAGCTCAGAGGTCCCCACGAGCCACTGAAATCACCCGCTGCCTGTATCCGTGCCTGCTGTGTGTGACGTCTGGCGGCTCTCACAGTGCTGGCTCCAGCTTCAGTTTGAACTGATAAGCTACAGCACTGCACATATGGGCAGCACTGCTGAGTATCAGCCTGCATATTCACAGATTCAGCACATCTGAGGGCTGCAGGAACCGGGCAGCATGGGTAAAATATTAAAATTACCTACTTAATTCAGACCCCAGCAGAGCTACATCAAAATCAGATTATGATGAGAACATGCCTGGGGGTGTGAGGGTGGAGCAGACGTAGAGAACGGCCCCTGTTAAAACCGCTTGGGTATTCTTTGTCTCCCCCCCACTTCCCCCACCACACATCTAAACCCCCACCCTACAATCCATCTCTCGGAAAGCAACACTGCAGTTTTAAATGTTTTTTTTCCCTTTACTGTATTTATTCTTCTTCTTAATGTGGTAGCACAGTTATAACCTTACAATAAAAATATACCGTTGTACTGCATAAGCTATATAATGTAATTCAAAGCAATGTACAACTCACTAGCCACTTTATTGGGTACACCTATCTAATACTGGGTATTTTTTTGCTGCAAGAACAGCATTCTTTACGGCACACAATCAACTAAGTGCTTTTGGGATTTTGGTTCATATAGACTCAGGAGCATCCCCCGGTTCCTTCTTATTTTTTGACCACATATTCGGGCTGCTAACCTCACATTCCACCTCATCCAAAAGGTGCTGTATTGAATTGAGATCTGCGGACTGTGCGGGCCATTGGAGTAAAGTGAAGTCACTATCATGTTTGTGGAAACTGCTTAATGTGCTGGAAGTATCCATTTGAAAAAGGGTAGCCTCTGACCATGAGTTTATTCTCATGGTCAGCAACAATGCTTAGGTATGCTGTACCATTCAAATGATGCTCAATTGGTATTGGCCTAATGACTGCCAAGAAAACATTACCCACGCCATTACACTGCCACCACCCGCCTACACTGTTGGCAAGATGAATCCATGGATTTATGCCGTTTACGCCAAATTCTGGGCCTACCATCTGCATGTTGCAGCAGAAATCGAGATTTGTCAGACCAGGCGACATTTTTCCAATCTTCAATCGTCCAGTTTTTCTGATCATGTGCCCACTGTTGCCTCATCTTCCTGTTCTTAGCTGACTAAGCTGACATCTGCTTCAATGTTCGACACAGTGTGTATTCGGAGATGCCCTTCTGCACACCACTGTCTTAAACAGCCATTATTTGGGTATTTGCAGTATTTCTGTTGGTGTGACCAGCTCCTCTGGCCTCTGTCATTGACATGGTACTTCCACAGAACTACTTTTTTTAAAAGTATGAACGATTATTTAACTAATAAATAGGCAATTGCTGCCCATCAGCTGGGCTGTCTATGACTCACTAAGACAGTGTCTCGAGTGTATACATTAATTTGGTAGCATAATTTAAGCAGTTAGCTTTAGCAAGAGCCTTAGACACAAAGACGGGGGGTGTAAACCTATAACTACCCCTCCTCAGACACAAAGCTGGGGAAGGGGGGTAAACCTATAACTACCCCTCCTCAGACACAAAGATGGGGGGAGTAAACCTATAACTACCCCTCCTCAGACACAAAGACGGGGGGAGTAAACCTATAACTACCCCTCCTCAGAAACAAAGATGGGGAGGGGGAGGGTAAACCTATAACTACCCCTCCTCAGACACAAAGATGGGGGGGGGGACCTATGACTACCCCTCCTCAGACACAAAGACGGGGAGGGGGTGGGAGGTAAACCTATGACTACCCCTCCTCAGACACAAAGACGGGGGGAGTAAACCTATAACTACCCCTACTCGGACACAAAGACCAGAGAAGATTTGTCTTTTTGTCGCCCTGACACAAAGTCCTGCTGTTTGAGGATGTGGGATGTTGTTTGCCGTAGTCTGCCTGGTTGCATTCAGTAGTAGGTTTCATGCAGTAGGTTATATTGTAGCATAAGGTATTGTTTGGTAATTTGAGCAAATATTGCTATTTTAGATATTTTTTAGTTATGTTTACGAGTCTGCTGTGGTCATGTAAGTTTAATTAAATGTCCAATGTTATACCTTACCCTTGATAAAGGTTTTAATTACCAGTAATATTATTACCACATAATGAAAATTATAAATATTTAGCATATTTGTGCTGTCAAAGCATGCAAGCATAAAGCTATATATTTTTCTCTTACCCTGTGTGGCACTTGAGATTGCTACAGGGGAACCAGATTAATCCACAACTTGGGTTCAAAGAGCAGAAAACAATGAATAGCCTAAATCTAGCAACCGTTTCTGCTTGACCTCTAGCAGGCTTCTCTCTGTAACTGGGCAGTTTTTCAAATCTAAATAACAATCATACTGTGCCTCTGTTAATTGAGTTTTGTCTCTAATTGTGTAGCTTGAATGCCAATTCTTGTTTGTTCAATAATATTCACAACAATTTAATTAGACATTTTCCCCGATTGGTTGTTTTTTCTCTGTGCCAAGACAGTCATGATTGATTTGACTCTCCCTTGATGATTGCTAGTTTGCAGTCAAGGTCCTCTGGAGAATTAAACAGCAAATGACCTATTAGACCTGCATTTTCATTACACACTTATCTAATTAACCTGAAAAGGAAAGTCAACTTATAGTCCTGTTTCTTTCACCATTGTAGTCTGATACTGCTTCTACTTTCCAGCACCCTCTCCTGTGGTTGGGGTGCTTACTTAAGAAATGCATGCATGGAATCCCATGCACGTTTTATTTAATTTATTTCATTTATTTGTGAAGGACCATGTACAATGTTTACCATAAATGTTACCATTTGATGCGTCGAGCCAAATTTGACATCTTCAGTCCCTGGGCAGGTTGCAGTCTGTGACGGAGCTCTGTCACACAGTCCCTGGACTCAGTGAATAATAAAAAATATTGAACAGACAAAAACAGTATTTGGAAGGGGATGAAGAGACACACTCATGTTCTTAGCTTTTCTTCTCCAGCAATTTCTTAAGAGCTAAACAGTATTTCCTGATTGGGCAATGCCTGTCATTCATTAATGAAAGACTTGGCAGTCAGCCATTACTGATCATTCTGGTGTCATAACGTGAACAAAATTTTCTGCATTCTGACACAGGTCTGTTTTGGATCAGGAGCATGATAATGCATTGTGTATAATCAAAATACATATATACCGCCATTCAAAAAATGCAATGATCACAGTTCAGACATTCATTTATGCCCCAGAAACACATAACATGAGCGTACCACGCCTGCATGAAACCATAAACTCTGTTTTCAGCCAGTGCAGCGTATGAGGGTAAAAAGGGGGAAACCGCTGCATTTTGACACAAGTAATAAACAATATTAGTCTTGCCAAACCAATTAAAGGAGGTTAGAGATGCATGGAATTTTAGATTTGTTTTATCTAGGAGTGACTTGCAGGATTTATGCTGTTAAAAGCACTCTGGCCATCAGGTTAGCCTTTAGCTATCTGCTAACAGTGTCCAGTAGAGCTGCATGACGCAATGCTCTGTTCCATGTCTCAAGATTCCTAATAAAAGAACCACTCTGAATGTAAATGGCCCTGCGTTTGCCTGCTGCTGCTCTGCGGGGCTGTGATCTGGCTGGGGTTGACAGATTAATGGGGCTCTTTATTTTAAATGTGGGAGATTGAACAACATGGGAAAGCTGTTTTTCATATCCATCTTTTTGCATGCCAAACAGGTAAGTAAACACGCAGTAGAGCAGTCACATTACTCAGCGTTCCTCATTTCTGCTTGCACTTTTACCTTTTCTTGAGAAATGATGCAAGTGATTTGTAAAGAATCTCTTGTGGTGCATATTGTGCCTTTGAGATTGTGAAGCTGTCAGAGGTCAAGCCTTTGTGTTGTGACTAGGGAGCTGAAACAGAAAAAGGAAATACATAGGCTATACATGTAGGCCTGAGCATTCATTCTTCAGGTATTTATACATTTGTTTTAAATTAACAATAAATTTACAGTTATAACGCAGCAATTACGTTTTTATTTGCAGTTTCCCATCCATTCCAAGTTCCAGCTTAATATCAGTGTAACTCAGTACACCTGGTACTATAGCCCCACAGGGTGGTGTGTGGAAACGTGACATTAAAAGGCTTTCAATTGTTTGAATTGTGTTGCTCATTCATTTTCCTTTCTTTTTACCCCTGAAAATGAATGCAGGCAGTTTAAAAAAAAGGTTTTGCTTCTGATCCAAAATGCTAATATTCTATCATATCAACATGGCTGTTAATAATGCAAAAAAAATGTTGGGTGAAGATTATGTGAGGCCACGCTAAAACCGTGATCCTGTTCTGTAAGGGATTCCCCTGAGATTATGTTCCTAGAGCTTTTACCACTCGCAGATCGCAGATGCTAAAAATACTAGATGAAATTAAGAGAGTGTGACGAACACATGCTCTGTTTGTGTCTTTGGCAGGTTCAGATGCCATCTTGCACATTTATATATATATATATATATATATATATATATATATATATATATATGTATTAAAATAAGCACTGCTTCCTTGGCCTGAAGCCCTATGACCTCGTCATCATCTTTTTTTGTTAAACTGCCAAATATTCTGGCTGCTGGAAAAGATGGTTAAAGATAAGTTGGCACCATCGGTCCATCTCGACCATATGCTGAAACCCAAGATTTGAGCACATGAATGGAAGGGGATACTACTGTCGGAGGTGCTTTCCTTCCAGTGAGGAGTGACAGTCTCTTTTCCCTAATGAATGGAGTTGACTTCAGCATTGGGCCCTGCTCATCATAGTTACAGTTGCTAGGTGAAATGAGATGATCACAAGCGTTATTATCTCCAAGGGGAAATGTATCTTCCAGTGCCATGCTCAAAATAGGTGAGACTAGCTTTGTCAGGCAGGAAGTGTCTCACCTCATGTGAATGTTGGGTGAAAGCTCATTTTGCCTAGATTTTCTCCAGCTCGTTTTTAGATCACATTGCTCAAACTTTTAAACAACACCAGAGTAACTAAGGAGGATATGACAGACTTAATGGAAAGAGTAAGTTAATAGAAACATTTGTTTAGCAATTTAGCACTGGATGTAAACCATATAAACACAGTGCACTGCAATAATCATAGGTGGCTCCAATCTAGATGTTTACCTGCTTTCCTTGGCGATGAGAGACAAATCATTTTGCTTCACTGTTTGGCCTTCACACTGTTTTCTGACTATTCAAGCTAATATGAAAGCTTGAGGATTTGGAAATCTTGCTTATTCAACCTATTCAGTGCCTGAGGAGTAGATAAATAGACTTCTGACTCATCTTTGTGGCTTAACCTCTCACAGTGGCAGAGAGTCTGTGTCCTGATCCAGCCGGGTGGAGTTAAGTGGTTGGAAGCCTCCCCAAAGTGCTCCACTTCATCCAGTGTTGAAGCCTGTTGTTTTTTCTCTACTAAAAAGGAAAGGGGGTATCCACCGACACATACTCTCTCTGCAGCCTAGGGTGAAGACAGAACAGACAAGGACTCTGGTGTGAGAAATGTGATTGTTTTGTTCGACTACGGTAATAGTTACACACGTAACATTTTACAGGGAATGTTGTTTTTTGCCATGATTTAGAGTCAGTCATTATATGTTTGAAATTTTGTGCATTGATACTACTTTTGTTCAGTATAACCAGTTTCTAACCTAACTGATCATGGATTGTCATGTTGAAATGTTCGCGGGGAATTTTCAGATAAAGGCACACAAAGACAGTCACAATGATAAAGCAGATTTGACATTGACTTTTTAATATTTCTGGTGGAATATAGGACATGCTAGGACATTGTACTTGAGGGCTTGCTTTGATACGAAACCTGGACCACTCTTATACGTAACATGCGCAAAAGCTGGGAAACATATAAACCTGTTTTTTCCACAGCAGAAGCCACTAATCTCATATCTATATTCGGTGTGGAATATATTAAATATTGAATTTGTGAGCGGATGTAATGCTGCCCATAGCAGTTTTTTCAACAGTTCACAAGTAGTGACTGATGCAGAGCATTGATTTAACCTAACCAAATGCATTATTAGGTTCTCCAGTCTTCCCTGGACGTCTTGAAGTTTTGTTAAGAATAGTGAATTATTGTTAAAACAAACTGTGTGGCCTTGCATGATTTAGCGGTTTGGACTGTCTGAAGGAGTGTCTTTTTTCATGATTTCTCTTTCATTATTGATTAAATGAGAGAATGAAAGTCAACGGCTTCTTTGTCTAATTTAAAAGACAAGCAGTCTTGGAATAGAATCATCTGCAAGGAAACGTTGATTAAAAGCATTGGTGTGCAGACCAATAAATAGCCCTTTTAACAGGATAGACAGCAATGAGAAAATAGCGGTTCTGGCTTTGCCTAATGTCAGCAGATTGTGATAGCAGGTAATGCTGAGAAATGTTTTCCAGGCAGTGGGTGTGTTGCTGTTTGACGTGGGACATGCTGAATAAGCTGCTCGCTCTGAAGAAATCTGTCAGGACCTCAGGTGTGAAATCAAGTGCCAGTGCCGAAAAAGACGGACGGCTCCCGCTCAGACTTTCACTTCCTTTCAGAAATGATTTCTCCACTTCTCATTTACTTATGTGCTTTTTTTTCATGGTGCGCTTTCCCCTCAGACAATGTGGCTTGATGTGGGATTACAGCACAGGACCAGGGCCTATTTAGATGATCCAATAGGACAAGGTTTTCAATACTGTTATCCCATCTCTGATGAACAGTGTAGCTGCATTTGTCTTTCTAACCCCTATAAGCACTGCTTGGAGAACATGCATTCCATTTACATAATATACAACGTAATTCTCTCTGTCTGTTGTTCAGCCTCTATCTGCAATGCAGACATTTCAGCTGGTATGAAGTAGAAAAGCAGTGTCAGCCCCATTGACAGTGTACGGATGTGGACCCTGATAAGGATCAAATACATTTCATGCGCAGAATCTGCAGACCAAATCATCCCCACCCAGTCGTGACTCTTAGATGGTTCCACTCAGCCGCTGGGAGCTAAAAACAGCATCCATTTAGCTCAATTTTGATAACAATTTTATTGTAAATGACCTTAATATGTACAGTTGCAAGGAACAAGCTGACCGAGTCACCTCTGCATATACAGGGCTGCCCCAATCAGGTGCCTTTTGTCAGGTGAGTTCCTTTGTGCAGGCTATGCCACTATGCGGCAGAACAGTAAATATATCTGTTCACAGCATGCATTCTGTGTTCGAGGAATGACTCAGCGCCATCTTGGCTCAATCTGATCCCTACTGACAGAGATTAAAGTGGGTCAGCTTCCCAACAGCTCTGAAAACATGTCACTGCTCAGCTTCCCAACAGCTCTGAAGCCATGTCACTGCTCAGCCATTGGGGATACGTGTGGCGCCATTTTCAGTTGTAAAAAAGATTCAACCAAGAATGTACAGTACATTTGTAAAGTTTCCTGTGTCACCAATTAAATCTTATTTAACCAAAACCAGCAGCAACATGCAGTATCCTGCGCTCATTAACATTCGTATCCGTCATATGTAAACCATTCCTAGCTAGGTTAGAATCGGTAAGATCAGTTACCTTACTCTACCAGTCAAAACAAAAGAAAGCAACATAAAGTAGGCGTTTACCATTGTGTAGTTAAACCTGAAGATCATTCCATGTATAATAACATTGGAACACTGAGCTACTGTACACTGACATTAGACTCTATAACAGTCTCAAATTCTGGAAATAACACAGTTCTGGTAATTACACACGCCCACCCTGTCAGACAATCAAAAAAACAATCAGTTGTCACTTATGGGGAATATAACCACAATTTCAATCCAATTGCCTGGACCTTCAAACAAACCAAACTAGAATATGAGAATATGGGGGAAATTAATATGCATGCAAATATGTAGCAAGATCATGTCAATACATTTGGTGAATTACTGAAATTAATTTAGTAAAGGCAAGCCTCTCAACAATGAAAATGCCAACAGTGGATACTGCATTTGTATAGAATACATAAAAACCTATACCTTCTGAGTTGGTGTGGAGTACTATATGTTATTTATATACAGTATAAGTGGAAAAACCCTCCTTTAGAGGCTTACATTTACAAATATGTTGCCAGACATTTTCTACCTTCAAAAATAGAGCACTTAATGCTGTAGATCACTCCTGAAATACTAGACACGATGCATTTTAAACCTCCTTGCTTCCCCTCACCCCCTCTCTCTCTCTCTCTCTCTTTCTCCCCTCTCTCTCTCTCTCCCTCCCTCTCTCTCCCCCCCTCTCTCTCTCTCTCTCTCTCTCTCTCTCTCTCTCACACACACACACAGAATCAGAACACAGTGCTGTATAAACAATTTTCAGGTTGTAGGAAGAGAAAAACGGCATCATAAATCGCCCTTCATAAGAGTACCTTCTACACAAATAAATAATGTACAACCATCTGCACTTCAAGTGGGTGCAACGTTGGAGAGTGAGCATGTAAATTAACTGAAGCAGACGCCCTCAGGTTTACAAATAGCATGCATCAGATATTTGCTCTCTTATATATGAGTGACAGGGGGCTGAAGCCTTTGATTGGAAGCCAGACAAATCAGACACTGATTCTGAGATGAGAGGAAACCATGGTGGCTGTCCATGGCATATTCTTCTTTGTACGCTGTATTTGAATGTTCATGATGAGCGTACTGTGTGCATTTCAGCATAATGGAATCTGATACCTGCAAAATAAAAGCAAAAAAATTAGCAGAGAATGAAATTAGGCTTGTGCTGAAGCTGGCACTCTCAACAGTGTTGGGGATGCTCCAGCTAGACCTGTGAGTGTCATTCTGAATGTGTAGTATAATAGTACTGTTTGACTTTTTATTGGAATGACTGCTAAAACTCCCAGGAGTGAAATATTGGAGAGATAACCCTTTTAGGGCCCATAACCCTGCAATGAACACCCTGGCCAGCTCCTAATTTAATGTATAGCAGGTGAATTCTAGAATTATAAGAGGATTCCTTAACTTTAATTAAAGGTGCATATTAATGTAATTTTGGAAAAACGACCAAAAGAGAACTAGATTTTGAAAAAAAAAAACAGGTACAAAATAAAATACAAAACGTCATCATAATGAATTCATGTAATGAGTGCCTTCAGCTGGAAGCACAAACCTGGCTGATGAGATTTCCATGCATGTTGTTGACACTGTTCTCAAAATTCAGTCGACATGACCACACCATTTGATTAAATTCACCCGAAGGTCAGGGTGCAGTGTGGCTGTATTGTATATAAAAAATGAATCCGTGCATTCATATTGACTGCATTGCCTGGCTTATTCACTCCCACAAGTAAACCGCAACGATATTCATATTGATAACAAGCTGAATGGACTGTGCTAGGATATTGCAGAAGAGAATGTCTCCCCATCCATCTTTCTCAGTGCTATCTGTGACATCTGACCTCTGGGTTCCACTCTGGCCTCTCTCTTCAGGAATGGAGGTCCTGCTCTCATATCTTCCAAAGTGTTGTATATGTGTCATGTTTTCCTCATGACAGATTTACAGTGTCTAACAGCAATTTATCACATACTTATCAATGCCACCATCTCTGTTTCACCACATTTTTAAGTGCTGTGTTATCCTACTGTGCACTCTTATCAGGATGGAGAGCCTTTAGTGTCCACTTCTCAGCTGGTACATCATGTTGCACATGTATCTTAACAGTTTAGATTATAAAATGGATGACTACAATTTTCCTTAATGTCCTTGGAGGATCTGTTGTGTACTGTGGCCGCAAATATATCCATTCCCTTTATAGATTGTAACAAAAGATTATTTGATTTTATATTCAAGTGTGTAATCATTTCTTCATTAACATTTTTAATACAAACAACATTTCACGAGACACCATTATATATCTTGCAAGCACAATATAAATGTATTATGATCTGTAAGTATTGTAAAATCTGATTTTGTTTTACTGAACTGAAAGCTGTTTCATCTGTCACTGAAAGAAAATTTGCAGTTTAAAAGCTGTTATCAAGCAAAAATTGAGACATTAAAGGAGGGTGCAATAAATTTGAAGATGTGAATAAATTGGATTACTATACTTTTTTGTAAGACATGGAATGGCCTATGTCAAATGTGGTGCTGTGTGCAGCGGTATTAGTATTAAAAACTGTCCACATTTTATATTTATGGGGAAGAAACTGATAAAAACACTTGCATTTTGTCTGTAAAATATTCTGTTCTGATGATTTCTCAAAGTGGAGAATACATCAAGGTAATTCAGAATGTCGGGATGTTTCTACATATCTGCATGGGTTTTTTCTACTTTTTTGCATACCGGACTGGCAGTGCAATTCTTGTCATGTGTAATCACTGGTGCAGTGTGTCTGAGCACTGCATGAAAGGTTCTGTGTTTTTCTGCCCATTTTCTATATCCGGACAAATCACACACCATCTGAATATTGAGCGCACATTCCAAACAGTGAGGACAAAGGCACACAGAGAGGTTTTTCCCCCTCTTCTTTGAATGAGACCACCAGTGCTGCCAGCCAATCCTAAAGACTCGCCATTTAAAATTCAGCACTCACACCTCTGTTAGCACAATTCTGGGAGATGTGTGGAGTTTTAATGAGCTTACCTTCCTCAAGCAGGAATGTTTGTTCAGTCCCCGCCACTCTCACTTTTCTACCAACAAACAGGCGGATCAAATCTGTGATGGCAATTCAAAGTCGTTCAAACTTTAAGGTGTTTAAATAACGAAATATTCAAGGTTGGCAAACATTTATGTAAAGTGGCTATCTACTAACCATGCTCACTGTTCCAATTTTGACAGTGTGTCCACAGACAAGCTCAAAATCAATGTTGACCATTGAGATAAATTCTTTATAGGGTTCTGTGCCGATGGAAAGTAATGTCGAATACCTTTCTTTTTTTTGGAAAATTGGTCTGCTGGTTTTCTGTCTCTGTACTGTAAATTGCGGTGGTTATGATGTCAGCAGAGTGCTTTGTGTCTGATGTCTGGATTTTCAAAGCAACAAAAAACTGTTAGAGACTGGCAGTTTACTTTACCGTAAACAAAGCAATTCAACCACTTGGTTTTCACTTATTCTTTTCCCACCCCAGGCACTGTACGTTATGAGGGAATAAGATACTGGTCACGGTAACAGGGCGACCACTGAAGCGTAATGCGCAGGGAACTGAAATGGTCAACACAAACACAAAGGAGACATATTGCCTGGAAGGCAAAACATATACATCAACAGCTGAAGAAACATAATGTAAGGAAGATGACTAAAAAGCAGTGTGTGAGGGTGTGTTGTGCCATTAGCAATTTATCGAATACTTATCATCCTAATGTACAGCACTTCACTGTAATGTACATCATTGCATACTTGATTTGGCCTTGAAATGAACTTTGTTATTAAATTATGTTTTGGAAGAGTATGTCAATGAAACGTCTTTAGTTTTTTTTTGTACGCTAAACAGGCACCAAGAAAATTACCTTCTTGGATATTCTTGGCATTATGTACCTTACCACTCTATTAATGGTAATAAAACACTAGGTACCTTTACAGCCTGAAAGATATAGTTTTGGCTGGGGCAGTGAAGGTTGTCAGTCACAGACCTGGATAGTTCTTGTTTTCCTGTCCTGCTCTGCCCTGCTCTGCTCTGCCTGCCTAAGTATCTCAACTCCAGTGGATGACAATAAACCCTGACATAGCAGGGGGAGCATGCTGCCCCTTTGGCCTGCTATGGTTGGCAGATGACCTGTGTACGCCTGCTTGTCTGCTGAGTCTCGATAGCGAATGAGAAGGGTCTGGCTGTAGAATAGCAGAAGGGCAAAGGTCCATAGATGCGATGTCCATCACCTTAACCCTGACTGAATTTGCAGAGACAAAGCTGTACTAATGTGATAGCCATTGACATGCCTTTTTCAGTAAGTCTCTCTCAGGCATTTTCTGCCAGTTCCTGGTTTATCAGTCCTGATGGTTCATGTTAAATGCAGACATCACAGTATTTTGTGCATATTTTTCCACAGTACATGTAATTGCAACCGGTGTGGAATAAAATAATTCTTAAAATAAACAAAAAATAAAATAATTCTACTTTTTTCATGATTTGGTGAACTAAACCCTTTTTAATGCATTGAGAAAATAATTCTCAATTGGGAATTATTTAATGTAACCAAGTATGCTGGCTGTGGGTAGTATCATCCTTAAAGGTGAATTTCTGTGTAAAGGAATGCATTTGTACTGTACTGAGTCAATATGAAATAGTTTTGTATATTCCATTTCTAACAAGAAAAGATATGTTATTAGCACCAGTGGTGTAGCTGTACATGTCTGTACTAGATGGTTTAGACGGCTCTCTGGTGTATATAAAACTGTAGTGCAGGGGCTCACCCACTGAAAAAATATCCTTAGGTTACGTTTTTATTTGTCAAAGGGATAGTTCACTTTCTAAGGTTTTCTGATATTATAGTCTTTCGTGTAATGTTTTAGACTGGCCCAGACAAGTTTTTGTGTCTGATGAAGGAAAACTCAGTATTTAGAAAAGTTTATTTTGACCTACAGACTTTAAAATGGCAGAATGGCAGGGCACTTGGGGGTTTGTGGTCTAAAGCAAGAAAATATGTTTCAACTAATGCCCAAGCAGCTTATTCAGTGATGTTATGTTACTAGAGGCTGTGCATGAAATGAGAAGCATTTGGGTTTGAAATTATTGAACATTTCCCGATAAGTGAAGCATTCCCGAGGATTTCTCAGAATGGGTTTTGGATCAAATATTACGGGGAGAACATCTTTTCATGTGGTGATATATGAATTTTCACCGTGAAGAAGTGTTCTGGTACTTAATCTTTAATCCAGGCCCATACCTTCCATTTCAACAACTCAATTTCAGCACAACATATTTTCAACCCCAGAATAGTTTAGGCAAGTTTAGTGTTTCATTGTACAACAGTTATTTCCCTTGTTTATATACACATAGGTATATGTATACTGAATGGAAATGTATTAAATAATTGGACCCTGAGATTTAAATTTGCTTAGCTTTTTGTTTTTCCAAATAAATTGCCTGTTTCAAAAACATCATGCCTGGGTAGATATTCATATATTTCTGTTATACAGTATACAGTAGGTAGCTGTGTGATCCACAGAGACCCTGAAAAAAACCCCAGCATATTACATGCATAATTACATGCTTTCTTGTCACTCTGCTTTTTTCCCAGGTATTTATGAGCCGACATTTCTTATATTACTGCAGTGAACCAATCCTGGATGTGAAGATTGCCTTTTGTCAGGTGTGTGTTCCTTACAGGTAAAAAAGGTACAGTATTCATTCACTTCCATTTCCCCTTCATTGTTTTAAATGTGTTCGTGACTGAGATGACTCCACTGGTGCTTGTGCTAACTGCCAAATTTAATAATATGCTAAAATACTCGAATACAACACTGCTTTATTCACAATTACAAAATTAATTTGTTATATATATTGTGCTGATAGCGCTTACTGTCACCTTCAATTTATAAAGTGGCGAAAGATAGACAATGCTACCCTGGGGAACATTCTTCCTTTGTAAACAGCAGAAATACCTTGTAGATGTTGCACTGCTGAAACAGATCCATCAATGCTCAATGATTAGGTTTAAATGATGAAATGTACATCAGCACCAATAGAGTCATATCATTATGAAATGACATGAGTGCCTGTGCAATTTGTTGATCTGGTGGCAGTAATTATATTTAAGACATCTTTTCTGGGCAATTAGCATCTTACCAAACAATAAAAAAGTAAGACCCTTGATAAATCAAATTTAAAAATAACACAATATATTTGAATTACTTAATAGGAAAAGAAAACTTATAAATAAATTATAAGTAGGACAAATGCTTCATTAGAAATGAATTTGGCCAAGACTCACTCAATGGCTTCAGGATGTCAGTGTTTGTGAGAGATGTGTCTTACCTCCCACCAGTGCAAGCTCTCCTGTAGTACACTACAGACACTGTACATGCGGAAAGCAGTAACAGCTTCACAGGAGGGTGTATCGAAGGAATATACACACTTCAGGTGCAGTGCCCCCTGCATGGTGGTCAGTGGCCTAGTAATGAATTTGTGAAATCTGTACAATTCCATCTTAAAAACTGTGTAAGACTGATTGAATGAACTTAGTGTGACTTTTAGTGTTGCTTTGAGATGATTACTTTATGGGATCAGTCAGCTGTGTAGGCGGATTTGAGCATATGGCCATGCACAAGAAGCTGACCTGTGTAACATCGGCATGCGATAATTCAGTAAACAAGTCTTTTTCCTGGTCCAGTACAGATAATCTTCCACTGATGTCTCTTCTCAGCATCTAAGTTATGGTTCCTATTTTGGTTTGCTGCTGCAAGCTAAGAACTTTAGTTGGCTTAAGAAGAAGATTGACAGTTTCTCTGTAATTCACTTGTATCTCTGGGAACATAGGCACAAAAGAAAAAGTTCAAATTAGTTGAAGAAGGCTGTTTGCTTGAAACTTTTTAGCTTCAGATTTTTAACAAAGTTGAGTTTTTCATGTCTATGCAAAATGTACAGATAAATTATGAATTGTGAATGTTGCTAGACTCCATTAAGTCATGTGGCCCATGCACATCTTTTAAATAGATGGTTTTAAGTAAGGTACATTTCGCCTGGGCTTGGCATCAGAGAACAGCCCAGGTCTGGGTCTACACCCAATTTATAGGGATGAATGATTAAATGGAAGCCATCACATTCAGAACTAATAGTATGAGCTTGACATGGCAAAGGAAAAGTATGTAATTAAAAAATAATAATTATACTATAAAACCCAAGGATGAAGAACTCCTTTATTTCAGTCACTATTTCAGTCACTTTCATTCATCAATGATTTCAGTGTGCATTTTCTCTGTGTATGTGAACATATTCTGGAAAAATTCCAGCAAAAAAAGAAACAGAAAATGGTAATAGCCAGATAACACCATACAAAGACAATACATTCTTCTGAGGGAACACATACCGTACACGAGAAGCTGATAACTTCTAATTTCAATACCAGATTTTTTAAAAAATTTAAAAAAAAATTGGGACCAAGTGAACCTTTGTTGAAATTGTTTAATAGTTGTGTAAACAGTGTTTTTTTAAATTGTTTTTTAAAATTGTATTTATATACTTCCTCTCCAACCTAGAGAATGCATGGTTTCTTGGGGTATTCGTTTGAAGGCCTTGCAGAAATTCAGTCCCTCACACACTCGGACCAGCTCTAATCAAGCAACTTTGTCTTTGTCTTTCATCGTAGACATAGACTTTGTCTTTAATGCCTTATCACATTTAGTCATTTTTTTACTCCGTGTTATTTTACGAATGTCAGTGATCTTAAAATAATCTGCGTAGGCAAGATTATCACTGAGGACAAAGTGGCCTGCCTCCAGTTCATGAGCAAGTGCATGTAGCTATGTTTTGATGTTCTTGCGGTAAACTCTTTTTTATTATGGCTAAGTAAGCATTTAGTATATAGGGATTTACTGCCTACTGACAGGATTCCTCTGGACAAGGGTTTGTCTGAAACTTTTCTGGACTTAAAACTGATGAGGTGGATTCAGTTCAGCCCTTTCCTACAGTAGAAATAATGTTGGTGTGGCTCACAGACACAGACATCACAGCATGGTTTGGGTTGCAGTGCAATGGAAGATGACTTAGTGTCCAAGAGATCTATGAACAGAATTTGTTAGTATAACTGAGATGCCTACAGTGTTGTTCCAGTCACTTTGGAATGTGGCCTGTGCCCGTTTGTCTTTAGGTAGAACCACATCAATATCAGTTGATCTTTGCTGATAGCAAAGTATTCACTACATATTATGTGGAATGGGTTGACTGTTTTGTAATTGAGTAAAATATAGAATCTCTCACACCTTTGCTCCATGCAGAGATCCACAGTGCAATCAAGTGCATTTAGTGGAGTTAATTGGCCATACTTTCAGATGTCGGCACAAGTACAGAGCTAGAAGAAGAAGCAATTACAACGAACTAATCACTGCTTCACCCTACATGCGTTTCTTTTTAATTTGCATTTTAGTTTGTCTGCTTTTTTGCTTTGAGTCTTCAGAATAGCAATCATTTTATCAATCACCATTTTATAAATTTACCAATCTGTATTATGGGGAGTGATGTCTCATTGCTTTCAAAGATGGCAGAAAAATTAGCTTTCCATTAATTTTCTTTCAAGATTCATAATTGCATCTGTTTTCTGCAGTCGTGCTTACATTAAGTGGAAAGGTTAGGCCACCTAAATTATTTGTATTTGGCGGGAACAGAATGTAATGAAGCAATGGAAGTATCAGTGTGTTAATATTATATGGACAGTACTGTAATTGACAGACAAGTTTGATGAAGATGGGATGCAGAATATGACCAAATACTATGCTTCACTGTAAAAGACTGTTCCTATAAGTGGCTTAGGTTATATTCCAAGCGTCTGTGACTACATTAATTTTAATCACCTCTTTAAAAATATGAATGCAACTATTCTAATGGATGAATGGCTTCATTTGGTTCATCAGTGACCAAATGTTGTTTAAGGAAGGTCATGGTCTAATGGCAGACACGGTTATGAATTTCTGTTTTCTTTTTTAAATCACAAGCTCTTTCCCAGTTTCTTTCATGAGAGAGGATTTTATGGAGTGCTTTCATCGGGAGATTTGCAAGTGCCGTAGTTATTTAACTTGAAAGAGCTCTTTAAATTAATCTCATTTTTATATATCCCAAATATCTATAGATTGGATTCTTCAGACAACAGTCACTGTGGTTATACTGTAGTTTTTTAATGGCATTAAAATCCAAACTAGTGTGTCAACAATTTATGAACCAAGTACTTGGTGATGTCAGAAGCCTCAAACCCCTCTGTGAGGACTACAGGGGGGAGGGGGATGCCTGAATACATTGATATGTGCAAAATATGAGACCTACATCACATTTCTTGTAGGGTTGAAGGTCAATTTGCCTTTTTACTTATGCTCACATACGTTGCTGAACCTTAACCTGCCCCTTTTGTACAGGTAAAATGGCCATTACCTGATCTCAGGGAGTCAGGATCTTGTAAAAATTAAAGAAATAAACTAATCTCAGAGTTTTTTTTACTTTTGTTTTCATCACAATTCATTTGGAATTCCCAGCTGCTTTTGTGTATCCTCCCCATTGCTGCAGTGTCCTCCATCATTGTGACAGAGTACATTATGTGCTGTTTTCCAATGCACAATCTGGCGGTCGCTGCTTCGCTCCGCTCTGCTGTTCACAAGCTGTGCTGTTTGGTCATGCACAGGGGAGGCACACTTCCAGTACTGCTGGCACAGGCAGACGACAGGCACCAAACTGACCAGAGGAGTCGCTCTTGCATTAGAGACAGAGACTAATCAGTTGATGCCCTCCTTCGGGCAGTGCTATGGCTTATTAGGCAGTGTGTGGGGCTGTTCTCCGTTTTAGGACACCGTCACACGTGTGCAAGTATCGGCATCGGACGTGGTTCAGACTCAAATCTCATTCTGAGTTGGTGTAACAAAACAAACTTTGCTTGTACTTGGCTTTGTGTTCAGACAAGCATCCTTCATTTGGAGTTGACTTCATAATCGGAAATCAGCTAATACCATTTTGCTTAGCAGAATGTAATAAGCTGGTTAGCGTATGCTACATATACACTGGCTAAGTCTGTGAGCGTCATGTTAGCTAGCTAATGGCAGCCACAAACATGACAGCTCTAGTCCTTAGGCCCTGTTGATAGAAAAAAACTTTCTTTTAAGCCTCTGCTGAAAAAATTAATATTAACTTATGTTGACCAATATTTGTCAGACTGTGAAACCAGATCCAAATGAGAGATATTTTTCTAACAATGTTACTCTAAGTCCAAACGAAGGTTGTTTGCCGATGCTGATGCCAACTCAACAAGGCTGGTTTGTCTGACTCAACTTTGTTTGACAACTTCTGTGCATGTATGACAGTGTCCTAAAATGGTCGTTGTTCATGTCACTAACCCAGTACACTAGCAGGAGAAGCCTCTTGGCAGACCCTCGAAACGTGGTTTTGACGTACCATTTTATTTGGTGCTTGTTTCAGTGCGATGTGTGTTCCTTGCTGAACCACCAAATGTTCTCTAATGTGTCTCACCCTGAAGGGCTGCTCAAGTCCAGCCCTGCTTAGTGTCAGCCATTTGGCGAGGGAATGCTGCTGAGTATCATGGCCGCTTCCATCTGCCCTTCCTGGTCACAGTATCAGTCAGACTGGGTCTGGAGCCAGCAGCTCTCTGGTGGATGCTCATGGTCCCATGATGTAAAATGTACAACAATCCCTCCTTTAAAATCCTAACTTAATGTGGTGCTTGTGCTGACATTTGGCTTTTGGTTTCAGATTTTTTTTTTGTTGTTTTTTTTTACAATACACTCACAGAGCAAATGCCAAGTATCACGTGTAAGCAAGGAGGATGATCAATGAAATCAACCAAAATAAAAACAGCTCTAATCGATAAAGCCTCAGCCTTTATGCAAACATAAATCTCCTTTGGAATTAGGATAGAAAGTGCAAGCTCCGGTGGGCTACAAAGTAGATTTGTTAACACATACCTTTGTCCTTTTCTCAATTTTCTGAAACCTCGGCACCATCTGCCATCTGACACGTGTCGCTACACAAAATGCGTTTGACTTAGAGAAACCAGTTATTTTGTGCTATTCAATAAAGATTGATGAGCCAGTTGTGTGGCGCAGTGTTCCCATTTAGTTCCAGGCTGCTAGCTTATAAAACACACTCACTTGCTCACAGTACCTTTCATATAAACATATTTTCTCTGTGTTAGGGTATTGTGGAGAGCATCTGTCAGAAACATTCTGAGTATGTGTCAGAGTCCCGGGGGGGGGGGGGGGGGGGGGGGGGGGGACCCAATTGCTGGTCGCAGTGAGCATCGGCAATTTTTGGCTTTTTATTTATTTATTTATTTATTTATTTAGAGAGAAAGATGATGAGAGACAGAGAGAGAAAGAGACTTGAACAAATAAATGATAATCTTCACCCTTCCCACCTTTGCCCACTCAGCAGGTAGGCGTGGCTCCAGCCTGCCGCAGTATGTTTATAGAAAAATATAGTGTGGGCTGCAGCTTCACTGAACATAGTATGGAGCGATATTGAATAAAGGTTTGGAATGAGTGTCTTTAATTGATCAATCACAAAAGCTGTAATATGATTTAATAGCTCAGAGTGTCCTACGGGCACTTCTAATAAGCTAGAGAAGTGATTTGCCCAGGTAATGACTTGATTTTGGTTAATCTTCAGACAATGTTCAGAAAGATTTTAGTATATAGTCTACTGGCAGCAGATATTCATAGCTGTGACCCCATACAGTCACCACAAATGAATCCGCCTTAGAACAGGGGCATGCTGGTGTGCTTTCTTAGTTTGATTTCCTCCAGCTTTTTTTCCAGGTTTGATAATCTCATCAGCTGTGCCATCACTTCTTAACGAGCCGATAAAGTGCTTTTGCAGATTATCACAGTCAGCCATGAATTATTTCAAAAACATTGAACCAGTCTCCAGAATAGCATCCATAGTCAAGAGATATTGGATTAAATTGTTGTGAGAAAAGAAATCAATGGAGATGTCTAAGGTAACTGATATACTGATATAAAATGTCTAAAGTCAAATTCTGCTTTTTTCCACAGGGGTTTGGTAAACAAGTGGATGTGTCGTATATCGCCAAGCATTACAATATGAGCAAAAGCAAAGTGGACAACCAGTTCTACAGTGTGGAAGTAGGAGATTCTACCTTCACAGTTCTCAAACGGTACCAGAATCTAAAACCTATTGGATCTGGGGCTCAGGGAATAGTATGGTGAGTATTAATCCTTATACAGCATAATCCTTACTCTGAATACTGATCTTCCTCAAACGTACAAAATGTCATGCGATAAATTGAAATACAAAATACAGAAATTTCTCTTTCAGAAACTGCAAGTTACAAAAACAGGCATATGTTGTTGTTACCAACATTAAAGTATAAGCAGAGCGGTAATTATTTCACAATTAAACCAATTTTTTTCAATGATGACCTAGGGAAACTAGAGTAGGGAATGTAGTGAATACTGATAGTGAATACTGGCATTCCACAATAAATATGAATGGCATTTTCTTTCCAAATAAAGAAAATAAAGTGATGCATATACTGTATATACATTAGTTATCAATTGTCATCCCATGGAATACCCATTTCAAGGGTCCTAAGGGTGTCCTTAATTTTGAACACAATTCGCAGGAGCAACCACCATTTAAAAAAGAGGGAATGTAGTGCCATAATTTTAGCATTTTCAACATGTCATCATTGGCAAAAGTATCGGGACATAAAACATACATTACTGCATACACAGATGTCGGTTCAGCTTCAAACTGAACCAAATGTACTGTATTAGAGTACTGTTCTGCCTATGTTGATTTGAAACATACATTTTTCATGTGCAAAAATGATGACTTATATAAGACAAGAACTTGTTGTACTTTCTCTCTGCAATTCAACAGATGAAAAAGAGACTATTTATTCTGTATTTGTCTCTGAAAGACAAAGTGGCAGTTTTTTTTGGGTTAGGCAGCCATTTATTTTCCCTTTGTCAAAAGATAAATGGGACATGCAAAGTGGAGCGAGACAGGCTAATTTACAGGCACTGTGATGACATTTTTAAAGCTTATTTGTCTCAAACAAATCTACATCCGTTCACCTACGTCCCTTCTGAGAGCTCAGTCAGACAAGCTAGAACAATGAGCTCCCCCCAAACCCCAAACTGTGAAGGACGTGCTTCTCTTCACAAAATGGCAACGAGATCTGCAGATGTTCTCTTTTGACATGCTGTCAATGCGGCTGCCTCGTCTAACCCACAGCCCTCTGCAATACGTGCCTCCGTCATTTCCTTTGAAAAGCCTGTCGTGTCTAGAAGTGAAATATGACTGGGATTAACCTCCCCCCTCTCCCCGCTCCACATTTCCAGCGTGATTGAGTAAATTTGCAGGCCGTCCGGAGAAGGAGAGGGCTGTTAGCGCAAGGGCAGAGCATGTTTGAGAGAGGGATCGAGGTAGTATGTCAAAAGGTAGAGAGCTGATCTCATTTCTGTTTCGTTCTCTCCTGCTGGGTCTTGTGCTCCCCCATGCAGCAACAGTACCAGTCTGAACTGCCTGAAAAATGCTTTCATGCTCCGTGTCAAGCGCTGCATGTCTTTTTGAAGCAATCCCAACACTAGGCAGAGGCTGGAAATAAACGGACGCTTTTAGCCTTTCAGGATACTTTAACCTTGTTTTTTTATATCAAAAGTTTCTCTTATTGGTGCATTTTTGATCTAATATTGAGGAAATGCACTGTCCAACATACATTGTGTGACAGGTCATCTAAAATTAACAATAGCGCAACTGCTGGTTTTTAAACTGGTTCTTGAAAATTCATAAAATGGCATACTCGGATCTCTTGTCTCTGTGTCTAGTACCTCCTGAATCCTTGCCATTGCTGCATTTAGTGAAAGTGCATTTAGCTGACTTGAGGCTGAGAATAATAGAATATGTTGAGTGCCTGGGGCTAATGCCAAATGATATCCTGAAAAAAATATCAACATTATTATGCAATCTATTATGTAATTCTGAGATCTTTGCCTGAAAACCAACAATAGGACATACTGTAGATAAAGACCTGGGATAAACAGCACAGATCAGAGGATCCACAGATGTATCACTGCTTCTCTGAGTAGTGGCTAAACCTACTGAGGGACTAAGCCACATTTATTTGTACTTTATGATACCAAATAGAGAAATTACATTCATAAAATCAGCACTATATTAACTTGGAGTGCCAGTAGGTTAGCATTAACTTACACCCAATAAATTGTTCGATTTTCTCAGCTGAAGAGAGTATGCCAATGTCATAGGCTCAGTATGTTATAGGTGTAGGAGTCTTAACTTATGACCTCCATCTTATCTGTTGGTTTTGGTGTTTTAGATTGTCATCATTTGCAAGATCTCTGTAGGAAACTGGTTCTGATTACTCTAGAATTTCTATTGTTCCTGTGGTCACACACACTGAATAAAAATGACCATGCCGTGTGTGTGTTTGCGCGTTTGTGTGTGTGTGTGTGTGTGTGTGCGTGTGTGTGCATATGTACTAGCATGTGTTCCATTTTAGCATGCATAATAAGGGATTAGACTGAATGTCCTCAAAGTCCTGCATGTTTTATCTCACAATAAAGTTGTCTATCAAAAAAGGATTTGTCCATTATTACGTTTGTGGGCCATTATCAGATTTAGGAAAATACAATATAAAGTGCTGCAGGATTGGAAATGGCTTTTCCTTGGCTCAGCTCAGTCACCATTGCAGTAGATGTGTACTGTAAAAACCCAGTAGGAGTTATTGTACAGGGAGGCAAGACTGCTGATCAATCTAATCTATGCACGTGATTCAGATTAAAATTGTTATGTATGCAGGAATATCCTGAGCACCCATCCCATTTTAAAATGGTGATAATTGCAGAAATGCAATTCAATCATGAATAATGCTGTTAGTTATTGATATAATAATGCTTCTATCTTGGTAGCAGACCTCATGTAGTAGCTAATGCAAATGATAGATTGGTATTAGGGGTGGGGCCATTTGTTGAAATAAATGAATACTTGCCCACAGATTTTTAATTTGCAATCAGAAAAATGGGAATTTTTTGTCAACTTTCTTGTGATTAATAATCATATTTCCTTTTAAAGCAATTGCCTTTATGAAGACTAACAGCGCAAAGAGGCTTTGCATTGCATTAACGCACCACTGTTTATTCTTGGCTATTCGAGAGGCAGGCTTATAGATGTGAAGTAGTTCAGAATATGATATGTTAGCCTGCAATATGTCTCGCAAAACACACATGTATTCTTTGTAGGCCAAAACAAATTGCCTGTGCATGTGTAGCTTACATGATAAGATTGCTTATAGTGCAGGAGGCTCACACATTTTTTCCTTAGAGCATCGCACATTTGTGTTCTTAATTATCTTCCTTTCTCTTTTTTAATTGTTTGGGTTTGGAACAACAAATGTCAGACATGGTTCAATTTAATTTATGGTTGTTGTCCTCCATCCCCTTGAGAGACACAAAAGAAACACAAAATTTTATACCTATAGTAAGGCTAAATGTTTTGCAGTCTTAGTCCATGATTTTCTAAGATGTAGCCCAGCATCATATATTTTTATGTCTTCATTTCCCAGAATAGCTAAATAAAACATTTATCAAATATTTTCTGTAGCCTATCAGTGTATGCAAGCCTGATAATTATTGGAAAGGAGATGGACAGCTGTCAGGTACTCATTCACTTTTTCCTGTCCTGGTGTTCTGTGTGTCTTAAAGAGAAAATGCTCTGCAATATCTTTAAACCGGTCTAAACCGCTACTGTAAAATGAGCTTTCGGCAGCCCCCTTGCCAAGAAAAGATTACTCAAGTAACTGCAAGGACAAATCAGCTTGTCACCTTGTAGAGAACAATGACCCATCTCTAATGGGTATAGCCATTTGCAGATCTTCTCATGGTCAAACTATGTAAAAATATTTTGAGAAATGTTGGCAGTTTCTCTTCCTTGATATACTTGATGTTGAGTACTGGCAGGTAAGAGGGGTTTTGAAAGGCAGTACTCTATACTTTCCACTATTTCACACCCAGATATGCTTTGTACGAAGACCAGCAGTTGTCAGAACCAGAGTGCTTCTAGTGCAATAGCCAAATTGCTAGGACATCCATTTTGTCCCTGCAGTTACTGTTGTACAAGTTCATTTGAATAGCACATGCAATTGGCATTGTGTAATACCATAAGTATAACTCACAAATTTGCTTCTAGAATATTCTCATTTGTTTTGGTTGTATTGGGATAAGCAGCAGTTACATTGGAATTTATGTTTTTTTCCATCTATAAGTACCTCCTTGTGAAAAAGGATATGTAATATATTTGCTGAGACATTCCTTCAAAAAAAAATGAATCCAAGTTCACTTGATTGATGAAGGAACACTTGATTTGGTGCCTGAATGCATCTGAAATAATTTCCCACAAAAGTAAGGGAAAAAGGACTTATTGTTAAATGCAAAATGTTTGGATTAACACAAATTCTCCAAATAGTTATTATGTACTGGTGTTCACTATATTTACAACGCAAGCAATATTTTATTATGCATTGTGGCATTGTTTGTTTGCCACTGCAGTCACATGCTGCAGCACTGTTCAGTGCACACATCCCCATGAGTACATTTCCCTTTGGCATTCTGTACGGTGTTGACCTCATCAGCAATTGCTGTAGAATGATCTTTATCTCCACTGTCCCACACATATAGATCAGATTTTCAGTGGTGAGCTCAAAGGATTGCATTGTGAGGGAGGGGTGCGTCAGAGACAATTTTTGATTTTCAGTAAACCTCCCAATGCCAATTCCTGTCCACAGCCTTCGTTGATTCCCAGATTCTGTGTTTTTTTGTTTGAGAGCTGCAGTTGTAACATAATCACCTATGGGATGTGGCAGAACCTTTTGCATACAAAGACGTTGTGTGAAAATGGTCAGATAGCAAATTTGAGTCACTATGGCTCTTGTCAGAGTTGTTATGTTTTCATAGCAAACAGTTTTCTGTCACTCTGTCCCGCTAGATGACACAGCAGGATGACAGTATGACTTTGATGTCTGGAGGGCCTGCAACCCAGGTTGATGTTCATCTGTTGGTTTTAAAGGGGCCTGTGACTGTAACCAGAGGGCACCATCACACTGAGCGTTTGACTTCACCATTGCTTTCACAACACCTGGCCTCCCTTCATTTTACAACATACAGACCCCCCAAAAAACAACACTGAAATGGTGCATCTTGAATAACCATGACTGCTAGGGCCATAAACCTTCAGGACACAGTGGTCTGCAAAACACAGCCACCGCTCCAGCATTCAGATGATTAACCGACGCTTCCGGCAGCCTTTTATAAAGCATTGAGGGTCCAGCTGCGCAGTCTTACGGCAAAACCATTACAGTACCACTCTCCCCATTATACTTATGTACGACTCCCAGATGCCCTCTGATTTTTGGAGGTCCTCATTTGTCTGGATTGCTATGAGTGAAACACATGTAACAGAACCAGCAAAATTACCTAGTTTTTATCGCTGTGCCAAGATCTGTGTTGTGTTGATATGTAAGGCTTGGTATATGTCAAAATGAAATATGAATAATATGCATCCACAGTATATGCAAATAAACTGCGTTATACGATGAGAATGATAATGTGGTTCAAGGTAGAACTAATCTTATGGATCATTGTTGGACAACATGTGAATGCCATGACGTAGGTTGACATTGCTCTTGTAGTAAATCAATATTACTAGGTGCTACCACCTGTTTGTGGGATGCAGGTTTCTTGCTCTGTGGGATTCTGTAATTATACAGTACAGTCAGGTATCGTGCAGTAGTCTGATCCTTGCAGTTTCTATTATATGCATTTAACACCATATTTAATTTTGTCATCATACTAATTGAATCTTACCGTAAAGACCATTTAAGCCACACAGGATTTTTCTGCACTGTAAATAAATAGATTGGGTATATCAATATCATCTAATGTGATTATATATTTAATATATGAGTGGTATATACTCAGAAACCTTGTTGACCAATTTCATATAGTAAAGATTATTGGGTAATATTTCATTATTTTACTATTTTGAGCATCATCTTATTAATACATTGGACCACATGCGTAATTCTGCCGGGTATGTTATATGCGAATAATTTAATAACATCATGGGATTGCAAAACACATTTTTTCAGGCACTGCTTGTTAATGTAAAAATCTATTGAGCATGTTTTTATTTCTTTGTCTCCACGCTCTGAAAAAGTCTGTCTACCAAGATAGTGTTAAGATTTGCCACAATGGAAACAAAAGAAAAGTTCTATTCAGCTAGAGGGAAGTTTTTACCTCCTTTTAGCACACATACTCAAGCTTTGTGCTGCTTCTAACGTGTCACTAAGGAATGTATGCTCCTGTATCAATTACATAGAGACACCTGTGCAATAGCTAGTGGCAGGACCTGTCTCACAAATAACAATAAAAATATCTACATGCAATCTCTCCCAAACACATTGACAGGCACGGTTGGATGATTCTGATTCTGGATCAAACTGCATGCTACTTCACAGCAACTTCACAGATTCAGATTTTCCATGCGTGGATATTGCAGTGACATTACACGGAGAGCAGTGAATAAGCTGTTTGATTAGCAATACCAGACTAAGAAGCCAAATTAGCTGTTGTAACAATGCAGCAGAACAAATGTATAAAGATGGTGCAGATATTTAAACACAATCCCAAACCTGTTGCTAACTTGGGGAAAGTGCAATGGTTTTCTGTTGTAGTTAATGACATTTCTGGCTTCATAATTTTATAATTTATAAAGTTTCTCTCTCTGCTGGCTATTTTGTGTAAAAAAAAGCATCAATAGTGAACATTCTAGTTACTTTGATATGGTACTTTTCTTTGTTTTTTAAATGTGTACTTATGCATTTCAGTTGTGGAATTCAGGAATAATGCCAAGAAAAAGTTAAAAAAAAAAAAAGTTTTAGTCACCTTTCAACCAAAGGCTGTGCTGTATGTCCTCAAATGTTTTGGAATGGTGCATAATCTGCCAAAGCCTGCAATTAATTCAGCGGCTGAGCAGTGGAATTAAAGCATAAGACAGAACAAACTGTATTACTGCAGACAAACCGCAGACACACAGTCAACCAGAGGAGTCACTCTTGTGTGAAGAGATGACGTGTGCCCTGCCGACCAAATCCCTGTTTGCCCAAGAGAGACTGCTGCTAATTATGAGCTGCTTGTTGAGTCAGAACAGGCGTGCTACTGTATTGATTGTGGGCTCTGGACATTATTTCCCCAAAGTCCAGTGCTTCAGCTGGATGCCTATCCCACAGCTCCTGATTTCTACAATTTTATAAGGCCGAATAAAGCCAGCAGTCACTATATCTGTGATATGTATATACTGTTATGCCTGCCTGCTGTTTGTAATGAAAACGGGCCTTTTAAAGATGAATTTATGTGGTGGAGTGGTGTGTTTGTATTGCTGAAAATATTCACTGTTATGGACATTTCTGCGATTTCTTGTAAATACACCCAATGCAGAGCTCTTTACAGAATTGTGGACAAATTTTCCTCTGACCTTAAAAATAAAGTGTCAGCATCTGGCTGAAAACTTTAACTCAAGTTTTTAAATCTCAAGAATCCAGAAGCCGACACAAAGCCCTTTGAAAAGGAGTGCAGACGGGCCCATTACTGCAGTGTTAATAACCGTGGACATGTCACCACAGCCTTGACAGATTCCAAAAAGAAGCTTTTATTTGGTGTCACTTAATGACAGCTGATGAGTCAGATGTTCTCAACCTCCCGTCCTCACAGCATATAAATTACTGAAGATATAATGTCATTGCTGAAGAATAAACATGTTCGACATTTAAAATGCAGTCTGATTTATAATAAAATGCATTTTAAAAAAGAAAATCAATACTGAACAGGAACAGACACATATAAAATGTATGCTCAAGCTTTATTGGATGTACATGGTCCTTGCTGAATAGCTTGTTTTCATGTATTGGGTTTCATGGCGGTGATATAATAATTTAAATCTTGATTTGGAGCAAAGCAGCAGTTTACTTCAATCTTCTGTAACTGCAGTTTGAATCAATGTTTCAGATGAAAATTGTGAAAACCCTTAGCTCTTGAATAAGAAATGAAATAACAAATGAGACATGTCAAATATTGGATGTTTGTAGGTTTTTGACTATTTTTATTGATTTTACTCAGGGCTGCATTAATAAAAATGAACTAAAGTATCCCCTTCCCCTGCCCCAGATTACTTATCTTTGCTACCCAATCAGCGGGAATGGTGGTTTTGATCAATGAGACTGTTGTAAATTCTATGTGAACTGCAATTGCTGCAGAAGAAAATAAACTGTAAATAAGAGACATGTTAGTGAAGACATTTTGTCATTTTAACAATGTGAGCAGCTGCAGCACTGAGCGCTGGTGTCAGGGGTGGAAAGTGGGGGAGAGGGGGGGTGGGTGGTTAAAGGGGGTGTTCAGGTTTGTGGGAGTTGCAAAAGCATAGCCTTGCACTGGTCGGTACTCCCCAGCCCTTTTAAATGGGCGGGTGTTCTTGCAAAATCACACTCTCTAATTTAATTGTCTATTATGCCCCCAGTACAATATTAACTAAATTTTTACGTTCTGATAATACTAGCCATTCATACTTGTAGCATCCCTCGCTCTACACTCAAAACTTCTGAAAGACAGGGATCGAATCATGTAAAATGAGGCGGAGAGAAAGCACATGCCAACTCTTGAGGCTGGTTTCAGTGACAATGTCAAGGAATTGTCTTCCATACTGATTTGGTTTTTCAAAGAGTAGCATTGATATGTCATTAATGCCAAATCACAAATGACATAAAATTATTGACTGAAAAAGTTATCGTGACCCATTGTAGCCATGGTATTCTGTCAAAGCCTGTTGATACGTCAAGAGTTGGCTTGAATATGTACTGTGCAAGTCAAGAGTAATTGGTGAGCACATGGATTATGTGGCTCATGCCAATACACAACCCAAAAAGACTGACCCAGCCCCCATTCTAGGGATAAAAAAGGGATACAAACAGCTCCATAGGTGCAAACATCATTTAGCCTGCTTGCGATGCTCCACTACACCAAAGCCCAACATGCACTTGTTTGTCTATTTAGCGTTTAGTATTATCAACATAAGGCATGTTAGCATTAATTGTTCATACGCTTTGTCTTCTCTTTCTGCAGTGCTGGATACGATGCCGTCCTTGACAGAAATGTGGCTATCAAGAAGCTCAGCAGACCTTTTCAGAACCAGACTCACGCCAAGCGAGCTTACAGGGAGCTGGTTCTTATGAAATGCGTCAATCACAAAAATGTGAGTACTTCATCTGTCAGTAAGAGGCCTGTGGAATAAAGGCTTGCAGTTGCCTTTATGCACTTGAAAGGCCTTGAGGGATATGCAGTAATTTTGGTATGCCTTTATAAAGATTTCATAAATGTACCTTGTAAGAGTCATTGGTGTATGATTGACATGCCCAGCGTCTCCTGAAAGCTAAAATAGAAACGTCCAAGAGACATGCACATTGAAAGACATAAAGATGATTAAATACACTTTAAACTGTGAAATAGAACCACTGTTATTGAATCACAATATGATTTGCTTATACTGTAAGTATATTCAATTTATTTATGAAAAATACCTCTATATAATTGCTATTATATTAGAATATACTTGCATTATACAACAAATCTATTCAAACATCTCTTCAAACATTAATTTATAAAGCTCAATATTGACTGTTTCCCTGTCCACATGCTCCAAACTGAATGAAGAAATTGATTTAAACTGTAAAACTGAGGTAATTACCATGCAGTGGTAGCAGACAGACAGCAAGCTATTCCACGGATCTGAAATTTTTACTGCTGCGATTCCTTCGTCCCCCCCGTTGCAGTATTTCTCTCTCTCTCTCCCCCCTCTCTCTACCCCCTCCATCAGCAGTGTCCTTGAGCAGGGTCATTCCCAACCCAGAGCCGAGCCCCCCCCCCCCCCGTTCCTCCGCTTGTGAGACGGGGATCATGTTATCTCTTCTGTGGCTGTAGCCGTGCAGCTTCCTCCGGCGTGCCCACTGAGTTATCTGCTCTGGGGTTTATGGCGTGGCTTGTGTGATTATGAGTCGCCGTAAAGACTCAAGGAGAAGAAAGCCACTGAATTACTGCAGGCATCACTCTGCCTGCATTCTGCCTGACAGGGGCCCCCGCTGTGTGTGAGGCTCTTAAGTGGCCTGTTTTTATTATTTTAGTGTGAACATCAGCAGCTTTTTGTTTGCTGGTTTTCCAGGGGCTGAAGATGGTCTTTCATAGACTGTATTGTATTTATGTAATATCATAAATATTGGATAATAATAATAATGATAATAATAATAATAATAATAATAATAAAAAGGAGAAGAATAAAGAAGAAATAGATGACTTATACATAAAAATAAACTTTATATATAATATTCAGTGACAAGTCAGTGACAATAATGATCATAGCTAACATTCATATTAACTTGACTAAAATGATGCCACATTCTCTAGCCACATGACTTGTTATTGTCATTGTCTCTGTTGTTTATGCATAGCACCGCTCCTGGTTCCCAGATTAACTGGGGCTAGCACAGTATTTGATGTAAGATTGGGTTTATTGAGCAGAGTCGTGCTGTGGAGACATTGTTAAACTTTTTACAACTCAGCTCAGCATGGAAATATGTAGAGGCCATTATTGCTGGCCTTGTATCTGCAGCTTAGTATTTGTGTAGTAAATTGGAATTTGCTATTCTTAGCCATTGATAGTCCAGTAAGTTAGTGTAAGGAAGCAGTGAGTGTTTCAACTGGTTGGATGTTTACCTGGGCCGAAGTCTGATATGACCTGACAATGTTTCTCCAAGAGACTTTGAGGAACAACCTCCCATCGATATTGAGCTTTATGGGTGATCGATCATTCAGCTGCAGAACAAGCTCTGGGACACTCTCACCCACACCTTAGATGTATTGAATCACTTTCCAACTCCAGAAAGCAACTTAAAACGTGCCTCTTCAGGCTTGACGATTCATGTAATCTAGATATTGTTACTCTAACAATGTGATATTTAACAGAAGAGAAGTTTGTTTAACAGAAGAGTTTGAAAGAATGATGCGTGTTTGTAGGGATTTTTAAAGATTTTTTGTTACACTACACATATCTAACATGAAACTTTATCCTCAATTTCTCTTTCTCATTTCAGATAATCAGCTTATTAAATGTTTTTACACCACAGAAATCTTTAGAGGACTTCCAGGATGTGTAAGTATAACACCAAATGCAAAATACTAGCAGATTATAAACATGTTCAAGAGCTGATGTGACTGTTTCATCAGTCTATTTATTATTTATACAGCAGAACAAGGTCATGTGACATTCTTCTGGGAATATGTGCTTGGTTTTCAATCTTGCATCTCAGGCATATACTGTATATTCTTTCAGGTTGCGTCATCCTATAATAGTTTCCTTTTACAGGTGTGTTTTTGCTTTTGTTCTGGATCTTTTTTGCAGAATATGTTTATTTTTGTATTAATTGTACACATTTTTCGCAATGACTATGAAAGGTTCCTAAGCCTGATGCTGTGTTAAACAAAATGAAAAATTTTGTTTAACGCAGCGCACACACACACACACCCACACACACACAAATGAATGTGAAAATGCCCTCAGTATCAGCCAACACAACAAAAACAAGATCAAAAGGATGGTTTTATATAACAATAGAGCTTGGGGTCAAAGTGACCCCAACAACACCGATGTGTACAGGACATTGAAAATAAGTTTTTGAGTTAATGTCATGTTTGCCATGTTTTCCCCATAAAGTTAGGAAATGTCATGAAAAATCTAGCTGAAAAAAGTATGTTAACCATGTTTTTAGAGACATTGGCATTGTAAACATTGGCCCCCAATATAATAGGAGGGTAAAGAAACATATCTTATATAAAATATTTCTGTGTGCTTCAATCAGCGCTGTTTGGAGGGAGAACACCCATGGTAAAATATATGTACATAGCTTTATAGGTCACAGATGAAGAATGGACAAACTACAAAGCAAAAATGGCCCAAATTGACATAAATCAGAAGGCCAAAAAGGCTAATCAAAGTAGCAGTTTTTAAATTATGACTTGCTCAGACTTGCAGACCAATTTTTGCAGGGAGGACAATAAAGAAACAAGGCAGCTAATTTGCTTTTTCCAACATCAATACAGTATGAACATGTCATAGTTAACTAAGAAGGCTTGCAAAGAAAGCTGTTTCCAGCTATTTATGTATAGTTTAAAACTGACTGATTTTTGTATCCATTGTCTCTCATATGCACACGATTGTTCTCTTCAGACACGGATTGAACACTGTTTGGACAATGAAACACTAGCAGTTGTTTGGGAGAATAAATATCACTAAATGTTTATTTATGGAGAGTCCAATATGGCAATGTAAACTAGGTTATTACATTTTTATTCTGTTGTATACATAAGTTAATAATTTCTTATTAAAGGTTGAAAGTATTATTGTTTGTTTGTATGAACTGTTGTAGAGGTATTTATTAAAACAATTTTCCTTCTATCATAACATGAAAATTACAATGAATTCACAGAGGAACTGCAGCCTTAATATTATTTCATGCATACAGCAATACATCACCATCAAATTATATCTTTTGCTAAAATATGTTTTCGGTATTATGTGATGGTAGACTTTTCATATCATTGCTTTTTTCATATCATTGTTCGTCAACTAAAAGCTAAATTGTTAGTTGCCTGAATACATCAAAGACGATTTACTTTATTTTACAAACAGCCAGATTAGCCCCACAAATCTAGTACTAATCAATACCTTTGGTAGAAGCCATACAGTTTATTTGAGACTAGTCCATATCACCAAATGTTGTCTGTCTGGCTACATTTTCAGTGGTTCTTTCTATCACTGCATAAATTACAGCACCATAGAAAATGCTATGGTGAACACATTAGTTTGTTTTCTGCCTATTTATCTCTCCAATCCAATATACAAAAATCAGATTGATAATTAGCCTTTTGTGGACTTAAATAAGCTCATTTAAAATGTTCACTGTTTATTCTCATTAGGCATTTAAGTTTGTACTTCCTGTAGTTCCTGTTAATCCCCTGTAATTAGGAGTTACTATATGTTATTCTCCTGTAATTAGGAACAACAGCGGCTTAATTAATTCCTTGCAAGCATGGATGTTAGCAAAATCGATGAGTCTGTAGCAAAAATGTTTTGAATGTTAGAGAAGATTTCACACTGGGCATTATTATTTCACAACACAGTACACTTTATATTTTAAATGATTTAGTCTGTAGCAGTTTGGTTGGGATTTTTAATACAAATAATGCCTTTACTATTTATATAACAAATTGAGATTTATATTCTGTTAATGCATACACAAAGCTGCTTTGGGGATTTTGATGTTAAACTGATGTGAAAAAAAGAGAATGGAACCAGTTCCGCTATGAAAACAGTTCCAGCGTGGCTGTAATCACCGTAAGATTTATTTTTTATGGCAGGTCATTATAACGAGATAGCAGCCTCTGTACTGTCACTGTGAACAAGGTCAATGATCAATAAATGCTTACAGCGCAATATAATGTGAAGATTCACATTGTTGCACCATACGAGCCAAAATAAAGAAGGCATTTTTAAAGACTTATCCACGAGAAACCTTTATCCAGTGATGTAAAAGGACCTAGAACCATTCTCTGGGAACCATTCTCTCATTTCGCTCATGTACTTGACTGTAGTTTAGCAGTGAATATACAAGTAGTGAACAAAAATATGGGAAAAACTGGGTAAATTAAGGACAAGTATTTGCAAAAATAGAATCTACCACACAGGTGTAGCTCAAGTATTAATTAAGCAAATAACATCCCAGGAGGAACAGAAGAACACAAGAATAAGAATTACCGGCCACACAGCAGGGAACAGTCTAGAAATTATCCAGTGCTGTGCCAAGACGGGATCTGAACACCTTAACAATACTTACTGGTGTCTGTGAGGAATTTACTTAATTACCTTCCTTCCACTTATGCCCCATTGTTCTGTTCTCTCTCTCTGTCTCTCTATCTCTCCCTCTCACCCCTGTCTCTCCCTCTCCCTCTGTCTCTCTGTCTCTCTGTGTCTCTCTCTCTCTCTCTCTCAGATACCTGGTCATGGAGTTGATGGATGCCAACCTTTGTCAGGTGATTCAGATGGAGCTTGACCATGAGCGAATGTCCTACCTGCTGTACCAGATGCTGTGTGGCATCAAACATCTGCACTCTGCAGGGATCATTCACAGAGTAAGACATACTGCACACATATATGTGTCTAGCACTAGGCGCCTAATACTGAACGCCATTATATGTATATGATTCTTATGTTTACTGTGAATTGTTATCTTTAGCTTTATAGTAGGTAGGTTCTATAACAGAATTTATAAAAGCCAAGAATACTTTCTGAAAATTGTGATGAACATGAGATGTGAAAAGATAATAGGTCTTCTTATTGTCCTGCATGCACTAGCGATCCGGACACACAAGTTACTATAAAATGAGTTACTTCTGCTGAGGTATTATCTCATTATTTAAGAATGACTGTCCACTGTGATTGCCTCCCCATTGCCCCCTTACAGGACCTGAAACCGAGCAATATAGTGGTCAAGTCTGACTGTACACTGAAAATCCTGGACTTTGGCTTGGCCAGGACTGCGGGCACGAGCTTCATGATGACCCCCTATGTGGTGACGAGGTATTACAGGGCCCCAGAGGTTATCCTGGGCATGGGCTACAAGGAGAACGGTAAGACTGCAGTTGTTGTTCACAGCAGCGAACAAGCATGCCTGGCCTTTTCCCTTCTACCTCATTATAAGTTGCCCTCTGCTTGTAGTAAACTGTTTTCGCGGTTTTTTAAACTTAATGCCCAATGCTGCCAACATAACAAAAGCCGATTGGTTTGGATGATTAACTTGTTTATATTGAGATATAGTCGAAAGTTGAGGAAATACTGTGACATACTACAGTAGAACTGAATCCATAATGTATATATTCTATATTTGTCCAGAAATTACATGGAAAATCTTTTTTTTCTCCATTTCTATCAATTTTTATTTTAACTGCTTTATCCTCTCCTTTGTTATTACCACCAATTTGCCACTGAAATATAAACTTGCTATTCCTAATCAATTAAGTATTGCTTTTCTGATTTCTCTTTGGCAGTAGAATAACATTATTTTGAAGCGTGCACACAGTTTCTTTCCACAGTATGATGTAGAGTAAATTTTTAATAAACTTTTAATCTGTGTAATTTGAGTTCTCAGGTAATGCTTAGAGAGATTTATAGTTCTTTGTTCTTATTAGAGTTGAATGGTAACCTTGGTGAGGCACTGCAGCCATATGATTCACATCAAAGTAATAGACACAAGTCCTTAGGGTCAGTGAGTGTATGGATTTCCTGTTACCAGTAATACCTCTCAAGACTCTCCACAGCACCTGATTAGAAAAATAGTTTGTGTACTTTGTCTTTTTCACTAATACATTCTCTTTCAATATAACTTCTGGATTCAAATCACTCTGTCGCTTCTCTGTCAACAAATGTCTTCTTTCTGCTAACCTCTAACTTCTGCCTGCAACTTCTTTTCTCCTGTACCTACAGTGGATATATGGTCAGTGGGATGCATTATGGGAGAAATGGTCCGCCACAAAATCCTGTTTCCAGGAAGGGACTGTATCCTTGCTCAAGTGATGGCGGTTGATATCATTAAAAGGGCACCCTAGGGTCACAGCATATCAGTTCAATAAAAAGAAAACGTTATTTTATTTGTATTATTCTACATTGCTATATACATTGAAAAACATGATAGAAGACGACAAATTTGTCAGTCTGTAAGAAATAAACCTATACTTTAGCGTCTCCAATCTGCCACTATGCCAGGAATGCAAAAATGATTTAAACAGGAAGCAAGAAAATTAGCTAGTTTCAGACAATCCAGACAATGCATTTGAGGCTGTATGGAAATAATAATTAGCATACTGAAATAGCATTACAGTAACTGTTCAGTAGACTAATTGTTAAAATATCATGCAAAACAAATGGTTAAAATCAAATTTATTTATTTTCATCACTGTTTTTCCATTTTGAAAGGGAGTATATCACAGCAGTTAGATGTAAATATGAACACTGTTGTAATGGGGATAAATGATTTTATATGCATTTAAATAGAATTTTAATTGCCCCAGCTGTGTCAATTTCTCTTTTCTGGTTTTTCTTCAATTGACGATAATTATCTGACCATCTGGACCATCTGTACATTTCTATAGCTGTATATTACAATATATGAAATAATGTAAGGGATATGATTTACAGTATGTACAACATACTCTGCTTATTTAAAAAGCAAAATATTGGCATTAACTGAATTGGCATATATTTGTTTGTTTGCTGCTATAGCAATGCATTAGATTCATGGATAATGATTTATCACTGAATTTATATATCTTTCAAGTACTTCAATACGAGATGCTGTTTAACTTGAGGTAAATACATTGCTCAGAAACAGTCTTTTCCTGGAATTCTGGAAAAAAGAAAGACGGAAGCTCTTCAATTTGCTAAAGTAACTTCCTTAGCAACTGCTTGATGAAATTGACATTTTTATGAATTCCCCTGTCCTTGGCATTCATTCCACAAAAAATGTCATTTCTACTGCAAGCTGTGAACTAATTGAGTAAGTTGTTATGGTTATATAGTTTACGGCAGGACAGACACACATACCAAAATTATTCAAATGGTCTTCAAAGTCTTGATTGTACTAGATGTTAGCAGTATGTTAGAAAAGTTATGTTTCATTCTTATAGAACTGCAGCTTTGCTTCAGTGGTTTAAAAGTTGAATATGCTAATTATTTGGAATTACCATATATAGCAATGCTAATTCAAAATCATTTGCATAATCATGCTTACTTGAAATAACTGGCAACATTCTGTTTGTATACTGCATAATACAGCCTTCAAAATTTAGAATACAGTCCTATGTGAATTAAGCTTTTTTTAAAAAAATTTTTTTTTACTTTGAGAACACATATTTGGATTGAAAGAGAAAGCTTTTCCAGCCTAGCCCTATGCAGTTTGACAGCCTTTTAGTGGAAATCACTCGCTTGACTAGTGAACATAGGTAAAGAGACTCAATACCTTTCATACTCAAATCGAGTCTGAACTGCAATCCAGTGTTCCAATTCATGACAACCATTTGCGCTTAGGGACAAATCATCACTCCTTAGGCCTGGCTTCAGTGAAAATGTCTCCTTAACTTTAACAGCTGAGTGCAATTGTGAATTTTTCATCTTCACAAATACATTTTTCTCTGCTCAAAAAGAAAGGAAAGGAAAAAAATGTTTACATTAAAAAAAAAAAAAAGTAACTCTTGTTACTCATAGCTGAAAATTAAAAATGAAAACTGAATCCCTGGGTATATCATGCTTCCAAATGATATGCTGACCACTACATAAAAAGTAGTCTTCCATGTGAAACCATTATAATTGTTATTTTAAGTAAGAATTACATGAAAAACTCTTTAGAAGAACAAGTGAGCTTAAAAGGTGAGACATGTTTCTTGTACCAGCCATTGGACAATGACCTCCATGTCAGCGTCATCTTTTTACGGAGGCTTTTTGACAACATAGTTCTGGGCATCAATCGTTTCAGTGGAATCGACTGCATTTATTATAGCATATGGAGTGGCACCACCATTTCTCTCCATATTTATGGAGGATTTGTGAGACTGTGCATCCTCAAGCATGTTTGCTAATGAAATTATCCTCACCCTGTGTTCATCTGCTAGGTACATGTAATATCAGCAATGACTCTGAAAGCTTCTTCACTTGGCTCAGGACCATTACTTTGCTTAATAACACCCTGCTGCTGCCATTCTGTCCATATCTGTCTGATTTGTCAGAGCCCGTGGAACCTGAGACACACTGACAGGTGGTAGGTGTTTTACAGAACTGAACTGGAGTGTTTCGCAGTGTGTCCTGCTGTTTCTCCTCACACACCTGAGCCATGCTCCAGGTCCTTTGATGATGTTTGCTGGAGGGTAAATTGCACTACCATTGTTTAAGCTAAATGCTGCAGTAGTATTCATAAAATAAATAAATAAGCAATTGGTTCCCCCTTTTTTGTTATTATTAGCCTCCAACTGAGTGCCCTCTAAACTCCACATAGCATGGGGGTTTATTGTGCCATCATTCTAATCAGGAACTAATACTTCATTGAAATGTCAGGGTAGAATTCCCAAAGGCTAGAATGGTGTTAAGATCAGTTTCTCACAAGTATTTGGGTGGGGATTATAGGTGTGCAACAAAGTCACTAAATCGCTGTGTATCTTTATTGGTTGAACCACCAAAATAATCTGTGTATCTGTATTTGGATAGAAAGAGGGAGTGGGCGTGGCATGTTAGGGTAGAGTCCCAAATGCTTGAATGGTGGTTTAGATAGGTTTCTCACATTTATAGGTAGTTTGATGTAGATTATTGCCAGAAGTGATTTCATTATGGCACAGTAAAACCTATTAAAGGTCCCATCTGGTATAGTCATTTTTAAAGGAAATTAAGATGGCATGTTTCCCATATTTATCTCTGAAAACAAATCACCTCTGAAGGCTATGTAACCCACATCCCAGGGGATTTAAGGTGCCATTTGTTTAACTACAAATCTCTTCTTATGAAATACTTTTTTGCTAACAATATAAAGAAAAAAAACCCGGAAATGTAGGAACTTGGCAGAACACAATATATAAGATAATTTATTAAGACTATTTATACATACATTTGGCGTATCCTGCGCACAAACCCTAGTCATGCACTTTTGATTGATTGTATTACTTATTATGCATCTGTGTGTGTGTGTGTATGTTTACACATGTCTCTATATTCATAAATTACAGTAAACTAATTGGAAACTATTGTTAACTATTTTGAAGCCAACCCACCCTTAACTGGGGACAGTTGATATCACTAGCTAGTTAGCTAGTTGGCTAGAGCTAATGTTAAGGGAAAGGTAAAGGAAACTTGCAGGCAGTCAAATGTTACAGTAACCCCAGAGGAGATTCTTCTAGGTAAACCTTGGGGGGTTGTGTTTGGCCTAGGATTGCCAGATTTAGAATTAGGCAAAACCGGACAACATGTGCCTACTCTTGGCACCAATGGCGTACAGGGGGGTGGATTTGGGGTTGTATCGAAATGGATGAGACATACATTTGTTAAATACTATCGGTAAATTTCTTTCATCAAATACTCCACAAACCTGCCATGTTTGAAAAACATAATAATAATTTGAAAAACATTCTGATGGAAAACCAGGCATCTGGCACCTCTAGTTTAGTCCCAAAATTAAGAAGGCTTTTGACCCTCCTTTATGTATCCCTTCACAAACTCCTCAGCTGTCAAAAACTACTGAATTCATCAATTCATTTTTTTTCTTTTTTACCTTGGTACTATTAGCTGGTCTATTAAGATAGCCTGGGACCTCAGTCTCTCTGGGCTGAGAGCACAAGATGGAGTGTTGAACAAAGGAATTGGTATCACACCTGATGAAAGACTTACATTGCCCTAGTTGAAATATACTCTCTGCTGACAGTGAACATCTTTGAACATTCCCTCAGACAGGAGGCGAGAAGAAATTTTGTTTTAGTTTTTCATCCTTGCTGTTCAGGTTAATAGTCAGCCATATTTGTGTGCATTTTATTACAAATTATGAATGGGGAAAGGACAGATATACATACAATATATTTAGAGGTTTTATGCCATGTTCCACATTTGTGGGTTTTGTCCTGATAATGGAGGGAGAGAAGTGGAGGGAAACAGTGTAACGTTTGTGCTTGTGTGTGTGTGTGTGTGCACGCGTGTGCATGTGTGTGTGTGTGCGTGTGTGTGTGTCTTCATGTCGTGCGACTGTGGTTGCAGTGGACATGTGGTCCGTGGGCTGCATCTTTGGTGAAGTGATTAGAGGAACTGTGCTGTTTCCAGGCAGCGATCGTATCCTTCCCGTTGAGACACTGCCAGTGACGCCACCCTCAGCCTGTCTTTATGATGTTATTCATGACTTTTCACTGGCCGTGACCCAAGGCAATATTCATGTTGTGTACATGTATTATTTTATATAATCTATTCTCTCATCAAATATGAAACAGCTTCACTTTTTATATTTGAATTTTGAATTCTGGTGTTCCTTGGCAGGGTAAAAAAAAACTTTCCCATTATGTGCACTTGTTTAGCGTATAAGCTTGTAAGCTACTACGTGGTGAATTAGTGTACTCAGTAATTAACCAGGTTATATTCAGAAATACATGCCCATTGTTTCTGGTAGGTTCCCTCATACCATGTGCAGACATTCAATGTATGGCAGACAAAGACCTAAAGTGGCATGCAGAGGGGATGAGGTAATGAGAGACTGGCTGTTTTGGCTTCCGTTTGAACTGCTGTTACCCTCATAAGAATACTGGAGGCAGGATAAAATGCATAGCCTGATTCCCAGAGTACCCACGTCACTTATCTCATATTCCTGCTGATCTTCTATTTACTCTCTGTTGCTATGGATTTGTGAGAGCCAATGACAGTGAGCTATTTGGTGAGCTTGCTTGCACAAAGACCGGAGGGGTTTTTTCTCTGTGTAGCATGAAATGCTGGCCAGGGGAGAAAAGAATGCAGGCCTCTGAAAAAAAAAAATCTAGTGTGATGCAGTCCAGCTATAAGGTATTCAAGACCCAGCCCCAGACCCAAATTGTGCAATTGTTCAGAATGTACATTAGTCATGCATCCCTTATCACAGTCATGTGCAACCCAGTGAAAGGGTTGAAGAGAAACAACTGTCATCCATTAATCCAGCAGGTAGCCAAAGAAAAAAAAAACTCTCTTGCTTGCAAGGGTGTTTGGTTCCATGGTTTAAATTCAGTGGATGATAAAGCTCTTGATTAAGAGTATCAAAAAGCATAGTCCCTAGAAGCTACTAACAAAATCAATATTAAAAAATGCAGTACCTTTCTTAAGAAGCTGTACTTGAAGAGATAAATTAGAGCACCCAGGCAGGCTAGGATTGCACTGTGAAATTAAAATTGCATGTGAGACAAGGCATTTCACCTATTTTGACAGAGCATATCAGAGTAATGAAATTCTCACGTCTGGCCTTGCCCCTCTGAGAGTCTTTTAATAACGAAGAAGAGAATATAAATACTTATTTATATCACTTGCACCAGGCAATATTTTCAGTGAGAATTCAGAGATGAATGACTGTGGGAAGTGTTGGAGGCTTAGCTGTTATACAAGCCTGGCCACACAGAGATAGCATTTCACGGCACTACCTCTGCACTGAAATACCGTTGACATTTCATCTGCCACCCTGCAGCCCTGTGTGATATTAATGATTCTCTGTGAAGTGAAATAATCCTTTTAAAAGTATCAGTCAACTGTACCGCATTATCTGACATGGCTTTTCACAAAGCAACTCATCTAGCTCTGCATGTTGACAGTAAACAATTTGCAATCTGGTCGTTATTCATTTGTTTACCCGTCATTTATAACCCTTGGATCTACATTACGCAGTGGTTTGGCATGATGAAAGTTTCATTAAAACAGCAGTGCTGTGAAGCTGAAATTGAGACATATAAGCCAAATGATTCTGCGACAGCTCGTTTGATTAAATATGAAAAAGATGACTCGTCATTGTGTGTTGCAATATTTTGATTCTCCTATCAGCTTCATTTAGCTCCCCTGCCTGTACTATAGTTCTTCTGTTATTCACATTCAAAATTTCAAATGAATAAAAAATATCATTTAAAAAAATGTAGCTATATAATTCCTTAACATCCTTTATATGAAATATAAATCTTTGATTATAGACACTAGATAGAGACACCTGTCATAATAAGTATGACCGTATGTTTTAATGTTTGCCTCACTGTAAAAACAATGTCAGAACCACAGCAGCAGTAAATAAATCGGTCTTAAATTGTGTTTTGACCACAGGCAGGTAAATGTAAATGCAAGAACCTGTCTGTTTCTGTCATGCAATCTTAACAGCATGTTGTTAAAATCAGGACCGGAGAGAGTCAAGACATGTCCTTTCTCCTGAAGTACAGTTTTACAACCACAGCTGCAGATGAAGGCTCTTCTTATAGATAATAATAGATAATAATGTGCTATTATATTTATAACCCTAAGATAGTGCAGACCATTACGCCAAAAGCCCATACCCTTGAATGTCCTGTATTTTCTCGCATGTTAATAAACATAAATGTTTAATGAATATTTATTAAGCTTAGGTGCTCATTGTTTGACCCACAGTGAAATTGGCCATGTTGCTTTTTTTCTGAGAACTCCTGGATAAGTGTAGGGTACGTGCCTCTGGTTCTGCTGTCCTATAGTGCCACTTGTCACTTTTCCACACTTAGGTTGAGTAAAATGCAAATTCAGACTCATTCAGTCAGTCTTTTACAGACGGATATAACAGCTGGAAGTGGACTGGCTCCTGATCCCCTGTACCCCCTGTAGCCACAGCACACTCATGCAGGCCGGTCCCTTAAATCCCATCGCAAGGCAGAATTTGTTTTTCCTTGACCGCACTCCCCCAGACATCGACCAGTGGAACAAGGTGATTGAGCAGCTGGGCACGCCCTCCCCAGAGTTCATGAAGAAGCTGCAGCCCACCGTGCGCAACTATGTGGAGAACCGGCCCAAGTACGCCGGGCTGACCTTCCCCAAGCTCTTCCCCGACTGCCTTTTCCCCGCAGACTCGGAGCACAACAAACTGAAAGGTGAGACCCCCCCCCCCCCACACACACACACGAACACACACACGTGCAAGCGCACCCACACACGCACACCCACACACAGGCACGCACACACACACACACACACACACACACATTTACAGCGGCTGCACTGTTCTTTCCTCTGCAGGTGTCCTCAGGGCCCAGAATTCCCAGGGGTTTTTAGGCTCTTTTCTCTTTTCTCAACCAGGGGGGTATTTCAGGAAGTAGGATTACTGAGTTAACCGAACTGTCCTGAATAAAACCTGGAACAGCTCTTTTTACTTCAGTCCATGTTCCAGATCTTGGAGGGTTCTGGGGTTGACTCAGTGCAGTTATCCAGCCAACTCAATAAAATACCTTTGTGAAATACCCCCCTGCTCTTCAGCTAGGTACGGTTTCAGCTGAACCAGTCTTGTTGTGCTGAAAGGCCATAGAGGGGAGAATTGCTTTGGGCATTAAGCACCAGACTGGAAAGTCTTGGGATTGAATCCCTTGAGCAATGACTCATTGTGCATCTGTCTCACAGAGCATATAACACTTATGAATTATTAGAATTTATGTGAATTGACCCAGGAGGTAAGGCTGTTCGCTAAGACAAGGCCTAGGCATATATGTTGCTGATTTAGTGGACCTGGAAGATACTGTATTCATTGTTCATTTTCGATATTCCTGGCTTAATGTGTTTTGTTCATTGGAATTAGCTTTTATCCTTTCAAAGGCATCTTGCTCTTGTGATAATCTGATGAAGGACATTGAATTGCGTCCTACAGGTTGTTCAAAGTCGAATGTGTGTGTGTGTGAGCGCAATATAAATTGATAGATTTTTTGCTCACTTCATGACTCAAATATATAAGGGCTATTCCAAGGTGCAACACAAATGTTTAAAATACGAAAATTGATTTGGACACAACTTTTTGACTGACAATGTGCCTGCCAACTATGTTTACACCCTTAAACTAGGGTAACCTGCAGCTAAAATGCATTCACATCCCTTTTCCATTGGTAAATATCATGGCATCTGTGCAATGCCTCATTACCCTACAGCATTTAAAAAAGGAAATGCCAAAAGATTAATTAAATCAGTTTGTCTGCTGTGTTTTCTCAACATCAAAGCCCATCGCCTGTATTTGCTCAGGAATCACTCAGAATACCTGCAGGGAAATGGCAGTTAGGGAGTGTGCCCACAGGGCTGGGGGGGTGGGGGGAGGGCTCGCTAATGGATGTAGCAGAGACAGAGCCTCGGTGTTATAAGCTCTGCTCTTCTACGTGAAGGAACCTGGGAAAGCTTTAGTGGGAAGAGCGCACAGCTCTGCCAGCCCAGAGATGAGATGCAGAGAGAGCGACTTCCTCCGGCAGCCATTTTGGAGTGCGTGTGCCTCCCTCTACATGATGCAGCGCGATGATTAAAGCCGGCCTCTTACTCATGGACTATATATAGAGTGTCAAACGCACTTCCGGCAGCGGGAGTGGAAATTGTGTGAGAATCGAGGGGAGACGCTGGGGGAGGCATTTTCGTGGGTTTATCACAGGATGAATATGACGTACACATTAATGTAGGTTATATTTATATTTGGACGAGGGCTTGCAGCTGAACCCCACGCTTTGAGAGAGATTTGTATTAATGCATAGACAGACACAGATCGCTTTCACAAATGCTTTCACCACCCAAATAAATCCAGAGAGCTTGCTATTGTTGTACAGGTGTGATAAAGCACATATTGGGCCACGGGTTTTAATTCCAAAGCATCGCAGCAATAATTTGTTCAAGAGATGTTGTGGGACTGAAAAGTAAGCAATGATGTGTTCCAGGGTGAGTATTCTGAGTCACATAACTGTTCTATTGCTCATTTGGTAGATTTGTTGGAGGTAAGGAACCATAATGCTTCCATAATGAAGTAAGTAAACCCTGGAGAGTGGAAACACTTGGTATGTTAGTGCTGAATCACTTGTTGTTTCCTGAAGTGTCTGGCATTGAATAAAGCTTGACTGCAAGGTGTCTAGATTGGGTTCCAGCATGATTTATATGGGACTCACCTGTGTTCACTCCAAAACTATTCACTCGACCCACATCTACTGAAGGCATCAAAAATATCACTTGTTCTTTGTGTTATGCTGCAGAACATGACACGGTTGGAAATTGGATTTCCTTTTCAAAATGTAATGCGCTCCTGGTTGCAGAGTGAAGGTGGTGCAGACACTAAATTTTCTCTGCAGCTCCACGACTCCACCTTCCTCTCTGAAATGGTTTGGTCCAGTCTGGCTCTTAAGTGTATCGTTGTTGTAAAGTGTTTCTTATGAAGATGTGAAATGCTAATTCTTTTGGCTCTCTGACCTGGCTGATTTAAAGAAAAAAAAAGAAAAAATCACCTGACAATAAACCCTGTGTATTATGTATTTGCAGCCAGCCAAGCCAGAGATCTCTTGTCGAAGATGCTGATTATTGATCCTGCTAAACGGATATCTGTGGACGAAGCCTTACAGCACCCCTACATCAATGTGTGGTACGATCCAGCCGAAGTGGAGGCGGTGAGTAGGGCTATGATGGACCAGATTAACGGTCCTGCTTGGCCTTCATTTAGTTCAGTCAGGGGCGTCCACAGGGCACCATTAGGAGGAAAATACGGTCTTCTTTTTAACACATATTGTGTTGTGAAGGTGCTTCCCTCATTGCTGTTGCATTGTGGTATTTATTTTAGTCACATCATGTTTATTTCTCCCTCTTGTCTGCCTCCACCCTTTTTTATCACTCGCCAGCTATAAAGGTTTTAATGGAAAGAAGAGGACGTCTGTATGTTGACGATTGAAAAGTTAATTAGCCCTTCATAATGAAGACGTGCTTGGCTGCTCAAATGGCTTTCAGATTTTGAAGGCTTGCACTAGGACACTCATAGTCTAATTACAGGGCAGATAAAATGTTATCCCATGGAGCAGTGTAGAGCATATACTGTAGCGTTTCCAGTTGTACCAAAGTGCCCCATGCTGTTTGTAACTGCATTGGCATTTTTTGAGGTATAATTATGTCTAACATACATCAGTCTGTCTGGAGACCTTCATCAGAGTTAGAGATGACAGGGAGAGTGGGTAAAGGCTGCTTTCAGACAGTCTGTCATATGATGAAGATTTCTGTTATGCACTATTTACAAAACTATCTATCTGCCATGTCACACATAAAAAGAAAAACTGCTATATTTATGATTTTACACCTCAGAAATGATGATGAAAAATGAGTGGTTGTGGGGGGTTTGCTGCATACTGTAGAATCAATGACAAATGATGCATCTTTGAAGTATAAAATTAAATATGCTATCTTGATATGCGAGATTGATTTTACCACTCTCATTCATCTTGACTGTTGCCAACAACTTACAAATAAAATGCAAACCTGCTTTAAAGTATTTGATGTTTTCCTGTGTAAATATATATTTTTCATTTGTATCATGTCCCTTTCTTGAGACAGCACAATTCTTATTTGGTCTGAGCAAAAATGAACAAATCCTAGAGATGGTAAGGCACGTTTATGTAATCTGAAGTGATGAGAGAGTGAGGCCTCATAGACCCCTAACAGTTTGTGCTACAATGGGCTGTCAGTCGCTGAACCAATCAGGACTTTGCGCTGCATAGCCCAGCACTGATCAGTTCAGTTCAATCGGCCACTGCTAGCACACGATACTGTTGGCCAACAAGTACGGGGCTGATGAAACCTCACTGTCTCATCTCTTAGTCAACTTTGGCATTGCGACCTCCCTCAACATTTCTACTGTTTTTTCCCCCTCTCTATTGTCATTTTCACGCTGATGAAGGCCAGAGATCTCGTCCAAATATCCATGGTAAATAATAACATTTTAACTCAAGGAAGTGTTTCATTGTAAAGCATTACAAAGATGTGATCAAAACTCCTCTATGTCACCTACTGAGTAACAGTAGAACTGTTAACCTTCAGTACAGTCAATAATTTGGCCGTATGTATGTACTGCATGCCTGTGTGATTTCACTAACTGGAGGCAATATGGCGAGCCTCATCCATGCAAAGTGGGTTCATTGTTCTTGAGAAGTGTATTGAGGAGATGCTTGAGACCAGCTGCTCTGTGTTTGACTCATTTAAAGGATGGTATTTTGATTTTGTCTCAGGATGAGTGAAAGCTATTGAAACAGCCAGTTCAGTCAGCTCGATGTGGAACAGCCTCTTGGCTCTGATGGATTTAGTCCTTCATTAAGCTGAAAAACAGATATTCAGAAATGAAATTTAGCTACACCATGTGCATGTAAGCATGTCCCCTCATACTGCTAAATCTTGTCTAAGGATCAATCTTTCACTTTCTCTGATTTCATCTGAATTGTGGGCTGCACTAACATTGTCGACAGGGAGCTAGCTATCTGACGCAGTATGGTGAAATGAAAGGTCCCATGTGGACACACTGGCTAGCTCTTGTCACATTCAGTGTGACAGCATAGTACCGTGTGCAGATTAGTCTCTCATGAGTGATAGATGCCAATAGATTTTTACAGCAGAGAGATGGGTGCCAGCAGATTGTTTTTTTCTTTCTCTGCATTATCCACAGGATGTGCTGTTTTTCTGCCCTTCTGTGGTCAGTCAATATGGTCAATTCTGAGCCCCACCCCCCAGTGTAATGTTTATTTGCATCTTTGTCATTCAATACATCACCCTGATTGTGAATGTTAAGCAATATGAATGACCTGAGGGACATTCATGCTCATAGACAGGTCTTTAAAGATATGTATGATAACGACATCAGTGTGTCACAATAGGAAGTGGCAGAGATTTGGGCAGGTTTGTACAGGCCCCTTTTTCATGGCCAGTGGTGTTAAAAAGTGAAGACCTGGCCTTCCGCCAATGTTTCTGCTTGTGATGAAAAAACCACAGGATTGGACATTGTCTCATTTCAGTCGAACCAGTTGTTCAAGATAGCATTGATACCAAGCAGGGTGAAAGTGAGAGGACATAACAAAGACCAGGGTTCTCAATGCATATCTCGGCCATTCACGTAGATATGTAGTGTCAATGTGCATTGTGGCTGAGAGATGAGCTTTATTCTCATTGAGGTCAGTTTAAATAAGGAAAACACCAATGCTTCATGTTGTTGCAGATGCACACGGCATTAACTGTGCGTAAAATTAGAAGGGTAGTAGACCTGGGTCAAAGACGTATTTGTTTTGGATTCAAATACTTTTCTACACTCTACTGATCTTGTCTGGTGTATTGGAACCAATGAAATACTCACAAAAAGTGCAAACCCCGCCTTCTGGTCATATTGGCAGGCTCAATTACACCAGGCAAGATCAATAGAGCACAGAACAGTATTTGAATCCAAAACAAATACGTATTTTACCCAGGTCTGAAGGGTTGACTCAGAAAAACTTCTATATTTACTTTTTTCAGGTAGCCTTGGACTTTCTACAAGGCTATCAATGGTTTAGTACCTGTAGTTATCATCTCTATTTGGGTACCATGTTATGTCATATATTACGTTATTGTGTTTTAGTATCTTAACACAAACTCTCTTGAAAACTCAGATCCTTAGCAGATGTTTAGAAGACTATTTGAATGTCCCTACAGTTACCCTGTTGGTATATGTAGCAGCAACATATAAGTGTATGAATTCTGAATTGTTCAAAAATGTATCTTCTTGGTTAATACATTACAGATTTGACACATTTTTACTATGGACTCCTTTAGCATAATTTAGCCAGTTGACACTTTATTTTTAAAATAGACCCTGAAAACTTTATTCAGAGGCTATTATTTTCAGGAGATTAATGTGTTGATAGGTTTTCCCCATTTTGACCTGCCTTAGTTTCCTCTGTAGCCTCATTCCATTTTCATTTGGCAAATGAGGGCGAATGAGCTGAACATTTATCAACTAACAAATGCATTTCCACTAGACTATATGAGTGCTTTTAAGTTACTATGCCTATAAAGTAACCTTTTCATCTGTTTCCATGTCTTCATTGTGCTGTTCTATATTACCTCAGAACCATGTTTTTCTGTTCTTTTCTGTTGTCTATCTTTCTTTGTCTTCCAAACTAAACACCCTAAAAATTTGTTTTTCTAATGTATTTGTCTGTAATCATACTTCACACAGGCATTAGTCATCACAGTTAAACACAAGTACAGTGGCTCTGAAATCAGGGTGCTGTGCGTAGAACATTTTGATCTGCTAAAAATGAAAGGATTATTCATATTTCTACAGATAAGAATCAATGTTTGCCAGTATTCTTTCTATACCATTGCCATTACTGAAGAGTTCCCTTTTTTATACTGTAATGTTTATTTTGTAATCCTACATGAAAAACGAATGTGTAGGTTTAATATAATGTTATTTCTATTTGTACAAGAAATGGTGCTTATCAATGTTCCAATAACAACAATTATGGTTTATATTTGATTTATCATTAGATAAGGAAAATTGATGTACATCAGTCATGTCACAATAGAAATAACATTAATTGAAGCCGATTGGGTCCAGTAAACGATTCTGTGGAAGAAAGTATAAAGACAAGTATCAAAATGAATTAATGGTCGATGCTTTGCTCTTGTGTTTCCTCCAGCCCCCTCCACAGATCTATGACAAACAGCTGGATGAGAGAGAACACTCTATTGACGAGTGGAAAGGTAATGACTCTGCACAGCCCACTCAAAGAGGACAGTGGTCCCAGTTCCCAAGTGCACATCATACAGCTCTCTGTCCTGGAGACACCGTTGCGTGATGAATTCAATCTTCCAGTTGGGCTAAGGGGCACCGGAAAAATATACACTCTGGGAAAGTGTTTGAACAGTTACAGTCTATAAGTCAATCAATCTACCGACCAACTGTGATGTCATATAGCTGCATTTACAAGCTGGCTTTCACAAAGTGCTTCGCAGTGGTGTTTTTCAGAGGAAATCAAAACAAAAAAAGCTAAACAGAAAAAAACCCATTTGAGCCAATTTGGTAAAATTGTGAAATGATTCCCTGCCCCTTAAAAAGCGATCAAGCTCAGCTCTTGGAAAATGATCAGATACATCAAACCAATCATTTATGAAACACCATCACAAGAGCCATTTGTACGAAATAACCTGCTTAAAAACCCTTACATTCATTTTCAAATGCTTATGCCTCCTCATAGAGTTTAAATGTGTATTCATATTAAATATGTAGTTTAAATCATTGTGGTCAAGTACTAATTGTTTTCAAAGAATGACAGAAGGTGCCCTTTGAGCATGAGCATTTGAGCTATATTAGGACTTAATAATCACAGGAATAAAGATGTTCCCATAGAGATGCAAAGAACGGAACAGCAACTACTGTACAGCCCAGCGCTTCCATTTTGAGTAGCGAGTCATAAGTGAAATATGAGCCTTGTTGTTTTCAGCTAATAAGATTGTCACGACTGATTATCACTTAGGCCAAAACATTACATCATCAGGGAAAGGAATCAGTTGATGTCTGAAATGTATTTCTGTGTTAAATTTGCCTTGTACTTTTCTCATGAGCAGGTAATATAGAGCCCTATAGCGATGCTGGGCTTTTTCATTGGGGTTTCAGTTAGGGCATTGAGTAAAATGTGGTCAGAAACTGCAGCCTTCATTTTCTCTCGCCAAGAAATGTAAATCTCATTCCTGCTATTTAGTGAGACATTTTTTATTGTGGCAATAGATGTACCTAAGAATGTGGCTCATGAGTGACATTACAGCATTGTCTCTAGCTTCAATGACATGGCCCTTGGTCTGAAATTGAATCTTAATGATGGCATTTATAGCTTTTTCTGGGCAACTGATGATTGGCCCTGCCATTGCTCGAGAAGGGAGGATTTCTGCCAACGGGGAATTCCCAACCTCATTACGCAGTAAAGACTCATTTGCATGTTCCAAGCACTGAAATTTGGTAGAAGGAATGTTAGCTAACTGAGTAGCAATAGCTCTTAAATTTTGCCTTAAAATCTTGCTCTTGCTTATGGAAACTACCTGCCTGATTTTTTCTCATAGACTAGTCTAAGAAAACTTTATTCCATTAAAGTGTGGATGAAGTTTTCCAATTAGTCTGAGGCATTTTGCAGATAATTAGAACAAGGGCAGTGGAACAGACTTGCATTGATTTTTCAAGCAAACTTTCCCTCTCTCTTTTTCAGAGCTAATCTACAAAGAAGTGATGAACTTTGAGGAGAAAACGAAAAATGGCGTGGTGAAGGGACAACCCTCTCCTTCAGGTACTCTCAGTGCATAACCTAATCCCTCTGTAAGTGAATTTAAACACTAATTGGGTCCACGTGTAACCGAGAAATCCATTGTGCGTAATCCATTCGTTCTTGTATCTCATTGTGTTTCTGGAATTACCCAAACTGAATCAAATGAAAGCCTGTAAGTTCTTTGTATTTTCAGGTTGAATGCATTTACCTGTTGATGTGTGATAAGCTGAATTGTCTAATTTTCTAATGCAAAAATACGTGTCTGGTTGTTTGTTGTATATTTCAGTAAGGTTTATGCGTGAACCACGGAGACCTAAATTTTGTTGTAAATTTCTGTAAAGTTTATGTGTGAACCAGGGAGACCTACTGCCCAGTGGGGCAGATGGCATAGTGCATTGTGCTTCCACATCAGTGTGCGCATACGTCATGGTTTGAGGTTGGGGTCCTTGGTCTGTGTTCCCGTCAGCTTTTCATAGATACTGTCTATCATCACTCCTCAGATTGTTCGCTTGCTGTGAACATAATTGTGCCCTGCAATATTTGCAGCAGTGGAATGTGTACTGTAGATCTGAGGAGACTTCTCAAACACCACACTTTGTACTTTTCCCTTTACTACAAACTTAGGATCATGTCAAAGTCCATGCAGTGAATCTATAAACCAACCTTAAATAGGTTGGTTTATAGATGGGTTTTCAAATATTTGTTTCCATGAAATGTAAAATAAAATTAATTAAGGATTAATGTATTCTGTTCCAAGTACATTTTGTGAACTAATTCTAATGAATTTACAAATATACATCTACCAGCACTTGAGGCTGTTATCAAAGCAGCATGTAATCTCAGATTTGAGCATTAGAGGGCAGTGTGTAATAACATTACTTAGTGAAATGGATGACCCTTTCCTCTGAATATTACCAAGAATTGAATATCTGGATGAAGACACACTGCATGTGTCTGCAGATATTGTTTGGCTGTTTTTGGCAGTTATTAGAATTAAAAATCCTGACCCCACTTTGGAACAATGAAACTTCACCATACTTCTGAGCTGATTCACAGTGTTTGTATAACTCTGCAGTCTTGTGACTGGACAAAAATCAATAGATCCTGATTTGCTGCCTGTTTGGAAGGGATCAGTCAAATTGCAATTGCTGACTTTTAACAGGCCGGTTTCTACAGCGACTACTATATAAATGGAGGATTGATGGTCTGCTTGGGCACAATGGATTTTTGGGGGGAGACACTTTAGTAGAGCGGGGGTATTCTCTAAGACAAAGCACTTATTTCAGCACTGTCATCCTTCTTATTTTCCTTTTACAAGATGAAGTATTCACATTTGTTTCTCTTAAGCACCACCTAATGGAAGAGCATTTGCAGTGCATTTTACACGTAAGACTGAAATGTTGGAATAGTATGGCCATTGGCCTTTCAGTAGTCTGTGGTAAAAACAGAATGTATGGTATTGATAAATGAATTCCACAGCACATGTCCATGATATTAAAATGAGGTTAACGAAAAACAGATAAATGCTACTGAGAAATGAGCTACTAAAGCAGGAGACCTCTTTATTTATTATAGTTCATTGGTTCAATTACAGCAGATCAATGGGGTGGACTCACAAGATGAATTATAGTTGAGAATGCTCATGGTTGAAAATACTTTATTTTGTTCTTCCCCCACACATTTCAGAGTTGTTTACGAGATCGCCAAACAATCAATGCAAGTTAAAGATGAATGTTGCTCAAAGCTGGTGGGCAAATGTGTTGGGAGAGCCAGTAATAATAATCATAATCATGAATATAACCAATTTTATTTATTTGGCATCTCTTATATTTAATTTTCCTTGAACTAGAAAGACAACTAATACATCTAATATTTGTTACCTCTTATGCTTTTGATACAAGAAAGACAGCTAACACAGTGCATCTATTATCTTATACATATTAAGTGCATGCAGTTTTAAACATGCAATGAACCCCCTAAAGGTCACAAAAGCCTCTGTGGTAACTAGAAAATGGTTGGATTAAATGAATAGGAAGAGCTGCTGTAACATGCCTTATGTTTAATACTGAGCACTGTGCCGCATATGTTGTATTTTCCTCAGACTAAGATTCTGCTTCACTCAGGTTTTCACGTTGTGCTTACTGGATCCATTTTGCCTTTGATAAGCTTGACTTTGCAGAATGGGTGCCCATTGCAGAAAGCAAAAAAGGGCCTCTTTTCATTTTTGTTTTCATTTTTATCTCTGCAAGATTTTTCACCTTCTGGTTTTTCACCCTCTTCTTGTTTTTATTCTCTGGGTTTGGCGGATTGAAATTTGAAGGACAGAGGTCAAATTCAAATGCTTCCTGTTAGTGAAAATGCATTACTGCAAACTAGACCATTTCGATTTGAATAATTTTGCCAAAAACTGATTTGGTATGTCAAAACTTTATGTATGAATGAGGCCATTTTCCAAGGAATTACAAATGGTTGCCCCTGTCTTAGACTGCTTCTATTTGTAATTCACTGATGAAAAGATTCAATGTATTTGCAGGAAAACATCTCCACCTAGTGGCCAATATTTTAAGCCACGGCCAATCATAACAGTTTGAGATTTTAATTATGTGTATTTGCTCTGATTGTGAGTACATTGCAAAATAATTATGTCTCACTATATATATTCATTATGTGCTAATATTATATAATACATTAATCGGTACATTAATACAGCATACTCATGCATACCTGTGATACTGTATTTGCATTGCAAAACAAATTCCTGGGGCCACGTGGGTGGTACTGTACATACAGATGGACCATTAGACCTTGACATAGTGCTCCATGGTCTTTACCATACCAGTGCCAAAATGTTACATATGTACTGGGAAGCACAAAATGGTAATAACACAACTTTTCAGATGAGAAAATGTCCAATAAGGAAGTGCGTTTGATTGGCCCTAATGCATCACGACTGCACGTCACTTCCCCTCTGCTGGACAATGAGCGAGTGACTCTGACCAACGACCCCACCCTCAACTCATATTGTGTCATTCCTGACCTACTGTGGCTGTTGAGTTTCTTAACGATTGCATTATACACTGCTTGCTGGACCTGCTCTTTTTCGTTTTAACCCCGTTGCTGTTGATTCTCTTAGCGCAGGTGCAGCCGTGAACAGTAGCGAGAGCCTCCCTCCATCCTCCTCCGTCAACGACATCTCCTCCATGTCCACCGACCAGACCCTGGCCTCCGACACCGACAGCAGCCTGGAGACTTCTGCAGGACCCCTCGGGTGTTGCAGGTGACTAGCCGCCTGCCTGCGCAACCCAATGTTCTTCAGAAGGTGAAGTGCAACAGAAAACTAAACAAAAAACGGGGGGAAAAAAACAACAGTTAAGGAAACCGAATAAAACTAAATGAATCAAAGCCTGCAGTTTCACTCTAAAGAAAAACATGTATAAGGGAAAAAAAATAACAAAAGAACAAAAAAGCTGAAATGTATATTTATAAACCTCTAGTTGCTTTGCTTATATCTTCCCCCTCATACAGCAAAAAGAAAAAAGAAAAAAAAACGTTACAAAATGCTTAGACGGGCATCTTTCTGTAAAGTGTAAATTTACTGGCTGATAACCAACACCTCTGTAAGCTTCTGTGCTGTTTGATGTGGCAAGGTGAGCCTTTCTGTTCATGAATACATGAGCATCCCCCGCATTTCCCCCATGTTACAGTACTAATAGTTCATAATGTTGCGGATTGGTTCTGAGACAGATTGGCGTGTTTGTGTGTGATTATCCTTGGGGCAGGCTGACACAGCGGCCGGTTTTATTTTTGTATATATGTAATTCTGTACAGCTGCAGGGCACCTTGAGTGGGACTGATGGCCAGTATTGGAAGTTTTTGCGCACCTTGCCACATCACCAGTTTGACCTGAGTTGCCCTTGCCTGTAGTCCTGCATGACTAAAGAAAAATGCTAATTATATGATAAATAAGTATAAAGACTTTTGTTTTTTAAACCATGTAAGCAATTGAACTTTTCGACCTGGGTTGTGAAAGTGGGAGTTCTGGCAATGGATTACGCAAGCTGCAGGAAGCAATGGTGAATACTGTCACTGTCACTGGTGAGCTCAGTCCTTTTTTCTTTTGGTTTGTTTTTATTTCATTCTATTGTAGCTGCTTGTGTTTGTAAAAAAAAATCCTCTGCTTCACTGCACTGCTACACTGGCCGTCACACATTTCTGCATGCCATGATGTCATAACATGAGGTGTGGTCACCTCTGTGGATGATCTCCTTTGCCACACCGATTTGGAGAAAGGAATGACTGTAACCTTATAGGCATGCTATACTGAGAAAGGCACAGAGCAACTTTTGAGCAAGCGCAGAGATGAGAAAAGCTGACCTCATTACCAGATGCATTGGATTCTGCAGGTTACAATGAAGCTTTTGCCACATATTCTCACCGTACCACTTTTTTTGTTCTATCATTTGTTTGTTTTATAGAAAGGGAAACAAGTACAGTACACAGACTACCTAAAATCAGAAGAACAGATGGTTTTATTTTTACTTTACTTATTTAGAAAAAAAAACATTTGGCAAGTGCCTTTGAAATACAGTTTTCTGATCCCAAACTGCTTTGCAAGAATCAACAGAAAAGAAACTGGGACTGGAAATGAGCCATTAAATGTGGCTGATTCAGTCATCCAAGTCATCCAATATAGAAAGTAAACGTAAGACAGTCACTGGTTCTGTAGCTCTAATGGATGTGGGTATGGCACAGTCAAAGGAACATGGCAGCCACATGCTGTTTCTCACCAAAAGCATGACAGTACGATATAGCCTAGCAGTATGCAGCTTTACCTGCCCATATGCTGTTACCCACTTCACATTTGGTATCATACAGTAGTACCTTCATCTATAATCACTTCACTCCGGAATATTCATGCTGTCGGCTTGACCTTCAAATAACCATTATTTTCATGTGTATGGTGACAGTTATCATATAAATGTATAGCAATTTCCAAGTTTCAGCCAATCATAATATTTTTGTTATGTTGTTTTGCATTTGTAATTCATTATGGGTCATTGTTTTATGACTGTTTATTCAACTTTAAAAAGAGATTACTTTTTCAGAATCATTATTTGTGATTTATTATGTTTGACTCATTCGTAGGACTGCTGTTAAAAACAATTCAACTGGGGAAGACACTAAGCATAGGGAAATTTGACAGACTCATGGAATGCTTCAGAATTGCCTTCTTTAAAAATTGATTCTGTTTAGGCTGCAAGACATAGCTGTCATTGTAATGTTTATATGCTGATATGTTTGATGTCAGACAGAGACTATTGTTATAACTTTGTAAACGTCTTAACATTCATTTTGTGGTTTAAACCACATAATATTTTTGCCATAAATGTTTTGAGCCCCAGCACAGTACCATGGCGCACACTTAGTAATCAGATGTCGTTCTTTGCTTTAAGCACACTTTGTGAGGTAATTTCTGCACTCCCTGGTAATAGAACATATTGTAATGTTTGTTTAGAGGTGTGTGCAGCGTAGGGCTTATATGTTCAGTGGGCAACAAATTTGAGAATTTACAGGTCACAGGGTTTAGATTCATCTGTCATTCCATTATTTTACGATGAAGTTAGGGAGAACATTTTTTTTTTTTGCTTTTGTTCAAAGCTTGCCATTAAGAAAGAATATTAAATGTGCATGACCAATGAACTTGAGTTGCAAGTCCATCCCAATATCTCTGTGCAAAACAGTTTGATATTGGGAACATTATATTCCATTTTTGGTTTCATCTTGTCAAATCTGAACTCATTTCAATTAATTGTGTCTGAACCAGGCATTCTTTACAGTGATAGGAATGCCGATGTAGAACTTAATGAGAGATAAAATCTTGTCCAGCAAATGAAAATTGAAAAGGAGATTCTATACCTAATTTGCATATGCACAAAAAATAATTTTAATCATTCTTGGGGGTTCGATAGAAACAAAAAAGCAACTAAATTAATCATTAAATGGAACAATATCAGCTATATGTATGCACACACACACACACACACACACTCACCAATTCATTATTTTTGTCAATAGATTCAGGAAGCCGGTATTTGAGCTACAAGATTTATTTATAACATTAAACAGAACATGTGTAGGTACACTGCAACAGATAAAATCCAACTCTTCTTTCTTGGAAGTCACAGCACAGATATGAACATGTGTAATGAAGATGAACATAGTACGTATGACTTTAATGTATTGCATGAAAGAAGTCTTTTTTATTTAGATGAGGTTGTAAAAAACAACATGACCCCCTCGCTAATGTCATTATCATGTCTTGAAGGTTTTCATCAGAGGAACACAGAAATGAATCAAGCTCTGTTCTAGACAGTTGTAAGCAAAAAAGCTTACAATTTCTTCTACAGAATAGTTTGAGATAGTACTGAAAACAAACCCAACAATTCCTGAACTTTTGTTTGAATATGTATCGCCCATAAAAAAAGGTTCATTTGTCCCCACTGGCAATTTTTTTCATATTTATTTTTCATGTTTCATATGCATGATTATGTCTTGCCTAACAAATCTATTGTGCACTTGTAATTATTCTAAGAGGCCACAGAAAGAGTGGTTATGCAGATGTAGCCTAAAAATGGTTCTATTTTTGCTCTCTTCCACACTATCTTGCATTACGCAATAGTTCATCGAATGAGAACGGTCCCTTAAAGCGTCAGCAATGGCAATTTAACACTTATGGTGTAATCTGAAATTGGATGACAGGTTTCTTTTCACAAAAAGACAAGACACAGCCATTTATAAATTCATGGTGAGAAACTAACTGGCTTCTTCATAATGTTGCTGATGTTACCAGAGATAATTTAACTGGTCTCAAGTGGCCTAAAATGAGACCAAACCCATTCAACTCCATTAGTTATTTTTAAAGAGGTCACCTTTTTACAGTGTGATACACATCTTGACCCAAGTATCTTGCATTCAGGTCATGGGTACTTTATTGTGTTGGTTATGTAGAATATCAGAAAGCTGTTTGGACTAAGCTTGGGGGAGGTCCATTAAACAATATATTGTGTAAAATGGGGTAAAAACCATAGAACTGCTCAGGTAGATGTTTTTGATTTATTCATATTCATTTGTTAAGTTTCACATTTCACTGGTTAAGCATACCAACCATTTGGACTTGTAATCCCATTAATTTTGATCAGGATAACCAAGCCATTGTTATTGCATGGAAAATAGCTGCAGCATAACTGTAGATAATATTTTCATAAATCAGACATGGTATAATCACAATGGTAATATAGATAAAACATTTCAGTAATACCTTTGGAACACTTTGAGGCAAGTATGGCACATGTCACATATGGTTCAGATGGCCAGTGTGTTCAAAGAACAAACAGGGGTCACTCAGAAGTTCCAGAGAGCTGCTCGGCCTATTTGCAAAGGGACTGGGAGAGATTAAGAAATGGGGTAAATACATTACTTTTGATTCCGATTGCTTTAATGCTAATTATTCAAAATTCATCATTGATCTGCATTGAAAAAATAGCTTCTACTTCAAAACAAAGGCCTGTCAACCAGTCTACTGGTGAGTTTGATGTGCTATTGTACATTTTATACAGGACATTTTTAACTGGTAGAACCCATGTGTCTTTAGGCACGGGAAGACACTTAGGGTTTATTCTGAATTAGATTGTCATGGAGGTTTGAGTCTCTCAGCAACAGAAATACAGTCATACAGGGATGGTTTGAAATGCAGTAGCTATAAGGTTTTTTAAAAACTTTTCTAAGAATCCTAGACTGTCAATAAAACAAACATATTACCTTAACCATTTTTTCCAGACATTAATTAAGGTGCTTTGGGAATGTATATTTTCTACAATCTTTATTCTCTCAAAGGAAATGCACGGCAGCAACATCATACCTATTGTGGAGGCTCAGCAGTGAATGTACATTGTAGTTTCTATGCTGCAATATTTTTTGCTGCTTTGCTTGATATATATGGCTATTGAAGTTAGCATTCGTAACTGACATCCTAAGAAACTAAATTTGATTTTGCGTGGCACAGGAACCAGGTAATTAAGGTAATTATTTGTAAACCAATTGCTGTTTTACTTCATTTTAGTTTATTTTTTGTTTTTAGTGTGCATTGAAGGACAACCAGACTTGGTATGCTCTATTCATTTATTCTTTCAAGGAGTCCATTTTAAAATATTCTCTGGAGTTAACATGTGCTCTTGTCTAATCTTGATGTGTAATTGTCTACAACAGGATGACATGGCTCCAGCATGTAAACTGGAATAAAAAGTATCAGTTTTTCTTTAAAACTAGATTTAGAAGCATATATCTTTGTGTCATTTCCAATTCACAGATGAGAATAAAATGGGTTAAAAAGGAAGCATCATTTTGGAGCCTTAGTTTAATCATAAATCACGGTCTGCCTTCTGTTTTCTTTCCTTGTCTGTGAATAAACTACAGTCAATTGTAATTTCATTATTGATAAACATCAAAAGTATAGTAAACATGTGCATGTTTTTGAGACAAGCAATTCAGCCAGTAATACCTAAGGCTTTCCATACCATTGCTTTATTCTCTTCAACAGTACTGCCGTTGTACTAACGGAAAGGAATCTTTCTCAAGTCATATTTGCCCATCATCTCTGTGTTAAAACTCTCACTATATCACTTTAGTCATCCCTGCCAATCACACAGGTCATTCAACAGACAACATACCAGCAGTGCAAGAAATTTCAATGGTCTCTCTCTCTCTCTCTCTCTCTCTCTCTCTCTCAAAAACATCATGGTGCAAAAACAGACATTTGGGTAGGTAGGATGATGAGTGGCTTTCCCTTACAGATGAAAACTATATGAAAAACTGTAAAGTTGGATTATAAAGGCTAGAGGGTTTTGTTTTTGTTTTGTTTCAAATAAAGTGGGATTTCTTTGAATTTTTTTCATATTTTCTGTACTGTCAGTGAATCATTCTGTTAAGATGTGAGACTAAAATGTCTGTTTTTGGTTCATACAGCAGTTCTTTGTAAAGTCTGACAGTTTATTCAATCTCCAGCTCCAGGTTAGTGTTTCAATCCAATAAACTGAATTAAACAAATGGTTAAAAAAAACAACAGAAAACTTAAGCACTCAACATTTTAAAGGTACTGTGTATGTAAAAATAAATATATGTATGTGACTGAAAATAAAAAGAAACTTTGACCTTGGGAATGATCATGTCTTTATTTTTCAGTCTCTGTGTTCTATTCTATATTATATATAGTGTTCATTTTATTTCACATGGTTTGGTATTTTGGTTATTTCACAGAAATGTGGCATTAGCACTGCTTAATACAGCAATAGCAATATTTCTCATAACCTCTTGTGATGGACAGTTTAATTCTTCTTAATGAGTAAGTTGTGTTTAGCTGTGTAATTGGATGAATCAACTTTTTTCAGTCTGAAATTTTTGTGTTCGTTAGCTTCCCAGTTGATTTATATAAATGAATTGATCTCTGGATCAATTAGTCCATTAGTTATCAGGACAGTCCCTTTAAGCTGGGCCAAGGTTATGTAGAACTATTTCTCACCTGTACTTTTTTGCTCATATTACTTTTCAATTTTCAGTAAATATTGATTGAAACATATTTTGTTTATTTCTTTGTTCACACTCAAAATAATGTATTTGATGTTGTAGATTCAAAATAAGTTTTGCAAACCAAGAGTTCTTGCGATTAAAGTAGTCGGTTTTTAAATATTTTTGGTGAAAACAGGCACACATTGATAATACAATGAAATCATAAGTTAAGGCAAACAAAGGCAAAACGCATCTGATATTATTGTTGTTAATGTTCAAACATATGCAATATATCTAGCTTTCTAACACTTATGTTAAGTGTTTAGGTGCAAGCTTATGATTTCAAGTTGAGGTGCTCAGTATGGTGAATTTCAACAACTTGACAGTATGTTAGATTTGAGTTCAGTCACTGGGCTTGTACCAATCATGTGTTATACTGAGCTGATACCATAGCATGTTGCACATTGGCAGGTTTAACCATGTTGTCAAATGTTGAGTGCATAATTCCATGCCATGAAGTTGCACATATGTTTGTTTCCTTGGGTCAAAAGTGTAATGTGATACTAGTTAACTGCTTCATCAAGCTTGATTGCCTTGCCTGCCTGGTGTCATCACCAATTCAAATTGTGGAAGAAGCTCAAGTCCCTTGTGGTGGTGAAGCAAATTATCCAATTCAGCAAAAAGAATCATTAAAGAAAATCAAATTGTTTCCAAACTGCAAATTGCTATTTTATACCTTTTTTGCTGAGCTGCTGCCAATAGCATACCCCTGAGATTCTTTCTTCACAGATATGAAAGTGTGGGGAAAAATGCTTTCGGGAAAAAAAAGATAACTCCAAACTCACAAATTACATATACAATATTCAACTAACTTTTATCTGACTATGATATAACCTGTGAATAGTGGATGACTGTCTGCCTATGACCACAACACATTGACAAGTTTGTTTTCTGGCTTTGACAACTTTTTGCATCCATATAATAGCATCCTAAATTTGACAGATGCAAGCAAGACCACAGACTGAGTACATCTCAGTACATAATTGGATTAATTACCACATAAATGAATGCAAAGTACCTTATATAGTGCAGAGTGCTTGAATACACAATCACTTGCATTAATATTGCCCAATGACTGACCCAATCATGCAAGTTGCTGATTGAGACAAATCTGCTACACCTGCATTCCAGGACCATAGGAGAGGAGTCTACCAAATTGGTAAATTCTAATAGCCAATTGTATTACGGTCACCTGCACCAATGCCCTGTTTAAGGAATTACCCAGGAAAAATTGGTGGTGTGGTACTGCAGCTCACAATGGACTTGGAGGCATGAATTGTATAGCCTTGACCCAGTAGGCAGAATTCCTCAGCACTTTAACCCACTGAGAGTCCAGGCCCTGTGACAGCATGAAAGGAAGGCCACCAGGAAACCCCTGAAGTGTGATAATATCCTAACGACAGCCAATATGGTCCCCACAGTGATTCTGTCGAGCGTTTTTTTTTCTTCTTTTTTACAGAAACAAGGAACAAAACAAAGCCCAATGCCTTTGAGTTACAAAGATAAAATAAAATAATGAAACCCTAGCTTTCCATTGGAGCTTAACCTGAACAATCATGGGACGTATCTACCAGTCAGCTAATCTGCTTCCCAGTCTCACAAGCAGAAAGTGGTCACTATTTCAGGACTAGATTAAAGCATGCAGAGTTCTAGGACCACTCTCATCGACACACACCTATCTCCATAACCCTCCTCCATGTGCCCTCTTTTATTAGGTCCTAATAAGCTAATTAAAGGCAGGTGTGGGCAATTCCTGCAAACCTATGGATCGTTTAACTTGTGCTTAAATTTAAACACAATTGACCACACACTTGAACCTTATCCTATACCCAGAATTCGGTTAATTGGAACTTGTTTCCCTCCAATGAAACTGATTAGCAAATGTGTGATTGGTTTACACCCAGTGGAACCCTTATGCGTGTCTATGTATTAAAAATGAATTCAATTTAGTTTTCAAATAAACTTTGAAGTCTTTTTGCCTTCGGTATGGCGTGACAACACCCCTCCTCTCTGAGCCTCTTAAAACTGAGCTTCAGCCTGGAATTCACAACTGCAGTTTACATTGTCAGCTCGAGTTAAGCCTATTATCTTGTGCTGAAAGGTGTGGAATGAGAAAGCAGGGCTCCCTCCTCTGTCTCTTGTTCGGGGGCCTTCCTGCTCAGAGCATTCCAGAAGCCCAGAGGAAGAATCATGATGTGCAGTCTCCTGGGGGCCTTTTTATAGCCATCTCTCGAAATGCTGGAGGCACCGGCTTCTCCCCGCTGAAATCTCCATGACAGCGATGGAAATGTCCAGTCGTGGGTTCCTGAATGAAAGGCTCTGCAACTGTCTTCCTTTCGGCGTCCGCCACCTTGAAAGAATGGCCCTGGCATTCAGTCGCACGCCGGCCTCGGAGAGCTGGCCTTTGGAGATACCCACCCGCCGAGTCTCTCTCTCGCCGTGGCCCAAGCGAGACAAAGACGAGCGCCGCTAGCAGATGCGCTTCCATGCGCCCCCTGCTGAGTATGCACCGCGGGCGTCCAATCAGCTGTCATCTTCCAGAGCACCGGCCCTTACATTTCGCTCTGTGTGCACATATATATGGCATATATATATATACGGCAAGGGGTATTTTGCCCAAAGTTTTTAGAGATTATTTTTAGTTTATTTTGGCACTTATAACTTAATTATGTGATAACTGTGTGATAATTACTCCCAAACAAAATGTAGCAGTGAAGATACAAACCAACTCTCGTGCCAGCTTTCTCTGAGTGTAATGAGACCCCGGCGGAGCTCACATTTTTCCAGGGCATTTTTTTTACCTCGGTAACATTCCACAGAAGCATCCAGGAACACGGAGGCTTGGCATTCACGCTATCCACGCTGTAAAATATTTTATGAGCACTATCTTCAATGTGTGCATTTAATGCTATACTTACGCGCTTTGCAAAAGTAGGCACCCTCAGTGGCAAGAAAGATTTTTCAGTGTAACTTTTTTTTTTTTTTTTTTTTCTTTGGTTGCCAGGCTAAATTTTTTTTGGTTGCCTCTGGGCAGCATTAAACCCTGCAATTGGAAAGTGTTCTCAGAGCGTGAAAGAGTGCTGCTCAGTTCCTCTCCGCTGAGCCTGTGTTCTCACACCGCTGGCACCTGCAAGAGTTCCAAACTGAGATATGGGAGAAAATACATCACAGGGACGTATCCGGGCATGGCCCTAGTCTCTGGCCAATGAAAAGTATTCTACATCTAGACACAATGGGCAATAAATACACAGTGTTAGCCGTGATAAAGTAATGCAGTGGAACATTAAAAAAAGGGAGGCATGTGACACCCAGGGATCCATAAGTCATAGCCAGCAGTTTTCTGCTCCATTCTTCACACGTGCTAAACGTGCTAAAGGGAAACTATCAAGAGTCAATGCATTCAAAAGGCTGTTTGGAAATACAATCCAGTAGCCATATTAGGTCAGGTACTATAGTAGGTGGAGACCTACTGTAGGGTGATTGAAAGTATTTTTACGCACATTTGTGGATCATGACCGAATGCGTGAAATATTAAATTGGGAATTACTGTCCATACAGGCATTAAGCCTGATGTAGAGAAAACGGGATAAAATGGCTGATAAATTTCTCATAACGCATGCACTACTGCATGTACCGTAAAATGTCCCACTTCACTCCGTGGTGTCGTTAGCTGTCTCGCCATTGGGTGTGTGTTCAGATCACCTGAACCCGGCTTTTTTATGTACCACAAGGTTAAGAAAGACTTATTACACCCAACACACAGCACGAGGTGTAGTGATGAAGAAACAATTTGGCTCTGCTGACAACCTGAAGTCCGTATCTCTCCCAGGGTAATGATCTGTAACTAGGGCTCAAATCTGTAGGACGAGGCAGTTACTCTCCCTCTATCCCAGCTTGACTGCTTCAGAGATTCATACAGCAGAAAAAAGGTAATGGCATGGTGTTCACTTGAACATTATGCACAGTTGCGCGCCGGGAAATAAATAATAGGTATTTGGATGTAAATTAAGCAGCTGTACACTGTGGCTTTGTGTGGTTGCCTGTTCGCTCAAAAAGTTGCTGGAAGGTTTCCCGATAAAACTTTTTTTGTTGCTCCTGGCTATTGTTACATTAAGCCCTGGGGAGGGTATTTGTTCTCAGATTATGCAGAGACTGTTTGCAGCTCTGCTTCATTGACCCTGTATGCTGTGGGCGTTCCAAATGCTTTGATTATTCATGAGTGCACTTTCCTCTAATCTATCCCTACACAATTGCATTTAAAAAATAAATCCTAATTAAATTGCAGTAGAGTCAAGTGCTTGTCACATTATTATTTATAGATTACATACAATGTCTCACCAAGGACATTATGGACCAGATTCAATCCAACCGTGGTATGGTTTATCTTTAAATATGAATCATATATTTAAACAAGCATTCCTCCTGTTACCATGTTTGTTAATTTGTGAGTGCCAAGAAAAATAACACTTCATGAATCACTGACAGTCTATAACATTCAGTTCATGAAGCAAATGCTTTGTGTGGTATGATGGCAAACCTAGTGAGCTTTCAGAAAAAAATAAATGGTAAATAATTCATTCAAGGTATCTCACACACAGAAACTGTATTGAACCGTGTTTATCAATGACTGTTACAATACTCCTCCACTAAATGTAATACTTCAGTCATCACTAAGATTGGCATCAAGATTACAACTTAAAAAAACATTCTACACTGACCCCAAACCTTTACTGACTGAAAATACTAATGGCCAGTCAACGGATAGTCGGACATTCAATATATTATGGCTGTATTTCACACGGAGTCTTGATATTAAGACAGGTGTGTCTGAATGAGTTTATCGACACAGACAACACAAAGATAGACATGGTGTCTGACATATTTTATAAAATATTTATATTTTCTGTCTCTTTTTGGTCATGGAATGAGTCAAATGGCACATTGAGCATAGCCACGAGTTATTCATTTAAATTAAAAGGGAGACAGAAACACAGAAAATGAAATCAGCATATGCAAATTCATTCAGTACCACGTTGGAAAAAAGATAAGTGCAAGGAAAAGCCTTGATATAAAATTTAAATGCAACACATTGATAGCTCTGTTTAAATACCAGACTTGCATTAAAATATTACTTTAGTTAATTTCTTTTACATACATATCTTTCTTGAAGTTGTCGACATTGCTTTCCTCTATATACACAACCAGATACAAGATAACACTTAACAGTAACAGAGTGGGATTATATATTTGGTAGGACCACATTAAAGAAAAAAAAGGTGAGAAATGTTCCTTTGTCTTCGAGGAGTCCATGATGTAAGAATACTAGTCTCTCTCAGGCATCATCTCCCTGATGGCCCTCACCCACAATTCACCAGTCAGCTAGTTTTTTTTGGCTCAGATGGTCCCTCCTTACTGGATCCAGATGGTGTTCCCCCTCTCCGGCCGACGTGGATCAGCCGTCAGCTCCCCGAACGTGGAGAAAAACTGCTCCATCTCCTTCTGGAGCATCTCGTTCCTCTTCTCAGCGTCCTCCTTCGCCCGCTCGGCATTCCGTAGCTTTATCTCCACCATGGTGTACTTCTTCCTCTCCTGGTCCAGCTCCTCGTGGAGGTTCACCATCTCTGTCTCCAGCTCCAGGTTCCTGTGCTCCAGGCTGCAGCGAGAGAGAGAGAGAGAGAGAGAGAGAGAGAGAGAGTGGAAGATGGGAGGTGTGGCTGTCAGGGATGGCTAGATCCAGTCTGTAAGGGAGGTTTACCAAACCTCCAAGCAGGCCAACTCAATAATTTTCATCCACACCTACACACAGCCACTACATCCATCACAACGTCTCACTTCATTGCATATTTTCTATCAGACACGCTTCACAGCAAAAATAGATCCACTCTGTTTTCATAGATTTTCTTTTGTTACTTTTCCCACAATAACATTCAAAATTCTGCAAAACGTGACACCAAAACAATTGTTGCAGGTCACATCAGACACTTATCCAAGAATATCTTATGGTCAAAAAGATCTCAAACAAAGTGACTGGATTTTGGTGCTTCTGGTTGAACATGTTAGACAGCACAGTAAAGGCTATGGTTGTTAATGTGAAGCATTAATCAAACTGGGACTTTAAAAAGTGCCCTCCACTAGTATTTGTACAATGAATAGTAATAGAAGTGATGAGCCGGCCTGATTATATATGGCCTGGTGTTTTTTGACTCTGAGGAAGACGTTGTAGACGTTAAAATGTCAGTCCGACCTGTTCATTAAAACAAAAGCAAAGTGTTCTCCAGTTTTCCTCATTTTGGGCCAGTACCCGTGAAGTGTCCGGGTAAGTTGTTTCTCTAGTTTGACTGTCCTGGCTGTTGATCACATATCTTCTTTCCTATCGGCCTGATCCTTTGTAATCATACTGGCTGTTTTGGCTATGTACTCCAGCACATGTAAGATGATTAAATTAAAGCTGACAATCGGCACTTGAAACTCATATACAGTTTTTCATTTCAAATCCAATGGGCTGGAGTACAGAGCCAAAACTCCAAAATTGTGTCACTGTCCAAATATACATACAAAATGCGCCTCTTTATCAGTGTAATGTACCTCTTTATCCTGGCCTCGTACTCGGTCTTCTGCTTGTGCATCTCCTGCTTCAGGCTGGCCACCAGACTGTGCAGGGCGCTGTGGCCGCTGGCGCTATTGTTCACCGCGAACGTCTCGCTGTTATCGCTGCTGCTGGTGGCCCGGCTCCCGCGGCCCCCGCCGTTCCTCCGCTCCAGCTCCCCCTGCTGGCCGGCGTCCTCGTGCGCGGGCGCGTCCAAAACGGGGTCCTCGTAGTGGCCCACGAAGAAGTCCTGCTCGGGGCAGGTGGTGGTGGAGGAGCGGCAGGACGTGGAGTTGTCGGGCAGGGAGATCTCGCAGGAGGAGGTGGACCAGGTGGCGCTGTCCACGCTCTGCTTGTCCTCGCACGCGCTGCTGGGGAACTGCTGCTGCTGCACGTTGTCGTAGGTGGAGAGCCGGTTCTGCTGGGCGGCCTGCTCGCTCAGGCAGTCCTTGGGCTTACTGTCCCGCAGAGTCACGTAGCCGTTGGGCAGCCAGAGCCCGTTGCGCACGCTCAGCGTCCCGTTCACCACGTCGGTGCTGGACACGCCCATGCGCACGCCGCCGTTGGGCACGCCGCTGGTGCCCATCTTGGTGCCCGGGCCCTTGAGGGAGGCGGTGCGGCGGGCCTGGGTGCCCGCGCCGGGCAGGGTCTGGCCCTTCTCCTGGCCGTCGGCCGAGGAGCTGCTGAAGGAGCCGTTGGTGACGATGCCGCTGCCCTTGCTGAAGGCCGGGTTCTTCTTGACCGTGAGGGGCGGGCTGCGGGTCAGGTCGAACTTGCCGGCCAGGCTGTTGCGCGGGCTGCCCGAGCGCTGGCCCCCCAGCGGGCCGGGCGAGCCGTTGTCCACCGCCGCCCGCGTGGGCGACTCGGGCGTCTCCCAGGAGCACTGGCGCAGGCCCGCCGTGTTGTTGTTCTCCCGGTTCTGCAGCTGCCCCGCCGTGGGCTTCCTGTGCACCTCGTTGTTGTTGTTGCACAGCTCCGGGGCCGTGGGGCTTTCCTCGTCTTTGGGAAAGAGCACATCGTGGCTCCCGATCAGGACCGACATCAGCTGCTGGACCAGCACAGTACCTGCAAGAGTCACAGTCACTTCAGCCTCAAGCTGCATCACAAAGATCCTGCTACAGCATGTGTGCTAGTATTCATGCCAGTAAAAATACCAAGATGCTCACTTTAACTGCTCTTTATTCAGACTAAATATCATCTTTGGCCATTCATAAAGCACAAGACATTCATAAACCTTCTGAGACAAGAGGGAGTCTGATATACAGCAAGAAAAAAAATAGTGTCATACACAAACAAGAACAAGGCCTACCTTCCATGATAGCTACAGGGTCTTCGACCTTAGGTCTCAGAATATTGGGCCCAAAGACGGTTGCCAGGTTCTGTACACTCATTTTATTCACACCTGAATAAGACTGAACTTCATCAAGAAACCTACGGGACAGAATCAGCACCGTCAGCTCCAAGGAAGAAGAAATGCTGTGGGGCGACATTTTCAATGATTTATACAGTAACTATACCTGCATATATATTTCAGCAGATTGTAGTTGACTGGAGGTAGGCTTTCGACTTGTTTTCGCAATTCCTTCATTCCCTTGAAAAAGAAAAGCATTTTCACCATATTATACACATGGATCAGAACACTTGAACATAAATGCATCTGCACTACCATGATATTACTGCCTCAATTACCACAGCTAGGACATTCCATTACACCCTGGTCAGACAGATAGTTTCGTATGCATTCCAAATAATTCCCAATTTATGTTGGTCATTTAAAAGGACCCTTCGTTTTTTTAATGATCGTTGAGTTTCGGAAAGGCATTAAAAATTCATGTTGTAGCTTAACTTTTCAATGATTAATAAGATAGCTGTAAGAAATCTCCTTAGCACAGATCATTTTAACAATGCGCTACAAACCTAGTTTAAGTCATATTTTAATCAGCTCAAATCTATTTAACATCTCATTGCAGTCACCCCCCTCCCCACAAGTGTTACTATAGTCATTTAATCCGCCATGACCTCACATGCCATTACTCAAGGTCTCAAAGATTCTCCAGTCCTTTGTTCTGTTTGACAGTGCTCTTTTGAGAAGATCTATTCCCCAGGATACATGGGACTATGCAGGAAAAGCATCAGAAAAATGAATGCAGGGTACACAGTGGTTTTTCCCCCATTTCAATCTTTTGCAAGTTCACAGGCATGTGATTGTATTTACAGTGAGCCAGGAGGATGCCGTGGCACTCTACCCCCTTTTATGATTTAAAGCCTTTTGTAGAACTTGTTTGAAGTGATACCACAGAATTTTGCTCTCAACCCCTCCCCCCCTCCCCAATCTTCACAGCTTAACCCATAAGATGTATGAGGTTGGTTAATGGGAGATGAAAGTGCTTGCTAGGGTAGTTCTTTTTGGTGATTTTGACCTGTGGTGTAAACGAAACCCAATTTGCATGCCTGAGGTACAGACATGCAGAAGCTATAGTGAAATGAAACCGGTTAGGGAGGGGCAGACTTTGGGAGCTGAGCACTGCACATGACTAAGGCGACATACTGAACCAATGGGAGGGAGAGGAGGACCAGAGAAAATGCTTTACTACAGCTGAACACACATTCACATCATAGTGCACACACCAATCATCAATAACATTTTCATTCTTGCTCTTATGTTCATGGTTTTCATTCCATTCTTAACCACCTATAGGCAGAGCTGAAAATGCAACAGCTGCTATATCCTGGATTATTAATTTGTTATTAAATTGTTCTTTCACTTTGCACTTTCCAGAGCAACTGTGCATAGCCATACATTTTTTCATACTGTTGAACTGGTTTTTACTGAAGGCTGTGAAGGTTAAGTGCTTTGCTGAGGCATAAGTGGCAGTGCCTTATCTGGGATTTGAATCTGCAAACTGCACTCAGGAATAAAGCACTTTAAGCTACTGGCACTACCTGATCACTACCGTTATGCGTGTGAACCATCACCACCAGACAAAATCAAACGATTGGCATCACTTACGGATTCTTCATCCTTGCTGAGGAGCTTAGTGCAGGAGAGGAATTCCTCGTATTTGGCGAAGGGTATGACAGGCTCTGGGAGCTCTCTCAAGTACAGCTTCAGCAGGGAGGCCACTGTGTGCACGTCTGTATTACTGCGAGGGGTGGGGGAGTGGGGGCAGTGGGGAGAGAGAGAGAGGGACCAACAAACTCAGTGAAATGTGCGGCAACCATATGCAGATCGGAAAGACGCAAAGAGGGAGAGGGGAGGAGCCGCCGCGCCGCAATCAATCTCCGACATCAAGAAGCCCGAGCGGAACCAAGGCTTAAATCACCGTGAGTAAATGTGATCACATGTCGCGGGTCGCGCGCACATACACCACCTGTCGCTCGCCCGCTGCGTGGGAGGGTGACGTACAGCCCGGAGACCCGACACCCCCCAAACTGAATTAATTTACTGCCCTCCGCAGGGGTGGGGCCCGTGGGGGAGGGGGGGACCCCATCGCTCACGCACGGTCGTGTCACGGGTGAGTTATGGACAGCGTCACGGCTCGGCTGTAGCTGCCACGGCTCTCTGAACAGCGAGAGAGCGCTCAGCCTCGACGCCCCATCAGCTACGCCTCGGTGGAGAGTTTCGCGCACACGCGGTGCGCATTCCCAGTTAACACCTCTGCAAGCGGCAATGCGAACGGTGTTAAAGAGCTGTGAAAACACAGCTCTCTCCTCTGTCCCAGCTCGCAGTCAAAGTTTTATATTTAGCAACCACATTCACACTGGGAGATGCATATTTGATTAAGACACTTGCACGCAGGATTTAGCTGAAGAAGCTTGTGAAAGCTCAATAATAAATGTCAAAAAGGGATTCCTACACACAGTTATTAGGGTCTTAATTCAAGTGTTAAAGATATTTCAATATTTCCTATACAGTTGGATTTTACAATCTGGTAATGCTAAACGGACACTAATGTTGGTCCAAATAACATAGCTGATCCCAAATAGTACCCCATCTCAACATGGTGTTGGGTAACATTTAACATATAATTCATAAAAGAATATATCATAATTGCTATCTTACAAAAATATTAATTTACATGAATTAATGAGTTTCCATGATACAGGTTTGTCAGCCATTATGTTTTTTTTTTTTGCTCTCAGCTGATATGCTGCTAGGATTCTGATAGATACTGATAATATGAAGTCCTCTTTCTAGCCGCGTTGCAGTGGGAAATTGGAGGCGGGGGGGCAGCGTGAAGCACAGGGTATGCTCAATGCTTCCTCCCTGGACCTCTGCCCTCACACACTGATAAACAATGCAGGGACCTGGGGGGGGGGGGGGGGGGTGGGGTGGGGCTGTGAGAGAGGAGGGGGGGTGTTCCTCTACCCACAGATGGCCACTGTGCCCTGCTGGGGCTGCAAGAGACACATACATACATCAACACACCCCACTCAGCTCAGCACACGGAGCAGCACCCAGACGGGCAGCAGGCGACAGTGAAACGATTGAGCCGTCCGGCTCCCTCAGCCGAGCGTAATTCTCAGTTTCCAAGGCTGACGTGGGCATTCCTCAGCAGCCAACTGAGGCTACTCATGTCCCCCCGCAGGGGAGAGTCAGCACATCCCGACTGCGCCCCACAATGAATTCCACTACATTCCATTCAGCTAGCGTTATAAAACGGGATTTCAGCAGTGAGCACAAACGAGGCTTCCAGCCTGACGAGGGGGGCGGGGTGGGGTGGGGGGGGAGGGTAGCATTGCTGATCAGGGGGCTGTTGCCGTACCAGTCGAAGGATGGCTTCTCGCCGCAGTCGAAGGCGTCCTGCAGCTCCTTGACCAGGTTGGCCTGCCCGGGCAGCCGAAACAGGCCCTCCTCCCGCAGGCCCCACTGGCGGATGAAGTCCGCGCACTGCTCCACCAGCATGGGGGCCAGCTTGTTCCCAAAGCGTCGCTCATAGCGCACCGTCTCCTCCAGCTTCTGACCGAAGATACCTGAGACAGGTACACAGAGGCTCACATCGAGCTCTTCACCCCCTCTTTTTGTCAGACTAGTCAAGTGATGTTCAGTGCTAAGGCAGTTGATTGGGATTACATTTTACCCAGGCGGGCACTACACATTGGGGGTGGTTGAGGTGAGCTTCCCCCTCATTAATGTAATAGGAATAATTAATTAATTCTAACTGAAAATTAATGTAAATGTAAAATGAATTATACACTGAGACAATCGGAAGAATTGAGACAATTGTCTTTCAGTGTCTAGTAACAAGAGTTTACAGTTCTGGAAACATTTTGTAAGGTAAAGTACATAGGCATGTTTATTATAAAATACTGATTTTAATATTTTGTATAATAGATCAGTATTTCTCATAATATATTCATTGCTCAAAACCACATCATTAGACCTCAGTATAGTTGTATATTACAATATATTTGCTAGGGTGTTAGAGATGATAGGGACATTAACCCTTTTGTCAAAAGTGTCTCATTAGTGATCTTTGGGAAAAAATAGAAATCAATATAAACAAATCAATATCAACATTTCCATAGAAAAATATGCATTAATGCAACACAAGAACAACTTATTCAATTTTTGAGGCTCCTACCTCAACATATTTCAGTTAAAAAATACATCTTACTATATACAATGAATGTAAGAGAAACTTAACAGTTAAATGAATTCATGACAGGCATTGCCTAACTTCTTTCTACAACAGTAAGACAGTGAGTCCAACAACCTCTACTGTTTACTTTTTACCATGAAATATTACAGGTAAGTCAATAGTCAATTAGCAGATGATGCAGAAACATTCAGAGAAGTGTGGAAGCACACGAAAAAGCCACTAAAATAACAATTCAATAACGTTAACTTCCTTCAACAGAGATGAGGCGGAGAAAAATACACCATGGAGCAAAGTCAAAGGGACATGAGTGAGTTTGAAAGACCTGGTTTTTAGATTTAATCCAACTGCTACTTTCCTCCCTTCCCGGTAAGATTTATTGCTCTGAACTCAACAGCATGTATTCCGACAAAGCTCCAAAAAATGTGTTGAAGTAAAAAAGGAAAACGATTAAATCTCAAACTTCCCGTTTCCCTTTCTGCCTCTTTGTCTGTGTCATTCTGTGAAAAAAGTGCGATTCAAATTCAAGGCATCTCATGTGGCATGCGTACAAGAGCGGATTAAGCTGGGCTTCCTGGAAGCTTACTTTCCGGACTCAACACAGAACAACCTTATACAACCAGCACAATCAACAAGCGGCTTGGCCAGAGAAGAGACTCAAATAGTGCTCTCTGGCACATACACACACACACACACGCACACACACACACACACACACGCACACGCACATGCACACACACACAAACACACAAAAATTCAAGAATTTCATTTATGACTCCAAAGATTAAAGTAGAGATGCAATTATGCAAATATGGTTAAATCAGAGTTTGCATAAATTAAACTTAAAAGTTACAATCTGCTGCTTTTTTATCACAAATCTCTTTAAATACATTTTTTTTCTCACATTTTCTCACATGGTAGAAACTTGCTTTAAATGTGAAGCTGTCCAGCCTCAACTAATAATGTACAACATACAACAATCCACATGAAACTGAACAAAAATGTAACCTTGGAACTTGGTTGTGGGTGTTAAATTACCAGAGGGCAGTCTGCATAGCAAATTGATTATGCTTTTTCACTGGCACAAGACTATCCCATCAAAACATCTGAACACTAATACAAACAAACAATGCTCCATTTGAGGTGCAACATATGGACATTTACAATCAAAACATCATAAAATCAATTATATAATCATGAAATAAGAGCCATACATTTGTTTAGTGTACCCAAATACTGCCTAGTCCACAGTTTACCATGATAAATAAAACTCACCCTTCCTGAAGCTGACACAGCTCCTAATCTTGCGGTAGATGCTTCTATTAATTAAATTGTGGTATGTCAGTGCACCCGAGGTGGCCAATTTCACATCTCTATGTTCCAGCATTCTGGAGAGTGAGCTTCAATATCCAACACAGTTGATGTCACGGGGAATTGGGATGGCAGAAAACACAGAAAGACAGAGAGATAGAAAAACCTGCTCCTGTGAGTTCTTTGGCTGTCCTGTGAATTTGGCTTCCATTAAGTTTTCCCTCTTATTGATTGGCATCCAAAAAAATGAAAGGTCTGGTTATGGCTTTCAAGGAAATAGCCCTTTCAGGCTTTCACACACAGGAGCAGTGATTCCCTGTTGACATTTCCATTGTTATTTCCTCTTTGTGAACTACTGACATTTCTTTCATTTTTTCCATCTGGATCTGCTCCACATTCCACTTCAATTCATTCTTGAACCTGAAGACTGTACAGCGTGCAATTATGGCAGAGTTTATGAGCCCAAAATATCTGCCCTCTACACTTTCAGTGCAGGGGTTTCTCCTGAATTATTACTCACTGTAGACATCCTGCAGAGCATATCAAATCTGAGCTGAGCAAACTGGCATATCTCTTTCAAAAACTACAATCAGTTAATTACTACGAGAAACACGGAATACTTTCTAAAACCAAATCAATCCAGATTTCCAATAAATGCTGACAAGGGAATTCAGAGTTGGAAACAGCAGTAGAATCGATGCCAAGAGTCTTGAGCAAGAGCTGCATCCAGATTTCGCTTTTCCCATTCATGTGCTCGATAGCACTGCGCAAAACTCTGAACCCCTTCTCCCAGAGCAGCTCGAGATTTTGACTACATCTGTCCAGAGCTTCAGCTTTACAGCAGGCGATGAATGGCTTCCTTCAGCAAGCACAGGTGCAGCTGGCCTCTCAAGCTTTCCAAGCTTCCCTGGTGTCCACAGGGTTTTCCAGAAGGATTATCCATCATTATCTCGTGCCAACATCTACATACAACAGGAACCTACATTGCAGAGAAGAGACTGAGGCTACTTTTGCACTGCTGAGCCAGAACCAAACCGTCTCCCTTTTTTCAGGTCCTAGCAGGCACGTTCTCCATGTCCCTCACACCAGAAGTTCCTTTCCGCTTTGCCAAGCCTTCTGTCGTTTCTGAGCTGCCGAAAAATGAAACCCGCGAGGGGAAAGGGAACTTAAAGCAAAACGGGCGGATAGGAGCCCTCCGTACCCAGGAGCAGTGCTGCGAGGGTAAAGAGCTCGCTCCAGCAACCCGAGGTGTTCTTTCCTTCCAGCACTTTCCGCGTTTGGGAGGGAGGAGCGAGTCGGCTAGCCACCGCTCAACGGGAGGACCTGACCTGTTATATTGTGCAAAGGCTATGGCTGCCCTGCCTGCTCCTTTCAGGGGCCTCTGCCAAACATCCAAATCCCCGTAGCGAGAATATTTGATGTAACAGTTCCCAAGTTGGGCATAACTCTTTTCGCACATTGGAAGCATTTGTTAAAATGTCTTCCACGTAACCAACACAACCTTCCCCCCCTGCTCCTCCACTGCAAGAGGGAAGGTCACACTTATACACCAAATTCCACTCCAGTCTTATTGCATCAGCATATGGGCCAGTGTAGAAGGAGATCAAAGGCACTGCAGGGATAGCACAAACAATTTGTTTTGGCTTAATGGTAGATTTGCTGAAAACCTCTATATTGCTCATTGATAAATAAAATAAAAATGCTCCTGTTGTTATTTTCAGTCTCTAAAATGCATTATGCAAAACAAAAGATAAGAAGGAAATATTCCACCATGGTGTGGTAAAAACATCTCAGAGGAGAGAAATTATTGCCATTTCCAGGCACTTGGGTACAATTTCAGGGGAAAAACAGGATCAGTAAGAGAGAAAATTTAAATGGCCAATAATGCAGCCAGGCATAATTCATTACTGCAGGGAAAAGTACACATCACTGCATCTAACTACATCTAGCCCCATTGCTCAGAACTCACACAGTATAGAGAATGATTAATTCTGAATCTATGTGTATATAGTATATCTTAGCAAAGGTTTTGTCAGACAGTTTAAAAAGCTGACACCCATAAAACACTATTTTATTTAAATGAGGTCTATCACCGTCTCAAAAAAATCTTTAAAATAGAAAACCAGATGAAGGATAGGGGTCATATGACATTCCACTTATTCCGTCGATATGTTGACCCTTTCATCTTTAATATACTGGTTCACAAAGGTCACAGGAGTATGAAGCACAGGTGGACACAGTGTGAGGAATACAGGTGCTTGGGGAATAAGTGTCTGCTCTGACAGCCAAATATAATTTTCTGGCCTCTTTCTGGTTCTGATATTGTACCCCATTGACTCAGTGACCTTTAACCTCAGGGCAGTACTGCCGCCCAAGGAGAGTAACCTGATTTACAAAGGCTGAAGAAACCCTGTCTCTGGAACTCCTGTATCAGGGCTCCTCATAAAAAAGAGCTTGTGGGATTACCCATGAACACCCTGCAGAACAGGAAACTTAAAGCTGTTGGGATCTCTCTATTTAATCCCCTGTACATTATTCATGTCTCAACAATGAGGGGACGAAAAATGCTTAAGCAATCACAGTTTCTTAGTTGGAAAAATATTTAATGTAATGGATTCTGATACTGTACAAAAACGGCCCTCAGACTTTCATATCTTCCATAGCTCCATGCTGTTTTACAATTAATAGTATACCATGGTCAATAAAATGATGAGAGTAGAAGTAGTGAGCTCTTACGAAAGCGGATAATTAGCAGATTTATGGGATAAATCTTTATTTATGGGATCTGAATTACAACAGGTTGCAAACACTGTTATCTAATGGGAAAACAGTGAAAACTGTAAGTACATTAAAACATACTAAAATGGAATGTATTCCATACATGGAACTGAGTGATAACCAACACTAATAATGGCTGAGAATAATGTCAATGTCAGCAGGCAACCTCCACAACCTGAATAATTACCTGTGATTCACAACCAGTACCGATTACTGGGGTTAATACACTTCTGTAGAATAGACATATTTCTGGGTTAGTGGCTACATCTATGAACTGCAAGAAGTTGAGAAGATGCATAGTTGCTAGCCTCCAACAGTCACTGAACTATCAAAGCTCTTTCCATGAAGCGCTGCCTATGATTTTAATCAGATCCCTTGTGCAATGATCACCCTGCGGGGTGTATCTCACACACCCTAACATGAAAATAAACTCCCCTTAAAAAACACAAAAAAAACAGGCAAAGTGTAGGCAGGGAGACTTAAAACAGTGGAGCTACAAAACTCCCAGCCACATCTATATAATGAAGGGCTCTGCCTCTTGAAGAGCGGTCGAGTGCAATGCACATCAAATCTATTAGCGTCCCATCGACTGAAGCTCCGGCTAATCGGGGCCTTGCAGTCTCCCCACAGAGAGCCTGTGCGGAGACACTGCAATCAATAAAAACCCAAAGAATCTGTGGAATGGTCAACACAGTGGCATTGTGGAGTCAGAAACAGGAACTGCAAATGCACAGGGATCAAAACCAAATGAAATTAAAGGCTGAACGTGGTAACTGATCCCCGGTTGAAGCAGAGCGGTTTTAACGGGCCATATTTTTACACCTTTGTAAACTACGTATTATTACCTGAGTCTTTATGTTCTCAAGCCTGCAAATTCTATATCGTTTCAAGATGATTGTTTTGAGCAGTAGTTATGGAATGTGCTGGAAACGCTCAGAGGGAAGAGGAAGGCAGGAACAGCTTGCGGAAAAGGAGGATCAATTAACAACTGACATTAACAGTAAATACAGTACCACATAATGGTATAATATGAAATACAAGTGATTCCCAGCAGCCTGTATGCTGGTGCCGTTCGACACTTCCTGATGTAAAAGGTTGGGAAAATGTTTGGGAGAAAAGACCCTCAAATATAAATTGTGACTTGCACAATCCTTCAATGAGGTTGTACAGTAGTGTACAGAAAAATACATTCATCTTTGATGTCTTCAGGTTACTAACCTCCACCAAAGGGTGCCCATATGACTCTCCGAATGGTCTTCACCCAATCCTCCATGTCATTCTGGGTGCTGGCCATAAGAAGGTATGTCTCATGATTGGCTGTCATTCGCTCTCGGTCTCCCCCTGTGAAAACATGAGACTGTCACCTACCTCATACACAGACTTCAATCAACCATCAATCAGCAGGCACACCTTGTCTACAGCTTTAGCACAAAGTCCAACAACATGAAGGCTGCTCACACAGAGATTCAGAGGACATTTAACAGACGAAAATGGATTCACTCTGAGTTTGGTGCATCCGAGGGGTCCCATGGAACATAAATAGTCTGAAATGAAGGATTCAGGTGGCAAAATTTTGCCTGTGAGACAATACTAAGGCTAAGATGTAGTACTAAGACTGGCTGGATATTCCAGGCAAGACTACTGGAAATAGAAGAGAAAGAATCTGGCCTAAATCAGCTGCTAAGTGTGAGGGATAGTGTTGCTATCACTACAGTACAGTGAATTAAGATCACAGAAAAATTTAGTATGTAACACAAGTTGCTTCAGTATGACCATATCTACATGGCAGGCTGGAAATGTGTCTGGGATAATGGTACCTGCTCAGATTTATGATAATTTAGATAATTTATGTCAATCATAGATTGTTCAAACCGAGTCAAGAGGTATGTGGAGATGTAACAGTTAATAGGAAAATGATAAGGCACTTATATTAAATTATTCAAGAGGAAAATGTAATGCATGCTTGCTTTCTGCTACATCTCCAGGGATGGAGCTCTGTCCTCTCCATTGATTTTCTCTGGGAAGAGAACCAAGTCAGCTATATATATATATATATATATATATATATATAGCCTTGATGCCTTGATGCAAAACTTATTCAATTCAGCTGCTGCACAACTGTAATGTAGTAGTGAATAGTGGTAGTACTGTAAATAAGCATCAACATCCCTTGTTAGGAATAGGAATAGAAGCCCCTGTAGCTGCTGTTTATTTTCTTTTTTCTTTACAAGTACTTCATTCCCTTTGTTCTGACAAATCAAATGTGACCCTCTTTGAAAGTTGTCTTTTTTCAAGTCAACCAGCTGCTATAAAAAACCGATAAACTGTCATTTCCAAAAATGATTTCACTGATTTAGGCTTATATCTAACTGGAGTTTGAAATCAATCTGAGACTTTCTAGCAAAATGGGAATGTATTACCTAGCTGCATCCATGTAATATTTTCCCTTCCACCTTTTTTGGTAAAAGGGGACAAGTGTTTCAAAATGAACCTTAGGGAAAGTGGAAAGTTTTAAATGTCAATGTCAAATCAATACCCCATACAGTACTGACTATTACATGGATTGATACCAAATGGGTTTTATTTTCCCTTACTAATACCCAGTTCCCTTTCATGTTAGCTGTCATTGAGTTTCATGCTCTTGAGAGTCAACAATCATAGATGAGCAACAGGGCTGCTCTAAACTTGTGGAGATGAAGATGTTTATAAGCCATTTGGATGTTGGATTGTGTCTCCAAAGCGCCTACTGAGATCTATGTGCCTGCCCTGTGTAGTGAGAATATGGGAGAAAAAAGAATAATTACACATTCATAAACATGCATTTCTTTTGGGATTCAAAGCACAATTTGTTCTAAATATCACCAGTGAGCCAGTAAAGACCAATGGGTCTGTAAGTTCCACAATAGTCACGATTTGCCGTTGGTGTATAGTCAGACTGTGAATGACACTGAGAAAAAACACACACAACAAGGCTGAAACATTCACGTTTCAGAGTGACTGATGGTTGTCATTTCACAATAAACAAGTGTTGAGACATTCCATGAGAGTTTGACACAAAATTCCCTTGCGAACTCAGATGTTCCAGGAATTTTAAACAAAGACATTTTCAAATTTCTCAAAAAGCATTTGTGATCCAAATCTCAAGAATGACAGATATCGTAAAACTATTTCAACAGCATGGAAAAAGTAGTTCAAAAAATATTTCTTACTGCTGCACAATTATATGAATATTATAATGCACAATGACAAGGAGAGGTAATTTCAGCTTATTGTAAAATGTTTGGTGCTAAATCAATTCTGAGTACACATTACTCAGATAGAGTCCACATGATCCAAATGCTACTCATATAAACTCACACTTAAATTTAACTCACCATTTTACAGTTTACGCTTTTCACTTACCTAAAGCCGATTACCCAGCACTGATGTTTTCATTATGCAATTATAATTACAGTAACAGTGGGCACAGAACTAGGAAATAAATTAAGCAAAAGCATTGTATTGTGGGTGTGGTAGTGCAATAAATGAATTAAAAACAAATTCCAATCAAAGCTGGCATGTTGTTCAAGCGCTTGTGAATGAATTACACATGCCTAAGGAACACATAAGCAATCTTCTCTAGTGCATTCAAGGAAACTAAATGGAATTAACTCCCTTTCTCCTTTCAGTCTGTTTAAAATGATTATAAGTAGACACCAGTATCGTAATTTAAATGTCCATTGCTGTCACAGTACAAAATCTTTAAAATAACCTTCTGTGTGGGTAGAGGATTACTGTGTCCAGTGAAAACCCACTGTACCAACAGCAAGTCACGCAACAGCACATTGGCTTCATTGCAACCACTGAGTCTTCATCTTAAAACTTTCACATGAACATACCAAGTATATTTTACATCAATTTCATTTTACTTTGAGACAACAGAAGTGTATGTGTTACTTATAAACCCCAGTAGTTACATAAAATACTGGTTGGGTACAGCCTGTTTCCTCTCAAATGAGTTATATTCCTGATGTGTTCATATAGTTGAAATGGCATGGCTTGAGGAGGTATATGTAAAGCAGAGCTTATAGGACAAATGTTGGACTGTGTACCTTATCAGGTGAACTGGGGCCAAATCCTTGAATTAAATGTGAGCTCCTTCCATTCAAGTGGCTGCGAGGCTTTAGATTTTTATGCCATATTTTGTCCTGTTAAAAGGAATGTAACTTAAACATGATACATTTGAGAACTTCTGTCAACAGATGTTCATTATGGTCTCTTTCATTAGCCTGCCTGTCAGAGATGGTTAGAGCAGGAGGGGGGTGGAGGTTATTAGCGATGGGGTCTTTGACACACAGGAGGACTATTGAGCTGGCTCAGAAGTCTAGACGGTATTTTGACTGCACAGTCCTCAGATCAGAGTATCACCTCTTTGCCCCATAACAAACAGTGGGATCGTCAATCCCACCACTGCTAACTCAAGGGGACAATTTGTTTTCCTGTTTAACACAACAATTCTATTTATACACTCAGACTTGGGCATTGTGTACAAGCAACAACAGGATATGTAACAGCCTAACAAGTGAGGGACACAATTTGTACACCTGGTCAACCATGCCATGACTAGACATTGTTTTGTTCCCGGGAATAATAACTTCCCGTACTATAGACAAGCAATATTTTCACGTTTAGTTTGTCTTTCTTCCAAAGAAGCAACTCTTATAACACTTTTTTTGTATGTAGCATACCCTAAATATTAGCAAAAGAATTGCGACAAATTATAGTTTTAAGTTGCTGTTTGAAAGAATTATGTCATGGTACTGGCTTGAAATTCAGTGTTGACAGCTGATGTAACACTTTTCCCACTGACTTCCCCTAGGCTGTGACTGCTTTACAAGAGTAAGGGATTTCACTCCAAATCCACATAATGGCCATGGCTGTGGTCTAGCTACCTTTACCTGTCTGTGTATTAAGTGGATATATTTCACTGGTTCTAAAGTGTGTCCCCTCTGCCCTTGATCTCAGCAGGCGAGCTAGCTGGGCCTCACAAGCGCATCCATCTTCCCCACAATCACTAAGCCTTTCTGATAACACAATGATTGGCCACTACTCTCAGGCCCCCATTGACTATCCTTCACCGGCAGCACATAAATTAGACTTCATGGAATCCCATGATTGATAATTTTGCCAATTTAGAGGCCGGAGAAGGTAACGAGCACCATCCTTATTAGAGCTTTTGAAGAATCTCTTCAGCAGATAAGTATTTGCTTGGTTTTGAAAGTAGGTACTGAGCCATTTCCCTATGCTGTTGTCATCTGCGTACATGAAATTATGTCAAGTTTATGAAACACTTGAAACTGAATTGCCTATATTTTCATATGTACAGCACAACTTTACATTTCGGTAAAATCATACTGCCATTGTTCGGTTATTTTGAGATTAACACTTATTTGAGCCTCATGTTCACCTCACTGGTGATGACAGCCTAACATTCCCATAATGGCTTTGACACTGTTTTTAAAAACATTACAAAACACAAAGTGGCACCAATAAATACACAAAAATGATCTTTAAAACATTATTCCAGAAGCATTTGGATGGTATAGGATGGTATAAAATTCAATGATTCTGTAACCTCATAGCATCATCTACAAGTGTCTTTGTACTGAAATAACACATTTGTAGCATCGTATGAAAGAAACTGCACACATGACATATACATCTGCAAACGCAATTTATCACAATGTTGTAATGCTCTTGTATGATGAACAGACGTATTGATATAATTATTTATTTTTTGACAGTTCATTTGTCTGCTTTAGCACAGATTTCAGCATTCAACAGCAAATTAAACCTACAGCTATTAATAGGCTTATTATTCATGAAAATATGAAGAAATATGATTAATTCCTCGGAACTGTCAGTTAGCAAACTATTTACCTGGCATACAGATAAATTATCAATCAGCACATTTTCATGGAAAAAATACACGTAGACATGGAAAACAAGTTGCATGCAACCAAGCAACACATTTTAAACTGCATTTAACAGATCTTTTTGCCCCTAATTTTGGGCTGCCTTTTTAAATGAAAAGGCTCTTCAGATGTCACATCATTAAATCAAACAAAATGCACAGCACTGTAAGACGGATATAATTATTTTAATCAAAATTTAGCCAACCGCGAGGCTTAATAACCTTAAACATCATAAATAATACAACATTCGTACGACATAGTCTAAACACCTGAATTAGAATACCTTTCCTAAACAGTCCGCGAATAGGCAACAGCTTCCTGGAGTCCACAATAGACAGAAAACAAAACGAAAGGAAACGTGCACGCTGTACCTACTGAAGTTTCTGCAGGCAGTTCAAACGCAGTCACATGAGGTAGGCTATCAAGCGAAAAATCAGAAGAAATTATCCACCAAGGGCTCGCGCTCAGTTCGATACATCCACACTAAACGCTTTTACTTGGCTCAGCCAGCCTCTCGGACCGGCTGCTAGACAATGGGATTAAACGTTCCGGCCCCTCCCATCTTGCGCTGAGCATTTGAGAGCAGCGAGAGAGAGAATTTGGAAAGTGTCTCACCACGAAGCGTGAGCCGACAGCGCCCGTCGGGACTGCACGTGCATTCTTTGCTAAGTTTGACAGTACAGGTATTTTCCATCGACAGCTAGCCGTGTACATGCCTCTCGTCTACATTATGATAAGATTACAGGACTACATTGAGGGAGATCCGCTATCCGATTTAAACTGGGTGTCAAGACCCAAAGAGCTTCCCAAAGCCTTAAATATTTTAGATGCCCAAAGCCTGTTTATTCAGGCATCTGATTCTGGTCACTGTTTGGAGGTTACAACAAACTAATAGGCTGTATCATGTAACCAACCAACTATGAGTCATAATTCAAAATGCATTGGTGTCATAATAGACACATGATGGACAGGTAATGATACTTCTTTTTTTTTTTTTTAACTTCAGCCCTAGTCAGAATTAGGATATCCATGACTAAATATGCACACCGGTAATTACTATTCATTTTGGTTTTCTCTCTTTGGTTCTGATCATTTTCAGCAATTCAGAGATCAGCAATATATACACCGTTCTATACTTTCCTTTCATGTATATCACAGGATTTATGAAAACTGAGGGGAGAGGTCCAATTTGGCAAGCATAATGGCGTCAGACTGGCTGTGGTATCCCTGGTCATGAAGTGATCTATTGTTGCAGGGCAGCTGATCCTGACCTGGATTACTCACGCAGTGACCCTCAATGAATCACAGCAGTGTTGGGTTCCCCTGACTCCGTTCCCTGATGTCCATTCATCTACAGCTGCCCTGTCCACGCGCGGCCTCCAGAGCTCTCCTTCCTCAGGATGTCCTCGATGACTGACTTTTCTGGCAGTTCCTGTCAACTCTTTAGAACGTTGAGACAATAGGAAAGGCTCGGATACGGTCGTCTCCATCCTCCTCCTGTGTTACCATTTTAAATATTAACCATGATTTCGCAGATGTCTGTGCATGAAGGGCTCAGACTGGCCATTGGCAGTGGATGACTCGTGGGCCCACACCTCATTATATTCTGAATGGGATGGTGAAGACAGCTTCATGAGCCATCATAGAAACTTCAGTTCATCACACTGGTTCGACACTGAGTAACTGTTGCTAGTTAACCTGATACAAATCAATCAACCAGCCAAACGGAGTCACCGTATTTGCATTGCATTATAATGTAGGAGCTCTCACCAATCTGTTATGCAAGAAAAGCCTGAGTATTCACATCTGCATTGCATAGGCTAGTTGTCATGCAAACATGGTCTGGTTAGATGTCCATTGTCTTTGACGTTGCCCTCACACCCAGCACAGTGTGTGTTTAGACTAACAGGACTTGGTCTGCTTTATCTTTAAACAAACTGTACGATACAGTCAATTCGATTCAAATGGTTGTATTTTATTTTTCATTTTATTCCCAACAATTAATTTATTGGACTGTACAGTTCAGCAACAAACAGAATTAGAACACAACATGACAACGTCCTCCTGCATTTGTTCAAAATCTCCCCGGGACCTTATATAGATACTTCAGAAGGTGACCACTGCTAGTCCTTGATTAGTAGTTCTCTCTTAAGGCAGGTACTGTTATTTAAGTCCTGTCCAGACAGATTTTGCACTTTGGACAAGAAATGGTACTGACATCTTTTGAAGTCAAACTAGCCAACAGTTCTGGGCCAGCGGGGTGGAACAGTACAAGAGCAAAGCTCTTCTCAGGACAAGGAGGCACAGTGCCAATAGCTCCAGGCGTTCTGACGTGAGCACTGATCAGTCTACGGAGAGGGGATTCACTGAGCGCTGCATTACCGCTGTCTCCCCAATGCTCTGAGACAGGCAGACAGGAACGTTTCCGAAGAACCCTTCACATTCTATTTAACAGATCTGACATTTATTTATGTTCAGGCATTTAATGGTTCCTGTACGTAAAGTATGTGCTTAAGGTGTACAAAACATTTTGTTTTAAGTTCTGCCTGGGTGCAGTCAGTGATATTTCACCCTGAATGTGAAAGTTTGTGTGCTTGTCTCCTTGTCAGACTGTTAATAAGAATGTCCTCATGACTAATGACTTCATGACTCTTTCTAGTGTTCTTTTTTTTAATAATCAGAAGCCAAGCATTGTTTCTGGCAATTTGTTGCTGACTAAGTATTATTTCTTCCTAAAGTGGTACTTCCCCCTTTAGAATTGCCTAGCTGTACTAAGCACCATTTTTTAAAACCTGAAATGTACATTGTATTCAATACCTTTGTTGGCATTAATGTCAGCATGTTTTTTGGAAGCATATGGGCACATGATTATCCAGTTGTCACTGAGCTGAAAGTATGAGGGTATAATTTGAGGAGACGGAGTTAAGATTATGAGTTGGCCGCCGCAGTTGCCTAACATAAAGACCAAGTTATATGAGCTGAATGCAGATAGCTCTATGAATGCCTGGGATGTGCTTCCATTGGAATGCCTCCAAATCTTATTGAGCAGACAGGTGAATAGCTGGTGAAAAGCTGTCATTAAGCTAACGAGATCATGTACTCTCAATGATCCTGTGTTGTCACTGCTATGATTTAAGGATAAATGAATTAACATTTGAATGAATTTGTCTATGGTAGGTCTGACAGAGATATATCTGTGTATATATTATAGAAATCTGATTACTAGCAGTATTGCAGGTCAGCGCTGCCTACTGGTTAGCATACTGTTCTTTTGAAGGATAATTAAAACATGATACAGCATCACAAGAATTATACTATTGTTCCTGTTTGATCATTTTCTGATACTAAAAGGCAAACATTGATCTTTAGCATATTGCCAAGAAGGAGGATAGCAGTTGTTGCTGATTTATCATCCAGAGATACGCTGTTTGCGCACATTATTAAGCTCCTGTGTTTAATCATGGCAAGACTAACCATATAATCGACTTTAAAAATAAAAACTGTACTGGGTATGTACATAAACATTCACAAGCAAGAAATATAACTCCTTTCTGGTGATGGATGGTCGGTAGGTCTGACAGAGACAGCTTCCTAGAATTTATGGAATGCCCTCAAGCAGCATCAAGCAGTCTGATCCACATTAATAATCCAGTGGGTGGAAGACCAATGTGTTACAGTTACAGCCAGTGCAGATGGCTGAGACCCCATCCGGTGACAACCAAAGCAACTGGCTCACGTTATGAATAATGTCAAAAACCAAATTATAAATGTCCATTAAAGTAGCAGGCAACCAGGGTGGCAACAGCAATGAACCTGATGGCAAATATTGGCTTTAACCATGCAAACCATTAAATTTTACTGCATGTGAAACAGTTTAGAAATAGCTCATCTATATTCCATGAAGCATTTCACAGAAATTCTGCAAGACATTCCACACGTCGGATTCACAGCGTAAGCTGCACCCACAGTGAGTTGTTAAATACAGCTCTAACCTTTCAGCAGCTAAATGCAGATCGGGGGCCTTGTCTCCACGGAAACCCCTGGAACCCGAGGTAGCATCCAGTGATGTCCCTCAATCTGGCTTCGGCACACATGCGGGATACTCTACCCTTACAGTGGATGCTATGTGACAGCCATGGCTCAGCAAATTACTGTGCCAAATACTCGACTCCAAGGGGAGTGTAATTCTCTCGCCTATGCCTTGAGAAAAGCGTAGAATATGCAAATCCCACTGGCTTCGGACTCATGAGAGACTTGCCTGTGCCTTCCCTTCAGCCTCCTCAGGCTTCCTGGCTATCAAGCCCACAAATGGCACCCGGTTTTACTGTTAATGGCACCACAGAACGCTCATATAATACAATATTTGCATTTCACATTTGTCTCTGAGAGCCATAGGCCTGTAAAATGTATGCGTGCAATTTCCTGCATTAGTAATTAGGATGTGATCCGAAACACTTACATTCTATGAGCAAGCAGAGATATTAGTCTGTCCCATTTAGTGTGATCTATACTCAGTAATGTTTTACACATAAAGTGCTCTTTAAGATACATGATTGCCCTTGGAGCATTTTATATGTATTCCAACAATCTCCAGAAGACGTCACAGAGGACAACATACTCTGTGTAAATCTGCATGGTAACTTCATTACTTGAAAGGGAAAGGGGAAACATTAAAACAAACAATGCAGTGATGCATACTGTGTTACATTCTCTGTGGTACCGTGGAGCTCTGAGGAGTGTTTCCTTCCTCACACAGTGTTGACATGGTCAGCCATTTTTATCTGATGTGTCAGGTTTAATAGGTGGCCTGCTGTCCAGGTTCAGGGCAGCGTCCCCCAGTGGATTAACTGGAGCCAATGACATACTATTACAGCCATCCTAGACGTCAAATGTCAGGCCACGACTTGTGGGTTTTGTGTTGTAGGGCCAGTGATAACATAATCAATTGATCATATCAGAGATCAGGCACTAAGCTCTGCTCAGTTATTGCAGCTTACACTGAAACTGAAACATGGACAGTAATGAATCTAATCCAATTTTATGCTTCAGAAATTATTTTAAAAAATAATTCTCAATCACCATTCCAGTCTCAACCAAGAAACTTTTGATTCTACACCCAAAGGTTAATTCAAGGTTTTATGCACACTTTTTTTCAATCACTGTTTTGACTTTTGACCTACAGTTAGAACATCTGCAAATTTTTAAAGACGATTGTTTTTAGCAGCAGGTACCTATGCTTATGTGGATAGTAGGGAACAAATAATTTATCCCCAAAACCAATTAATCTTTTTGAGAAATCACAGCAGCCTGAAATGTAACTCAAACTGTTTCACTAAATTTAAGTATTCAGCAAGTGCTCAGAGGAAGTCCTTGTTACTGGCAGGAAAAGGGACAATCATAGGTTGCTTAGCATTGTTGTTATAAATGGAGAAAACACACATCCTATTTCCCTGCAACTTTTATATATGCCAAAGGGATGTTACTGTAGCTCACATCTGCCATAACACACACACACACACACTCACGTGCAAGAAGGCAAGCATATTTACAAAATCATTAACATTTCCTCTATATTAAGTTGTGGATAATTATCAAGTTAAAATTAATCAAAATTCACCCATTTATCATAATATGTAAAAACATTTAACCTTACCCAAAAAATCTTATCCAACATTACACAGGGGGAAAAGAAGAACACTCTACGTCTGAGGAGTAAATTGTTTGCGGAACTAGCAATTATGTCTAAGTGTAAGTGTATCCTGCATACCCAGTTGTCTATGCATGCAGGGACAAGCTAGGATTGAATATTGTGTCTAATGACAGTCTGAGAATTTCTCACAACTAGGCCCTCATAAATACCTGCACCAGGTCCTGGGGAACAAATGCTAAGCGATCAACAGATTATTTACAATGACAAAATTCATCCCGTGAAGCTTTACAAATGCAGCACAAAAAACATTAAATGGCATTTTCTTTGTTCATGTTAAAAAACGGTATATTACACCATTATATTACAGTATATTAAGTACTTCTATACATTCCTTCAGTTTGTTTAAGTTTTAATGTCCATTGTAATAATCCATTGCAAACTATTTTAAATACCTTGATTTATTGACAAATGATAAGAAAATAATATGCCATACAGTATACATAGATATATGATATTCAACTAATAATAGTTATAATTCAAGATAATATTAACATAACCACCTAAACCAACAATAACTCAAACTACTACTTCATCTCTTAAGTATTTGCAGTACTTGATGGCCACATACAAGCCAGAATACAGCAACAAACAGAGTGCTAAGAATGCTGCTTTTACCTTTGCAGGAGGGCTGTAAGTCCACTAATCCATATGGTGACAAATCATGGGGAAACTGCGGAACTACCTCCATGTTCCAGGTCACTGGCTCTGTCACGAGTCCCAGGTAGGGAGCTCCTTCAGAGCTGTGCACAGCTCTCCGTTGGCCAGCAACACTTGGAGACAATGGGCCTGGAGCTTCTGCTCGTATCGCCCGGACCCAGTCTGACTGAGCTGGGCTGAGAGACAAGAGGAAGGGTGACACCCACCCATGCCTAATTCCACAGAGTTAACAATGGAAAGATCACACAGCCTGCAGCTGGCTTTGAAGTGGAGAGAGATTTGACCGAACAGGGGCCATACTGCACAACTGGGGCACGTATAAAATGCACTGTTAAACCACCATTCTGCAAACACTCAGATTACAAGAGTATCAGTCATGGAGTTGAATTATTAATATGGTATATTTGTGTCACTGCTGATCTGAGGTCAGAACACCTCCAGTCTCCTCTCCTGTTTTCATCGTTTGATTACACATGTCTAGGTTGTTTCCAATATTAACCAAAGGGGTAGGCAAGTGACAACTTGTTAACTGTGGCCATGTTTTTTTGCTACAGCATTTCTCAGAGACGAAGAAAAACCACAGTGCGACTTAACTAATGAATTGAGGCAAAAACACTGGATGGCACTGCTGACTAAAATGTTTTGCCTATGAATGTGAGAACATTGTTATGTAGTTACTTCAGCTCGAGTGATTCAATGACAGCCACACTGACGGAGTGGCTTTCAACAGAGAGGAAGTCTGGATCAGCACTTCTCCACGCTGATGTTTTCATTACTCTGTTAGTTAAATTTAAGGACCAAATTTAACGAGAGCTTAACAAAAAAAACTTTTATCTTTTTGTGGTAGAAATATTTTCATCTTTGTCCATGACTTATGTGCAGTTTTTATTGTTCACAAGTTAACATTAAAAAAAAATTAAGTAAAGGCCAAGGATTCTGAAGTCAAAAGATTATATTTATAACAACATATTTCTTAAAACTTCAGCTTTGTAACATGACCCTAAATATCTTTACTGTGTCTTTTTCTCACAACCATCCATTCTACATTTAAAATAAATCAATGGAAATGGCTTTGTAATACAGTAAACATTCAGGTCAAAGGACAACTTTCTTAAGTGTCCTGGCATGACAATTTACCCTTAATGCCAAGCTGAAAAAACATTTCTCCACATCTAGTTCAAACTTCACTGAGGCTGCTCATTTTGACTACACCAGTCTATCAACAATCACAGAAAGCAATTCACACAATGCAATTCACAATTATTCAAATGACAATAACAATGATCAGAGGTGCAGAGATTATTTAGAGAGTGGGGGGGCTTGTCATATGATTATTTAAGATTGAGATGTTTCACAATGTTTTACAAGACCAAACAGTGCATTCCTTCCCACGTATCTCCAAGGTGTTCCCTTTCAGTGCCTCCCACTGAGAAGCAGTCCGTGAAAAGGCTCAGGTTTATCAGAAGGACAAGCAATGTGGAGGCACAAGTCAACACACACAGCTGCATATCTAAACCACAGAACTTTCCCCCTAAATGGATATCACGACGGCCATTGTGTGACAGTGCTTACCTCAGATATGGAGGAGTCATAATGCCCATTCAATAGCAGCTGAGGCATAAGAAAAACCAAAGGTCAGGTCAAAGGTCGTCCGAGGCTCTTTGCCCTGCTCTCCCTTCGGGGTCCGCAGTTCCGTTCGGGAGAATCATTACACCAGCAGAGAACAATGATTGGTATTGTAGCATCAGATAGTGTGCTGAACAAAAAAACATGACTCCACTCACACGGCTACATTTTGCTTGCTTTACAGAGTGTGTGATTTTGAGAGCACCTGGTGTACAATTACATTGACGTGACTCAAAAGAAACATATGATTGCATATCCAATATGCTGGGTCTTCTTTCATGGGGCTAATTGTATAGTGTAAAATAACAGGTAGATTTTAATACTAATTCAACTTTTTACTACCTCAAAAAAGGCCTTTAGTTTCAGAATCAATAGTTTTAGGTAGCATTAAATATGTGTATATGTGTTATTTGATAATGCTTTCAAATACCAATCTGACACTTTTCACGGTTTTTTAATAAGCACGGTAGTCATATTTTGCAGTAGACAAGGACCTTTGCTCACTGCTAATTCAAAATATGCTGTCTGAGCCGCTAGTTCAGTGACATCTGTCAGAAACTCAGAGGCAAATTTAATATTTCAAGAATCCCCAACTGTCCAGAAGAACAGGGCACCATCAGATCTCATCACTTTTTCTCAATAAAATGTGTCCCAGAGATATTTATTTATATCATTTATTTATTGTTCAAGGAACATAAAAAAAAAAAAATCTGGCTATTTATGCCGTTGCTTTCTTCATTGAAAATAGACAATAGGGATGAAATAATAAGGAATGGATACATTTAGCTAAGCCTTTGGGTAGAATTTTCGAGATAAATTATACCAATATGTTTAAATACAGAACCCTATGGCACTCTGAAAGCACTCTGCATTACAGAGATCAATGTGGGTGCCAGCAGGCATTCTGGTTAAACTTCATCACATCCTCAGAACTGAGATAACCTCCATCTTTGAGCCGGCCGGGCTCAGGTATATATAAAAATATATATTTTTATATCCTCCTCTTTGTGGAAAATGCATTATTTTCTGTCACCTGAATGCGTACTCTGAACATTCATAAATGAATGGCATTAATACCAGGGAAATGAGTAGAACAGACAGGGACAAGCTATTACCATACGGAACAGAGGGAACTGAGGAAGCTTGTATATTGCCATCCCATTCACTGTGGGAACGGATCCAAGTGTTGTGTCCCTGACTAAACTTTTCTCTCTGTGGAGAGGAAATGTTCTCCTTTTTTTTTTACAAAGGCGGCTCTACTCTTTTCCTTGAAATGAAAATCAAACTAGTTTTCTAAATTAGTTCTTAATGGGGGGATTTAAGAGTCCAAGCAAACAAACTGACTTTGTGGCATTATTAAAGCTATTTTCTTGTCCCATTTGAAAATAAATGGTTTCTCTTTGTGCTGTCCATGCCCTGTAGATGTGTAATTGGAACAAATAAGTGGAACAAATTTACACTTTAGCAAGGGGGACCCTGGCTACAATGGTGTGGAGATTAAAACACAATGACTCAAGACTTTACTACATCTTTAGCACAGAGCTTGGTAATGTTAAGTTGCTGTGTGTGGCAATGACATCACTTTACTCTGGAAAACACTGTCACAGAATGCACAAAATGTGGGTGTGTGCTGCAAAGCCACTACTGGAAAACATCCAGTGCTTGTGACAGTTTTTTTTTTACAACCTTTAAATACTGACAGTGAAATGTACTGTAACGATTGCTTTAATGATTTCTTTAATGATCGCTTCTTGCAATGATAAATCATCTTGCTGCTGGAGGACAGCAGTACAGCATAGGCCACATACGACAGTGCTACAAAAAATAAAACGTGCCCTTAGCAATTGACGCCACTGCTGTAGAATGTGCTGACACACAGAACACGTCCGTCTGCATTTATTTTATTTTACTGCTTCATTCCGAAATAATAAGGCCCATTTGTAACACACTTTGACCTCATGAACTCAGCACTGTAATAACCAGACAAAGGGAGACCCCAGAGAGGGTGCCACGTAAGTTCAATATCAGTACTAAAGATATCAGGAGAGATACCAAACATTACCACACTCAAAAATCACTATTCAGTTAGGCTCTCAAAATGTTTTTGCTTAAACTCAGAGTTATGGTCTTTTTAAATGCTATTCTATAATGGTTTTGGAAAGTGATGGCCTTTCACACTTAAAAGCAAGGGAGATTGATATCTTGTTATTCTTGTGAAGTACTTTTGAACATGTACATTTACAGCCCAGAGGGACATCAGAGTCCATTCAAGGACAAAAGTTTTCCTGGTCACTGATTTATGATCCCATGAGTTAAAAGAGCTGCATGAGTCATATCTTTGCAATTTCATTACAATTTCCTTTCATACTTTAGTATAGGTTTGTTTTCAGTGAAAACCTCTCACACTATTTGAGTTCTGATTTATGAAAAAAAAAAATTGTTATACTATGTCAGACTTATATTTGTTTCATTTTCACAGCTACAAGAGCATTTGAAGAGAATTTCATCCATTTAAAAATGAGCATGAGTATGCTGTATAACCACTTTTTTTATATCCAGTGCATTGACTAAGACCACAGCCAAGCCAACCTCAGTGCAAAAGCCTGAAATCCCATTGTTCTTTCCCACATGCATCTCATACCTGTTCATCATTATATCATCGCAATGTACTGTATCTGAAGTGCTTTTTGTGAAATTACAAAAGGTGGATGCAATTGAAATAAAGACCCTTTGTTTAAATTAAATCAAAATCATAATCCTAAATGTCCAGGAGCTAAGGACAGGGATTGAGGGACTCTATTTAAATCTGGCATAAATATTATTTGTTAAAAATAATTTCCCTCGACAACATGCACTGCCAATTTGAATGGGGTTTCCAGGGGCCTCACAGAGAAGTAACATGAATGGCCACTTTCATGTTATATTTAGCATTTTTTGTGAGAGACATTTACTTTTTGTGTGCCAACAAAAACATTGTTCTGTGGTTTCAGATTTGTAGCACAGTGGTAGCTTGACCTTAAGCTTATGTTAGTACAGTAGATTTAATTTTGGCCTCTCTGTTGCCTCTCTGACACTCAGCATCCTTACTGAGAGGTAAGCTGAATCTTACATTAAAAAGTGTTGCGGTGCTCTTTTTCTTCCCCCCCAGCACCTCATAGGTGGAATTACCACTTCTTCAATATAAGAACTGTGTGGTCTCTTAGCAACCTTTTCAGTAATGCAGCAAGCTGTAAAAAAATCTTTCAATGTTCACTTTTACTGAGGCAGTCTTCTAATTCTAATGGAACTACTGAATCACCCCACAGAAGTGTGAATGACACCTTTCACTAAGGCTTGCTGAAAAATACTAGTTTAAATAACACTGATATTACGCACACTTTGGGCAGAATGTAACTGATTTGACATTCCATATATTGAGGAGTATGTCTCATCCATGCTGTTTTTGATTAAATATCACTCTATCACATATATATCACAAAAAACAGTACATATTCTAAAAATGTCAAAAAATAAATCTCTGGATTTGCCCCATCTCATGCCTACTTCACTGAAATTGATATATCTAACTCTAATGCCATTTAAAGTTAGCTCATGATCATTATATTCTGGTTTCAGGTCTGCCAGTCTTGGCAAACAATGCAATTTTCTGTTAGCTGCAGAGGTACCTCTACACTCTACAGTGACATATGAGGATTTCAACAGGCTGTGCACCTCCACATTTCTCCCATCAGTGTCGGCCATTAGTGCTGTTCATAATTCAGGGAAGAAACATTTATTTTTAAATCAGTGGCAAAAACAGGGAATGGTACCTCAGCGTGTCACAGTAGCTGAAGTGTAAATTGACCTATGTAGCATATGAACTTGCTACCATCCTTACTCACAGTATAATGTCAGGCCAGGGATCCTCTCTGAACTATAATATCCTCCACAGATGTAGTGACTACTGGCCCTTACATATTAACCCCTGGAATTAATATCTGTAAAGGAGAAAGTAAATCATACTATCCTTCCTCCACAGGAAGTACACTGTCTTTGTTGTTAAAACTGATGTATTAAGAGACCATTACTTGATATTTACAAAAAACAAATCCAGTTGGTGTGTGCAATTCTTTTTTCTTTATAAATGATTTTCTTCAGAAATGATCCCAACAAGCATTTCATCTGTGTCCAGTCACTGAATACTTTAATAAATTCTGCAGCCTTCATTTTTTGGCCTTGTATTTCAGCACCTGAGACTCAGTGGTAGTCATTTGACAAACGGCAACTTCCGAATGGCAAGCAATATGAGACAGTCCCCAGCTGAGCAGCCACAGGTGACACAGTACAATGATGGATCATGGGAGAAATGTGCACCGTCACTGTAAATTGCCAGGGCTGCTCCACACAGGTAATTGAACACAATCTGTAAGCCAAGTGATAAATCCCCCAGCTATTTGGCTTGTTTCCATAAGACATATTAAATTTCAAGAAAACATGATTTGGCCATGGGCATGGGGCATTGACTTGTATCCTGTGGCAACTAAGGCCTAGAGAAGATCCAGTTTTCCATGGACTTAAGTTTAAATCTGGCATCTTTATCATTGTAAGATATTTGGTTTGTGCTACTGAAGAAATGATTGCTTGCAGAAATCTAAGGAAACATAATGCATTAATATGAAACTCTCAAAAATGCTGAAAGTAGGGTCTCTAAAAATTACTTTCACGAATGACAGTGAGGAAGTTATTGTGTTGTGCAATCAGGTATTAGTAATGGTATTTGAACATCCGGGTCCTTAAGTTGTTTCGCCCTATATTCTCAAGAGAACAAAATAATTTTGTGAATTCATATTTCATAACAAACTGCCTATTGAAGATCTATAACATGTACAGAGTGCACAACTACAATTTATCTCATAGAGGTTGGAATGCATTTGGACATTTAAAAACACACTGTAATGTGCGATAATTATTGAACTCTTCCCATGCTGTACATGACAGTATTCAGAAGGCCATGAATGACGTGGAGTGAAGCGGCTCCCACAGTTATAAACTGTCACTCAAACTCAAGTTGTCAAACTCAAACTCAAGTCTCTCCAGAATTCAGAGTCCAGAAAGCTAAGTGCAAAAAATCACCCATCCAATACACTGATTCTGCTGTCCTGAACATCAGTCAAACTTAATTTTCCAGTGAAACAGGACTCCTGACAGGTGCTTCTGCCACAGCTTTAAAGTGAATGGAGGTTTTGAAACCCCTTGAACTGTTTCAAGACACTCGATAAAAATAATAAGAGTTCTAAAACATTTCAATTCTTTGTATTTCTCCTGGAAGCCATGCCAACCTTCAAAGAAACAGAACAAAAATGACATTCAAATTTTGATTGTGGTGGGCAATGTTCTCAGCTCAAATGCACGTTTGAATAAAATAATGCAGTGTTGGAAAAGGAAAACGAGCAAGAGCTTTCTCAAAATTGAGAAACCGGAGGTGTAAGATTTATCCTGAAACCTGCTCAATCTGTCACATGAACAGAATATCTCCAATGCATTCAGTATCATATTTAGCTCAATGCGAGGACGAGAGGAGAGACATACAGGTGTGAAAGCCCATTCGCACAATATCAAAGCTCCAGGACAGAGAAAGTCATGCTCATACATCATATACTGTATGCCTGCATCATCATTTAATACAAAACCTACCGGGCTTCTAGTTGGATTTCCTAAACTCTAAATTACTCTTTGCTCCCACTGCACTCTGGAGCATGTTGCCAGCGTCAACACCATGGCAATGCAAGGCAGTTATGCAAGAACCTTAAAAGTGAGAAAAATATATTTTTACAGGAGACAGTTAAATCTATAATTAAGAAGAGACATGTGAAATGCGGTTGCCATCACTGCATGCCTAACTACAACATGCCTCTGACAGATACTGGGGGCTGTCTGCTGAAGGACTCCTGCAGAAATTCTCATCTCCTTCCCGCACAGCAGCAGCAGCACTAATGTGCTCTAAATTAGCCTCAGTAATTAGAGAGACAAGCTTTATCGCTATTTGTCGACGAATGGCCGAAAACCATTCTCTCCTTAGATAAACTGCAAAGCATTCTGGGCCAGCTGACTGGCAATTAATGACATGATGAATGCAGGCTCCGTCAAGCCCGCTTCCTCATTGGTTTCTTGATAATGTGGTGTCTCCTTCCTTCTCCTTTGATTCAATGAAGATGGAAGAAATTGAAATGCTTAAAATGTCAGACACGTCCACATTAACGTCCCACAGCTTAAAAGGTGTGCTCAGCTCAGATTCTCAGCGATGGGCAGGCTGGGTGATTGGCGTTATTTTGACAGGGGCTTGCCTGGTTCCATCAGGGTGAGGTCCCGTGCTTTCTGATGGTAAAGATAACTGAGTTTTGTTTTTGGCCGCCGAGCGCTCAGTTCCACTGTGCCGCCCCTCATCCCCGTTGTTTTCTCGGACTAATCTGCTGTCCAAAGCGCTACCCTACGCTGAGCGCTCCGGGTTCAAAAAGCCCGTGTCGGTGAAAGGGACTGTGGGAAATCTGACGGGACCAGCCTGCAAAGTGCTGACTCCAGCGACCACGTCTAAGCAGGGCTGTCTCGATGATGTCACCCCTAAGCTCCCTGTTTTGGGGTTCATCTCCTGGACGGGGGAGGGGGTTCCACAAGCCCCCTGCCTTCCCATGTTAGCACAGCACATCCCAGCGACATGCAAGGTACCGGAGTGGTTTAGAAAGGGGATTACATGTTACATTGTGTTATTTTTACCGGACCACTGGATATAATATTCAGCGCCATTCATTATTCATTCCTGGCTTTCTTTCTGTCAGTTTGAGGGAAACCAAAAATGTCATGCTCTGTTAGCCTGAATTGATTTGTTGAAAGTGCCACTGCCGGGAAATTACATGGATTACAAAAAAAGAAAAAAAAAACTGAAACATTATAAATAATGCAAAAATTTTCTTCATTCAGAAAGCTGCTCTCAAATGACTCTTCACAAAAATGTTTTTTGAGAGGCCTTTCATGTTTCATTGATCTACATTTTTTTAATGGCTGTCAGACTCCACTTGAAAGGTACAGCATGGAGGAATATTAGATATTGGGGAGGTGTATTTGCGTGGAAATAATATTGTCAGTGTAGTAGTGTTAATCTTGTGGCATTCAATATGTCACATAATAATTCCCGATATGCACCTCCCCCTTGATAACTCATCCCAGTTAACTTGCAAGTTTCAGAAGACTCACAGTTGTGCAGTTGGCATTGAATGTAATTCTCCAATATTTCCATGAGCACATGTGTAACTATGGTGTGTGTGCACACCATGAAAATAACATGCAAAAAACTCATCCCTCAAAAATAAAATTTACTTTTAAGAATAAGAAAAGTAGCTAGAAAGGTACTCCACCATGGGTTAAAGCTAATCAGGCAGCAGTGTCAGATAGGACAGGGCATTAGTGAGAGAACAGTGAAAAGGGAGCAGTGGTCAGTAAAAATTAAAAAAAATAAAATAAATAAATAATCTCACAGTTTGCTCAGTTCACTGCTTTCACTTGCAATTTTTTTTTTTTTTACTAAAACGTGCTTCATTAAGTTTTGTCACAAAAAAAAATGCTACAGATTGCCTTCCTTTCAACATAATTTGCGTTGTGGTGTTTGTGCAGAAGAGGGGAGAAGAGCAAAACAAGCAGAAATTATGTAGTGTGACATGCTTGATGCCAAATGCATTGAGACTTATTGATATTACATTGCAAAAACCATGTTGGCCATTATTTTCCTTCTCTGTGTTTATATCCTATGTGCCATTTGTAATTGCACTTGGGGCTCAGTGTATTATGCTGTGGCAGCCAAATAATTACATTACATTACATTTTCTTTGGCAGACGCTTTTTTCCAAAGTGATGTACGATAAGTGTTTATCGAACGTTGTTGGAACAACTACAGAACACAGGTCAGTTAAGGTACAATTCTCATAAAGTACCAGTTATCCATAGCCATGAACATCAACTTCTACTTCACAGAGTAAGCACTAGCTATGTCAGTAAAGTTATGGAAAGTCAAGAACTAGAAGTGAGGCATTATTACAAAAGGTACAATAAAGAGCTGCGACATCAAGATGAAGGTACAAGTGCAACACGAAAGTGCTAGAATATCAAGATACAAGTGATACATCAGAGTGATACTGGATTGGGGGTAACCCTGCAGAGGACTAGTGTTAGAGTTAGTCAAGGTAGTCAGAAAAAATCTGTCTTCAGAACACGGTGGAAAATGGGCAGTGACTGAGCCGTCTTTCCACCACTGGGGAGTTAGGGTGGAGAAGCTCCATGGTCAGGACAAGCAAGAACCATTTACATAGATGGCAGGAAGTGCAAGTCTATGAAATGTCCATCAATAGGGGCCTACTCTATGTGAATGGAATATGTTGCTACTGAAGCAGAAAGTGGAAGATTGCGATTGTGATTCTTTGGTGAAACTTTCCAAAAACATAGATGGAAAATCCTGCAGATATTAGTTGGTATGTTACATTGTGAAATGAACCTCTGATTTAGGAACCCAATGGCTGTTTATACAGTGGATACCACATCAGCAAAAAATGCTGAACTCAAATAACATGAAGGCAAGGCTTCAAATATTTAGCCCAAGGTCTGCATTCACTTGATAGCAGTTGCTAAGTCAGTCCTTTTAAACAAAACTTATGTAAGACTTTACATAATATAGGTTATATTTTCTGACAGTTAAATGTTTTTGTCATTTGGAATTCTACATTATTTCTTTGCTACAATAAACTACCTTAATAATGATGCCTGGTGTTATACTGAAAAATATACACACACTGGGTACAGTTGTGAACTTAGTCACCAACACCTGTGCAACAACAATGTATTTACATATAAGATATTGTCATGAACCAATCCTTCCTTTTTTTGTAGCTCCACATAAACACTGCAATAGTAAGATCATAGCAAGATTATTTTATGGTTAAGACTATGGGAAATATTAATGTGAAGTGAAGTAACTGAAGAAGTAATTGACTAGCCTTTATAGATTAAACAATAATAATAATAATTATGTTTAATATAGCATATGTAATATATTATTAACTACATTAACTATTTTATATTATGTGTACACATGCAATTTCAATTCTCAGATTCGTATTGTACCATATGTTTGATTTGGCAAGAAAAACAGAGCTTTTCAGTGGTAGCTGTCTGATTATTTTCACAAATTATGCATAACACTACACATATAAAAAGTGTTCATATGACTTCATATTTTTAAAAAATGATCAAAGTAATTACTATTTCTAAGTTTATACAGTTTCAACTGGAAAGTGTAATAATAACACTGAAAAGCACAACATTATTTTCACATCTTTATGCACAGTAATCCGACCTTCTCTAAAGATTTCCAAGCATCTTGCAGTATGCTATTACGGTATGTTCTTTAAATAAATCATAACCACAACAAGACTGTAGAGACTGAACAATGACTTTCAGTCCCACAGAGCAATACACTAAAACAAGTGTTTTTTTAAAGAAAGAGTCTAAGCAATAGGCCATTACAGAGCAGTAGACTGAGATGACAAAAGAAACTTCAAACACCCACACAGTCCATCACTGATGACAAGAAAACCATCCACTAATGACTTGCCTGTTCCAAGAATTCCAGACACTTTCTGTCTGAGATGATCATTTAGACTTTGGCTTCTTTTCTCAACTTCATACCAGCTGTCAAATCGAAATAGTACTGAATCAAATCTGACAGGAAACAATTCACTGATTATCTTTTCATGATTACTTTAAGAATCCCGGGTCAGGATCAGTCAGTTGTTTGTCAGATCTGGGAAGATAGAAGTGAATTTACGTGTCCTGACACAACAGTATTTGCAGGAATATTTTGTTCTAGTTGCATCCCTGCCTTGTGTTATTTAATTAATTCCAAACAGATTCAGATTGTGGCTATGTATTCACTCGGCCTGAAGGATATGAATTCAGTAGGTGTAATTAAACTAGGCTTTCACTTTGATATGGCCAGGCATAATTCAGTTCAATGGGACTTAAATCTATTGATAAGCCTAACATCTTTTTTTATGGAACCGAGTTGAAGTTATCATTCATGTGCAAAGCCTGAAAAGATGAGAACATTCAGTCCCCTCATTGATTCACATTCACAGAATTCAACTGCAGACTGCCTAGTCTTTCTTAGAAGACAGCTGTTAAAATAGATGATGGCAAAACGCAATAATGTAATATAATCATGTTCGGTGTACACCAGCTGACACTGCTGTCAGTGATGCATTTCTATTGAAACAGACAGTTACAAAGAACCCTGAAGATCAGAAAAATGAACCAGCCCACACGCACAGTGTAAACAATACTTCTCAAAGGCCACTGAAATAAAAAGACCAGAAGTGAGATACACGTTAACAAAGAGCGGCCAAGCTATAAAACACCAGATATCCAGTGCAAATAGTGGTGCAGAAAACTGATTTCAGAACGCCAGAGTCCAGTAGCATGACGGCTCAAACTCTAGCCAATGGCATAGTTTAATCTTTCCCTAATGCCAAACACACGACAAACGATCCTCCTTCTTCCCAGCACCGTGGCGAAGGCTAATAAAAGAAACATGACCCCACCCACCTTGGATGGAGTTGTGCTCCATGAGGAACACCAGAGTGGCTCCTCTGGTGGGCTGCAGTAGAGCAGACACTGTGTAGGGCAGTCTGCACAGAGCTACTCATCTGTCACCATCAGCTGGCCTCTCTCTCTCTCTCTCGCTCCGTCCCTCTCTCCCTCTCCTCCTCAGCCACCGCCGGACTGCCCCTAGCGTGGTTACCTCTCCGCAGCCAGGCCAGGTGCGGATCAACGGTCCGCCACAAGGTCAGGACAAGGTCAACACTCTGTCCCCTGCATCCTCCCCCCTTTCTCCCCACGGTGACTCTGGTCTCTGTCTATCTGGAGAGGGAGGGCAGGTGTGCAAGGTGGGGTGCACAAGAGGGCGATTGATAGGGCTGATGAAGGTCTGTTGGTAGTGGCAGCGAGTCACTGTAAATCAGTCCCTGAGCTCCCTGGAGGTCAGTGTGGGTAGGGGGGAGGGGGGGTGGTGGTAAATCTGACGATCGAAGATTTGGCACTCTGCCAAATTACTCACCCACAAAGCTCTATAAATACAGTCGGCCAACGACTCCACAAAATGCCGCTCATGTTTTTCAATGCGGGTAGATCCATCTGACTGAGCAAAAAGATTCTCTTGATAATCTTCCGTAATCTCATAAAGGTAAATAAACAGCCCCCTCTGTACTGGTGTCATTAACCACAATTTACACAAAACATGTAAAACTGCCATGTTATATTGTTTAATGTATGCAGCAAATCCCATTTATTCCTATTTCACACCTCACACAAGAACTAAATAAAGAAAGCAACAAAAAACAAAACAAAATTAAACTAGATGAGAAACCTGCGTTCCTCACAGATCTGCAACATCTACACCACAGCTGCAAAAGTCATAAAAGTCTTTCTCTCACAGGGACCTAGTGTAAGCGGTCATGCGTCTAGTGAGTTCTAAAACAAAGATGTACTGCAGTGACGGAAAAAAAGAATCTAAATCTGTGTCTTGGAAAGATCACGCAAACTCGATACCCGGCAGCGGGGGGGCGGGGCACGTTGACATGTGGAATACCAGCCCCCAACATCAGACTGTTACGCAAGTGTCTGAGTTTCCTGTCTCAAGTTCGGGCTTCCTCTGCAACTCCTTTCAGTCTCCCTGTGATTCATTGATCACTCCAGCTGTCTCAAAGCTCCAGAGTTCCAAAGGTATTTTCCCTACCCGGAAAAAACCGGACCTCATCTGCGATTCATGTGGTACTGGAAAGTTCTGTCTTCTGCCAAGCCTATGGGCTTTAATCCAGTAGGACTAAACATGGCGCAATATTAAATGTGTTTTGAACCTCATAGAATGGGTCAGTAGCATGTGAATTACTGTGGCTATCATGTTTATTAACACTGACGCTGTTTGTCAGTGGACATGGTAAATTATCATTTGCTCATGAATTTTTAGCAACAACCGCTCATTTAAAGAGATCAAGGTGTTCAGACAACATCAAAGTTCAGCTTAAGTGACTTTCTTGGAAGAGGACTCCTTGAATGTGTTCCATAAACAAAGGGGCAGAGTGCCACTGTAAATAATACTATAGCATGGAATTACACAAATCAAGGGTTGTCAACCAGTTTTAAGGCTGCTGTTATGAAAGAGATACATTTTATATGCTTCATATGGTAATAGGCCTGTATAGACTGAACAACATGGAAATATGCATGTTAATCCTTCAGTAACATAATAAATAAAGCTTTCAGAAATGGTCTCAACTGTGTTTTTCAGTTTAATTGGGAAATAGTCTGTGGTCGATGTTCCACCACAAGCCATTTCCCAGTGAATTTAAATATTACTGCTGTACAAACTACAGCACATGGAGAACCCTAGACTGTGCAGGCATGAGATCCCTGAAGGCCTACAGCAAAGCTGGAGGTAATGTTCAAAACTGAATAATCAGCAAAAAAAAAGAAAAAAAGAAAAAAGAATGCTCTCTTTGCAAAGTTCATTGCATATTGATGAGTATTAATATTGGGGTCTGATGCTATTTCAGGTTTTCAATTATTAAAAAGAGCTCAGCCTAGCACGCTCCATTTTAGCAAACATACATAATTAACTGAGGAAGCCAGAGCTGAATTCAGAGAAAGAGACTTTAAATTTTATAATACAGCAACAAATAACCCTGCTCTCTAGAAACTACTTAGTGCAAGGACACAGGCTTCAGTTTTCATGTTTCCTGAGGAAAATCCATCTACAGGCTCATTATAACGTTTACTGTACATTATAATACCTGGTGTAGAAGACAATTGCATGTAATAATACAGTTTTGTCTACTGATTGGCTCTACAGTTTGTCATGAGCATACTTGGTTAAAATAATTATTTGAAGTACTAGACACCAGTAAATTATTTAAGATTATTGGCAATTATATATATAAAAAAACATCTATTTTCACCATCATTCACAACATATGACATGATTGTACATTTTGGAAAGCAACATCTTCCACTGAAAATTTTCCAGGATCCACAAGGATGTTTTAACCAGTATCTAAAAGGTATTTCAAATATCCAGCCTTATTCACCTGGTTATGAGGTGAAAAAGCAGATTTGTATTTAGCAGGATACTCAGTATGGGAGCCAAATGTACACATTGCAGTATTGCACAGATTTGGCCTTGCTGTCGTGTACAGATGATGTAGCTGTACTGTCACAGTAATCATTATACCCTGTTTGTGTCTTTGTGCAATAATTGTATTTAAATAGCTTTTGTTTCATATATACCTCTATATAATAACACTACAGTAAATTGGTGTTTGAGATTCAAAGTAACATCCTCTGTCTCTCTGTGGTGAAATTATAACAGTTTTAAGGTCACCCCATGAAACTCTGAGGGGACCCCATCCTCATTAAGACAACACCTTACGAGCACACGCTGTGTAATCACCGCCCACATAGGCTATGAGCTGCTTCATTTTGCAGCCGTGGTAGCTTTAGCCTTTTTATGATTTTTCATGAAATCAATCATGCCCTGTGACAAATGGACCTCATAAACAACTATGCGGTGAGCATTAGTCAGAGCCCGAAGGCTTCCTCACCATTACCCAAAAAAATGTGAAAAAAAGTTTTGAAGTCACCAAACAAAGTCAAAAGTATTGAGTGCTGGGGGCATTTAGGGGATGGTTCGATTAAATCCACTGAAAGGAAAAAAGTGTGTTTCCAAACAGCTGTTTCAATGAGGCCCTGCAATTAAAGCTTCAGTTGTTATGGTTTCGAAGCTACGAAGGAACTGCAATTATCTGTACTGCAATTAAAGTGTGTACACACACAGTTTTACAGTTTTCAAAAGAAAAAAGGGAAAAGTTAACTTTTATTAAATGTAACTTTTAGAGAGAGAGAGAGAGAAAGAGAGAGAGAGAGAGATTGATTCAGATGGTAGTTCGAAACAATTTGTGTGTTTTTCTCGCACCTTCCCTAAAAGGCTGCAATTTCCAATGCTTGGCTCTTTATCAGACTATTCCCATTAGCTTCACGAGACCTGTAAACAGCAATATGACAGGTGTGCGATAGTGTACCAGGAATGTGGATAAAATGAAAAACCCAGCCTTTCATTTCAGAGAGCTGAAGTAATGGCTTCTGTTTAAAGGCTCCCCATATGTGGCCGGTGAAGCAAGATTCAATTTCAAAAAGTTCAATCAAATAGCTCATCTACACCACCCTCGCTCTCTGTTCAAAGGAACTTTATAACAACAAAACACAGCAGAGAAAAATAGAAGCCGTGGTCCAGGATGATCGAGTGAATTAATTGAGTACAAGAGACACCTTTTGAACAACCATTGATTTTTTTTCAAAAGCCATACAAGTTAGGTGACATTTTCGTTTCCTCCTAACTTTGTTCTCACCATGTTCACAACAGATTGAGTGAGCGTGCTCAGCCTGATGTAGATCTCTCATCTGAATCAAAGGTAGCCTGAGCAGAACAGAAAGCACAGACCAGGCAAAAGGGAAAGGAATTATATAAGCGTTAATTGAGAAAACACTCCTCAAACAAAATTTAAACAATTCATGCTGCTGCATTAATCCATGTGCAATTTATCCCCTCTTCCTAAAACTTGTGTACTGTAGTTTGACGATTCAATACCAAACAGTCCAAATACATTGAAATTAAATGAAAACTGTGGTTCCAGTTCTGACATTTGCATTGACAATATAAACAATGAGAAATACACATTTTACTGAAAATATAATATAATATAATAATATAAAAACATTCTGGGCTGAAATTTAACCTTATTATACCTTATTAAAAAATCTTATTAAACCTTATTAAAATTATATTTATTCTAGACTGCTGTGACAATGCATGTATGCCAAGACACCATTCATGGCTCTGTAGTGATCACCAGAATCACGAGAAGCACATGCATATTAGAGATAAGATACAGAGCTAAAGGACATAAAAAGTGGTCCATGAATTTCATGTTTCTCCTTCATACAACTCGTTCCACTAACTCCTCAGACCTGATGCAAACACTGTACTTAAACAGCTTACTGGAAAACCCTATGTAGAATTCTAGTTAATTTATTTAAATGCACACAAATTTATATTTTGAGTTAATGAGACCAGCTCCCAACCACAAATGTTCAGCATCCCCTGTGGCTTTAAACCAGGCCAAAGGCCATTAGCATCCTTCTAGCATATGTTACATGCTGGTTCACGTGCCCGTCTTTAATGCACACCCATTTCACCCAGCAAGGCAACCCTTTTAAGGTAAGGCACTTCCTGTTTTACCTTTCACACGGGCCTCCTGCTCCATCTCAGCTCTGTCTTTTATGAAACAGGCTGAAACGCTGCCATTGTAATTTGTTGGGAGAGATTTGTGGGCAAGGGATATGGCCACCATCCGTTAAACACATCATCACTGCTGCTGGGAAAGTCATCTGAATGAATGCAACAGCAGGGGAATCTGTGGGACTGGACTGCCCTGAACAGCCCTGACTCTGAGGTTTACACGGGCACACAAAGCCACTCTGCGGCTGCCCTCATCGGGCACACTGGAACTAATGAGAGAGGCTGCTGAGATGTCCAATTTCCAGAGAGAATGTTTCAGAAGAGGGCAAACTCTACGGGACAGCTCCAGTTTCATTTTTCCCCAATATCCTGTTCCATTTCTCAAAGTCAAAAGTGCACAGCAAATTCACGTGTACTCAGATGCACGCAGTTCACTCAGTTCAGCGATCAAACCCATCTTTCTTTTATCTTTATCAGAAAGGGTCTGGATTCAATCAACCTTGTTCTTAACTTTGATTCATACTCATATTGCGCTTTTTTTCCCTTTATCCTTCTTTGTGTATTTTTTTTTCAATAAACTTGACAAGTTCAGAAATAATTAACACATGCATTGAAGATAGTTTCAAAATAAAGGGTACATGTTGACCGGACACGCATAGATCATCATTTTTCCCATTGTGAGGATTATGTGAGTCTCAACAAATAACCCATCTGTTTTCCTCATGTACTTTTCAGAGCTGGATTGTATTTTCGGAGGATTTTGAACACTTGCCTTCAGTTTACATAATCGTGAAATTTTTCATGAAATAAGAAACATGAAGTCCAAAGGAGGATGCACCCTGTCATCTAAGATAAAGATAAAAGAAATATCCCCAGTGCAAAAAGGCTGTATACTTAGATTCCAGTTCCTTCAAGATGGAATGAGTGTGGCAGCCAATTAACTTAATCTCTGGTGACATTTCATCAAGGTAGTCTCCTGAAGAGGCATACGAACGGAATAATTAACTCATTCATATCTAGCCATGTTCCACAGCTCTACACTGGCCTCAGGTAGAGCACAGGCGGAATCTGTTACTGCAGTTCTGCTCTATATTTGAGAACATTATGCATAACTGCACTAGGACAACATGTTACAGTGCTCATAAGGATACAGTAAGTTCCCCAGTCCAACATGGAATATTGGCAAAAGGCTTTATTTACCACTGTTTTGGAAATGAAAGGGAATGCAAAGCACTGAGTGATGCGCAGTGCTTTTGCTTATCGAATAACCTTTCTACTCAATTAATCATCAATAAGACCCAGTGCATGTATGGTCATATTCCATTATTACATTGTTACATCTGTTTCCTTGCACACAATAATTCCAGGAAAGTAGCTGGTTTTTAGATTTATTTAGCACAATTTAAGCTTGACAGGAAATAACCCCTACCGACGCACACGACCACCCACCCCCCACCCCCACCCCCCTTACACAAAGCTCTGCAGTCTCCTAAGCAGTGGTGGCTGAGTGGAAGAGGTAGACCTGCTTCCTTGTAGAGTACATTATGTGAAAGGAGATCGACTGCCTTTTTGCTATTGAACCCACCATCCCTGAGGTAATCATACGCTGTTATTCCAGAGATAACACCTCATTAACCGCATACAAAATGCAAACAGCAGCACGCAGGCTAAACAGCAGTTTGCTCTCTGCCCTCTCAGCCGATGCGACAGAGCTCACAAAAATGAGGAAGAGCTGCCCTGACGACACGCTACAAACAGCTCTGCAAAGAAAGCTTTGAGGAAAATTAGCAATGTAATGAACTCGCGCGCACAGTCTATGCCCCCCCCCCATATTCAAATGAAATTCATCTGACTTTCCTGCATTCAATCTCATTCATTTCCCTTGGCACTATACTTCACCCCATGTTTTCATAAATATTTATTCTTGCTCACATCCATTATTGAAATGTATTTCTGCTTTCATTAGATGAAATGAATGATTTAGAATTGTCTGCTGTGTGTATGTACTTCAGCTTGAATTTAGACACAAGGATGGAGAACACAAAAGAAATCCGATGAACAGAAAGTCAATCCTGATAGAGCAATTTGCAGCCACAGCCTAACTCTGTGATCCCCTATGAATGTGTCATACATTATAGATATGCACAGAGAGTAGCTGAGGCTTGTTGATTTTGTAATTTGTCTCTCACATTGACAAATGAGTGACGTGTTGTATACAAAGTAAAATTAGCCTCAATGTCATTATTATTTGCTATAGTATCTCTTGTCTTTACTATAGGAAGCACTGCATCCATATTTGCATGACTGTTGTGGACGGGGGTACATGTATTGTAATCAAGCAACATGCTCAGTCCGATTATTTTCCACAAAATTGTAACCCGTAAAACAAACATTTATTACAGAGCGGCCAAACCAGGAGAAATAGAAAACTTCTCTGTGTCTACAATGTGAGCCACAAGTCGCAAAAATGTCTCAGCAAAGGACGGAACAAAAATGGCTATGAGCTCATTTACATTCCGTCCCCTCCGTGATTTATTATACTTACATGGAGCATATTGCCCGGCATGGTTCTCAATGGCTGGCTCTGTGAAACTGTACCACAGATCAAACAGTGATTCATTGTTTGATGTACTGGAGATGACTTCTGTGGGATTAAATAAACTCCAGGCCTTTTAGGTCCCCATTAAAACCATAATGTTATTTGCGTGCCACGACTTGAACCGGGGAATGAGAGGTCATAAACCGTGGCTGAAAATTACACATTAATTAAAGCCAGGACAGCTGTTTAAAAGCCATTTAATACATACAGTGTCTCTACTGTTGAGACCGAGAAACAGAAAATGTACCACCTTTGAACATTTTCTAAGAATAATATAGCATTTATAGCATTTTGTAACAACTTTACAGCATTGTTTGTAAAACATCTCTCTTTTTTTTAAATAAAAAGGAAGGTTACGGAAGTAAACAGTTTCGAAAGATTCACGTACACACGAGTGGTATCATCAAACCTTGTGCAATGAGGTGACTGTTGATACTGAGGGAATCAGGTTTCCCTGCAAGAGCTAAGCCCTTGTACATTGCTGTTAATAATATACATGCTGTTCGACCGATGGACACACATTTTGTGATTTATCCAGACATGCTGTCAGCATAATGTTTGATGTTTTCAGAATGAACATTTCACCCCCATGGAAAGCATATATTATTATTATTATATACCAGCTGGAACGTATATCTCTAGGAGACAGATTGCTGGAACCCTAAAAATGCATATTCAACAAAACAGTTTTAACACAACCATGCAAGCTGTGACAAATTCATGCCGGCAAAGAGCTTGCAGTCCTGGACTATAAAGGACGCACAGGTAACCTACTTAATGTATCGTTAAATAAAAACATAAAAATGACATTAAAAACATGAAGCTAATTTTCTTACAAACAAACAAAAACCTTGGAAACACACTCATTTAATGTATTTCAGAAATGCCAAATATTACCTTAAAGCAATTATAAGTATTGCTGGTGATGCTAAGATGCTAAGTGCTGTTTAAAGACATTGCGCCATTTAAACACAGAGCTGTGTGCTTCATCCTTCTCTTAAGGTTATGAAGCATCCCTTAGTATATGCAGGTTTATGCAGCTGACAAGACAATGGCAGTGAAGTCTGAGAAATATTTCTGCGAGGCAATATCACCCTTCCAAAATAAAAATATCAGAAAATGAAGATCACCTTCGCATTCTGTAAGTATTAAACTTCTTGCACAAGAACTTAAAAAATATATTCCAAATGATCAGAAAGAACATTGTACTTTATTTATTACCGTACAAAATATTTTGTACATACAGTAGTGCGGTCAGTGTACCACAGCTCATCACTAACTGTCCATTCAAGCCTTGTAACTGAGACATGATTATAACATAATCAGCAAAAAGTGAGCACTTTTGTGGAAAGCTTCCGAGCTTAGGAGGATTTGTTGATTGGTCTTTCTTAACTGAGAGTTCTGGTCTCTATGGAAGGCAGTAAGCAAAGGGATTCCGCATCAGTGGTGACACCCTGCTAAGCAGCAACTCGGTCTCAGATCAGGACTTATTCCTAGAACTCCCTTCCACCAGCCATAAATAGAGAGATGGTGTAGGGGAAGGCTCACGAGTCTTCATTATCACACTAGTCACAGCGAGTCTGGCCACCAGGGTTTGGCTCCCTCATGCACAAATATTCCAGAGTTCTCTTTCTATTCTATCAGTCCTGGGAACCATGAATGCAGAAAAAACATCACTCAAAACTGCCAGCCTTCTTAGTTCCTCTTTCAAACAGCATTGGTTTCTAACTGTGACCTACAAATAGATGTGCTACATCCAACACGGAGCAGAACCTAAGTGTTGTTACATTTCAAAAACAGTCACCCCGTTTGACACCTGTACAGCCTTCTCTCGGTTACATCTGGGTGTAAATGTGCAAGCAGTGTAAAAATGTGATTATAAAGTCTAAAATAGGAATAAAAAGTGCAGTTCTGCAGTAGCAATGAAATTGTGAAAAAAAATTCAGTCATGTTAGCAACTACAATGTTAAGAACTTTCCTCAAGCAAGACAACACCAAGGAGTGTGTGTGGGTGTTTGTGCGTATGTGTGTGTCTATGTGTGTTTGTGTGTGTACTTATGTGTGTATGTGTGTATATGTGTGCGTGTGTGTGCGTAATTGTGTGTGTATGCGCATGTGTGCATGTGTATGTGCATAGTTGTGTGTGCGTGTGTGTATGTGTATGTGTGTGTGTGTGTGTGTGTGTAGGTAAGTGTGTGTGCATAGCTGTGTGTGTGATGTGCGCATGTGTGCGTGTGAAAGAGAGAGTGAAGAGTGTGTGCTTCTGTTTGTGGTTGCTAATAATGTAAGACTCATGCATTTGTATTTTTAATTATTTCCAGCTTTTTAGTATCACAAGAAGATTGATGCTGAAATGTTTCATTGGAATGAGTCATCCTTCCTTTAAATGGATGTGCATGTCCCTCTGACCACTTCCCATACAGCCACATCATAACTGGACTTATTCCAATAAATCTGCGACCATATTTTATTATCAGTCAAAGAAATTTATGTATATCAGCTTTACTAGTCCCATTTGGATATTAAACATAAGCATATAACACTGCAACAGTGCTTGTCATTCTCCATACAATAGTTGCCATTTATGGTATGAAGGCTATCTTTCAGTGGTGTTCACACTCCAATCCTTTCCCGTTCACTAATGTCACACTGCTTGTCTCTTGCAGTAGATGTGCTCTTTCATAGCTTTACAGATATTTCAAACAGCAAAGAGCAACTGCATTCAGACACAATTGTGATGTCACATACAGAGAGGCCCTTATTTAAACTACAATGTTTTCTGTATGAACAAAAAACTACATATTTTTATTTTAAAAATGTTTTATATTTCTTTGTTCATAATATGTTCATGGCCAATTTAATCAAAATGCAATCCAACATTGTGTTTCTCGCTGTTAAAATGAAGTATTTGGAAAGAACATGTCCTAGTAATAAACAACGTAACAGATGCCTTATCCACTTAAAATGTATAGATACTGGTCATTATTGCTGACTAGTATCTATACATTTGGCTTCAAGTGGCTTCAAGTGGTTGACCAATTAGTAACATAAAAAATCAAAGAAAAGTGCTTTTTCCATCATCTGATTGACATGTGTAGATTCATGTCATGTGTGTACTCTGATTCCTTGACACGATTTCTCTTGAAGAACAGCTAGAGGCTATTCTCTACAATCACTTTCAAGGTCACAGCCATATGATGGTACAGTAATTATAATTTCATAATTGCTTAGACACTTGTATACATTTTATTTAAAGGTTTCTTTTTTTAGAATCTTTGAGAAAGCATATTTTTTCTTTTTAGTTTCAAACAGAGCTTTTAATAGACTATTTGTATTTGTATTGTTCATAGTCTGTTCTTATGTTTACTGTGCTATCATACCTTAAACCACATGATGGCAGTACTGCCACTTTTTAAAAAAGGGAAATGGTTTGCTCAATGGTTTCCATAGGAGGCGTTCTCATACTCTATAGCCTATTGCTGATGCTCTGAGTAAATGCTCACCATGGTGAGTTAAAAATCTGGATTTTCATACCTGAATATGCAATTTTTTCAGACAGGCAGGATCATTCTCAACATTTCTAGTTGAAACCCCACCATTGGTACCATTATTCCACTTACATCATCAAGGATTCTACCTGCCTAGTTCTACCAACCCTGAAGCACTATGGGAAATATAAGTTGGCTTTGATTGATATCAGCCATGAAAAGTTGTCCACAAGGCAGCATACCTTTCTGAAACTCAATAAATATCCCCATTACCATTGTGGAGTGATAACAGGCATGTCAAACAGTTAGAGCACGGGACTGAATGAATCTGAAGACTATAGATACCTCCAGGCAGTCCATACAATACTCACATAGCACAACAGGGTGATTTATAATTGGCCTATACCTTTCAAAGCAATGTGATATTTACTCTGTTGAATTTCTGAAGGAATTACGTAATATCCTAGTCAATGAGTTTGAGGGATCATTTGCTGGGTCCCCTTTGTTCTTCCTTCCTTTGCTGAGCTATTACTATGATTTCTGCCCTCCCCTAATTATAACAAACTGTATAATAGAACTTTAATAATAACACACTACTAGATAAGAAAAGATGACTAGCAACAATGCTAAGAACAATGCATAGTAAAACCACCATTAAAATGATTGCTACATAATCATTTAATCAACAACTTGAAAGTTGACAAACCAGCTGCTTTGGCTCTCTCTGCAATATTCAGTTTGGTGAGAATGTGAATTGTGAGAAATTAGCCAATGATCCAATGATTAAATTAAAATCAAATGAAAAGAAATTATGAAGAGTTCTGAAAAGCTCCTTTTGGCAAACTGATTGCGCAATGTCGTCTAATGAAATTGAATCTACGTTTTCCCAGCAGTGGGGGACAAAGATGATATCAGCTTGCATTAATCACCTGGCCTCCCTCCCCTGAACTCACTCTGCAGGTACTGTGGTATGCTGATGGCCTGGTGCAGTGGTACTGTCAAACCCGAATTCGGGTTCCCTCAAGGTCAAATTATAAAACCACACAGTACAGAACATTCATGGAGCACACACCACTGTTACATGGGCCCCTCAGAGAGGCTGTGCAGGGCATCCTATTGTATGTGGAGCAGAAAAACAGACCTTTTTATTTAGTAAAAATGCAACATAAATCAGGAATAAGCATTTTGTTTTTATAAATTTCCAATGAATAGCAGCGGTGCAGCTTTGTGGCATTCAACACACTCATTCATGACATGCAACGTTACAGGATTATGGCAACATAAAGACAGTGCTGCTAAATTTCTGAACGGTGTGGGCCAGAAAGCAAACATCTACTTTTTTGAGACTGGCAGTGCATTTTTTTTTTTTTAGCTCAGACAAGAACATTTTGGGCGCAACAATGGAAAATCACATCTCTGCTGCTAAGTTACCAAGAAAATCCTTTCCCTTGAAAATGTGTAAAAGATCACAAAGTGCTGCAAAAAGACGGGTAAAACTGACAGCTCCTCCCACAGTGCTCAGACAGAGGCGCATGCTGAAGTGGGGCTTTTCATACCGTAAGCACATCCCCTAACCTCTTCAGCCAGCGGAGAGTGAGTACTTCAAAAGCACCTCCTGTAGGGAGTGACCCCCAGTCATTCTGTATGTCTATGAGACCACACGGCCCAAGAACTGCATTCATGGGGACTGCCTCCAGCCAAAACACTGCAACTGGATCAGCTCTGCAGAAGAAGGCTCCACGGTCCTAGGCCACGTTCTGTCAGCACGCTCCCTGACGCCGTTTATCGCATTTCACAGTGATGCGACAGAGCTCATTTCCAAGAAACAACCTTCCAGGCCGTGGAGACAGTACACAGATTCGACCTCAGCAGCGTATGCGGGCGTGTCTGTGTCATGTTCAAACACTCCTGATGGTATCGAATCCTTCCCAGCACCAAAACAGGCCTTCAGTGTCTGATAACCACACTTTCGTAATGTCAAATACTTCACTTCATGTGAAATCGCCTATAAGGTAGGGCATTTAAAACTCTTTTAAAACTCTGTGTTTATTCAGAGGCATTCGCCATGGAAAACCGTTAAGTAACCAAGGGAGGGATCTCCGTGCCAGTGTTCGTTCATTCTGTCTGATTGGACGAGAGCCAGAGCCGGGTCACCGAAAGTCTCATTTAGAATGTTAATTGAAGAACGGCAAAACATCCACAGGGAAGTGCTGAATCACATTTCACAACAGGATGCCGAGTCTGTTAAGCCATCTACGCTCTCGCTCTGAGGGCTGTGCCATCTGCCTCCCTGCATCACAGAGGGCCTCATTCATTTGCGCTCGGAGTCCACACGCGTGTTTGTGCTTTTTTTCCATCCTCATATTCTCAGAATTCCCTCCCTCAGTAGCGCCTCACTTCTATTGGCATCAGCAGCTATCCTCGCTGAGTTTCCCAGAGCACGCACGACCTCGCGTCTATCGAAAAACACGAAAACATTCTCCACAGCTCCAATTCGGAACATGTCGTGACAAATCCGCCTCTATTCCTGCCTGGCCCCTGATGCGGGGGGATAATGAGACTCATTCTCATGCCTCGCGCACAAAGCCTGGGGGGAAATGTAGTCTTTCTATATCCGGGACGACACTGAAGGTTTTGCCAAAATGAAGGTGCCCTGTGTACCCGTGCCATGCCCCCCCCCCCCACCCCTCCTGCCCTCCCGCCAGGTCTCCCTACCCATCCACGCTCACCTGGCTCCCCTCCAGCCTGGTCACAGAGGTGCGGAGACAAAGGACCACTGTGCCCCCTTCCCCGCCCCCCCCTGCCGGGCCAAGTGCACCCCAGATGCCAGCGCCCCTCCAGCCGCTTCTCAGCGCCTGCCAGATTTAGCCAGGGTGGAATTTGTTTCTTAATGTTTTTTTCCCCCTGTTTCTTTCTCTGCTTCACTCTTTAGGCTCTTTATTTTCCCTGTAACTGGACTTCTTTATTTTTCCGTTGTTATGGAGAGGGATTAGATGCCATGGAAGAGAGAGTGTCGTTGTGGCACAGCGAGATAGAATGCGCGTCCAGAACGCCACGTTCTTTTCTGATGATAAAGGCTTGAAGCCTGTATGAAAAGGTCGTGCGGAAAGCAGCTGTCTTAACAGTAGTGACTGCCTGCAGCATTAATGCTACTCACTGACTGAGGATTGTGTAAGTGACCCCAATGTGACTCTATTTATGCTTCATACATCCGTTTTTACAATTACTCCACCCTCGATTGCCAAATACTGAAGAGATATTATTATTATTATTATTATTATTATTATTAGAAGTAGTAGTAGTAGTAGTGCATTGGTTTCATGGCACCTTACATGGCTTTGCGTATGCTTTGCCATTTCAGTTATTTTGTTCTTAACTTCTGGCCAAAGAATCACTTCTGTGAAATATGCATTATTGCACTGCGTATTTGTTGAATTGTGAGGTCCTTCAGAAAATAAAAATTTATATGAAGTCAGATTCCTTGAAGTTACATATTCCCATTTCAAACTAAGCCAAAGAATTGTTATAACAATTACAGTGCTGTCTAACAAATGAAAAAAAAAATTCTTGCTTAAATTTGTTAACGAAAATTAAGGACCAGGATTGTTGTAGTAAAATGGAGTGGATGTCACAAAGGAAGTGGATCTATTAGGATACTAATAAGGAATATAAATAAATAAATAAATAAATAAATAAATAAATAAATAAATAAAATGAAATCCATTATTTAATGAGCAATATAATTATTGAGCTTTGCTTCCTCTGCTACCTTTGTGAATCAGGACAACACGTACCATGAAAAAATAACCACTATTCACTAAATGATCATCATTCATTAAAAACTCCTTTACCGCATCCAGCATTGGAAGGCGGGCCGCACAGTGTTCTGTGCTATACTGAAACCGATGACTGACAAAAGAGACAACGAGACTTGTGTCTGGGGTTATTCTTGTGGTGAAGGCTGACCTTGTGTATTACTGGCACCCCCAAAAATAGCCTGCAGCAGATGAGGCAGTGCCGGGAGCCGGTTGTTTTGTCGGACGTGGATGACAATCGGCTGCATGCTGGCCGCAGTTCATGTTTTCACAATAAACACGCTCGCATTGCGGCTGTCACATTCCTGAGTCAGTACAGAATGCATTCATAAAGGATCCTATGGTGAGGTGATTTTAAACCAACTTAACTAATTATGTGAATCTAATCATCTCCAACAATCACCTCATTGCAGGTATAGAAACAATGGCCAAATAGTTGAAGCCTGATGATGTCATAAAGAAATAAATGTTTTGCATGGATAACAAATGACAAACATCAGGCATTTTACATTAGTAAATAGTGAATCTAATTATTCAACAGTACCCTGCTGATCACACTTGACATATGGCTCATTGCAACTTTATCTCGGTACAGCTGGCAAGAAAGGTGTATATACAAATAAGACAAAACATATTCAATATTAACCATATGTTTGACTCAGACAAAGCCATTATTAGACATAATTTTGAATAAACATTTACTGCATCGGGACAGGCCCGAGGTAATAGATAAACATTATTGTTTAACTCGCATAAAATTTCAGTTTTGATTTGCTCTATTTCCTGTTGCTACAGAAACAAATTGATAAACATGTCTGACATTCTTAGCTACCTATATCCTGCTTTAGTTTCATTACCCTGTCATACATTACCTAACCTTCTGACATTTTTACGGCCCAGAATATGATGCCACGCCTACCACATTATACCCACATTATATCTGTTCATAAATCCTTAGTACCTACCCTTGTTACATGCACGTCAACATATCGCACAGAGGGGGGAGGGGGCGATGCGAATTCTCAGCTGCGGAATGGGGAACCGGAGGTCACCTGCCTCGCGGTGGCCTGCGGCCTGTGCGGCAGATACGACTTCTCTAATCTGCCATCATCCCTCGGGCGAGTCGTCTGTCGCGTAGAGGTCACACGGTCACAGCCAGCATCCCCGCCCGGCTCGAGGGCCTTTAGACGCACGCGCGGCAGACGTGGAAGGGCAGAAGGGCGCGTTGCCCGTGGCTACCGCGGAGCGTCTCCGTGGAGCTCCCGCCGGCCGGCTCCTCGCGCGGTAATGGATGGATGTGATTACGAATGAACTTTGCGCCGCGTGACACCGCCGTCCTTGCGAGACGTATGACTTACGTAATTTACGGCATGAACGGCACGTCTGGGATCAGCCCTCGCCGGGTTAATTGAGCCCGATGTCGATCGGGGCGTCCAATCAAGGGGGGGGAATTAAATGACGGAAAAAGGTTATGACGATCCTGGCTGTGAGATCCAGAAGCATTAACACGCTCATAGATGGCCTGGGAATTGCGAGCTGAAACTGCTGAGCTCTCCCCATGAAGCACACAAACAGCTAAAGGGAAGCTGATATATGATAACTACTATAAATGTGTCTCTTAGTCTCGGTGACACTAATACTGTATCAGCAGGGACCATGTGGTGATAGTGATCCCAGCCCCTGCGCATCTCCTTAGGAGTAAGTAATGGAGCGTATGCACCAAGAAATCTGTGAAAGCAATGAATCAGTAATTCTGTAAACGATAAGTAAATACAAACATTTGCCTTTATAAAAAAAGCTAACAAACAAAAAAAAACCTTCCCGCGTTCTGGTAATTAGCTATTCTACACATAGCCTCTGTGGATAAAGAGATAGAGATCTTTCCTCTAGAGAGTGGCGCTCTTATCTTTGTATCTGGCTCATTTATCCCTTGTTCATTGTTTCGTAGGATTTTTGGCACATCACATTTGTTTCTGCATGTAGAGAATGCCTGGGGCAATGCCCGATTAGACGCCAGACCGCCATGGCAACCATTCAGTACGGGTCAAAGAGTCACTCTGATCGACATTTATTTATCATCCAATGTTACTCTGGCCTGTCCAGTTTCCCTGTTCTGCGCCTGTTATTATCAAGGACGCCTTTATATTAAACCAAGATCATGGTTTGTCCGATTGCTAAGCAACTGACTAATGGCAGCGTGTCACGGGTCTGTGTTAATGATGGGAGATGTGTTTATGGGTGCTCTCAACCCAATAAAATTGCCAGTCAAGTCTCTACATTAAGTCTCAAAGCTCTCTCACGTTCAGCATTTGGACTTAACCCTTGAGGTTTGTTTACTCATTAGCACCTGTTAGCTGTTAGCCTGGCCCAAATATACTTACCCAGGACACTACTGGGATTTCAAAGCAATACAGAAATAAATTTCATGCTAAAATATTCAATATCTATTACCAAAACCCCAAACAATATCAGCAATATATAAAGTAAGTTGCCATTTACCTCTGCTACATGGATCACATGTCACAATGAAAGTGTCATTCATCTTTCGTGATAAATATCTGATTTATACAAATCCACTGTAGTGAAGGCAGGAGAGCCACAATCATGCGAAAAATGAAAATGAAACAAGGTTTTCATGCAGTAAATTACTGATGTTTATTGTTTTGAACTGACATTCTCAGTTATTTTTCATTTTTATCTTATATTCAAAGAAACCATATAGGCAAAAAGGCATAAAGCAAATGTAGATAATGAGCAATATTATTGTCATTTGCTGACTATGTGTTATGTGAGGTTCACTTTTGATGAAATCATATCCCTGATCTTACAGTTAATTGCAAATTTGCTGCATATACTCCCTACAGAAGAAGTGGCGGACAAATATTGTCTTTATTATATTTTAAAACATGAAAAGCCTCTTGCTTATTGAGTCAATACTACTACTTCACCGCAAGTGTTCCCGATACTTAAAGAAATAGCTCATCCGTTACAAACACCATATGAAAGTGTATTTTCCTGTGATGGTGTGCCAAGCATGAATGTACTGTGGAGTGAGTGGTTTGGGGCATGAATGTGTTTGTAGTTTGAAGGAAATGACTACACGGGCATTCATAACGGATAAAATTCAGCATTGAGAAGAAGATGCTGTTCTGTTCCTGAGTCATTGCTGTATATCTATGACTGATGTCAGCCCACAAAAATCTTAACTGGAGACTCATTTTGCTAAACACAGTCAGAAACGGCTTTTTCTGCATTTTATTCACATTTAATCATTGTTTTTAATGCTTCTTAACACTGATGATCCAACTGAGAAACATTTAGCAATTATAAATACATTGAAAATAATACACTTTTCATATAATGTGTGTATAAGTCTGTTGAACATCATCTATATTATATTAGAACCAGGGTGTAGTGGGTGGTTTTGGGTGGGACTGGGGGTAGGTATGGCATGTGAGATGTTGGGTAGGGAGGTTAGGAATCAATTTAATTTGAGATGATTTTATGTCAGAAATGTACCAACCTCCCCTGTTTGAAATGCATAATAAAAATTTGGTCACAAATTTTTTTTAAACCATTTCATAATGTAGGTCTACAAGTATATTCAAAGATCTTCCATTTTAAATAACTGAAACAGCCTATTTAAACATTCAGACACATGAGTTAAGCCATACTTTCTGGTGGGCTATAGATTGCTGAAAGCAACCGATGCCTGTGTAGGGTGGATACATGATGGCTGCCTCAACTTGTCCCTGTGGCTTGAGTTAGAACAACTATGTCCCTGACCTTGACGATGCCATCCATCCGTACCTCCGCTCTCCTCTCGGCAAATCGTTGAGCATTAAGCTGCATATAAAATAACCGCGATCGTAAATCGGTCAGGTACGGGGATCCCATGTTTTATGCCGTCTGCCAGGGCCACGAGTAATCTGGCCGGCTGCAAAAGAGATAATGAATACTCCCTGCCTGACTGTAATTAAACCATAACTAAAGGTGAAAATAATACGACACAACATCAGGCACAAAGAATGGGCACATTAAACCTCAATTAATGCTGAGGCACCGGCTTTCCGGGCTGTTCCGGCAGGAGCCGGAGCCCGGGCGGATCTGAGTGGGTTTCCAGAACGTGCTGTGCAGGTGCTCTTCAAAACCGCACGGTTTCCGCCTCGCAGGAGAAACCCCGTCTTTAAATAACAGCCGCTTGGCACCAGAAGGTCCGCACGCCTCTCATTCAGAGCAACTTACGCGGTTGACATTCTTTATACAGTCCATTCACACAGCTGGATAGTTACTGAAGCAGTTCGTGTTAAGCACTTTGCTCAAGGGTACAACAGCAGGGCCCCACATGGGAGCTGAAACTCCAGCTGAAAAGCTGCAGGTCCAGTTCTCTAACCATCATGCCCCACTGCTGCCCGCGCTCACTGCCGACCTTCCGCTGCGCTCGCCGTCCTTTCAGAAACATGTAAATCCCATATCTGCCGTGCTGCTACATGCGGTGCTACGTTATCTTTTGCTGACATGTACAATAGAAATGCTCACTTTCTCAAAAAGCACTTTTCCTGATGATGAGCATGCATTGTGCAGTAATAAAAACCATCAATAACTGAGCAACAACTCCATATAAAATTATAGTGGCATGTCATCATATCAACTTAATGCTTGAGCTATAATGAATCTATAATGGAACAGCACTGCAACCTACTTGCATTAGGAACATTATGTCAATTAGTCGGATACGTCAGAGGAATTGTTTATGCAAAATACTATCAGTCATTGCGATGTAAGAAAGGAGCTGAAAATTACATTTTAATGAACAAGAAGAAGGAAAGTAGTGATGGAATGCTGAATTCATGCTTTTGCCTGGGGAAGGAATTAACATGCTGATCAGACACAGTGCAAGAATCCAGATCTAATTAGCAGGTCCTGAACATATAGCTTCAGTTAATTTCACATTTTTACAAACATCCTTGACTCCACGTGATTTGAAGAAAGTGTTATTAAATGTATGTGCATATAAATTCAAATTAATTACTCCAAACATTACAGTTGTAATTGGGAGGGGGGGGGGATTGGGATGATTCCAAGGGCCCTGGCAGGAGTCCTCAAAAAATATTAGAACATAGCATTTTCTGAGGTGGTTAGCTGAATGTGAGATCTTTTCATGCACGCCTAGTTGTAAGCACATAACGGATGGCTTGGAAAAAAAACCTTCCAGCAAAATGCATCAATAACACACTGCTCAATGCCATTGTGCTTCCTAGGTATTTGCAGAGACCACACTATCTGTGTCTGTATCCATATCTGGAGTGTTTGGGAGTACAGACAAAGTGAGGACCAGGAGGGGAGAGTACACAGAGAGGACCAGGAGGGGAGAGTACAAAGTGAGGACCAGGAGGGGAGAGTACAGACAAAGTGAGGACCAGGAGGGGAGAGTACAAAGTGAGGACCAGGAGGGGAGAGTGCAGACAAAGTGAGGACCAGGAGGGGAGAGTACAGACAAAGTGAGGACCAGGAGGGGAGAGTACAGACAAAGTGAGGACCAGGAGGGGAGAGTACAGACAAAGTGAGGACCAGGAGGGGAGAGTACAGACAAAGTGAGGACCAGGAGGGGAGAGTGCAGACAAAATGAGGACCAGGAGGGGAGAGTACAGGCAAAGTGAGGACCAGGAGGGGAGAGTGCAGACAAAGTGAGGACCAGGAGGGGAGAGTACAGACAAAGTGAGGACCAGGAGGGGAGAGTACAGACAAAGTGAGGACCAGGAGGGGAGAGTACAGACAACGTGAGGACCAGGAGGGGAGAGTACAGACAAAGTGAGGACCAGGAGGGGGAGAGTACTGACAAAGTGAGGACCAGGAGGGGGAGAGTGCAGACAAAGTGAGGACCAGGAGGGGAGAGTACAGACAAAGTGAGGACCAGGAGGGGGAGAGTACTGACAAAGTGAGGACCAGGAGGGGGAGAGTACTGACAAAGTGAGGACCAGGAGGGGAGAGTACAGACAAAGTGAGGACCAGGAGGGGGAGAGTACTGACAAAGTGTGGACCAGGGGAGTGCAGGTAAACTGTTATCTGGAGGGGGGCATCTGCTTGTCTTGTTTTATAATAAATGCATCTGTCCACATGTCCAGAAATGCATTAAAACCAGAATTTCATGGTATGACAAGTGACTGTTGCAGTGTTTTCTGTTTAGAGCTTCTTTTCTCCGCAAATCTGGCTTTATGAATATTTTTCAAATATCAGTGGTGAACTTCAGGAAAAATACATGTCTGTAAAAATGCAATATCTGTACATTTTCAAATAGGGTATTCAGGTACAGATATCCCTGGTGCTTGCGCTTTCATTTTCCCGTTCAGAAGGCTACTAGAACATATGGATAATGAGCTGTTTCAGCAGGGAAACCAGTTACACAGTAAAGATTACTGTTGGGTCAGCTCTCATGCCAATACTTGGAAAATTTCATATTGAAAATGCAGAGAACATGTTTCATATGAACATTTCTCTGAGATTTTTGTCTGGATGCACAGGTAACAGAATTATGTATTCTTGACTCTATGTACTCTATATTTCTCCAGCTATCAGCAACTACAAAGACAATCAACAACTGCTGTCTTGGGCTACGTCCCAGAAAGACCATTATTTACACACCAATTAACACAAAATACCAACTGGAAACAAGTGGGAAAAAGTATCAATATTTGATCTTAGTTGGGCGGAATTAATCTCTGCCATTTCTCAAAACAAATTCAACAAAAAAAAATTATTCAGCAAAAAACCTGTTTTATAGAGACCAGTGATATTTTATAATGGCAAGCTTTAAATGGTCTCACCTATAAAATGACTCACTGTGCACTCTTCGTAAATTTAAAACACTGGCGCACCATTAATTTGAGATATTTCCAGTGAGTAATCCATTTCCATCAGTGCCAAAAGTAATATGTATGGTCCTCTCCTACACTCTGGCACTGTGTCCGAATTCCCTCTCACGCTGCATCATGTTACACTGCCCCCGTGAACAATGGCAGTAATTATTCATGTGTGGTTGACAGGCAAACGTGCCAGTTTTCCATATGGTAGGAAATGTGTTTTCCCTTTTCCTTGGAAAGGATTTCACATTTTAACATCTTTTGGTGAGTGAAAGAGCAGAGCTCACAGTGAGACAAGCTGGTTTTTATCAGAAGCGTCGCTCACACTTCAGGAGCTGGAGGCGTGTCTGACGCCAGAGAGCTGCATCCTGTGACAGAGGAGACCTGTTGACATCGGGCTTGTTCACAAGCACATGTGTGCACACGCAAGAGTATGTTCACAAATCCATACACACACACGGGTGTGCTCACAAATCTATACACACATGCATGCATGCATGCACATGCACACACACACACACACACATACTCACACACACACTCTCATGTATGCACACACACATGCACACATACACAAATTTGCACACACATACACACACACACACACACACACAAACACACAGTGTAAAGGCCAACTGTGGGTTGGCAAAGGAGGTGGGCCCAATGGCACACAGAGGACAGAGCTTTCCCAGAGGGAACAGCAAAAGTGCATTCCCAGCTAACCACTGGGACCAGAGGACTTGTCGAGAGGAAAAGGGAGCCATTGAAAAACAGACAATAAACAGGCAGTAAAGAAGCACCGGCACACAATGCTCCTGTAAAACATGATGGAAGAGGAGAAAATAGCGGCCCTCAAAACATCAGGGTAAGGGATGTCTCTGACTGGAAATACACAGACATTCTCACAAGAAATGGAACGCTGTCCACAAGGCCATCAAGTTACCTTGACAACCAGCAAATTCATAGTGCCACGGATTGGAGCAAAACAACCAAGATAGCCAGCAAGGTCACAAGCTTCCAGAACAAAGACAGAGCACAGCATAGCTGCCAGTAGCTTAGCTCCAAAAGTTTCCTGGATGAAAAGACAGAAAAGAATGGTGCTTAAACAGTGTTTCCTGTCGGGTGTATATGCAAATACCGCTGTATAGCACAAACACATTTTCAGTAAAACCACAGGCTTTGGAACGGGACCAATGTGAAGCAGAGCATCGTGGGACGGAGGGGGAGGGGGCGGACGTCGGCGGGCGCGGCTGATGCTAGCGCACACGAGACAGATCGATTTGGGCTCGGTCACGGCTCCCGGTGTGGGCCAGCTGAGTGTGTCCCCCAGCTGTCTCCTTGTTTTGAAATCCTGTCCCGGGGCCCGCATTCCCGGCATTTCTCTTCCTGGGAAACATGACTCTCTTTCCATTGCGCTCCCGCCATTCATCACCGTTCCTGGCAGCCAGGGGCTTTTCTCCTGGTACTGAGTGAACGCGCCCCCAGGCAGGAGCCAATAGGTGCTTCATCAACATCACCAAGTGAGAAAATAGCATCAGAATACAAGTCACTGATAGTCTACGACCTGCCAGTCAAATGACTTCCTCAAAGTAGGGCACATGAATGCAATTTACTGTAGGTAAGTGAGACAAATAGATATTTTACCTCAAACTGCATATGAAAATGAGGGCACATTTTCACTTTGGATTGAAAAAATCAGATATACTTGCAGCACACTGAAGGAGAATTATTTTGAGAGATATAGTGCTTGCTAAAATTATTCACACCTTTGCTACAGCTCAAACTGTGCCACAAATGGATCTGTCAGTGAGACAATGTTCCCAAGAACGACTCAAAATCAAACCAAGAAATGGTTAATTGTACATTGTACAGTAGATTTAGGAAATTATAGTCCAGGAGGGCCCTGTCTAATTTAGCCAAGTTGTTGCATCAAGTAGACCAGGGGTCCTCAATCTTATCCAAAAAGGGCTGGTGTGCGCGCAGGCTTTCATTCCAACCAAGCAACAACACACCTGGCTCTAACAATCAACCACTAGTGTCTTTGCTAAGGACCTTGATTAGTAGAATCAGGTGTGTTGTAGAATCATCACTGCTTGATTGGAACAAAAGCCTGAACCCACACTGGCCCTTTCTGGATGAGATTGAGGACCCCTGAAGTAGACTATGCCTATGACTATGCTATGCCTCATGAAGGCATTTCCTGATGAAAAAAATGAGACTAATTTAACAATTGCAAGATAACACGGATCAAAGCTGCCCACCATCCTAAATGACTTGCTGTCTTACTAAGATGTCTATCAATAATGGTGCCAAGGCCATCTGCCCTTTCCCAACAACTGCAGTCTATTTCTTGCCCATGTAGCCTGAAGAGCTGGCACACAAGGAGGCCAGTGAAGCAGACAGAGGAAACACTTATATCTGTCCCTAGGGCCAACGTCATGCTAAAGTTCTCTGACAGGCCAGATGGACAGTTGGACGCTGGCTAAGACACAAGCCATACCGTGAGTCCCAAAAGGCTGGACTTCTCGCCAGCTTAACACATCAAATGCACCGCCCAGCTCTAACCTTTACAACGCTCAAATACAACATTCACATCCCAAATGTAAATGTCATCTGTCCAACCCCCATAATATTGCAGTTTAATTCAGATGGTGCTTTCTTTGCTGAAGGACCTCAGGACTTCACATTAAAATGTTGAACAGAGTGTGGGTAACACTGTGCAAAGACAAGAGAAATGCTCAAAGCCCTCCTTCCATGGATTGTTTGAGGTGGAATTTGGGATAATTGGAATTGTCAAACCCTTGTAAAGCACAACCTCTGGGAGTTGGATTAGATTTTAAGCAAATGCCATTCTGTCTTGGCTGGCAGTTGGAAGATGTCCTTGGAAAAGGTGCCCTGGAATTATCTTTGTAAATGTCCAAGGAAACACAAATGGCAATGCAAACCTAAGAAAAGCAAGGATGAAAACATGCTGTAAAGCGTGCCGCTTAATCCCTACCTGGAACGACTTCAAACAGGAATTTGCCCGCCTCTTCGCCATTGTTTGGGTGCTCAGTGACTCTGTTTCCAGGTAAGAAAATCATCCCCTGGAGGAAGGAAATAAGAAAAGGGTGAACGAAATGATTTTAAAAAACAGTATGTATTGCACATAGTAAGTAAATAAAATAATTCCTATGATATATATGAGACGCCAAACCTGAAGTATGGTTTTGGCATCTACAGGATTAAACATAATGATATAGTGAATGCACTTTCCTGTTTTACATGCTCCTGATGATTCAGAGATGAGATTGAGCAAACTGTAAGTGGAAACGTCATTATGTGCCGAAAAGTCAAACCAGGGGCACACATCACTTACGCAGCTAAGGGCAATGTTGTTAACATCGTGCGGAGCTCTCACCTTTTGATACACTTTGGCGGATGCAAGCGGTATAGGGGAGTAGATGCCGAAAGATTCAAATAAAGAAATGTGCATTGAAACATTTGTTAGAATCTCGTGAGAAACATGAACACTGCTGCCAGCGCCGAGGTTGTGTATAGGCCCCTGGAGACATGGCTGACAGAACTGAGTTGTTATCAAACGTGACAAAGTGGCGTTATTACGGAGAAAGCACTTCCTCAGCTGGTTTTGCCATGTTAAACTCATAGATCAGTCTCTGACACCAGTCTAGCTCTACTTTAAATAGTCATAACATCAGCATGTTCTGACCCCCCCCCAACAACCTTGCCAGCTATTAATAGGGCTCTACTGCTCTGGATACGAGCTGCTTGGTGGCTGTTTGCAGTTCCTCTTCCCTGCTCCAGTTTCTGCAGCGCTGAAAAGCATACTTCACCAACACGTGCCCCCGTCTACATAGCTTTTCCATTTGCCTCTTTCCTCAAATGCCCACAACAGTGTTAAGGATGAAAAGAGTGTCCTGAAACAGATTTATGCTTTCTTATAGATGGGCTGCTCTGAAAATACGCATCTCAGTAAGAATCTCACTGCATTATTATATGTGATACTGAGTGATAGGCTTTGAAAAATGACAGGTTATCTGGACAGTGAGAGCTGAAAAATATTTCAATGACAGGAATTAGTTTTGTTTCTCCGAGTTTCTATTTTGTGGTATGTTAAGACTATCCAGTTACATGCAAAAACTGTTCATATGGAGCAATGTACGTCCATAGCCAACTTGGCATTTGCGATCTTTTGAAGTCATGGGTCCATTTATAGAATGTGCATGGCACTAGATTACAAAAGATATGCATTTTAGTCTATGTGATGCAGTATTAATTCCTTCTCAAGAACATGCATGAACTCATATAATCAATTTTGACAACTGAGGAGGCCCAGTGTTGCTCAAGCGGAGAGGATGAGGGTGTAATTTAGATTAGAGCATCTCTTAATCTCTTAAGTGTATACATACATATGCTCCATCACATATATGGTGTGACTAAAACCTCTTAGGGTTTTAATCTCATAGCTATATTGTGTATATTGTGTAGCGTGTGTACATGTGTGTGTATTGGAATACTTAATGAAGTGACAATGGTCTTGATGCCCACAAATGAAAATTTTAGGTGTCATACAGTACTCTCAATTGAATTCTATTTGATCATTACATTTGATATTTAAACTGGCACTCATTCAAAGGCATCAAATCAGGATTGTGAGTGGGCAGAAGTTGCGACTAGACTACTGATAACTGTGAGGGTGTCATTTTGTGATCCTTAAAATGCCTTCCATCATGGAGGTTTTAATTCTGTCAATATGTGCTGCAGAGTACTGCATCACTGTTAAAGGCCTATAAACATTAACAAGATTCTATGGCCGTTTCCTACTCTGACAAACCCCTTTAATGAAGCATGACTGTAAGGTCTAATAAACAGAAACCATACCTGTAGCCCATATGAAGTGAATTAAGATGGACCATAAAGCTGATGTACTATGTATTTACCCACTAATTACGAGAGATTGTTTGATGTGGTGAACGGGTTCTGGTCAGTATCATTCCTATTACAGGGCAAAGTAGCAAAGTTTGAAGTTTGAAGAGACGTGAGACACATTAATGGCCAATGTTTTGTGTTCGGCAAACCAAAGTCGCTGGATGAATACATAGCAAAGCTACGCCAAGTAAAAGCCATTTCAGAGACTCCCTGCTTTGTCAAATTGTCTCCATAAACAAGGTTTGAATGGATTATAGCCCAAATCCACTTCGGTGCAATCACTCGGACTAATCAATGACTAAACCTATAAAGAGCTCTACTTCTGAACACATCAGTGACTGCCAAGGTGCGAATTATTCTCACCAGCTCTAGCAGACCTATATTGAGCCACATATCGATGTAATTAGCTCACTCCACTAATGCAGACACAAGCAAGATGACTTGCTGAGCTTCAGGGTGTTGTTGGTACCACAAATATGTCCAGTGGATTTATTCAAATCAGCTGCCCGATGCTCTCTCACTTTCAGTTTAATACTAAAGTCAGACAGGCACTTACAACACATTACCTTTGTTCTGACTGCTGCTTGGAGCCACAAGTTCAAAACCCAGCATGGGGCTGTGCCCTGTTGCCCTCTACAGCTCTGGGTATTTTAGTTCATTTAGTTCATGTTATAGTTCATTAATGTCCTCATAGACTGCTACAATTCAGCTACACAGTGCTGTCCGTCAATTACATGGGAAGAGTTTGTAATGTTCAGTGTTAAGTCAACTCTTACAGAGTTTATATGAGTCCAATCTGGCAATGGAGGCCCATATACTCTATTAGAGTTGAAATAACACAGAACATTTTACTATGAATTATTTTCTTTCTGCTCTTGCCAATTCGGCACAATGAAGCAAAAGGTAGTCACACTGGAAGTTGTGAGAAACAGACACGTGATATTTTGTTCACAGCTCCAGATCACAATTGGGCTGACTATCACATTCTATGTTCAGTGGCTAAACTGAAAAAGTTACAGGAATTTCCTCTCTAAGTTGTAAAACTTCTCCACAATAACATTTTTATCTGCTTTCGGTCACTTTCTGATTTATACTATTCCATTACTAGAATCCTACATGATGCGCAGGGATTGGGGAAATGAATATGTGAATATTTGTGGCCTGATGCATTTGTGGTCTGATGCAATTACTTTACTAAAACATCTGTTGAGAATTAGTGGATGGGACACCCAAAAACAAAAAATGAAACCTAGTTCACACGGTTAAAGAATTAACAGAAATCAATTGAAAGTAGCCACAACCAAAACACCCCTCCGGACTTAATTAGAGTTGGCCCACTACTTGGCAAGAGCTCATAAAAAAGCCATTTAAGCTTGACTGTTTGATCCAAAGCACCTTCATTTTGATTTACTTGCACTCACAAACATCCTGAGCCTCTCTTAACCATGTCCTGAAACTGTAAAATCCAAAGCACCAAGACTCCAGTAGCAAAGTTTTGAACTCTTGCTTGGTCATTAACCTCGAGCCTCTGGGCTTGCTGAAATGCCCTGAGTTACATGGCGCTTGGCTATCTGGGGGAAGTGACCTGCTGGTGCTGTTTACGCTGAGAGTTCAAAGCTCTGCAGCTGAACCCGTCTGTAAACAAGCCCAGGTGTTTTTTCCACGCTCCTGTTCGCCGGTGATGTTCAGACAACATATGCTCTCCGTGCACTTTTGACACACCTTTATCCAGCTAAACACCTTTCACCAGGGTGAGCTGACATCAGTATTGAAACCAATGTGCCTGCTGTAAGTGCAATTAAATAGCCAGTGACTGATATCCTTTTTTATTGAAGTGTCATGAATACAAAGTATAATGTTGTGAATGCAAAGCCACTGATAAATCATAAATGGTTTAGTAAAACACAGCGAACCCGTTTTATTAAAGTATGTAATTCATAAAAGCTGCATAAAATAAATCCTGGATCCACCCTGGAATGTAAAATCAGCCCCTCCTTCTATAATCTTATAATCCAAGGATTTAGAGAATAGTGTGGTTTTGGGACATAAAATGGTTGGTGCTAGTGCTTTAGGCATGCTAAGAGTACAAAGAGCATCTCATCCGAAGTTAAAACATCAGCAAAACCCAGATTTTACCGGCCTAGTTTATGCATTCCTTTGCCCAATCCACTGTGCGCTTCATGAGTATTTATCAGATATTGCTACAAACAAAGACATGTAAATTTGAACCTCAGGCACACTCACAAGCATTATACTGCATACAAAGTTTTTAACTAATGTTAAAAAATAAAAAATAAAATAGGTGGAATGCTCAAAAAATTTACAAAACTGCCTAGTCTTAGTCTTTACAGTCCTTAGTCTTTACCCATTGCATATTGTAAGGCCATTAGAGTATGTGGGTGAAAACAAGAGCACCCGTTCTGTGAAAACAGAAGCAGCACAGAAGCACTTAATGCCATATGACATTTATAGCCAGGCTTTCAATAAAGGTAACAAGAGTAAACAGCTACCGTGTAAGCGTCCATAATAACATCATTCTGTAAAGTCCCCTTAGAAAAAATTGCTTCATGTTTCAGCATGCTCATCAGGGAACTACATCCCTGACATATCGGAGGAAGTAGGTCCTTGGAGATATTCAGAAGATGGCATAAGCTTGTGTGCCAAAATAAATATGGGCATATAATAAATAGGAAAGGTAGGTCAGCATGCACAACCAACTGATTAATCTGGCAGTCTAAGATTATGTATAATGTGCATCAATAAATTTAGACAATCTTAAACCCATATGACAACTTGGTAACTGCAAAACATTGGCTAATTTTTTAAAGCGTATTTTGGAGAGTACAAAAAGTTTGAGCGTAAGCTTTGAAAAAGGTCTCCAGCACACAGTGCATACAGATGACCACTAACTAATAATGTACGAGCCACCGGGAGCCATTCAGCTCATTTGCAATTCACCGCCCGGTGTGGAGCTGTGGTTTAATAAGATTTGCTGCGGGAGAACATCACATTAATAATCAGAACCTGGGCCCCTGTCCATGGGAATACTGCAAGCTGCTGTAACGCCTCATTTGAGCGGCGTGTAAGACGCAGCAGCAGATCACTCGGGTCGTGTGGACATGGTCGGAAAGGGGTTACGGTCCTGACTGGAACTCATCAATACGGTCTCCTTGACCTTCTGTTGTGGGGAAGCAGCAAAACACACCACCGCTAAATATCCAAGTAACGAAGCAAGTACCATCAGAGCTCTCGAATCATGATTATTGCTTTGTGCGTATGTATTACATGTTTCTTTCTTCAAATAGATCTTTAAAACCACCTGAGACAAAGTCAATGCTGCATTTGAGAAATAGATACCGCTACATTAGCTGGTTAAATCCGAAGAATAGTAACTTGTCCTGCAGTACTCCTATATGATCAGTACATTCAATATGCTTTCCTGCATACAGTGGTACATGACATAAAGCTGCTGCTGCTGGCATGTGCATTAGTTTCCTTCAGCATCATTAGGTTCTTTATTTCTGAGTATAATCATATTAGCAGTAGTATTTTCTGATTTACAGTATATGAATATGTTATTTTTGTCCAAATATCAAAGAATTTCTTATACATTTCAAGAAAATACAATTTTGGGAAATTATCAAATTTATCATTGAACTAACATTAATATGCATTAATTAACATGAGCAAATTATTAACTAAAGTATTTTCAAGTCATGAATGATGGTACTATACATTAAATATGCCAGTAGTACAGAACTAAATATACAGTGTACATAATGACAGTAACATAGGCTACAATATTATTTTCTTTGATTATTTTAAAACACTAACTTTTTTTCCTTTCCCTGCTAGTATTTGAATGGTGAGTGGTTAACTAATAACTAATCCATTTATTCTATATTTTAAAGTTTCAAGAGAAATGTTTGCATTTGCTGAAAGCCTCAAAAGAGAGGAATCTCAATGCCATTTCTCTCTTTGAGAGAGCATTTGAATCTTAAGCAATTTTCCCAGTGGTGCATACATGTTGTTTGAAGTGCAGTAGACATATACAGGGCTGTAGTAGTTATAGATACGTGCTGATTCACCTTGATGGAGAGCAGGCTGATGTTAGTGTTAGGGAAGATCAATTTAATTTCCTGTCTTTTTATTAATTTCCTTAGTTTTTACACTGGGAGGTTTAATTAATAATTGGTATTATCATGCATGTAGAAATTGAATATGAAATTCAAAACATTATCCTAAAACAAGTATTAGAAATGTTTAAATCATATTTTCTATAACACTGCTCTACATATGTACATTGGGTACTGCTCCACAGGCATGAAAAAGATCACTCCCAAACACACTGTGCCTACAAAGCCACCATTTAACACCGCCCAACCCACCATGGTACTTTCCACAGGTAGTAAACAATCACACACAAGTAACTGCATTTATAATTTACATTTTTTTCTATACAACCACTGTAGGTTTGGGGTGTTACTGATATTTTTCCTATTTTTATATATGGTTGCAAATATGTTAACATTTTGCCGTCTATCATGCAAACCCTGTCGATAATAGTCACTCTCACTCTAGCTAGCCAGCTAACTATAACATTAGCTAATGTTACCTAATTTAAGGGGGTATCCACAATATAGTAATGTATTAACGTAGTTATACCAAAATCAGTATTTGGCGAGTACATGGCAATTGTAGTCGTCTGTGAAATTGCATAGAGATCGGTTTTGAAACAGCAGAGACAGAGAAGTTCAAAAATCCCTGTTTTACATGGGAGAGATAACCATGTAAGAATGCAAACATACACTGAGTGTGGTAATATACAACTGATTAGCTCATGCTAATTCATGCATAAAAACTGAATTCTAAAATGTTACACATACCATTTTGTTAAAAATCAAACAGACTGAACAGTAACTTTCATATCTGTGAACTACTGAAAAAACTGTCACCTTTAATATTCATTAAAAAATAAATTGAATAAAGTATTCAAATTCCTTCATGGACTTAAGTGCTAAGGAAACACATTTCAGACAGCTTTAAACTGTGTATTTAGTACATTGGTTTAATGAAAAGTACAGATGAGTGTTCTGTTGGTATCATTTTTATGCTTGGAGGAGGACCAGGCTTCTCCAGGTTCAAGATGGATTAACACATAGGAGCAACTACAGAAAACCAGGTACAAATATACTCCTTTATGGCACTGTTGCCTTGGTAGAGCAATGTGCAGATGAAAATGTAATTACAGTTCACTGTTTCAGTTACAGCTTTGGCTCCTTTGAGTATGCACACATTTCTGACAGTCTTGAAGCTCCGTCACTCACAGAGTTGGTGCAATTACAGGGGGACTCACACATACTGCACAGGTTAGCCATCTTAATAACACTGTGGAAAAGAAATGACATTATATTACAGGGGAAGTTTTAAAATTAAACCAGTGAGGTCTAGTGAAAGGAGATAATAAGATCATCAGAGGTTGTAAAATCATCTTAGAGAAACTCGGGTGGAATTTTAAAAATTTCGTTTTATCATTCGTTCAGCCTGAAAATCAATTTAAGACAACATTAAATTCCCCTTTTAAATTAAATGAGCACAGAAGGGCACACTGTACCCCAGAGTAGGGTATTCGCTAGAGTAGAGGCTTGGACTGTGGAAGAATGTTGACTCCAGCACCTTGGCAACAGCATCAGAGCCCTCAGTACAGACTGGATACAGTCTCCCAGCTAATTCTGCACATGCTGCAAATGGACCTCAAGTCATTTTTTCCTCTGAATTTTTACATAGCAACCTGGCATAACCTCAGAAGTGAAAATAATAATGTTGTCCAGCTCCACCAGTCCTTTCGCATGCAGCACAGCCCTTTCTTCAGGAAAGGAAAACTGCAAAGGCATTCCATTGCACCAGTGAACAGGAGACCATCCCATCTTCATCAGCGGCTGATTATGAAAACAGTGTACCATTTTTGATTAGCAAAACATCTGTTTAAACATCTCGGTTTTATTCACCAATCAGTCGAAAAGAAATATGTTTGTTTTATATAGCTCTGCAATAAAAAAAATCTGCTTTTATGGCAGTGACCTTATATAGTAGTAGCAGCTTTTTGGAATACTGTACATGTATAATGATACAAGATTTTATCGACTGATTTACACATGGGAGAGCGAAATATAGATGTGAAGATTTTATTGATGATAGTGGCAGGAATATTCTAGCAGATAATAATAAATAATACATTTAATTCTCAGAGGAATTTGAGTCTTTCAGCAGGGATAATTTATGCAAGAGAGATAATCAGGAGGTGATAGTTGTCTGGCAGCAAGCAGGCTCACGATTGCTTCTAATTTGAGAATCACGTGATCATTCTTAACACTGCTGATTGAACTGAACTTGCTAGTCTGCCGAACCTGCATAGTGATAGGGTAAAGGGAAAGAAATAGAGTTCATTGTGTATTCAACTGTGTGTGAAAAGCTAATGAAGTCCTTATGTCAATCCACTACAGAATTAAACTGAGAAACGTGTTGTCACAAAGAAATACCATCTATTCTATTGAGTTAATTCGCTGTGATTATGCTCTAAGATTCTATGGTTGTAGTTGCTAAACATTATTATTCCAGGGAAAGAGAAAGATGGACAGAGAAACTAGAGTACCATTGTTCACTGCTTGTTCTTTTATCATTTTTCTATGTCACAAAAAATCGTAGATTTGGATACATGGGTACAGAGCACAGCTCCTGCTTTTTTCAGGGGCTAGTTAACCATGTGACCGTATAGTTAAAAAAAATGTAATTACCATTATAGCTACCTGGCTTGCCAATTAGCGTGAAACACTGGCTTGCTAATTCGACTATCTGCTTGGATTTTTCCTCCTTAGATGCCTCATAAAACATACTATACTGTATGGGTCAAAATATTCGAAAGAAAACACATTTTATTCCTGCAGGGTTGTGTGTGCTCTGACCCCTAAGAGTTTCCGAACAACTATTCTATTGTGGGAAACCCAAATTAGGCTGAATATATGAAGTAATAAGCCATTTTCTAAACTGAAGTTGATAGATGGGATGAATCTCGGAGCACTCTCTGTGATGGTCACGTAAGTCTGCTGGAGTGTACCCTGTTGTTGTAATATATCCTATTTGGTATCACCATCACTCTGGCAAGATTGTCTTTGTAATGGCGGTAAAGCACTCTAAACGTCTCGGGCCCAGAATACTAATTACACTTTCATTTCCTATCCTGTCAGGTCCGTCCCAGCTATGCATGGCTTGTGATTCTCTCTCCAACTTCATTAAAGAGGGTTTGTGATGCAGAACAGAGAAAGAAGACCAAAGGGAGAAAAAACATTGATTTGTGATCTTGTCGGATATGCCCTTGGACAGAAGAAATTCTTTTTGCAAAGATGATCTTAATTAAATATGATAAATTAAGTGGCACACCACTCCCACTCCCTCTCTATCCTTCAGAGAGTACCTTTTGATTGAATGAACCTCATGGCAATGTAAAACACCTGAAGTAGCAGGGCGAACCCTGGCTGCAACTTTGCTAACAAAATTTCAATGTACCGCAATAACTACGGCAAACTTGGCTGTATTGCTCTATGCTAATGGATTCTCTGTGTTGCGTTCCTGAGTCATTGCAATTTTGTGAGTACCATATTGTCTAAGCAATATGGTCTTACAATTTAAAGTAAAACCATCCTCATTATTTCTGTTTCCTTCCTGTCCTGTGTGAGTAATGGGGCATCTGACTTTGAGGAAGTGTCTATTCTTAAGTCCTACATTTCCTGTTCTGCAGAAGAAAAGATGCTGTTGAAAATGAAACTGGTGCCAAGGATTTGAGTTTGAGTTTAATTTACCTACCTGCCCTGCACCCATGTATCCAAGCAGGGTCTTGTACCTTTAATGGGCAACATGTGGTTATGTTGGGGGGAAAAAAGAGTAAAATTTGCATATATTAAATATTAATTTTGACTGAATACAAATATCTGGATATCTGACCCAACCTGGGTTCCTTTTTTCGTGTTGAAAACCCCCATCGGGAGATCAGGGTTGTGTAAAATCTATTTTCCAGTAATTTATTTTTAAATTAGGCTTTTTTGTCTCAGCTGTTAATGCACACATATTAGAAGGGGTATTTTTTTTTTTGTTTCAGGGATGACCGACTTCATTGCTGTAGTTCTGGTTATTTATGATGAGGTAAACTCAGTATAAACTCATCAGCCTCAGTCCTCATCAAAGGTGTTCCTCCAGCCACAAGGGACAGACTTCTATTCCTTACATGTGGCCTCTTAACTGGGAGGAAGTAATCAATAACCCAGTTTTATTAGCACACGTCTCAGCCATACATCATATTTTAGACTTGTTTATTAGTGTGCTCAAGAATCTGCATAGTCACATGCTCCTGGCATGTAAAATGCATGTGAAAGTAACTGTGCTTTGGCAGCTAAAGGACAGTCAGCTCAGAGCTGTAGAAGAGGATATGCGTCTAGTCAGAGGGTAGGGCACATCAACATTGAGAACAAATTGACAGAAAATCCTCCCAGGTTGTGTCAGTGCTGTGCAATCATGTGCTTTGGATTGGACAGTAGCTGCCCCTGCTTTTAGCTGCCATCATCTAGAAGTAAAAGTTTCTAATTGGTAGGGTAAACCAAAGGCCAGAGCATGCACCATAACTCTGAATGATGAAATGTTCTCACATCAATAAACGTGGAACTGAACGTATCTGAATCACCAAAGACATTCTTATGCTATGTTACTAACAATGGTGTGAATTCTCTTAAAATCAGAACTGATATCTCCAAATGTTCCCGTTGTTCTGGTATTCATGTGTATATCTTCGTACTGTATAAAGCCACACAAGTTAACTTTTCTCATAAGAAAAAGAATGTTTCTTGTAATGAAAAATGGTCAATTTACTTGACTGAACCTTTATGCTGCCATTAAATAAAACATTGCTCTGATGCTCTGCAGTTATACAGGCCATCAATATTGTGCAGTTATTGTAGAATTTCAGTAATCTGTCATCTCTTGTAGAACTACAATCATTATTGTTTAATATGCAAACAGATTTAAAATGATAAAAACATGTTTTAAAAAGTCAAATCAAACATTCTGGTACAGTACAGTACTGAATCATGAAATTGGCATGTGCTGCATAGTATTTCTCAAAGATGTGTAACACCTGAGGAATGAACTAAAGTGTCCTCTTCTGGCCTTTTCCTCTTTCCTTAGTCTTGTCACCTTCGATAAAAAAACCACTATATCCTGGCAGCACAGGTTCAAATGAAAAATATTTTTTTTTCTTACAGTGTGTACAAAAACGTGGTCGCTAGTGCTAGAAAAGGACTCTTTTTGAGGTCCATTTATTGAGTAGATGGATTCACTGCAATATGGGGTTTTTTCTGTTCCCAATAAATAGCAAGCTAGTAAATCACAGAAAATGCTTTAAATGTGGGGATCAGATGCCATACATTTTTTTCTGAATCTAAAGCTGTAAAGATGCTCAATCTGCTTCTTTCTTTCAACCTGCTCCAGCCTGCTTTCTTTCAACCTGCTTGACTCCCTGAAGATTATTCAGATCAGGTGGAACTTCTAACCTGCCTCCTGCTGAGTTCAGAACTCAGTGGGTTTACATGATGTTTGAAAAAGTCGATTTATTGTTTTGGACTTTTAAAAATGTAAACACTGTTGTCCGACTGAAATTGTACGAAGTTGATTTTTTCAAAGTCGGACTAACATACCTAGATAATGCGGTTGGGAGTCGATTTACTACGGCATGTATACGTTTCAATAGGCCAAAACTTGGCCTAGGCGTTCTGCGCATGTTCCGTAATTTACATAGCAACTACACGCTCACGGTGGCAGAGCGGAATCGATAACGCTTCAGAAAATATATAACTTTAAAAGATTTAATTCAATCTTCTGCTAGGACTTTTGCCGTTTATTGAGAGTGTGACAGAAAATTGCGGTGCCGCTGACTATAATCGAATGTTTTTCACATTTACCGTTTGATTGAGCAAGTACCATTCAAAGTACATTTTTATGGGTTAGTGCTGTCCGATTGTGCTAGCTACTTCACATTAACCTTGTACAGCGATCAATAAAGGCTAACAGCACAGTACCACTTAATTATTGTCACTTCTATCACCACTGTAATGAACTAAAAAAAGGCGACAAACAACCTTTTCTGTGAGAAATGTATTGTCGAGCTCACGTGCATACACTGCTGGCGACATTCTAAAGCTCCGTTTTGCCCTCCCTAGTATCATGGCGAAAAAAACACATTTCTGGACGGACGAGGAGGCCAACTTCATGCTATCACAACTAAAGGAGTTAAATATCCTAAAATGCATAGATGGAAGAAAAACGTGGAATGGCGAACTCTTCAAAAAAGTTGCGACAAAATTGGAGGAAGGAGGATTTATAAGAAGCCTTCGTCAGACACACCTCGGTCAATAAATCGATTCTTTCTGAGTCATGTATATTGGGACAACGACAAGACAATAATCCAATTAAATCTCATCTTTGGCCAAATCGAGCTATTAATTTAGATTGATTTCAACTGTGCATGTAAACGCACTGACTGTTTCCTCTTCTCTGGTGCTCTCACTAATTTTTAACATTTTTACTTAGGCAGTGGAACGGTATTCCACTCCATTTGCACTCAGTATACACTCTGGTGAAGGATGCCGTTGCTACTCAGTGTCCTTGTCCTGTCATTTAATGATGATGCGCGTAGTAGTGGTCAGTGTTGCTACCAAAGCCTTGATTGCAGTGCAGGTCCTCATGTTCTCAGGGCTTGTTTCCCTTTGGCCCACTTTCCCTGGACGTGCATATTGGGCTGATAGATGGACTCCTCTGAACTGTCTGTCGAGGTCATTCAGCAAAGGTTCACCTTGATTTGCCCCTGGTCCCGACTCCAGCCTTGCCGTCTCCCTGGCTGTGATAATCGGCTTTGGGATGATGAATGGGTGAATGGAAATTGCCATGCCAAGATGTGACATATGCCTCTGTCTCCAGGCATATTTTGACTTATCCCACAGGTGTGAGGGAAAAATCAATTATGACCGTATTAAAGCTGCTCTGCTCAATAAGGAGAGTAATTAATATCTCTAATGTAAAAGTAAATAACTGCAGTTTCATATTTTGGACTTGCTTAACCGATTACATTTCTTAATCAGATTTATATTATTTCTGGATGTTATAAATGTGCAACTAGTCAATTACTAGTTCATCTTACTTCTACACTTGAATGTGCTAGCAGTCACTGGAGATGACTTATAGCAGAAAACATTTTCAGTTTAAGCTCTTGATTTTGCATTAAGCACAAGGTATTGATGAAAAGATGATAATGTTTATTTCTAGCAACCACAATGTTCTCATATACGTGCCATGTTTTCATATACAGTACAATGAATGAGTTGGCAGTTATTAACTTACAGCATATAACGGAAAATTGCACACATAATTCCATTGCCAACTGTTGTGTTGTGTTCTCAAATTGTGAACTGTTTATCAAAACAATAAAAGACTGTTTCAGACAGACAAAACATATCTTCGTAATGTGGCCTACTATTGTTGGAAAAAGCGGAGTTTTCCTGCAGTACAACAGCACAAGTAGTGGTGGGGTAACGTGCAGGTCATTAGCCTCAAAAGACCAAAAGCTGAACTCTAGCAGATAATACTTTCTGAATAAATGACTAATGTAATCTCATACTATAGCTGACAGCTCACCTACTGACACAGGTTACCTGTCTACCTGACCTTATGTTCTTTGAGACTGCAGAATTAAGGAAAGCTGCTTGTATTTGTGACTGTCAGTCATAATGGTAATCAAAGTGAAATGCTCTCATTGTCCTAACCCCATTGTCTTTTTGCTTCACTGTATCTAGGCTTCTTAGCATCTGCTGTTGCAGCAGCTGACTAGCAACAAACACATTGTTGGAATCTGATCCCAAACCACAGGTTCTGTAGCCACATCCACCCCTCCCCACACAGAAAAGAGCGCCATGCCCAGAAACGTCCTGAACACATTTTAGGTTAACTAATACAGGTAAAAGAAGAACAAATTTGGCAAAAGTGCTTAAAGACTTAGATTGCCAGAGTATCATAGATATACCTTAGCATTGGTATTTTATAATATTTTCAAATAAAAAATATCCTGCGTATTATGCCTTTAACAATGAAACAAGAGTAAATAAAGGATCAGACAACAAAATTGGCATTTGTTTCTTATTGCCACTAGTCTTGAGATAACCTGCTGTCAAAGGAAACCATCTTTCTGTTTTTAGCATGAAAGGCCGAGTGATGTAAAGAGGTATAGAAACTGACGGTAGGAAACAAGATACCAGGGAACAGGTGCTAATTACTTTTTTCTTCCAATTTTTTTCTATTGTAGCACCCTATCTCATCCTATTACGCATCAACAGTAGCACACAGACGAGAGTGTCGCTTTGCACACAACAATGGGCTCTATATGTTATGGCTGTTAAAGCATTACTTTGAAGTCATAACAGTAGGAGAGTCAAATTAGACCAACAACATAATAGAGAAACTATATTTATTTTCAGATATGGAGCATAACAGGATAGGAATACCTCCAAAAAATCTTTTGTGCCATAATACCCTTTTCCTTACTAATGTATGTCTAGGTTTTAGCATTCTTTAAAATTTGAACACAAGTCTGTTACTTAACACCATAACAAATATTGGCAGTGGTGGAAAAAAACAGTGCACGTTCTATGAATGATGCATTTGGACTTTAAATTTTAAATTAAGTACAATGCCAAATGATCTACGCATTTCCACATATTTCGTTTGCAGCCTATTTAGCAGCTTGTCCTAAAGACAGTGCTTTGAGAAATTCCTACCTCAGAGAAAGTTTTATAAACAAAGCGCGCTTCATCATTATGCCATTGGACGAATTAGAATAATTACACGATTGAGTCCGCCCTGACAGGCGTTTCTTTGTGGGGCGGTCGATGTGTGCGCACTGAGCGAGCAGGGACACGCACACGCCATGCCAGTGCCGTGCCCACACGTGCCGCTCCTCCGGGCTCGTGATCTGACACTTGACCGCCAGTTCCCATTCCTCACATTCCTGAGATTGTGCAGAAGAGGCAGGCCACAGACTCCTTTCAGGAAAACACGCCCTTCACTGGTGACGGTAAAATTATCCCCCCTGGGGCACTCCCTCTCAGAAACATTTGGGTTTCTCATGGTCCGAAGCAAAAACTACAACTGTGACGCATGTTGGGGGTGAGGGGGAGTGGCGTGGGCGTTGGCGTTAGCGTAGCGGAGATGAATTTTCATGGCTGCCACCTCCGCCCTCGACAACCAGAGGGCCAGCTGCTCCCTGCCCAGTGCGGGTGACAGCAATTAGCCTAAAGAGACAGGTAACGAATAGAGACATCAGTTCTGATGAGCTGGGTAATTAATGTGTGCTTTTATCTTCACACTTCATCACCGTTCGTGTCCCTCCGTGCTCGCTGATTCGTGTTCATTGAGGGTAATTACGCCCTCTCTGAGCGGCCGGTGTCCTGGCGATGAATTCCAGCCCGCTGACCTCCATGAAGTGGGCTGCAGGAGCAGAGAGCAGTCTGGCCTAGTTGTTTGTTTTCTTTTTTCGGAGCATATGGGGGAACAATCTATTGACTGTGCCAGAATTCATCCTCTGTACTGCACTGCACGTTAGGGTATGGAGATTAACTGCTCTGCACACACTCCTTCTTTCCTGGCCTAGTTTAATTCCTCCAAGCTTTCCTCAATGATAAAATAATGAGTCTACTTCTGTTGCAAAGAGTAAGAGTGGAAATAAGGAACTGTAATGTTCCTTGGGTATGTTGAGGGCATATTTGATGTGTTAGGCATGTTTGTTTAAAGCTCCTAAAGTTCCGGGCACCCAAGGGCTTAAATATGTCACTTGAGAAACAAGCATGAGAACTAAACCTGATTTTGAGTTTGTTTAACTATTATATGGATATATCCCATAACTAATCAGAAACACAAGGTTGGAGAAATTGTTCCTATAAAATTTTTTTTCCAGATTTGATATTTGTTGTCAAATCCCTTTTGGTTACTTTCCACAACAGATCGGAGAGCTTAACTCCTTCAGACATTCTCACTCAAGTCCCAAGAGGCAACATTTGAAAACGTTTTGCAAAGGAAGGAAGCTAACGGGTAACATTGTCGGGCTTGACTAATCATGCAATCTCCAGCTCTACGCTGAAGCAGAACAAGCCATCCATCCAAATTTTGCGGCGCCTTGCACTGTGCTGACTAAGATGGAATATTTTGCGTCTCAAAACTGTAATGCTTTTGTTCGCCAGGGAGGGGAACAACACAAGCTTTGTCTGACAGGGCCTGTTCTCCTTGCCTTCCGCCCACTTCCAGGTTTTGGGATTACTGACCTTCGTGTTTGGCAGTCAAAAGACTTCCAAGGCAGAGGTGGTCCAAAAGGCCCTGCAGAATTTCCCAGACCAGAGCCACCGGAGGGTGATCCCGTTGTGAACGTGGGCAGTCAGGGCTCAATTCAAGGAAAAGTCATAAAAGGCCGTTTGGGAAAAAGTGTTGTCTGGACTCACAGTGAATGATAAGTATACATGGTTCTGGTTGATAACCAGCAGTCACGGAATCATATAAAGCCCACACATTAATATTGCACTCCTAAAAAGGCCAGAAAAATGGATTCAGTAATCATCTGTCTTTAAAGAGGAATTGCACTTTATAACACTTCTGCTTCTCATGACTGATATTGTCCTTCTAATGAATGTGTCGCCCTTCATTTGTCAATTAGTGATTTCATTTTAAATGCCTAACATTAGAAACAAAGATCTATTTTTTAGGGCAAGTCCACATAGTAGTACAGTTTCTGGTTTTTTCTTCTTCTTCGATTTTGTTTCGCAGCAAAATCGAGAAGAAGCGAAGCAAAACATTTCGTTAACTTAGCGTTGAAATCGAACAAACTAACGTCTGCTAGCTTTTGTTTGATGCGATACCAGTGTAAAAATGAGGTGCATTGTACCCGGTTGTTATAATAAACTTTACTTGAAAGCACATTTTCATAGTTTTCCACGCGATGCAACTTTGTGCCAGACATGGCTGGATGTAATCAGACACCCCAACATAACAGCCGAAGAAGTTAGCAAATGAGGACTAAGGGTATGCAGCAACCACTTTGAAGGCACCGACTACCAAGGTGGCCGTCTGAAGCCTGGAGCTGTACCCACCGTTTTCCCATCGTTGGTTGAACCGCTTGAGGTAGGTACTATGCGGGCTGGCTAACGCTATCGTGTCTGTCTGTGATACATAGGATGTCTACCACCAGTTGCCGTTTGTCCTGGGAATAGCCTGTTTCCTCAATCTCGACCTGCTCCTGACTTGCTCTCGCACGATCAGCCTGCAAATTAGCCAGTTTTTCTTCTGTGTATTCCGGCACGAGTCGATAGGGCACAACAATCCCATGATGAAAAACAAAATCTCCTTCGTCCTCAGACATTTTCGGTTTTGCTAGCTAGTAGTCATACGACACTATTTCGACGACCAACCTAATGTTATTGTCTGCAGGTACGCCCACATCAGAAGTCGTTTAATGATATGCATCCTCAAGTTCGACACTAAACTGCCTGGTCTACTTCCTGCATTTTTAAAGGAAAACAACAAAACAGCGTAAAATATTAACATAATGAAATAACTAATCGAAAAACGAAAAATGAACACATTCATTAGAATAATTAACTAATTAACTCATTAATAATTAACTAACACTGTTATCCCTGTTTACAATTATTTGATGTTTTCATTTTTACCTTTTGAAGGTATAAACATTTTCCATCGATTTATAGTTGCTCTTGGGTAGGCAACTGAAATTAATTCATTTCCTTTTAAATTGAACCTGTTCTACAAGTTCTGTGTAGACCTGGATAAAGCTGGACACTCACAAACTGATTATGAATCAAGTCATAACATAAATCATAACATTCGCAGGAAATCCATTTTTTCATGGGAAAGAAGTGTAAACAGAAAGCAGACCTACACATGCACAGGTCGTATTGGTGCTTTGAATAACTGTGATCAAAAAACCTCCAGGGGTTGACAGAGCTAGTAAATCACAGGTACATGATTGCAGGGTCCGTGTAACACTGCTACAGTATGCACTTTACGTTCCCATCAGGGTAATGAGATCTGAATTCCCAATACACCTCAGTAATCTCATGTTACAAAGTTATATACACACACATATATATATATATATATATATAAGTGCTGGATTCTGATGTCTTAATTATAACAGCATGCCAGTGTAAACTGGTAGAATGCCAAAAAACATTAAAAGGAACGGGTATCTTATATGGATTATAATAAGGTAGTTGGATCAAAATAGATAATACTACTGCTTGAGAAAATATTATGTCTTATGCTGATGATTCACTGGGCTTTTAAATAACATCTTAACTTAAAAATATATTGGACAAACTAATGCTTAAAGTAATGCTCATGTATATTTATCCTGCCCCCCATGGATTAAACATTTCCCAGAAATGGATTTTAAATGCATATTGCGGTTATCTTTGAGTACTTTAGAAATGTCTGTTTAACTTTCTTTAAGTTTTAACTAAGTTTCATCTAAGCAGACAGGCACTGTAACGTTTGTTTCTCCAGGTATGTAGTACCATGTGGTGTCAACTGCTGTTGATGGGGTTGCAGTATTTTAGCAATATTTATTATTGAGCACTGAGCTGAAATGTAATGGTAAAGTCCTCTCTCTTTCTCTCTCTTGTGTGATCTGGATGTAATTTAGAAGAGCCCCAGCCCACCGCCCACTGTAGAAATATAACCACAAGACAAGCTTCAAACTAGCAGCAGATGAGGTGGTGAGTAAAAAGACATACCTTGTTAAATTAGCCACTCAAGTGTGTTGGAACTGAGGGCATAACATTGTGTCCCTCATTGATATTCAAAGAATTATAGCATTTACAAAAGATCAAACACCTTGAATTAATGTTTCAAAGAGACTTGTGCTGTCATGTTTCTTTGAACCAACTACTAAAATGATGAAACAATTTTGAAATTCTCCAGAAAGAAAATCTAGCAATCAAATATGAAGGTGTAATGCAATAGAGCTACATTTGGCAAATGGCAGATCTCCTTATCTCTCAAGACATATTTCAAGCAATTTCAGGTATGATTCTAGTATAAAAAAAGACTCTTGCACACCTACTGCGACAGGTGTGCCGGACGAGGTAGTAGTATTTTAAATATAAAGGGGAGTCCTGCACAATGTGTGTGATCCAAGACAAGAATAAATTAAGACAGTACCACTTCATATCATATCATGAAATCTACTGATTATTTCCACTATTTCTGATTGAATTTGATTGAATCAGCCCTTCACATCCCTGCAAACAGAAACTGAAAAATGAAGAAGTGCTGCAGCTCGGCCTATGAATATCTATGCAAAATCAAGCGTCAACTGAAACACGCATGACTGTCCTCCCACCATAATTTTAGATTAACTTTTCACAGCATGCAAGTACAGCAGTACATTTCTTTGTTTTGTAGCAAACCAGAACTGCCTACCACAGCAACTAATGGAATGCTTAAGCATATATCATTTTAATTCTTGTAAATTGATACACTTTCTACAGCTCTTCACACTTCAACACCATGCTCACCATTTCCTTGTAGCAAGAGAGACATCTCTTACTAAATGCAATTATTCCACAATACTCATATTTTCAAAAAGCTATTTAATCAAACAAATTAGCTATAATACACTTTATTTTACTGTTCTCCCCTGACTCAAATATATGGTCAAGGGAATCCATTCAGTGTGTTATCAGTCCTTCAGTACAATTCAAGTAACTTATTTCTTACATAGGCTGTTAATATGGTCACGTATCATGCAAAAAACATATTGTGTGTTTGAGAATAAAGGCCACATCTGAAATAACAGATTAGGGAGTGCAGAGCTCATCTTTAATATGAGCATTCAAAGTTAGTTTCTATTCACAGGAAATAGTGAGAATCTACATCTGACATTGATGTGGTCCACCTGAAATGAAGATTTCATTCTCACATATATTAAATATAAAAAGATTAGCATTGCTAGCACCTTCCTGTCATGCCCTTTCACACTCATAACAACCAGCAGGGGCCACCATATGAGGCAGAAGGGATGAACAAAATAACTAAATAACAATATCTTTGAAAAATAGGCTGTCTATGATTGCCACAACACTGGGCGGGCTTGCTATAACGCTGTCATTAACAGCAATTAAAGAAACTCTTGCTTGTTTTATATGCATGGTGCAGCATCTACTGTATTTGGTATCATGGTAGCTTAATGATTGGTCACTTTGTGAAGCATTGTGCCTTTAGTGTATTAAAATAGCCATATTACACATAGACCCAAACAAAATTAGGCCTCATATTTCTTTTTTTTTTCCAAGCACTGATTGACAGCCTTGTTTTTATATTATGGTCCTGTCACCTCTGCCATCCATGCACCTTCACAGCCAGAGGCCAACAGGAGGCAGATAATAAGCATGACCCTGGCGATCTGTGTGCTGTCTAATGGGTCACAGTGACCGCACATGTCACTTTTGCCTCCCTCATTGTGTAGTCAGGTGGATATCCTCTCTCTTTCCCCCAAAGGGGGGGGTTACTGAGATGTAACACACCTGAACTACAGCACCAGTGGCCACTTGCTCTTTAGGTTCTTACGACGATCTCTATGAGATCACCGTCCCACGATCCCGTATTACTAATTTTTTAACCCTCCCTTATCCAGAACGAGCTGGCTCTAGTATTGGCTCTAGTATTAAAGTAGCTTTGGATCTCTATGCTCACATTGCTAGTTCTAAAGCTTGCTATTTTGCTTCAGTGCCCATTTGAACAAATTCAAAGCAGTTTATGCCTCTATGTTGCTGACTATTTAACCCCTAGTCAGAATGTGAATTTTAGCATGTGCCCCATGGATTTGTTTCTCAATTTTTCCAAATAGCCTATCACACTGTTAGTTATTTGGGGCTACCTGTGATATAATCACAATAATCTGATGGAAACAATGCAGGATTGTGAAAACTGGCATTGTTAGGAATGGTCCAACTTGGCAGTTGTGAAATTTGGATGGAGTCCTGAGGGTATTTACCAGACATCCATTTTGTTTCACACATCACAGCCAGGGCCTATACTCTGATGCCAATCATAGTACAACGGCTTCAGAATGAACAAGAGCAGGACATAAAGTAGGACACAGAGAGACAGTGTCTTTCATACTTGTCTAACACTGATTTGCACAGTCACAGCCATTTTGACTGAAGCAGGCAAAGGCAAAGCTTACTCAACTAATTATTGCATCAATTGGAAATTGGCTGACAGCTGGCACAACACAAAATTAACAGGAAATAGCACAAAGCCATACAAAAGGATGGATGAGACTTCCTGGAAGTTTTTGAAAAATTAAAATGTCCACCTTTGATTAATATCAATCCAGAAATAGAGATTGTAGAACCAAGGAAATTAAGATCCCTGGAATTTTCATTATGTGTTAGGAATTCTAAAAATCTCAAGTTCTCATTTTCTCATGTCTTTAATAAAAAAAATAAAGATATATTCTCACTCCAAAAAGAGGTGTAAATTGGAACTGTAATTTAACATGAGTAAAATCACTCATAGGTAGAAAGAAGTTTTAACAACCCATTAAATATAAGTAAACTAATACTGTAAGACATAACTGGAGCTTCAAAGAACAGAAAAGCTCTGCTGTTTGCTGCCTGTAACTAAAGACATTGAAGAAATGCACATGAAATTTCCAGAAATAGATTATGCAAAGACCATGCTGAAAACAACAGTGGTTTATCAAAAAGTTGAAGTACCCAGGTGATTTAGTACTTGCAGATGTGTAGGTACTCTATACCCAGAAGGGAAAATTCCATCCTAGTGCAGCCATTTTGCCATGAAAAACATCTGATAAACTTAAATCTCATATACTGTGAATATATTTATAATCCAGGCCAGAATATGCAACACAAATTAGAAAATAACATGTATGCAATATATAGTACATAGGCCTATAACATACGATTTTGAATAGGTTTCACCGTTTGTGCCATCTGTGTGATCTATTGTTCAGTGGTTTGTAGCCAAACCAAATAAAAAATATAGAACTGCCCTACTAAATGAATATGAAATTCACTACCCTCACCCAGTAATCAAAATAGTCCCTGCATCACCATGTAGCTTGAAGCTTTTATTTTAATTTTTTGTCATTTTGTGTCTGTACTACTACTACTACTACTAATAATAATAATAACATGGCACTTATTCAGAGACAAATTACATTTGGGTGCATTTCTCTGATGGAACTGTAGTCTACTTTTATTTATAGTGAAAGGGGGAAAGATTTATTGAGCTGTACTTAGAAAATATATGTTTATGATAAAGTTTAAGCTTTCCCAATTTGATATACAATGCTATACAATTTGATATACAATGTTTCACAAACATTAACAATGCCTGAATGAACCAAGCTGTAAAGTAACTTGCTATGACATAAGCACAGGTTGTTAAAATAAATGAATTAATTTTGTCACAGCACACGGTGCACATTAAAAGTTTTTTCAAATGTATCACTAATGACAACATACTCCTTAAAATGATTTGCTTGTGAAACATTGTGTCTGAACCACAGTTTCTCCATTAAAGCCTACCATCTCGACAATAATTGCTCCCTTGGAGAGACGGCGAGCTTGTTACATGGTACTATTCTTCTTATGAGATCATTCAATATGGAAAGATACACAGACCAAAAACAATAAAATGTGTAGCGAACAAGGATTTTTCATTCACTTGAAAATAAGACTTGATCAGGGACCGTTAAACCACTGAAGCATTTGTGCATATGATTTATGAGTGGTATACAGCCAAGAAGGGGCTGGTTAAAGATATGTGCTCCAATCACAGTGTTCATGCATTGATTGCCAGCAGTGCTATCCAATTAAGGTTGAATTACAAATGACTTGCTGGTTTTTTTATTTAAAGCAGTATCCCAATTTCTGATTAGGTGTGTGTGTGTGTGTGTGAGAGAGAGTGAGTGTGTGTGCGTGTGTGTGTGTGTTTGGGTGTGTGCGCATGTGTGTGTGTGTGTGTGTTTGGGTGTGTGTGCGTGTGTAGGTGTAGGTGTATGTGTGCATGTGTGTGCGTATGTTTGTAAAAGCTATATTTTCCCAAATATAGTAGGTAGGGGACAGTTGTAAGCATATGTTCATTACCTCAGTGTTGCACCAGTGTGCACCAGAAATGGTTTTTCAATGGGAACTTTGCATTATAACAGAAATCATGCGTTCATTGTCTTAAGTGCACCCTTGGTTTGCTGTGAGGTGCAGATTCGTGAGGGGAAGAGGGGAAGACAGTCTCTCATACTGGAGATCAGTAGAACACTGATTACTGCTCACTGTCACCTTAGAGTTTTGGAAAATACACAACAAAATCACAATGCACCTACGTGACAAAGAGTAAAGTAGGGCATCCTTCTGGATAGCAGATATTTTGTCATATTTTTCAAACATTAATTCTGCATAGGTAGCACATGATGTTATATTTATCAGTACATTCAGACTCTGTCATGTACAAGACTGTCTGGAACCAGACTGCAAAAACAAACAAAACAAACAGAAAAGGGCAAAAAGCAAAAGTATATTTATTATGCGCCCTCCGTAATTCCTGTCAGACAAAGTGCGATCATAGGACACAAACAACGCTAAAACATCAGAACTCCACATCCCATCAGTCTGCAGAAGTGAAAAATGGGACACTTGCTCTTTTCCCCTGCTGTAATAAGTTTCAGAGTAGTTTGACATCATTGCTTAAAGAAGCACTGTAGAGATCGTTAAATAGTATGTGTAAAAAAAGGGTTACTTACCAGTGCTTTTGTCTCTTCTTCATCTTTGTAATAATAAAGCTGGTCTCCCTTGAGGACAAACCAGCGTGTGTGCCAAGTCTTGACAAAGCCCCCTTGCTTTCTTAGCCACCCACACCTGATGACATTCTGCCGTGTCCGACTGTGCTGGGGGCTGCTATTGGAGACAGCCTGTTCTTCCATTGTAAGTCCAAAGCTTTCTTCTTCTAGAGTGAGGAGAAAAGAACAAAAAGAGCAAAAAAAAATTAGGTTCATAAGGTGCAGGTTGAAAAACCAGCCTTTTGCGCAAGAGATCACATCTAGCTGCATTCTGTTCTCATTTCAGATCCTTTAACCTTCCAATTTTCTCCCTTCAGTTGAATAGAGACCTAACCTATTTTTCACATAGCCAGAAAGGTAAGCCCAGCCACACATACCCAAACAACAGGAAGGACATTTCAAGGTAGATCTGATATAACCTTATAACAATTTTCTTTCTTTCATTTATTTTTTTGGCTATATTAAAAACTAGAATTTGAATTTTACCAGATAAGCAAATATGCAAGACATATGTCTGTTTTTGATATGCACAGAGATTAAGGATTTGAAAATTGGGTGGATGTGTTCCAAGAGCAGATAACTGTAAAAGCCAAACTTTGGTCCGGCCTGCTTCTCCACTCTTTTAGTACACTGTAAACCCTGCTCTAGTCCACTTACACAACAGCACTGTTACCATTCTGTGCAATTGCTCCTCAGACAGAAAACTTGCACGTTTTCCCCCCAACCACAACAAACTTTGATTTACATGCCATTCAGGCTACAAATCGACCATGCAAGTCTACTTAGAAGTGTGAGCACCAGAGAACATATGGAATCCTCTGGTCAGCAGTATGTTTTGGTGACCTTTCACATGACAGATATACTGTAGCGTGACAGTTTAGTGCTGAAGTAATGTGAATGTGCTATATGTTTTTCAGTGTTACTAATGTGGACTGAAACGCATTAATCAATGTAAGGAGTGTCCAATTTCCCTTGAAATCCCTTAATAATTATAATAGTGCATTATGTGAAAATATATGGGTAGTATATTCGATTAAATTTAAGAATCACTGGGTGCCAGGAAATGATTGTACAGTTTTAGAATATTTATCAAATTTTAAAAGCTGTTGGTTGTTGACCTGTAGCATTTGTGAATTACTGTGTACATGCATTTGTGAGAAAATATCAACAATCATCAACTAAAAGACATCAAAATCAGGGGAATATTCTAATAAAAAATACACTATTTATGTCTATGTCAATGTTAAGACACCCAAACAGCCAGATTCTAAATTTTAAGTTTCAGATTCTAGCATTTTTTCAGACCCAAATGTGTTATGCAACTTGATTTTGTAGCCCCGATCCAGCTCAATTTCCACATCTAACATCGTCTCCAGGGCACTGGGTTCTGGTCACAGTTCCCACCTTAGAGGCATCCAACAAAGTAAAATGCCATTTGCATTTATGAGGAGGGATTGATTGACAGTCTTACTTAGGTCCCTTTCAGTGTGCTTTTCCCTCTCTTAACAGCATAAATTCCTTTCCACCTCGTTGGACTAAAACAGAACGGCACAATTCTGGAGGGTGTGCTGGTTTCTCTTCCGACCAATTACCTTAGTTTTAGTTTTCTGACAGCTCTATAAACTATGCTAGTTCACTCCTATATTTGAGCACAGGATTCACTTTAGGGTATACTTGCAGTCTGTAGCTGTAGCTGGCATGTTTACAAATGTCAGGCCAAGACATGATTGAGTTAATTAACTCATTAAGAGCAGAAGTTGGCACAAAGCTCTGAAATGGATCAGCCCTTAATGTGCACTCTTGGCCTAAAACATCTAACATTTTTAGCTAGAACAAGAACATTATGGTGAGACTGCCATTTGGTAGTGTGAAAACATTTTTATGAGCCTACATTTGTATGATAATCATCCCCTGATCATTTAGTCATGAAAATCATTGCTGAGGACTCATGCCAAAGCTCTGAATGTAAATGGTGATTCATTTATTAAATATTCTGCTGTGGAACCAAGAGTTTTTTCCAAAGACACCAACATACGTGAGTTGGTCCTTGACACACCAAGTATTTTGAAAACAATTCAGTAGGATGAAACATTTATAAATATTAAAGAGTCACCATAAAATGAACTGTAAATGTCAAGAGAGGCTATTTAAACATTACAAATAAATGCAATCTTCTTGCAAATAAACTTTATGTTCTTCCTCAGGGTTATAAACAAGACCCAAAATAAGTCATATCACTGCTACATTTGTCTTGATACATTCATACCCTAATCATTTTCACATATGTAGTTAACTAATCATAGGCCATTGTAGTACATTGCAGATACTGCAGAATTCATTCAGTCCTCTATGTCAATGGACTTATCACCAAAGAAGGACATCTTAAACAAAATCTTGAACTATAGAAAGGACATTGTATAGTTTGTGATGTAGACCATTATTCTCCTTTTACTGCCGTTGCTACAGCAGCAGCGTCGGTCAGTCAGAGCCGTTGTCACTGTCAGCACCTTTGCCCTGCCACGTCGTCACAATCCCAACCGTTTTATCGTGTTGACTAGCAGCCCCAGATGAGGTCCAGATGTGCTCTCGTCATCTGCTGAACAAGTGCAGAACCGCGGTCTGCCCACGAGGTGAGCCTTTGCCTTCTCTGATCTGCCGCCACACTGTTCCCTCGGCAACAACATGGCGACAACGCTTCGCGTTGGCTCCACGTCCCAGCAATATCCTGTTGAGTTCTGGGTTTCATTAAATTATTCAAAGGGACTCTGCCCCTCTTTATCAGCATGGTGGGCCTTTCGCTCTCCTTGCCTGAGGATTCCAGGCCATTTGGTAACGGTCTCTCCCTCTCGGGCTGCTGGCAGTCAAACGGGAAAGAAGAACTTGGGGGAAAACAATTGAACCTCTTTCAAAAAGCAGTGGTGTCCTGCTCACGACTAGATTGCCCAGGTATGCCCAGGTGTACACTACATGGAGTAACATGGTTGATTCACATACTTGGCCTAGTGCACACTTGCATTCCTGGTCCAGCCATTAATTGATGGTACAGAGGAAAAGCGTGCCTTCACAGGCCACTGCTCTGTGCCCCTGCCAAGCCCCATGCCTATCTATTTATCCATCAACAAACTGCTATGGACGAACCCAACACATTCTATGAGAGAAATATTTTAACTTAGGGGTCAGAACCATCAAGGTGGAAATGAAGAAAGAGGAGACAAGATATATTAGTGTGCATCTGGTCTCCTTTTTCACAGTCATAAGCCTTTAATTTATGGTGCCACTTTCAAAGACTGTTAGCACTGGAAGTTATACTGGAAACGCCTGCATGCACAAAGCAATAAAAAAGTCAGTGGTACTTGCCAAATCAGAAGATTAGCAAAAACTTACCCCTAATAAATGTATGAATAAATTACACATATTTTTAAATGCTGTCAGACCTGTTTTGCTGAGGTTCCTGAGGCAGTGTTTAAGCAGTATGATTTTATGATCCAAATGTTGCCCGTGAACCAGAGGACAAGGTGGCAGGATTTTAAACCAATGTAAAGTTTTTGTCTAACACCATGATGATGAAACCAAGATGAAAGTCAAGATGAAAGAAGTTGTCAAGGAACTTGATGTAAAAAAGAAAATCAGTTCCCCTTAGGTGTCTACTGCATGCAAATGACTCACACCCATAATACGGGTGTTCTTTTCAGAGTTCTCTTCAGATTGGGACATATCATCTGACAACATGGAGTAACAAGCTGTTCTTTTGGATCTGCCCTTGTGTCATTTTTCATGTCCAAGGTCAAGAGCCCATGTCTGACAAAGACAATGACATCCGCACTAACCCTGCCCCACAGCACCCCACTCCCAGCCCAGGACCAGCTCAAAGGGACCCTTTCAAGGATCTCATGAATAAAATATCCCACATGTTCCGCAATATAAGCATCAGGGCCCAATGTATTATTTATGACATCTCAGACGTAACGAACCCATAAAAAAAGCAAAGAATCAAATGAAAATCCTGGCTTTGAAATGGAATTCAGATGTATTTTTTCGCATGTTTTTGTCGAAGTCCGTCATTGCATGCGACTGTATGGTAAATATGAAATATGAAATATATACACACACACCTGTTTAGGGCCTGGTACAATTTAACAACACAGATTTTTGACTGTTTTTAAGCAATGTAGAATGCAGCTGTTGCAGTATTTAGGGGGGTGTGATATAGTGTTGTTTGGGAAAGGAATGTTTGATGGAACTTTCTCACACAGCATGCGTGCGCTAGCTGCATCACTGGAGCAGTGGGAACAGGCGACGGTGACCTCTATCATAAACATGCGTCAAAGGAAGACGCAAAGCTGACCACTGATATATTCTGGCACGGGCTGTATGTTTATAAACACAAGATCATATATTCCTCAGAGAGACATGCTGAAGAAAAGACTAAGTATATCCTTTTGTAATTTTCTAAGAAAACTAATTCAGCAAATTCAATCCGTGGTTTAAAAAAGTTAGGTGAAAAAGAATCATTAAAAAAAAAAAAAACTTTTCTTAGAATAAATACATCCAAATTGTGCCTGTACAGAGTGTTCCTGGAAGATCACACAATTGCCATCAGACAAATGGCAAAGAAAACCCAGTCAAGCTGTATGCACTCTAACAATTATGGTAATTATTGCTGTAGTGACCCACAGATCAATTCATTTCCTATTGTACGCATATACCCTTCAGCTCACATACACACCCAGTAATTCAGTGGTTGCCCTATTAATTATACCAATCGAAGCATGAGAATGCAACAGAGAGAATTTTAGACATTTTGTCTCTGTGGATGAGATATTTCTGTAACTTGCTGCCAATGGTCCAGTATCAACTAGAGTTTCTGTTGGTCTTATTTAAGGTATGCTTTTATGTTCATACTGTGAGTGTTTACACATTTGTGCTGTAATTAATAAACTGCCATTAGTGCAAGAGAAACTGTGGCATTTGTATTGAAATTTTCCTTTTGTCCCAGGTCTGCCTAGTCTACTATTTGAGTATGTGTAACATTCCGCACTGTGGCGGGGGAAGTTTTTTTTTTTTTTTCATTTACAGCAGTTGTTGTGACATTGTAAATGGCCCACCCAATGTAATAATGTTTTACCTTCAATGTTTTGCTCAATGAATATATTCTGCGTACAACATGATAACCCCCACTCCATGCAAGTACATTGGTTCACTTCATTGTGTGAGAGTGCTGTAAGTCTGTCAAACACCTCTATCGGTGTTTCTACGGAGATTGGGTCCACCCCTCACACATTTGGTGTGTTTTGCCATGTTTTTGGTGGAGATTTTCTCTCACTCTTGGTAACATTAGGTTATTTTCAGGAGCCTATTATTCGCGTGCAGTGGAGTTGAAAACCACACGTGGCACACCATCACATAGTTTGCTGTGAATATGTTGCTCACCTCTCCATTTCCCTGTAGGTAGCCGAACAGGCATAGGCATTTAGGGTAGGCGCTAGAGTTTGGCATTAGGGCAGACATCTGGCCTTCCTGAACACAATGGTGTCAGCATAGTGATATTATTTTTAATTAGATTAATAAAATTTTCCAAATCCGTGCCTCATCTGGTGCTTGAACTTGAATTGTGGGAGGCTGAATACTGTAATTTAGGCTAAGCTCTGTTTGCTTGTTAAAAATAAGGTAGTGTAGCTGAGTCAGCACCAGCGGTTTCACGTCAGGTTACCACACTGAATTTACTTCGTGACAGTGTCAGTCAATTCATGACTTTCAGTATTTGGTAGAGTAGCCTCTGCCACAGAATTATACCACTGCAGTATAGATCGCGATGGCCCTCTCTCCTCACTGCAGCACTGCCAAGGAACTAATGCTGGCTTTGGTCGTCTTGAAGTAGGACATTAAAATTCTGTTGGTGTTTCAGTACTGTTGATTAGCAGCAGGGTACAGGGCATGCTAAAACGCACCATCCCTGACTCATCCTGCTTTTACTTTGGCCCAGCTAATGCGTTTCCATCAATTAAGCAACAAAACGCACACACAAAATGTTAAGATTTATGAAAATCACAGTCCTAATAGTGATAAGTTTTGTTTTCCCCCCCCCTCCATTGCACTGTTCTGTGACTCATATCCATCTGCTAATTTGAAATGGCTCATTCAGGTGCAGATGCCAGTCCCAGGCTGCACAGGGGCTTGCAGCAAACAAATCGTTCTTTCACTCCTGTGTCACCAAAGCTCCAGTTCGGTCTTTTTACATCCTGCTGCTGCTCCAAAATGGACTTGGACATTTTAAAAATCTTCGGCTACCTATTTAATAGAATAATACATATTGGCAAGGGAACAGCTGAAACCTTTCCATCTGACATTGTTTTAACAAGCTCCCTGCCAGTGCTCTGAATATTTCTGGCAAGAACTCAATCTAACATTGTCTCAGTAGCCACGTATTATCATCCTGTTCCCTGACAGTTACACTGGCTCTGAAGGTCGACATATACTTTACTTGGGCAGTTTGTCCATCTTGAGTATTCACATCAGACAAGGGTCTACAAGCAGCTGTGTTTGCTTAACAGTAAAACTAGTTATATCATATAGTGCGCGCCTATTCCGGTTTTCTCAGGGGTCAACTGTGGATTTGACCCCTCACTGGAGCGTGGCAGTCGTCTGTAGGCAGCAACAGCACAATATTCGCACATATACAGAGTACCGTGCAAATTCTGAAAACAAAAATATTCTGCAAAGTCTGATGCGGGTTTAGTCGGTTCATTGACGGGTGTGTCCCAGCACAAGTGTTACCAACGTGAGCCTCCTTCCTGTGTGAAATTACACTGTGAGAACTGAGACTATTTGAACCTCCCCCAGCTTATCCATTTAAAAATATAAATAATCTCATACAAGTTGATACATTTTTGCAACCAGCACAGAGAAGACCTTCCGGAGAGGATGCCAAACAAATGGGTATCTGGAGCTAGATCACAATAAGGTCCCTTCTTAGAGCATGGGCAAGAAGCTAACTAGAGTGGTATTGACCGTGAATTTAAAAAGTATTTTTGTCATACGACAACCACAGAGCAATGAAAAATATGGTGAGAACCTTTAAACAGTCTAAACACCAACCATGCTCCATATGATATATCTCCAATGAAAACTCATGGAATGGATCTCACTGTGAACATTTAACATTTCTGAAGGCAATCTAGCGTTACCTAGTTTTCTCTGCGTGTCACAAGCACATGGTGTTTACGATTGCACAGAAGGAGCCCCAACTGTACAAACACTCCCCTCACAAGTGCCTGCCACACCCCTCAGCACAGACCCAGTGCAAAGACTGAGGCTCATTCCCTCACACAAAGCGATGACAGAGGCACGGCCACCATACTTCAACACGGCCATCAAATCCACACGCACATTGGCTGCTCTCCTTTTAAAGACTGCCCTCAGAAAGCCTTACGACAGCACAGTGGAGAAACCCTAAGACAACACGAGGGAGGTGTGCTAATTTAGCTTCCAGAACCTATTGGTGTTCTCTGCTTACACAGTGTGTTTGCTCTCTGCAGAGGAATGCCACGAACCTCTCTCTTGGTCCACAAAAGCCCTGTTCAATATTTGACATCTCTTTGTTTAGAGCTTTCATTTGTGGGAAAGTGATCTGATTTCACAGCTCCATTCACGGAGAGCAGCTCTGAGAGGCACAGAGAAACATAGATTAAAACGCAGGGTTTCTGCTGTTGCTGTGGTAGGAAATGGCTGTGCGACACTTCTCTGGCATGGAAAAAAGTGTTAAATATGCTCCTTGATTTGTTCTCCTGAATGGCCCATTAACAACAATGGATGAACCTCATTGAATGCTTATCATCGTCTCTTTAATCTACTGTCTGAAACAACACTTAAGACCTTTTAAAAATTCCCAGCGGAACTCGAAGCATGAATTCTTTATTTTTCCTTTATTCTTTAACAAGCTGCCAAAGCCATTATCCAGACCATCTGTCTGTCTGCAGGCTGGGGTACCAGTCTCACAGCTGCTGCAATAAACAGCTTCAGCGCTAGACCGCTAATGCTAGGCTGTCTAACCGGGCTGTGCACGGTCTGTCTGACGACAGGATATACAGCACTGCAGTTGTCTGGGGAGAATTGCCGGTCAGCTTTTACCACTTGTGTACAGTGGTATTCACACGGGTGGCTCAATATCAAAAAGCGCGATTCAGTCGCCCTCAATCCGCAGTCCAGGTAGAGTATCAGGTTCTGTCCATTTAAAAGGCACTGACATTTTTATCAGCACAGTATTGTCTCGTAAGATGTACCAGACTAGTTTTTTTAAAACCTGGCAAGATTTTATTGTAAGAAAGAATATTTAAATAAGGACTGTGTTTGATGTGCCCAGAATACAGAAAGGCCATTTTAAAATAACCAAAATGGAATCTATTATGTTGCTTTACAAGTCACAGAGACATGTCCAGAACAGGTTGAGAATGACTGCCTTGGGTTTATCCCTAATCTAAACATATCCCTTCCCGCCAGTGGAACCACACATAAAAGGAATTAGTGAAGAAATGTATGTCTTTATTCAAGATGTGTTCATTTTTCCACTTACCAAAACAAATGAAGATGTCTTGTACTGAACTCCTAATTCTTCCCAACTCACAGGCCCAGGCACAAATCACTGCAGGAAGTCCAGTATAAATGGATGATTAAGTATGTAAGGAGGCTCTCTCTGAATTTGCAGTAGATTTAGGGCACAGTACAGTGTGGGCATCCGTTTAAACGTAGGGGGCTGAATATACAAAGAGCAGTTAGAATGGTTTCTTTTCAGAGTCAAGCCTCCCATGGTCAAACACTGCAGAAATAGCACCAGGGTAAGAGCAATCTCCATGACAAGCTCAAACATGCAGGGGGGCGATAGTCAAACAGAACGGGCAATGCACTTCGCAAAGCATAGATCCGAACAAACCAGTCTATCATATCATGTTTCCCATCAAGGGAAAAAAAAAAACAAAAACAACAACTGTTCATAACTAAAAAGACAACGGTCGCACAACACACAATAAATTTGGAAAGTACACACGGAGCTTTGTTGAGAATATGAATATGAAGCATTCTCCGAGTGTTGCCACTAACATCAAAAACATCAGCCTGTGGTTGTTTTTCTTTTATGCATATTTACAAAGCAGACCGATGACTCAGAAGTCTGTGTAACGAGCCGCTGGCTCCTCTGAAATTTGAATGTTGCTGGGAGGATGAGTTTCATTTGAGAGGCCATGCTGAAGTGACAGTGGGGTGTGAGGATGGGTACCTTCCTGTGGAGCTGTGTTCATGCAGGGAGGCTACAGAGAGGGCTCTGCCAGAAGCAAATAAACAATATGTTTTAAAAATGCTAAAAGTACTCATGCACCAATTGTTGTATGAACAGTACTCTTTTATGTTTTTCCTCAAGTCTACCGTAAATACAGTATATATAAGGATTTACCATAAAGCTATTTCTGTGACACTTGTGACCATGTTATATTGTGCTTTAATTCTGACTAACAGGCCTCTGATGAGGAATTAGTGAATAGTGTGGATTCATCCACAGTCATACTTTGTCCCTTTGTGTGTGACTCAGCTGAGTAACAGATCCGTGACCGTAATGTGCCAGACCGCAAAGTCAGACTAGTCAGCACTGGTCAGCAGGGTTAAAAACCAAAAAATATCCCTTTCAAAACCAGACAGTCCAAAAACACTTCACAAACCCCACATAACACAGCAACATACTACACTGCCTGAACAAGAGCCTCTGAACACCAGTCTTTGATTTCACACTGCTACAAACACTAAAATACAACTAAAGAAAAAGAACAGGATGAAGAGCTGAACAACAGAAACTTTCACAGCAGAGACTGAAGGCATGCCTCATCCCATTTTAGCGACCTCGAACGTTGGCGGAAATTCGTCTGCTAAGCCGTCCGTCATTAATCCACAGAATGCATATAAAAATAAATGCGTACGGCCTGTTTTTGTCTGCGACTCTACTCAGCCTCAGACTGTGCGCAGTGTTGTTAAAGTCAGTCTTATGTCATTTTGGCACAGTCCTGTGGGATAAGCGCATGTGGCTTGGCTCGGGTCCAGGGCTAATTGGCAGGGCGTTCTCAGGGCAGGAGTAAGGGACTGGAACAGCAGTGTGGGGAGGCAGCCCCGCTTCTGCTGTAGCTCAGAACCTGTCCGCAGGCACCCTGCTCTTCCGCTAACTGCTGCAGTACGCAACGGGCAGACCAAACAAACTTCACTCAGCCCCCGGCAGCAGAAGCGCTTCTCAGTGATCACACGGCGCGCGTGCGAGCGCCGTAAATACCCTCCTTGTGGGTGACTCAGACGTCTTCTGTTCATGCGTGTGTGTGCGCCTCTCTGCGTGTGTCTGCGTGCGAGCGTGCCTGCCACCGTCCCGTCTGTCATACGATCACAGCCTCGGATCCTCAGCTGCGCTAACTGTCCTTTCTGCAAACTTTATTAGCGGCAGCGGCGCGTCTACAATGCCCCCATATAAACGGATAGCGCTGATCCTTCTCTCTCCTGGCAGCTGATAGCAACGTGATCCTCCGGGCGCTGCGAAGCATTCCTGATTCCGGACGCATTCGTTCCCACCGTCTTCACACTGGGAATGATAATAATCCACAGGGGACGGCGCTCGCTGCGAACCTCGCTCGGGGACATTCGATAGCCGGCACAAAGTAATGCGGGAACTATTTTAATTCAATCAGAGATGGAGACTGCGCTCTGTAATGAGGATCCGTTCACCGGTAATTTTAAGAATGGGTGTACGTTTTTTTGGCTTTTGTAATAGCTCCCTGAAAGACACATTTAGACTGCTGATTCATCTGTCAGCGCTGAACTAATCCTCTGTGCGTGCCTTTGTCCTTGAGACTTGTCAGTTGAGGGGCACATCTCTGCTTCATTTTCCTTTTCTAGTTCCCAGCTGAACACGAGGACTGGCATGCGGTAGTTTAACCCACACACACAAGTATTTCAGCTCAGTTTCTTAATGTCAGAAATGTCTGAAATCTGGCTGTTTCTGCTTTCATCAATTCACTGAAATTCACTGCACTGCCCATGAATAAGGAATCACCTGCTGAATGAATACTAATTGTGTCATGACTAATTGTGCCATTGTTAATTGCGCCCTTTCTGAATGTAGTCTGAGCAAGCATGGACAATAGTAAATTGTGTTAATCACATACAGTTAAAATGTAATGCGGAAAAGAACATATATTTTTCTGGTGATGGTGCTACAGTATAATAACAAAGTTTGCATTTCAGGATGTTTGCACCCATCTAAACAGGTACTTGCTTATCTGTTATCATTTACACAGCAGATATTCAAATAAAGTACCATACCTGAAGCCGGACTATATTATCTATTCACATGAAAACCTCGTTCACAGAACCAAAATCGGAGGTGACGAAAACTATTTGCATTAGTTTCGTATAGCATTTGTATGAAAGGAAAATGATCCATGCAGTCACTGAATCAGTCACAGTTTCTCAGTAAACTGTCTTCACTGAAACAGAATACAAGCTGACACATATAAACAAGTGTGCATTCTTTCTTTCTTAGGATAAACCACGTTCAGCACAGGTTTAGTGACATGTAATAGCATTCAGAGTCTGTAGCTCAGAAGAGAAGCATGAGAAAGCAACTTGTCCTGTCTAAAAACAATTACAATAGAGAGGCACACAAACCCACAGATACAGTACCTACACAAAAACAGACAAGCAGACACAAACATACACATGCACACACATGCGCACGCACGCAGGCACACTAACGCATCTGTGTACGTACCCTTGAAACCTGACCCGACAGTCCAGAAGCAGTGAGGTACAAAAACGAGAGGAAGGAAAAAAAAAAAGGAAAAAGACTGACAATCCACACTTTACTCAGCGAGAGAGAAGCAGTCCGGGAGAGAGAGGCTGCGGTGGGGCAGAGTCGCTGCTTCTGTCACCCCCATACAGCGGCTCAGCTGCCGCGGAGCAGGACGGCGGTCTGGGGTCTGGAGCGCAGGGGAGGCGAGGCGAGCTGTCATAAACTTTTCCCTTGACTGGTCAGACCATCTGCGTGCCGGGGGTCTCTGGGGGCCAGCAGTCGCAGACGCAGTCACGGTCGCAGATGCAGTCGGCGCAGCGCAGCCGCACGGGGCGCCTGGAGCAGCAGCCTGCGTGCCGAGCACAGCCAGCACAGTCCCGGGGAAGTCAGGCAGCAGGCAGGCTGCGTGCAGGGGAGGAGGCGCCGGGTGTTTGTGTGAGCATGTTTGAGGAAGTCTGGAGCGAACGGCTCTGACTGAACACGGCCCTCGCGCACTCTACAGCCTCAGGTTTCAGGTTCCACCCAGGCAACTGCCAGCCCCCTCCCTCCATACACACGCTGCCAGCCCTTCTTCAGTCACTCTCTCTCTCTCTCTCTCTCTCTCTCTCAGGGCTCTCTCTCTGTCAATTTCTCTCAGGGGCTTTTTCTCTCTCTCTTTCACTGTTGTCTCTCTTGGGAACTCTGTTCACTACTCACTATGCCACTCTTTCTGTCTCACACACTCACTGACATCCTCACTCAGGGAGACTCTCTCTCCCTTTCTCCCCCTCTCTCTCTGTCACAAGGGCTCAGCCTCCCTCTCTCTCATTCACACAAGGGTCTCACCCTCTCTTTCCCAGTGGCGCAGTTCCCCCAGCGGGAAAAATTCCACCTGAAGCTTCAGAAAACGCCAGTGCTCTGAGACGGCTCTGCCAAGCCTCTCGGCACGCTGTCACCCGCACACTGTGATTGGTCGCAGGACAGACAGCCGGAGTTCAGAAACTTGTGCTACCACAGCTGTACAAATAACAAACAGCAACAGAAAGCAATTTATTTGTTTGCTCTGGGCCGGTGGACAGCTGCGCAACAGCTACTGTCTCTGTCATGGCGCACCCTTGAGGAGCTAACACAGAATAAGGTGGTGGTTAAATCTCTTACGGCATCAGGCATAGGTCCTTATTACTGAGACAAGAATGGCAACTATAAAATAATGCGCTAGCTTGATGAGGCCCTTTAAGAAATTCTACTACTGTGGCATTCATTGTTATACCCAGGAGTACTTCATTACGCCAACGTAATCAAAGTGCACAAGCTAACTGGCAGGAGCACAAAACAGTTTTGCTTCTCTTAGTTCAATACTGGAACACAGGATTTTTGAGAAATCTCAATGCAGACCAATGTTAACACTGGAATAAGACAGAATGAACAATGAGTTCTTAAGAAAGAACTTCAGGTAGCCTAATATTACATTTTGTGACAGGGTAAATTTGGATTTAATTTAAATTAAATGTGATGGACAAATTAGTCATGACCTTTTGAAAAAGAAACGGTACAGCAGCTTACAGTACAGTCCATGGTTTCACATGGAAATGTGGAAATTCATTCTGGAGAAGTGGCAGAATGATATAGATTTTATTGATTATTTTTATGGCTTTAGATGGTTGAGGTCCTGAAAACAGAGTTACGGAACACAAACAATGCTTAGTTAATCTGATAAGGGTTTTTTTCTGTCCCTCCGAACTATATCCACACAAGTTTTGGCCAACTTTCTCTTTGCAAGCCTCACATTTATACTCATTACGCTGAGTTTTTCCAAATTTAAATTAATCAAAATCTTACCTTCTACAAATATATCCAGTGGAATATGTGTCAGAAATAGCTGTATAAAAAATGGTAGAAGGTAGAAAGCAGCTCTGTCTGTGCAGCTGACAATATCAACACTGGCCAAAAGAGAGCGCCTCATTTTCGGAAGCACATGAGACGAATGTATTCAGTAAGCAGAAAACTGGGATATCACTTGCACCTCTCACATGTCAAACCTATACTTATCTTTGTCTTTCGTTTCGAAGAACACTGATAACTGCAAATGTGAAATGGCACAAGCCAGTCCACTGCATGAGTAATGGTTCATAGAATATTTACTGTCACCACTTTGTTGAAGTCATTATGTCTTATTTAGTCACACTGGAAAATACAATGCTCTGTTTCCCAATTGTCCATTTTGAAACATTCTGTGACAGAGGCTGACAACGCTCACATATTGCTGCATTTCTGATTTCTTATTCAGCTCCAGGGAGATTAATAATTTCAGATGTTTTCAAGTCACATATAATGCTAGGGTGGTATTTACACCCTATTAGTTGCATTTATTCTTAATGGAATGATCTTAGTGTCACTGACCATTGCAACAACATTTAAAAAAATATCAAATTTCTAATATGAAAATGATGGCAAGTTATAACCAAAGGTAATCACTATGTTTCACAGAAATTAGACATGCACTATTCCAATGAAGCCAATGTTTTTGTACATTAGTTCAGCCACTTGAATGTTTGTGTCAATCTGACCCTGTCATCGCTCGATTTGTTTCCGCCAACTAGTGTTTCACAAAACATAAAAATTAATAGAGGTCTGATTGTGCATAAAATCGTATGACTTCACAAAGCAACTTTAAAAGTCTACAATTTTATGTGCAGTAGCCTACTGAGACTGCTATGCCAAGCAAGTACTTGGTCACTCACAAACCCAACTCCAGCAGGCAAAGGACCAGCTATAACAATATATTGTTATAATTAACACACTATCTGAGACTACAGGACCACAATAGTGTAATACTGTAGGTATGCACCTATGTTGCTTCACCTGCAGTCCGAAGCCAGGACATTTGATGTTCACTACTATGTCTGACAGACGCTATATAGCCTGATACATTGGCACGTAGATGATAACTTTTGTGTATCATTTGTGGCCACATTATAGATGGTGATCTTACTTAAGCTTCAGCGAACGTATAGTATACGATTGCATCCACTTGCGCTGTCTTTTAATTCCGTCCGTAAATTCGATTCAGTCTTGAAGACATCCTAGTTCTTTCCAACTATTGTAGAAAGCCGCCATTCCTAAATATGACAACGGATGGATGACCTCAGATGCAGCTTCGTTTGTGCGTTAAGGAAGCAACTGGCAGCAGATAGAGGTGTCGCTGGAAAGCTAACTAATGCAATCTTGTCTCTGAAAACACCTGAAGCGTAGATAGATAGAAAGTTAACCAGGCTTCTAGGCAAGAAGCAAAAGTATGAAATATATTGATGGCTAAATAACTTCCTTTTTTGTGAACTGTCCGAAAATAGCAAGCTGACAGTAACCTAATTTACATGGAAGCCTGTGTAACTAGGTAGCCAATCAAATATATTTGCATTCAGGACATGTAGGTTTGTCTATTTAGACTATTCTAAAATAGTTTTGGTTAAAAGTATACACGGCCTTCCTGTAGTGGCGCTTACCTTCAAGTCCAGAAACAAGTGGCATGGTTTAAATACAAAATAAAAAAAGCACGTCAGAAATATTAGCTTCCTAAGAAACATTAGCTTCCTAAGTTAGTAAGAGCTAGTTTATACATTCAAATATATGACGCCCACAAGTTCAAATGTGCGCATCCTTGAGTGCAGAAAATACGTCATCTGTGTGTCTTTCAACTGGCTGCTTTCAGATGTTGCAATTGGTTGACAAAGATAAATCTCCTGTAGGGAGAATTAGTCAGTACAGAGCTGGAGCATTTATGATGGTTTAATGAAAGAACATTTAAGATGTGGTGTAGTTCACAAATAAATATATAAACCAGATCCAGGGCTTTATTGTGTGGCTGTGTGAAGATGCATCTGAATTCTATGAATTCTATGAGTGAGAGTCAGTGGTCATTACGATCATTTCTTTGAGGAACCCAAACTCTTGGTAAGCCTTGGTAACCCATAACATAGTGGATGACACATCTGCTAAAAACTACAAACACATCGATTCATAATAGTGGCAGCCTCAGAATTTACTCACTAGACCTGCAATCTCTGCAGAGTTGCCTTCTGCATGATGTACACTGCTTGTGTAAACATTATTTTTTATGCCATATTGGTTGCAGATAATGTGGAGAATGCTGCCAAGCCCATATATTTTCTCAGTGCAAGCAGGAACGTGTTCCGGCAGACGACATAAGCCTTCAAACCGTCTGCCAGGAACTTCAGATTTATTATGTGCCATCCAGAGTCCTAGGGGACCAAATCATTGACACTGTCTGCACTGAAGATATATATTCCTGACATGGCAAGGGTTTCTCCCATCCAGAGGGCTCCCTACCTCCGACCAACCCTGAATCTCTATGAAGGAGTCAGGCCGACACTGACCAGTTTGGCACACTTCTCCTTGTTGTTTACCGCCATATTGATTTCTAATATGTGCAGTAACCTATGCAGAAGACTCAAACGTGGAGTTCAGGCAAACCTCCTTAAATCTGTTTTTCAAATTATGGATGGAATGCATTTTATTGACTGAGTAGAGATCTGTGTGACAAATTATAAGCTTTCTGTACAGACTCAGTTAATAGAGATATAAGCAATGGAGTGTCAGTTGGAATTCCAATAGAAATGGGAATCCTTCACAAAATAATTCTTATAAAGAAGTCAGTCTGTGAACCAAACCCTGTCTTAAATTGACTACTGCAAAGAGTCAGCATAACAATTTAACTTTCTGGATTGTGTTAATATATTTTTTTAAACCCCAAATCACAGATTAAAGAAGCATTTGAATGATTCATAAATTAGCCAAACTAAAAATACATCTGACTGAACTCTGATCAGTAAAATATCTTAGTATCATTTCAATAAAATAGATTTTAGTCATATGAATTTGATAAAGGAAGCCTTGAACCCAAGTATAAATATATCCTTATGACCTTGCTCCCATGATGATGGTGAGAAGTTCTTTTCTTCATTTTTCTTGGTTGACAATTTTGTCAGCATACATAATGGAATTTCTCATTAAGGAAAAGTACAGGCAGTCAAAGGATCTGTCAGACAGACAGAGATATTGAAATACTGAGTCTCATTCTATAAAATAAACACTTTCTATTAGTCTCCTATTGATTGCATAAAAGTAAGAGCAATCCAATGATATAGGTTTTAGCATTTTTTTAAACTCTGGATGAAAAATATCATCAATGACAGTAGGATTAAAAATGTTTTTTTTGGTTTTTGTTTTTTTTCCCAAAGCATTCCTGTGTAATTGACATTTCCCTTTTTTCTTGCATGATCTGAGATCTTGGAGGGATTGAGAATCATAGGAAGCAATGAACATTGTCATTGGTGAATTGAAGGAGGTCATATTGTGAGTTGGTGACAGCACGTGCTGTGTAAAACCTTAATTGAGCTGATGTGGATTATTGCCTCCTAGCATCCAAGTGGAGTTTTGGTATTTATTTACACAGCAAAGAGAACCTTGATTTGCTACTTCTTAATGACTAAATTATTACTGTGTTTAACCAGATACATCTTTGAAGCTTGTTTTTGGAGTATTAGAAGGGTCATGGAACTACAACTGGATTCCTTATATAAAACCTGCTTATATCCATACTTTTTGTCAATTGGTCTCAGGACATTCAGGACGTGTGAAAAGGGCAAAAGTGAAAGTGGAAGATTTTAGAGAAGTAAAAGTGCAGTGCGCTGTCAAAACAGTGAAATAATGTTTTTGAGAATAAATCAATTTTTACCTTCACAAATGTTTGACCTTTGAATTGAAAATAAAGCCAGTGAGACTATTCATGGAATATATAGATTTATGTAGTCTTTAAAAGCCAAATACAATCTACTGGGTTCCCTTCTTAGCTCCATGCACTGTTGATATTTTATTGCTCTGATTTCCTGGTCCCCTCGAAGATGCCGATCTTCTTCCAAATTGACCTCTGGAGTTTCTCAACGCTGACACTCCAAGGAAGTCCGCTGCAGCCTGTTCTCATGCTCACATTAAACAATGTTTGTCTGGGAGCGCTATCAAGCCGGAGTCATAAACACCACAGGGTCCGACCCTCAAGTTATCTAGCATAGTGACTCCACTGTACATCTTCTGAAGGGTTTTAGCGGGGGAATCAGAGAACCCCATCTGTCCTCTGTGGCTCTGAACCATGACTAAATCCAGGACTCGGGTCCTGTGAGACAGGTCCTTCTCCGGCTTCATGGCGGGAGCACCAGCTCTCAGGTCTGTGATTTATTCTGCACCCAATAACGCACCTGAAGCTCCAGGGACTCGGGTGATCGATGATAAGCTCGTTTGAACTCTTGTTTGATGTTGTTACTTATAAAATGAGTGTGAAATTGAGGCCATCTAAGCATTATTGTGAATTTGAACACCTGTTTGTTTTAACAGAACCGAATAGTTTCTTTTGCACTCCCTGTTTTTTTTACAGAAGAACATTCCTTATATGAAAATATAATAACAAGGCAGAAGTGATTTCATGAATGATTTCATAATAATAGTGCCAGTTAAAAAATCTTTCCACTCCTGTAATAAGGTAATCCGTGATAATTCTTAAATGCATCATGTTCATATTCAGTTTATAAAATGTGATTTTGAAATATAGGAAAATAGGTTATCTAACCCATAGGTTGTCTTAAGTGTATTGAGGGTCAGAAAGATTGTTAATAAAACTTTTAATTAAGCTATTGTGCAGTGATACAATACAAGGTTGTTGCCTATTGGTTGCTAATGTTATTGTTCTATGGTGGTCCCTGTGATGAATTTAGTAAAAAATCTGAAAACAAATTTATCTTTTATAGTAGTGAATTACAGAAACAGAAGAAAAACAATTGAGAGCTGATGACTCATGACTGAAAAACTGCAGTAAATAATTAGCAAGTTATTAATTTGTATAACAATGGTCACATAATTAAAATGGTGCATTTCCATTAAAATTTAAAATAACAGTATATTTTTAGATTCAGTTTGCAATATGGTGAGAACATAATGTGACACACTACCATGTGTTAGTCCACATACATTGGTATGAATTGGCAAAATGACAGGGCGAGAACACTCAAAATCAACATGTGCTCCCTTGCAGTAATCAACATCCCTTTTAGAGAATAAAGATTTAGTATTGATTCTGTAAGGATAATCTGTATTCTCACCATATTAAATAAATTAATAACAGAGTCGACTTTCATAAGTACAAAGTGAGACATCTAATATTGATAATGGATGGATGTTCCAAGCTGTTTGCCAGATGCTCATGTAGAGATCATGTTTTTGGTTTGCTCTATTTTTGTATGAAATACTGTACAGCAGTGGTCTGTAGTCTCTGAAGAGCAGAACTAAAATAGCACATGAAGTCTCTAGTGTTTATTATCAAGTGTGACCTTGACTCAAACTTCAGGTGTTTCATATCCAGGATGTTTTGATCAAAAGCATTTTAAGAAAAATTATCTACATGCAGGTTGAATGAAAATGCAACGTGAAATCAAGATGGAGTGATGTTCATCTATTATTTCTCAATATGAGCACAGTAAGTCCATACTTCACATAAGACCTATTCACCTTGTTGATTCTGGGCTGATTTTGATGCAATAAAAACCTCTGAATATACAACTAGCCTAACCTCAAACGGTCACCCTTCAATCACTTTGAAGAAATGGGTTAGGAGTGGAGGAAATGCACATATTGACCTAATTACTCAAAGCTGGGGATCATTAGACAAAACCGCATATGGACACCCTCTCCTCTGCAGTCAGGCCAGAGCCAACCGCAATGAGATGCTGAGAAAATGAAGCATAATGAATCGGAATGGCTTCTCCGCTGCCCATGTGAGATGGAGTGTGGTGGAGGCCCACTGTGTTGCAGCTGCTGACAGCCAGATTGCCACAGCCCTTGAGGAGATGGAGCAGTCTCGTGCTCCTGGTACATGATAGATGATATTTCAATGTTCTCGAAATGTGATTTTACATTTATGAAGCATGGCCTCATGCAACATGCATTTCCTCTGAATTATTTTATGACAGGATCTATACAAAAATGAAAGTCATTTCATATGCTCTATGCAGTAAAAATGCTTTTCACTGACACTAAAAATAAAAACATCTTTGAATAAGGCAAACATTATTGAATGTATGAAAAGATCCTGAACAAACATTCAGTCTATACAATAAAATCTATAGATAAAATCATTAAGAAGCACATTTAGAACTGAAAATTTAAAGTGAGCCTCATTGAAAAATGTTATTCAATGGTTTGTAGAGTCAAAAGTCCACGAAATGTTCACAGATACTGTACTGTAAACAAAACATTATTCTGAAAATCATTTCACTTGTGTCCCTGGGATGGTCTATTAATAGATGCTTTTATGACACATGAGAAAACATAAGCAAGCTGATTGCAGTGCTAAGATGGGTTTTTTGACTAGCTGAAGTAGTTCAAGGATCTTGGATTATAGCTGGCCTTTAATAATTGATCCCTGAGCTTCTGTAACCTCTCATGTTTCCCAGATTCACAGGTTATATTTATGCTTTCATTTTAATGAAAACGTATTGGGCCTCATTGAGAAACATGCATACAATCAGATTTGATCTTTACACGTGCTTATGAACATTTGCATGAACATTTTGGCATTCATAATTTTTTTAAATCTGGTTTTATTCCTTGGTACGTACAATTAAAAGGACTGTAGGTTTGGTGAAGTTATTCATTTTCTATATTTGAAGCTAGAATTGCGGTGGCTGTGATTTTTAATAATCTGGATATGAACTTGCAGACTCAGCCAGTGAATAGCCCGTAACTCTTTGCCTTAGCAATAATTTATTTAAAGATTTAACACAAATTTATACAAAGGTTTACTGATTCTTCTACAGAGTGATAAAAAGACTATATGGATTGATTGACAATCTAGCTCAGCATTTAAATAGAATAGCAATAATGCCTGTCACTCAATGAGCCAGAAATTGCAATGACAAAAAAGTCAGACTCATATTAGACATTTTCAGCAAGAAACTGCATAACACCAAGACAGACTGACACTTTAAAGGGAATTTGATTGATGTTCGGCCTTGCTGTACTGGCCAAGTTTCCCATGGAAGTTTTGTATTTGGGTAAAACCAGTGTCTACAATCTTTAATGATATATAGATTATATTTTTTTAAGTAGGACTAGCTTTGTACTAATGTAGGATGTAAATAACTTTTTTATTAGTCAAATTACTTCAAATTGCAAAACATAGTCTAGTCACTATGCCAACAAACGTTTTTGTGGTGGAAAGCCACAAAATGCCATTAAAAAAAAAAGAAAAAAAAAAAGCTAAAAAAGAGGCATAGGGAATGATTAGGCTACTTGTGTCCATTTAGGGAAATGGAACTGTGAGCTGTGAGCTGTTATCTCTGGTGCTATATTCACCCCCGGAAAATTATGTGAACAATTGGACACATTTCTTTGCAAATGGTTGGCGAAATTTGACATTTTATATAAGTGTTGTGAAAGCACTGCGATGCAAGGCTGCAATACCCTTCAGCATAATGGCTATTTCCCTACATTGCTTCAGAAGGTGCCGACAGGCTATCCTCATATAAACTGGCCTCATTGTACATTGAGACTCTGGGTCCTTGTTGAGAAAAAATAGCTTTGAATTTGGGGAAAGTGAATACATCCTGAAACTGTAGTAATTTGTTAAGTGTTTTTTTATCTTAAAAACTTAAAAAGTATTATTGATAAATATATGCTCAGATATACTAGATATACTAAGAAAAGTTATATTGACTAATGACTAATGAGTAGTAATCACTTAAGTGCTGGAAAGTTTACAAGTTGTACATCGACACTTTTTCATAAACATTACCATACTGTATTTTTCTCTGTGTACTTGTATTAACTTGAAACACTAAGGATAAATGACCCCGGTGTACTCTCGTGTACTGTTTCTGTAAATGCAGCAGTGAAAGTCAGGAATGTGGCAGTCTCACAGGAGTGCTTTCTCAAGCTGACCAGCGGGCAGACGGGCGTGGCATCCAGAACAGCTGCCATTTGAGGACCTCCTTTCGCTGTTGTGACTACAGCGTCTGCAGGCCAAGGTGTTTATTCAGGATTGTGCATCAACCAACACACTTCCCAGTGGACCCGCGTGACAGGTGTCACACACTCCTGACACCCCCCCCCCCTTCCCCACACAGAAACACACACACACACTCACTCATTCATAAACACACACTCATACATAAGCACACGCTCACTCAAACATACACACACACTCACACACACACAAACACATACACACATTTAGATTATAGATATGGAAGAAGTTACTTATATTGTTTAAACTAGCTTTCACACTTGCAAGGTCATGTGTTTCATGAGTTGGTACATTTCAAAGATTTTGAAATTGATTGGGTAAGTGGGTGTAATCAGAGTAAATGGGTGTTTAATTGGCTCAATAATTTGCTCGATAATTTCCTCCATCTCCACTTATGCTAATATCTGGTGAATGCATGTTCCTGGTGGGTACTACATATTGTCGATGGTGGAAGGGAGTTTTCCCCTTCTCTGTAAAGTGTGTTCTGAGATCAATTAGAAACTCTACAAATGTATTATTATTATTATTATTATTATTACATGAGTTCCATTATAAGTTTTGAGCTACAGAGTTTTGTTCTAGCATGGTAGCTGAGAAATTAACCATAGCTACCCTTGACATTACATTACATTACATTACAGGCATTTAGCAGACGCTCTTATCCAGAGCGACTTACACAACTTTTACATAGCATTTTACATTGTATCCATTTATACAGCTGGATATATACTGAAGCAATTCTGGTTAAGTACCTTGCTCAAGGGTACAACGGCAGTGTCCTTACCCGGGAATCGAACCTGCGACCTTTCGGTTACAAACCCAGTTCCTTACCCACTGTGCTACACTCCGTCCGTTGACAGTCATTTCCATGAATGCATTTTCTTTTCTAACATTTAAAAGTTATTTATAAGCTCAGAAATTTTCTGTGGTTTCACACAAGTTTGAGTTCATGGAGTATAAGATCAAGTTGTCAAAAGGTCAGACCTAAGCTCTAGCAGTTCCCTTACTAGTGCAGTGGGAACTTTTTAAGAGGGGATTATGATACGATGGGTGAATCCCCTGGATGACTGTCTAGCCATCATCCTACTGGTAGGCAAGGGTCAGTTCTTCATTTCACACAGTTCTGGAGCCAAGAGAAGGGGAATTTCAATGTCAGGAGGTGACAGAGATCACATGGAGTCTCATCATCCAACAATAAGCATTACAAACGATGAGAGGAAGTGACCTTATAAGCAAAAACAGCAACTGGGAGAGGCATGTCTCCTCGCTGAGATTATACAAAAGAATGCAACATTGAAACAGCACATTAAAACTAAACATTTCCCTCATGTGCTTTGGAATTTAATTCATCAGTGTTTTACACTTCCTGGTGTACACATCCTGACAGGGCAAGCAGCTGAAGCAGAGACTCTTGGGATGTGTCTGACCAGGCTGGACACAGGGCCAGATGATATTTTGATGAGTGTAGAAGAGAAGACTTGTTCTCATCAGAACACTTGCTCTCATCATTTAATGATTTCCTGTCCTGTAGCCCAATCAGTATTGCTGTGCAAATATTTCAGAGAGGGAAATTAAGCCTACACTGCTGTATCATAATCCTCAGTATCAGAGAGTCCTTCCTAGAACCCACGTTTTGAATAAGAAATTCAGCTAATATTGGATATAATGCAAAAGGATGAGCGTACATGCTGTAGCAACAGAAAATAAACTACCCAGAGGACTGTAGCACAAAAAAACACAATGCTCTGTCTGTGCTGCTTTGCATGTAATGCCACAGTATGTTCTTACAGATGAGTGAGTGTTCCTCATTTAGGTACAGCACTCCTGCCTCACGGAGAGACAGCAATGATGCAAGCAAAATGAAGTGTGTCTTCATCTTTTCTCGACCAGTACAGGTAATACATGAATCCTCTGTCCCATTGTTCACTTGCAGGATCTCTTCATGGTAGGACGTGTGGCAGATTCCTGCTCGGAAAGTAGCGTATATCGAGCAACCAACCTGGCTGGTTGAATTGTGTCAGGCTGAAGATCTCAGGTATCTCCAAGACTGGCCTTGTATTCTCATCTTTGCGGATGCTTGAGGAATGAGAACGTAACATACTCTCCTGACCATGTAGACAGGTTCAGTCTGTGATCCCTGCCTCCTAGCTTCCCCTCAAGAACTTGCCCTACAATGCCCTCGACACTTCCATGCGCCTAGCGGAGAGTATTTAATTACGTTACAGATTCTTTTTTTTTTGTAGCTTTCGAGAATGCTTCTGAGGTCAGCGCCATGTGGGATATGGCCACAGGGTGTAACGTTATCTTCCGTAGCGTGCAGTCGCTCAGCTCCGTGAGTGCTCTCCTGCACACAGATTCCTGCAGCAGGACACAGATGTTACTCTGCAGCAGGGAATGCATGTGGCCGCAGCGTGCCTTCACGGCTCAGCTGGTAGCGTGTTTGGATCCCCCAGAGACAGAACACTATAGGTCATATGGCGAAGGGGGAAGCACTGCAGCAGCAATGTTGACAGACGCCTGTGATTTTTTACCCCCACAGAAACATGTCAAAATCCCCCCGTCGTCAACTGACTCCCACAACAAATTTTCAAGACCTTTGACTCACACCTTCATTTAAAATAATCTGTGCACTGTTGACTTGCATTGTACAATGACTCCATATGTCATTGACATCCACCTCCTAATTTGATAACCCAGTATAGAGCACTTTAAAAGTAGAGTATCTCGACAGTATAACTGACCCTGCCTGAAGACAAAGACTAACAGAGCTTTCAGGGAATATAACAAGCCATCCAAGGTGAATGCGATCATACCTCAGCTTTAAGACTTGAAAAATTGTGCTTGCTGTGGACGGCGGTCAGTGTTCTGTCTTCTTGTTTGGCTATAGGTAGACAGAGTAGTATGAAACTATTTTTTGGCCAAATAACATACTCAAGTAGAAAGTACTGGAAGCTATTAATTTAAGTCCTTAATTGCACTGTATTATGAAAAGGCTCAAGTGTGATTATTCTCAGGTAGTTCATTAACAATGTGACCAGCAGTAAACCTGAGCTCAAGGACTGTAAACTTTTACAATCTCATCAAGGGTTTTATATTCCTCACACAATTTCGTACAGCTCAGTGATTAACTTTTCCTTCCGAAATTAAATTTACCTCCTCCAAACTCTCAAATTTCCCCAGATTAAGATCAGTCAGGCCTTGTCCAGCTATGCATGTTCAAAAAATTCCATGATGGTTAAATTCTTATGAACTATGCATTTACCAGAAAGAACTAGAACAAGATGAACAGGACCCTGGTGTACAAATTCCTCAGGGGATTCTGTGAAACTTGAAGCAGCATCATCATCGGGGAATTGCGACTTTGATTTCTAACCGCACATGAGGCAGACTGAGCGCCCCGGGCACTTTGTATCTATCTGTCCATTAAATAAGCGCTTAGGCAGCACTTCCTGAGTCTCACTGTAATGTTAAAATGTGATGTGTCAATAGCGGCCACTGCTAGCCATGAATCCATTTGCTGAAGAAGGAATCAGGAATGATGGGGTGCGCTCCGTCTTGCTGCAAACACGAGAAGGGCACAGGGGAGATATTGGGATAAATAAATTCTGGCACAGCTGTAATGTGTAATCATGCCGGTAATTCTTAAGCTAGACATGTTTAGATTCTATATGGTAGGCATTCATGGCTTCCCTCATTAAGATACACTAACACTGGAAGTAAGCAGGCTCATGGCTAAAAGCAACATTAAAAATACTTTGAGTTCTTTCAAGAATAAAATGTTGTGCAGAAAACTTTGCACATAAACCAATGTTTGTTTTTGCAAATGTCGCTCCAAGCAGATCATGAAATACAAGGGTCAAAACATATGGTGGTTTCACAAGTAAAGTTCACTTCCGTTCAGGAAATGTGTTGCTGTGTGACCTCTGACACACACAGAGCTAATGTTCCCTTTGCAGATGTGTGCTTCTCTCGAGGGTAATGCCTCCCCAGCGAGCAGACTGCATGATGGGACTTCCTGCATGCGGCAGAGCTGACTGTGCCATCGCCTTTAGTAGATGCCTGGCATCTTGCCGCAGAGCCTAAGAAAAATGATCATAAATCTGGGTCAAAAATGTGATCGGTGTTGTGATGCTATTCCTCAATATCCATTCTGTCTGAACATGCACAGGCTATTTGGCTCTCAGACTTTTCCCAGCATGGCCTTGCTGTCATGCAGTGTGCCTATACAGACAGGGGACAGTTATGGATGCAGCCCTGTCTATTTGCTTTGAAGAAGCATTTCATTTAAGGGTTCTAGCTTCAAGTGAGCAAAATGGGATTCCTTCTTGCACCCATCTACCCCCACTATCCCCCAACAACTTAATTAGTTAAACCTGACATCACTGATTATTCTAATCACCTCTGACATATGCCTCAACAGCCTTCAGAACTGATAGTCTTGCATCCAGAAACATTGCCTATGTTGACATAAATATGAATACTCAGTCAGTATATTAAATTAGACAAATTAGCTTGAAACTGTAAATAACTTCATGTATCATAGAAGCACCACTAAAACCGAAGGCAGAATCACAGTTTTTTTCCCCCTGCCACCTGTTGACAAATAAATACCCAGTGCTCCAAAGGGTTTAATTCAAACTGCTGTCAAGACAATTGTACAGTGTTCTGAGCCAGTGCCTGATAGATTTTCATTAGGCTGCTCTGGTGACAAGCCCCAAATTGTTTTTTTTTTTTTTTTCACATCGTCACTTTCAGTACAAAACTGTGGCAAGGTGCGAGGAACCAGCCACCAGAGGTCGCCCTAGAGTTTTGGTGGCCCTAAACAGGAATGTCGTTGTGGCCCCAAAGTGCTCCAACATAAAAAATTTTTTTTTAAAACTCATAATAAGAAAATACGTTTTTGTGTCCCAGGGATGGACTGTACAGATTGTCCATGCCAATGACCAGCTCTGGTTCCCACCAGGCTGAGAGGTAATGGAAGATTGGGCATTCATATGTCAGTATGAATGAGCATATATGGCCAGGAATTTAAGGTTGCCTCCTAGAGGTAGAATTCATTCCCAAAGCACATCAGCTGAGGCAGGGTTGCTGTATTATGCTTACATAATAACAGAGGAGAAAACTTGGTAGAATTACAAAGTTAAATGCTAGAACCATCCATAGGTCTTTGATAAATACCAGTAAAGAATGCACTACAACAGTGTCTTATAGCATCCATAGCTTCTGTAATACTGTCCTGGCATTCATGGAGTTACCCAGGAGCAGGACTTAAGTTATTATTCTTGATATGAATGAACAATATGTGCAAGGAATTTGTGAGGACAGAACAAACTGATGCACAGTGAATGAAATGAGATTGCATTTGCTGAGACTGGTCCTGCAATGAGTTTTCACAAAAGAATTCATACAAAACAACCAACAAAAAAAAAAAAGAATCCACTGACAAATTCCTTGAATTATAGTGCCCTCCAGTGGCATGAATAACAATTACATGTTCCCTAGGGCAATCATAATTACAGTGGTTTTAACACCCAACACTAGCTCAAAGCTCACACAGACTTAATGGCTATCAGTTACGTCATTATGTCTGACAAAACAAGAGGAAAAGTAAAAACAGGACCAATCCCACAATCTCAGTACAATCTCAACAGTTAACTCACAATTTAAGATTATGCAAGCAAGTGTATGGGCTCCATGTGCTTTAATAATTCATTCAAATGTAAAACGGTTTTCAAAAATTGCCCTAAAAAAGAACCCAGTTTGCTTATGAAATCATTTCAATAGCATTTTAATGCTACTATGATATTGTTTAAAAAGTGCGTTTTCAAGTGCCTGAACCTGAGATGGGCTGTATTCCTGCTTCTTGCCCAATGCACGCTGGGATAGGCTTCAGCACCCCCACCACCCTGATCAGAAATAAACCGGTATAGATAATGGATGGATGGATGGATTTTAAGTGCCTATAGGCAGGCATATTGGGTGACTAAAAAGATAACAGGTATAAAATGGTGCACACTAAAACGAAATTCTTGACCAAAAAGAAACAAGCTGGCAATATGAATAATTCAATGGTGTATAACTGAGGTCAAACTAATGTCCATTCACAAAGCTTCATATTGACATGTACTTTCAATTAGAGTCCAGGATCACTTAATATGGTCACACTGCAACCTATCATTAATATGCATAAGAACTTACATGTATTCGCTGCTAGCTTTGTTTTCTGCAATGTGCTGTGTCCTCAGATGTGATTGTGTTTTGAAATTATAGATTCTTTCTTTTTCTTATGCGGTATGTGTTTTCCCCAGACTGTATGGAGGCAGGCTGGCTGACCACACTTATCACTCAAACATTAAATAATACAGCCCAGAAGACATAACTTCTCCCCAATCAATTGAAAATGTTTACTGGCTCCATACACACAAGGGCTGCATGACTGAAATGTACACTATTCTAATGATAGGTGGTATGTCTACTTCACTGCTCAGATCCACTGAACCTGAAAACTACACAATTCTCTTGTGACAGATTCATTGCAAGCAGTGTTCTATGCTCAGTTACTGAGAACAGTACTTTCTCCAAGATTCTCATCTCATACATTTGAGTAAAAAATCTGGTATAATTCAAGGTTAAAAAAAATATGTCACTGTTTTATGGTTTAGAACAAAGAGAGATGATCACGCACTTCTGTTTTACATTCCAGGAAATTGACAATTTGCTGAATACAACAAATTGTATTATTGCACAATATCTTAACCATAAAACTACATGTATGTAAAAGACTCACATTGACCACATACACGAATAGAAACTAAATGTATACTAGACATCACTAGTCCATTGCAGCATGCGGACATTTAACCAGGGCACAGTGAAGCAATGAAGACATGCTTCATGCCCAACTGCCAAATTGTTGTTAAAAATATTGCTAATGACACTTTGAGCAATATATTGTTAGCTAGTCTCGTTCCTACTGTTTGCATTCACATTACATTATCCATTCTAATAATGCTGCCAGCAATTTAATTTGGTAGACCGAGCTCAGTTAACAAGAATTGAATGGGGATATCAGACATGTCACTGCAACTGAGTTCCTGCTAATCAGCAATTCCCAAGGTCATGAGTAGCTACATTATTGATACAGATATGTTCCTTACCACTGATGATGTGGAAACGGTAACAAAATTCAAACTGGCAAATATGGTCTGTACAGGAGAGAAGGAATATCACATTTCAATAATCAGTTTTTCAGTTATTCTGTGGTTCAGACATGCATTTAGTTGCTTATTTCTCTGTTCGTTTGAGCTAATGGGCTTTTTGTGGTATCTTACTATTAGTTACCTGAAGTGTTGAAATTGTAATTTGGGAATCATACATTATTTTCAGATATTCTCATTTTCACCTTGGCAGCCACCTTCAGTGACTACTGGCTGGAATTAAATCGTTGGGTGGTATTTTAGCTTTGAGGGGAAAACCCACAAACACACACACACACACACACACACACACAGTATGTGTATGTATGTATGTATATGATATAGGATTGCTTCTAACCCCTTGTTCTTGACCATGTTAATTGGCCAGCTATTTGATGTAAGCCAGACTGCAATCGAGTCTGTAAATGCTTTTCTTTTTGGATGCAGTGCTGTTGACTTTAAACCTCAGGTTGTGTGTTTAAGATTATGAGCCGTCAGTCTAGCTGGGTCAGACTCTGTCCTACATCCTTTGAAGTCTTTGATCATATTACTATGCCATCCACCTACAACCTTGTTCACCTACCATTCAATCCAATTGGATTCTCTATAAACATTGACATAGCATGCAATATCATGGTGAGGTGTTCTGAACCCTTTTTAACTGAGGGTGACGACAACAACAGCAAAACCATGGCACAGAACTGTCTTGGTTAAGAAAAGATCGACTTGTTTGCCTATACTGGAACTAAAACTTGGATAATTGTGCTTTCTGCATTAGAACAGAGTGTCAAAACACAGAAAAGTCTCCAATATCGTTTACTAAAAAGGGGAATCCAAATGGAAAAGGCAGTCCTTTCAAAAAATGAACTTAAGAACATTCAATTACTTCATTTAATTACTCTTTTTTTAAAATTTTTTTACTGGTTTTTAAAATTTTTTCATAAATGAAAGGGCAATGTTTGTATAATATATCACTCCTAAGTAGCTGTAATTGAATATGCAAAACAATTCATCCAAATTAAGGTAATTGAATAGATTCTCACTGACCAATGATTATGACTTGAGGGGTTAAAGTAGGCACAAAAAAGCAATATTTAATATAACTGAGCATAAGAGAAAAGAGGGGAAGCTTTAAAAACATTCCCTGTATTCAATTTTGTTTTAATGTCCTTATCAATCACTGTTTGATATGCTTATCATTATTCTAATCAAATGTTTTTTTAAATTTGACTGGGCTGATCTGAAGAATGATTAGTTTGCTTCTTGATAGTTATCCTCACCCTCCTCTGAAAAGCCAGTGTGTGGGGATCCACACTACACTTTGTTGAACAGTTGGATCTCGCTGTCATAACCAGAGCCCATTCCACACTGTAGTTTATACTTTCAGAAACATATATTTTGGTTTCAGAGTTGTTGAGTGACAGTTGATAGTACTTTCAAGGCCCAGATTCAATCCAACTGCAATGTGCTTATAGCTTCACAATGCTCAAAAAGAGAATGAAAGTAATTAACGTATTTTAAAAAAGGAAATGCCTTGCTTACAGACCTGTTGACAAGAGCCAAGTATGTTCAGGATAAATCTGTTCCAGATGTGAAACTCTGTACTGATTTTACTTCTACCTTTTATTATTACATCTTCACAGCTAAAAAAGGTACAAAAGTTCTACTCTAGGGGGCATCAAATGCACTGGTCCAGTTTCACGCATTGTGGCATTTTTTGCGGGAAATAGACTTGAATACTGCACTGTACAGCTTGGTTATCACTGTCTAACAGGCATGTTTTTTTTAATTAATGTAATATTTTTACACATAATATTGTGAAAGCATGAAGCCAGGAGGTTGGGCTTGTGTATGTTAATATTCCTTTTAAATAACATGTAGTGCAGCAGTGCAGGAAACTGACAAAAATACCTTACAATGAAAGCCTGCATTGGGTCTTTAAGCAAAAATAATAATAAACAGAACAAAATAAAAAATGTAAAACAAAAGGCTTTGTCTAGACCTGGTTCTTAACTGAAATATCACAAGTAATGATAGGATAAAATAGCATTAAAACAGTGCAGACACCTTGCCTGTTACTAATGAAAACACAGGTCATGAAAGGATGTCATTGTAGATTGTTGAAAAGCATTTACTATTTTAGTAAAAGCATAAAAGCAAGTACTACAGACAACAATGAACAACATTGAGGTAGAATAAGAGCTTTACCGTATAAATAAATGTTATTTTTTATGTGATTTTAGTTGACCTCTTCACAGTACATCCTCATAGCATTTGTTGGCTTTAAGTGATTAAGGACTATATTACTAAACCTTCAGTTTAATTTAGAATCAGTTGTTTTGGCTGTCCTTCGTATTTTAGGTTATATCCAATATTAAAATGATTACAATTCATTTAAAAATTATGGCTTATTGGTGAGCATTTGTTGTCATAATGTCCATAATGTTTAGCATATATTATGACTCTCCATTAGGAATTATGCTTATACTTAATACCAACAACATTTATCTCTCTAACTCTAATGTTCAATCCTAAATAAACCCCTTGGTCAGCAGACATTGTAGTTACAAGATTCTGAAATGCCAGCTGTATACACATAAAGTGTGCTCCTTAATGTTTGGGTCAAAGCCATATATTTTTCTTGATTTGGCTCTGTACTCCATAATTTTAGATTGGTAAGCAAACAATGTATATTAAAGTGCAGATTCTCAGCTTTATTAAATTCTATTGTATTACATTTTGGTATTACCATGTAGAAATTACAGCACTGCAGAGGTCAGCAATTGCAAAGGGCTGTATAAGCTATGGTTTATGATTGAAGAATTCTCACCATAATAAAGAAACACCTGTCTAACAGATCAGAAACACTCTTCAGGAGTCAAGCATGGATGTGGCAATGACTACTGTCATTGACTTAAGGAACAGAACTACAGAGGCTAAACTGCAAGTTGCACACCACTAATTAGCCCCAAAAACAGTGGCCAGTTGGCTATGAAGTACCTAAAAGAGCCTGCAAAGTTCTGGAGAAAGGTTCTGTGGACAGATGCGACCAAGATTCACTTGTATTTGAGTAATGGCAAGAGCAAAGTGTGGAGGCCAAAAACCTTTATTTGAAACCAAAAGAAACTCCCCAATATCTAAAGCTCCCACCCTCATCTGTGAAACATGCTGTTGGGGGTGTTACCATTTGGGTATGTATGGCTGCTGTATGTACTGCCTCACTTGTCATCACTGATGATGTAATTTGCTGATAGCAGTAGCAGAATGTATAGGACAGCTGTTTGAGGGCTTTTCTTCATTATAGTGTAATTAGAGTAATTATTTGGGCATTGACTGTAGAGGTCTTCCTTGGCCTACCAGTCCCTGTGTGATTACTGAGTTCACCAGCACTCTCTTTCTTCTTAATGGTGTTCCAAGCAATTGCTTTTGGTAAGCCTAAAGTTTGGCCTATGCCTCTGACTGCTTTTTACTTATTTCTCAGCCTCATAATGGCTTCCTTGACTTTCATTGGTACAACTCTGGTCCTCTTGTTGAAAAATGGCAATAACAACTATAAAGGCAGGCAAAAGGCCAAAATGAATTGTAGATACTTAAAGCTCTTTTACCCCTTCATGGAGAAATCAACTGACATTTTATTATTATTTTTTTTTTTACCTTATGTACTTGCTATTTCAAGCCTGGTGTTTGCTCTGTTTGCTCTTTTTGCTCTGTCTCTTGCCTTGCTACTCTGTAGCAAATGTCTTTGTCTCGGTAAAAAGCTCTATACAAATAAAATTTAATTTAATTGAAGTTAAAAGAATGCATTGAAATCGTTAAATTGTTATACAAGCCAGTTACAATGATGCAAATTGTACACCGATAAAGCATTAACTCTGTCCATCTAAATGCATTCAGCGTGTGGGGTCAAGAGTTTGTGAGGTCATCCAGGTCCATGTTCTGGCATAACAAGTTAATTAGCACACTGTTTAGCTGTTACCATGAACATTACGCAAGAATTTAGCAAAGTGCGTAAAGCACAACCCTCAGACGTAGAATAAAACATCCTGTGTGCAAAAGGTAGTTTATTTGGGGCCAGGTCAGTCCATGTTACACAGCAGACTGCGTGCAAAAATGCTGTTCCTGTTCAAGGATTTTTAGGAATGATTGGAAAACAAGTGCCAGCTTAAGGGGTGCCACAAAATTCCGGGCCTAATCAGTTTCCTTTTTTTAATCCTCAAATTAGATATCCGATTCATTGTTGTTTTAGCCACGAACCCAGACATCACTTCATTTCCTAGAAGGCCGCCACTTCTTGCCGTTCGCGATCAGTTTTTACCAGGCTAATAAACAACCTGTTGAAGTGGGGTCTACTGTAAATATCGCAGAGGGCCCGTGCCGTAAATCACGGCTATTTGCTACGCCATCGTCGCACCTTTGTTTCTGAAGGGCGGTGCTGACGTGCTCGGGTAGCGAGATAAAGAGTATTTCTCACCAATGCTTTCCTGTTGTTCTGCTGGCTTTTGTTTGGTCGTAAACTCCCTGCCTCTTGGTTCTCAAGGGAATGGAATGAGCATGCAAGCCCGGACCCCATTAGCGCCACCCCTGCAGATCCGTCTTATCACACCTGACTGTCCAGAGGCTTGTTATGGAGCCGGGGCACGGACACGCAAGGTTATGCCTTTGGTCGGCCAGGTCAAGGCTGTCTGCGTGCAGTGATGAACTTCAGTTTTGTACTTTCAAGACGTCTACTGGGAAGTTGCCTGAACAATGTCGCTCCACACAAAAGAGCTTTTCATAATGTGTTCTCGCACAATACGGTTACGGCAACCCTGTGTTAAAAGGAACCAAGGTGTACTCTCTGTAAAAATTTGATTATAGCTGAATTCATTTAGAGTTGTCATGAAACACTTTTTTAAATAATTAAATGGAACAGGACCCCCCCCCAAAAGGTGCTAAACAGATTGCTGTAAGGACCGCTCAAACTGAATGGGTCATACCAGGCAGATGTAAAAATGTTTGATTTGCAATGAGAGTCTTTTTTGTGAATATTTTTGTGCTATTACTATTTGGGTTCAAACTGTTACTAAGAGTTGAGTTAACAGGTAATATATGGCAATAGTACTCTTAAAGAAAGATGGGCTGTTTGATATCATACAGTAGGCATATATTTATCGTTTCTGTCTACAGGGGTTGCCAATGTTTTAGTGAATGTTTGTGTGTGGTTGGAACTCCGCTGGACACACAGAAACATACATGTTGATCATGTGGTGAATTTTGATTAATCCTGTTTGTACGCATAAGGATCCAGTCCGTGTCAGTCTCCAGCAAGATTAAGAATCAGAACCCGGGTTCAGCTGTTGGCCTGAGGGATATTTCAGATTCTTGCTTTTTGGAACTATTGTATTCTGTAATCTTACATTCCATTGCATTGCATTTATTTGATATATGTACAATAATACATTACATATATGTGGCAGATGCTTTTATCCACAGCGATGTACAATCATTGCATACTGAAGGTTATTAACTGCAGAACAGAGGTCTGATAAGGTACAATACTCACTATGTAACAGTTATTCATAGCCTTGAACACATTAAGTCCAGTTCACACAGTAAGCATAGTCTAGGTCAGAAAGTAATGTTAACTCAAACTAGGAGGCATGACAACAAGCTACAACATCAAGATAACGATACAAGTGCAATTACAAGAAATGGATCGAGAATTTCAGAGTGGTTTGTTACCAACCTGGATTGAACAAAAAACATTTTTAGATACATTTTATTTGATGCCCAAACTGGTTAAAATGGGATATATGTTCTATCTTAATCAAACAGAAGATTTTATTGGGGTATGTCTTATGGCTATTACATATACAAAATACATTAGAATTAAAACAAACATTTAAATGAAAATTCTTCATCTTGTTATCCACAAATGTTGATAGAACACCCTAAACTAAAATGCACATACTAAAGTCTCAGGTAGTCTTTGTGCATAGGCCCTAGAGATGTTTTTTCAATGGTATAGTATGTAACAAGGCATTTAACAGCCAGACAAATTGTGTACCTTTCCTGTGTAATGCAAATCTCTGTCATAATAGCCCCTGTTTTTCTTCTACCTGCAAAGAACAATATATTCTGAATGTGTCCTGACCGATAGAACACCCTTTATTGATTTTATGTTTTGTAATATGCATTGTTCTTGTGTGCAATCGTTTTGGACATAGCCTGGCTTTATTTTATTATGCCTTCCAAAATTATTTACAGAAGGGATGTGAATGATTTTGAAGGGTACTCAAATTTTATTTTGATTTAATTTATTTCTGTGATTTCTCCAAAACCTTTCTATCATTTGCACTGAAAATTGTTTGCAATTTTCTTTTTTTATTATTATTGCATATCTAATGCAAATTATCTTCACTTAATCATTTTAATTGCACTGTAAACATCCAATTTTGATTTAAAAAAAATATTCAAATGATCTGTGTGACCATTGCATGCAGATGTGATATGTGAAAGGGGTCTGGTCTAGCTCATTCGCCCTCTCAGTTTCAGCTGAAGTGAACTTTTGGACTGGTAGAGATTAAACATGGTAGCAGTAAATAGGCTGAAAAGGAAGACACAGAGGAAGCAGAGGAAAGTCCAAAATAAAAAAAAAATAAAAAAAACAAGAATAGTTTGCTAAAAATAAGTACCAGTCCCTTAACAGGAAGGTAAGACTCAGACCTTTTCTTTCACTGCCTTTTAGTTTAGTAAGTTTAGTAATGGAAGGCCAAAAAAATCTCAATCTGAAAGATGTCATTCAGTTTATCTCTTGTTAGGAATGTGAACTCCTGTAGTATTCAACACAAAGCTCAGCTCAATGTGAACAGTCCACAATCTGTTTTTTTTTTACCCTTTCATAATTATTGTGGCGCTAATTACAAGCATGCAATGTTTTGCAATAGAAAAATCATGTAATTTTCATTATGGATTTAAAAGTTTATCATGCAACTCTTTGAAGTGTAAGCCTATGATTACATTCTCCAACTAACATTCTATAATATCGGCAGAAGCCTCCCCACACAGCTTGTTTGTGTCTAGGTTATTTAACTGTGCATCAGGAAAGAATTGTGATAAAGTAAAGCGGAAATGTGCAGGCTCTAGCTACCGCGACAGTGCTATGATGACGTGTGTCTCTTGACAAATTCCAGCTTTTAAAAATCCGGTCCTGTGCAGACACAACAACAACAGGAAGTGTGAACATTTTCACAGGTGTCAGGAAGCACAGGAAATAAACAAGCTGGATGCTGAAAAACAGGCGTGCATGGAGAAGGCTCCGAGGTGAAGGTGATAACAAACTATTTTTAACCCCCACAATGTTATTTACGGGATGGACTCTATTAAGCTATATTTATATGGGATGCTGTGCATATTTAAAAGTGTGAAATGGCAGTGCTAGTTTATTACAAGTCGTTCGGTTTTGGCCTTAGCTTTCAACGGCCACTATTGTGCTACCACACTGATAACAATGTGCTATTTTAATGTAAGAAATAAATGACAAAAACGTTTCCATTTGTTATCATCATTCCACTTGCTGATAGATTGGAAAACAGTGGGGGTTATGGGGGGGCGGGGGAGGGGGGTATGGGCAGTCTGGTCTCTTCCTTAGTTATAGAATACATTGCAATTTAAGTTAAAATACTGTGATTTTTGTTGAAACAAAGATCGAATACAAAAATCCCACAATGGAATGGTAATACAGTTTTGTTTAAAAAAACTTGGCATTTCACTGCAACAAAATGGCAAAAAGCAACTGAACAGCCACTCCAGTTCTGAGAAGATTTCTCTTTTATTCCAAGACCATTTACATTTGTGAGTAGAGAACTTGCAGTCTAATATGTAGTTCTGTTGGAGTCCATAATAATTTTGGTAAGGGTAGGTGAGACCATCTGCACTGCTGCAATGCTAAAATCAGTCCAATGCTTTTGATCACACTGTAACGGCCCAGAAATTTCAAGTTGGTCTGACTCTCTTCGTATCCAATGGAGAAACAATGCATTAGAACAGACCATGAGAAATCCATTCCTGGTTAACAGCTCTGTCACCCTATGACACACAATGTAACTGTGAAACAGTGTAGTGCAATGTCTAAGAGACACAATCTCTGAATTAGACAAAGTCAAGGCAAATTTCAGTCCTATGGTTAATGGACTTAATTTTGTTAATTTCACAATATTATGTGCAGTATAGCTGCAATAATTAGTAAAAAAAGACTACCTACCGTGTAAGTAAGGAATAAAGCATTTTCTTTATGTTGTTATTCAGAGACAAGAACAACCCACATTAATATTAGGTTAAAGTATAGTTCCAGGTTGTGCACAATTTTACACAGAATTGTAAAGGTTTTGAAACATTACTGAAACCAAAATCAGACCACCAAATCAGTTCAAAGATTCATTATTCAGTAAATAGATTAAAATTATGCTAGTATACACAATGCTTAAAATAGCAGGGGACCAATTCACTTTGGCGTAAAACACAAATACAACAGAAATCAACATTCTATAATATTGTATAAAACTCTCAATATAATTATTTGCATTGTTTTAACATAATAAAATATATCTTTTAAGTCATTTAATTTACTTCTTTGCTACATTTACACTGAATAACCTAAATCTATGCAATGCATGTCAGCGTGGGTTGAGCCACTTTGGAGTGGAGGATCTTTCCTGGATCAAATCTCCATTCACACTGCTGCTGTCCCCGGATCCCTCATTCCCTGAAATCAAAAAGATACACTGGGTCAATGAATTTCATCTTTTTTTTTTTTACACCAAGCAGATACCTTCAAAATATCATATATTGAAAATCTCTGCAGAGTATGTCTCAGCATAGTTAAATATATGGTTCTTGAGATTGAAACCAGAGACTCATGTCCCCTACAGTGGACAACAATGCATTTCTGGGTCTTAGGAGGCTTTGACAAAGGAAGATTGAACCAATCAGAATTTTAAATATAATTTAGCATCACAATGGCCATTTTAAGCAAGCGTCACTTCGCTTACCTGCAAGGGGCTGAGTCTTTCGATTGCTGGCCTGCATGGATGCCATCTTTGCAAGGAATTTGAAGGAGAGACAGGCCCCAGTTATCCTGTCACAGATGCCACCGGCCTTGCAGTTGCAGGTTTTGCGGCATTCAACCCCATAGGTTCCGAACAGGCAATCTGTTAGTTTGAAGAGGCAGGGAAACAAGTTTACAGAATTACTCCAAGTAGGAAACTACTGGGAAGCATAATCATGACCCATTTCCAAAATGCTTGATTGTTTATTTCCTCGGATAGTCATCCTGAAGCAGTTGCATTTTGAGATGCATCCAGAAAGACAGCTGGTCTCAAGATTCCTTTAAAAAAATGCATGTATGGCCATTTGCATGAAGGAACTGGTGTAATTGCAAAATCATACAAAATGAACAGATGGTGAGTAGATGGCAAAACTGTGTTTTACTGTTATAGCTAATCTGCAGTAAGCATGGAGCTGTCAGTACATTCAGACATTATTTCTTATTTTAATATTTAGAAAATCCTAATGAAGTTAACATTAAGTCAGGGGGCTTATCAGTCCAAAAGTGGATGTCAGCGTGTGTCAACAGTTATATAAACTTGCAGGATGTAAGTTTCTCATCTTAGTCATTTTGAAACTGGTGAATTTTCTACATAGCACTGTTCATATCAAACAGAAATATTGTAACATTTTCCTCCTATTTTGGTCAATTTTTTAAATGACAAATTTTAAGTGTTCGCACACTTGGAGAAATGTCACCTTGATGGCACTTTATTTCAGATTTTTTAGGGAATATAGAGAATTTACGAGCATTCATTATATATTTATTTAAATGACAATAAGATACAAACCGAATTACGTTATTACATTTGTAAAGGCGTCAAGCCGTGTCAACATTAAACTACCCCTTGTTCAAATTTAAGTGCGCAAACACGGAACGTTTACGTGCGTGTAAATAAATAAATAAATAAATAAATAAATAAATAAATAAATCCCCTGGAGCGATATCAACTTATCTGCCAGTTTAATCAAGAAAAATGAATAAGTAAAATTGTGTTCTGCAGATTTACATTATTAAGGTTATTTTAGCAAGTAATGTAACTTATCGTGCCTGTAGCCTAGCTCCTGATACACACATATCTAGGGTTAATAAAATCGTAAGAGGATGTAAGAGTGCAAATGTGTAGGTGACAAACGCATACTTTCGGGATAGCAGCTCATACTGAATACTGCACAGTAGCATAAAATAAAATAATTATGTGTAATTTATATATGTAGTTAATATTGACGCACGGCTTATATTTTATATTTTTCGTATTGTTCGTATTTTCAGGCACACGAAAAATCATTGCCAAATCATGCATCTATTTGCGCACTGCAGGTGAGTCGCGGTGAAGTGTAGCAGTACCCACCTTTGCAAATGCCGTACTCGTCCCCGTAGTCGTCCTCATCTTTGTAGAACTCGCAGAACAGTCCTGGTCCACACTTCACGCCGTGCATTCCTGAGACAGTACGGTAACAATGCTCTCCTCTGCCCGCAGCACAGACCTGACAGCAACCGCAGTCATCCAGAACCGTCCGTGTGCACCTTTGAGTTCCGCCGCACAAATCCACATTACAGCGCTCCGGGCAATTCACCGCATACTTGGCACTCGTCCCCCAGCCTTCTACCTCTCGCAGCACCAACACAAAAAATACGGTGAAAAGGAAAATATGCATGATAAAGTGAATGTTTAATCTCAGTTTAATTGTTCGTCTAGAAGCTGTTACACGGAGGAGCAGACGACGTCAACTTGGATGGTCTGAATTAGTACATCAGGTTACATGGTTTTCAGTTTTAAACAAGTTTGTTGTGCACATGGTTTGCCCTCGTCAATTTCCTCAATCCGGTGTTGATGTCCAGTTGCCAGCCTGTCCGCCTTGTTTTAGAAATCCGGCATGGAAGTGGGATTAGCGTTGAACTGTCATCCAGGAATTGAAATTCGTAAAACCTGATGTCATCGGTTATGTATAGGTTGTTTGTGTGGTTGCTGCAAGATTGCCCTCTTGACCCTTAGTTCCTGGTTCCTCACTTGACCTTTGTGTGGAGATCAAATTCCACAATACACTAATGTGGAAATTAATTAGGGTTTTTGAAAAATTTGTAATGTAAAAGTTTGCTTTGAGAATCTCCCGGGATATTAATTGATACATTTGATTATTGCTGAGCACAATGAAACCTGGTAAGTATTATTATAGTTATATCACTTTGCTGATTCTGATTACCCATAACATCTGATGAAAATTAGCACAACTGTCAATTAGCAGATATTTTCCCTGAAATTAATTTATGGTACAAAAAAATGTCAAGGTCAGTGAGAATATGAGCAATCAACATGTAATGTGCACTATATTTTAATACAAGCATTGTGAAATAAGTTAACTCACAGAGGTGTTGTGCCTGAAATGTTTTTTTTTAAATGTTAGCAATGTACCAGAGTACTGCTTCACAAGACCTGCTAGAGCTGCAGAGTATAGACAATAGGTTTTAAAATCCATCTCTATATTGCATAGACCTAAAATGACAGGTGCCATACATAAACAGTAGTACAAAAACATTAGAGTTGTATTTTATATTGCTCACTTCCTGTCTTAAAATGAAGTAAATGCTAATATCATTCAAATGAATGAGCATTATAAGTACCACTATGATTTTATAATTAAGAATTTTTTCTTCTCCCAAGTTGCTCTTGTAGGTTATCCCACTAACGGAACGGAGATGCCAGCTGCACTCATGCAAGGAGCACAGCAGCTGAGGAACAAACACCCTTATGACAGACAAGTTCATGAGCCATGCCTACAGGCCAAGCAGCAATGCAGCATCTGATACTCTGAGTGTCTGGAACGTCACTGGCAAGCCTGCACTGATGCTGTTATGTTATAGCAGGGAGCTGTGCCAGAATCTGTACACTTCTCAAGTGATTTCTAATGCCAGTCTATCTGTGGCTGTCCTCTCCAAATTCATGCCAAGGGCTCATCAAATGCCATGCGTAAACAGCAAACTGGCAGAAGTTTACCAATTTATTTTCACTGGAAGAAACACAGCAGAGTTTTTGTTTGGTTGAAGGACCAGAGGAAAGTCGAACCACATGGAGCAGGCTGAGAATCAAAATTTTAATTCTGCTGCAATATCAGCAGTACAGCAGCAGATGGAGGGTTTAGAACGTCGTTATTACTGTTTTGGCATGTTCTAAATTCACTTAAAAGTGTGCATTTTGGTTTAAATCAAGAGTAGGTGTGTTTACCATATGTAATTGCTGTGAAGCCATTGGTGCCACCACCGGTTAGGTATGTACCACTGGATAGGATATGGTTAATGCCACCGGCCAAACAATACAATAACATTGTATTGATAATGTTGATAATGTTAACTCTATTTTACTGTATGTGACAGCAGCATGGCCTCCACAAGACCCCAGAAAAACAGTGTACATCTCTGGCTTCTTGTGTGCCCCAGACTCAGTATTTAGACACTGTGGTTTTCTGTGGTATTCCTCTTGTAAGAATCGGCAACCTGGAGATGCCCTGCATGACCTGAAACACAGACATAATCACGCCTACCATACACACTTCAACTTATGAATCATGGGTCATTTAGCCAAAGCGCACTATAAAACAGCTAAAGAATGACCTCTAGTGATCACAAGGGGAAGTGAAATTTTGTCCTCTCTCTAATGTGCTCAAGGATATGTGAAGATTAGGACAGCAAACAAACAAATAAATGAAGTAGTACCAAGTGGTAGTACCTAGGAAGTATTTTCTAAAATTATTATTATTGAAATTTTACAGTTACTCTGCAGTATGTTGCAGAATTCCTTTCTATATTTTGATGCAATAGACACCCGCTTTAAAGTTTAAATCTGAGTGTCTGTAGATAGCTGTATGTGAAGGACAGGACACACTTAGTGAGCATTCATGCAAGCTTTTAAAATACATTTTCACTTACCGACTGTCCCATATATTCTACTAAGAAGCTAACACATTCTTTTCTCAAATACACTGTTCTTTGCATCTCCTTTGTAATCGGCCTAGGGATCACTATCTTATACCAGTAGCCTTTAACCCCATTTCCATTCCACCACCAAAGACAAAGCCTCTGAATGAAGATATGGAAGTAGATGTGTATCTTCATTCAGAGGTTACATTGCAGTAGATGAATGAAGAGGAAATGTACTGTGATATAATATTGCCCAACATCTAAATCAAACAAATAAACAGCCAAAAAATAATACCTGTGGAGCTTGACCATTTCTGACCTGAGAGAAAATTTGACTGTAAATTCCTGAAAATCTGCTGCCAACAAAGGATTGTTGGCCCTGCTTTGCTGAGGAAGGAGACACTTAACATTCTGCACTAAGAAAGGCATTGTCAAGTGAAGGGCCCGTCGGACGGAGTCCATCGGTCACTGTGACAGCTCATGCTATCCATCCATATCACATTTTTTAATTTTCTGAAGGAGCACTCCCCAGACTCACTTTTCCCTTTTTTCTCCTTTTGTATAAGAGTATAAGACACACCGCAAATATCTATGCAAATAAAATGTTAAGAATAAGCAATTCACGTTTTAAATACATTTGACAATATAATCTTCTGATATCACCCGGATGCATTATTTATTTTATTATTCATAATTCAATTTAATTATTTTAACCCACTTCAAACAATTGACACACAGTAATGATAGTTTATAGAGATGATTATTTACCTAGTGAGGAAAAATATTTATGACAGAATACACCACACTATCTCCCTGATTTTAGGTTGTATGTACCATCCAGAGTTTCAAGTTCATTTTGAAGTTAATTGTACTTTCCAAACTCTCCTTTCGTTATTAATCACAATTTCATGAATGAATAAAAGAATTGCTTGAAATAATTTAGCCTCAGGTTACAAGCAAGTTAGCAATTTATCATGACCAAATTATCATTGGTAATCAGACAAATAACGACACCGCAACACGCCAAATTTAACGACTTTTTTGGACTTGCAAGTGCACGTCTTGGGTTATTTAACTGTCCGGGACTATTTTATAACGTCTGTCCTTCAAAGATACGTGCAATGCTCTACATTTTCAGCTCGGTGCGGTGCTTAATAAAGACAGCCTAGGCTACTACCAAAAGCTGACTCTGAATCAGAATTTGATACTAACATACAGTGGTTGAGGATATGGATTAGAGGTGGGAAAGCTGATTCTGAATCAGCTCATGAGGGCAGAAAGTTCGCTGTGCGCTGTCCTTTGTCGGCCTCAACGCCGTGACGTTTCTATAAGCGTTCGTACGCACAATGCGTGATGGGCTGTGCTGTTTTTCATAGCAACAACTGTAGAGTTGAATACCGCTACTGAATACAACTGCAGTTTACCGACTTGTTATAACTACCGTACATAAATCCTCTTTTTAACCGTAATAGCATTAAATGGCAAAGCGTCGTGTTTACTTAAAATAATATTTCCCACAGTGCCATTTGGGAACTATTAGCAACTAGGTAGCTTGCTAGCTACCTGAAGTACAGTTTGGCAGGGGCAGTGACTAGCAGTGTTAGCTAACTAGCTAACCAGCTAGCACTATTGAGGCTGGGTGTGAATGAAGCAGAAAAGAGAGGTAAGGAGTTCTCTTGCGCGCTAGTAACATTGGCTGCACCGCGGTTAATGTAATGACCCGTAGTGTTGTCAGCATGTATGGTTATTATTGGTGTGCTCCGTTATTTTACACTGACGTACAGATACTGACACCTTTCCCAGAAAGGTAATCGGCTAGCCAGTTAGCTAACAATTTATTTATTCCACACATTAGCTAGCTTAGCTAACTATCACACTGGCGCCGGCTGAGCAATTCAAAGAGCGCTACCTAGCCAACCTAGCTATTTAATTTCAAAATATTTGTGAATAACGTAATCAGAATAATCTGCAACCAGTCGATATTTCTGCTCGCAGGCGGACAATGAGCTAACAACAGCTAGCTTTAGAGCGATGGTAGCTAATTTAGTTGTACAAAATCTCACTAAACCTGTCAAAATATGATTGTTTTCAAGCTATGTTAAAGCAAACATCCACATCTAGTCGGTAGCCAGTGCAGCATGTTATGTGTAGCAGGTAGCCAATTTCGCTTCATTGCATTTACTTTTATGCATGTTTCTGAAGATATTTTGCAAGGTGAAGCTAGTTACACACACAGCTACTCCTATAGTCTTAAAATATTACTGACGATTGATTGGTATTTTCTGCGTCTGCTTTCCTGAATGGCTGGATTTGTACTGATTTCTGCTAGTCTTAAAGTCATGTATCAACCTGCATATGTAGCCAGTTGATACAACGAAGGGAGATTTTGAAATATTTTTTTTTTATTATATTTTTAAAATATATTTATATTTTTTAGAAATGAAGGTAATAATAATAAACTATTAAGACTCGTTGTTGTATTAGTATATATATATATATATATATATATATATATATATATAAAATGGGTTTTGTACTCTACGCAGAATGAATAAGATCCCACTGTATAGAGTATGTAAATATCCAGCTGTATAAATGGATTTTATGTAAAGGTATGTATATTGCTCAGGATATGGGCGTATGCTAAATGCCGGAATGTAAACGATAAGACATTTGTCATTTAGACTGTCGGTTGAGCTGTTGCGGGGTCCTGTCTGATGATCAGCCAAGGTTGGGTCCCTTCAGGGTTAGCACATCTCAGTCTGGGATTGGACAGTGCTGTACTGTGCCGCCACCCATGCTGAGCTATTTTTGGGGAAAGGTGCAAGTTGAGTGGAAACAGGTGAATTTCACTTAAAGCCAGCGTGTCATTATTTAAAAAAATATGCAACTCTGACCAGAATACATTAATCTGTATAATTTATGTTATTGTGAACAGGCCTACATCTCAATTCCATCACAATTCATTTTCTGCTTGTGTATTTCAGATTATGGTATATTTCCCATTAGCTTTCCTGTTTTGTAATAATTTCACTTTTGTGAGCATCTGGACTGATGCCTTTCCTTACTGCCTCAGCCCTTATGATCAGTGGTATAAGCAGTAATGATGTTTTTTGACTAATGTACTTTGTTCTTTTAGTTATAATCAAAAATAAGACTATCACAGAAATTTTCAGAAACAAAGCAAAACACACCCTGAAATTGAAGCCATTGAAATATGCTAATTCAGTTGTGTGGTACTGTAAGTTGTTTATTTGGAACCAAGATAATTTCATTTGAAAATCTGTTTATATAAGTAAGATTTGTTTCTGACAATATAGCTAATGTACTTACCTAATATGTTCCAGTGTCAAAAAATGTTTTTCAGGAGTTTTGAATGGTTAATTGTTTCAGTGCCAGATTAAGTCAACACTTTAACATCTATGGTAAATGATTTACTGTAAGAAGCCCATTTATATATGAACTGTCTGAATTTTGGCCTGTTCGTCAGTGAATCTAATTGATCCATTTTCATGCTGGTGTACTGGTAATTTTCCACCCTTTCGGTGTCCTGAAGTGAATTCTTGCATTATTGTTGATTTTTGGAATTTACACACAGTCCTCCTTGGATCTTGAGAAGGAAATATTACAGATTTTTTCAAGACAAAAAACCCCCAATTTTTAATCTGGAATAAAGACATTTCAGTCATATAAAATTATTTTTTCCTTTGATCTTTTTTTGCTTATCCCACCGCTTCTTAATGCTAGGGCTATTGGTTGTTCAGCTTAAAGTTGAAGAAAGATGCAGAGGAATGGTTGTAGTGCAGAGCCATTTTGGCTCAAACAGTGTGGTGTTGTAGACATTTCCATAAGCAGTTGTTTTGAAAACATCACTATTGCAAAGATCACATTTGTGACAGAGCATCTGTCATCAACATTCCTTTTAAAAGCTTGTAAGCCTGGTTTTTTTGCTTCAACCTTTTTTCAGCATTACAGTTTTGCTGGGATTTTTCTTGAAGAAGACACATCTGCTATTTTGTTTTTAGCATAATCATTATGATTTAGGCTATAATATGATTTATATGATTTTATTTTTCCACTTTAATTTTAATGTACAGAATTAATAGACAACTAAAAGATCCATCCCATAACATTGGCTGCCAAGACACCTGTATATGTAAATGTAGTTGTGATGTTGAATGAAATGATAAGATAAGGTTATAAAGTGCTGTATTCCCTTTAAAGAGTCTGGATTTCCTCAGTTTCTTATAGTAATGTGGGCCAAAACGATAATTTACTCTTCTTAGTATTTGAAATTATTATTAGAAACATGTAACCTAAGCTGCACTTATATTTATTCTTGCATATTATAAATAATCACAGCAGCATGACAGGTCTAGTTCATGGTCTAGTGACACACACTGTAATGCTGACACTGACTGTAACATTGACATTTTGGCCTGAAAACTTGTTCTTATATTAATGCGTATTAATGTACTGCCTTTTAACTGTGACACCATCTGTCACAAGCAACGTGTCTGGTTGTTCAGTTTGAGGGCATACTCACTAGATGTCCTAGCCCTTAGCTGCGACACTAAGAAGCTTCTCGTTATTTTTATACTGAGGAAACCGTATAGTTGGTGTAATAAATTCCTTCGGTGCGTGCTGGGCCGTCAGTTGCTGAAGCGCTTTTAGACAGCGTTTCCCCATAGGCCAGGCGGAGTCCACTCTTCTGCTGGGTCATGGTTCCGCATAGCAGAGTTGTCCTTTAGAAGGACGGTGAGTGGCGTCGCCTCACATTTGATCCAGAGCGTTCAGGTCTTTTGGTGAAGTACTGTTCACTTCACCCGGCTCTCTATGGAACCATCGTACATTGATCCCAGCGGTGGATTCAGAATGGATTCAGTGTTTCTGAAAGAAGTTTGTTTATAATGAATCGCCTGATTGTTCAGTAATGGATGCTTCTTCCGTTCAATCAGCATGTGGTTGAAGCTTATGATATACATGTAAAAGTAGGTGACAAGCAGTGCTTAATCCTGCAGGTGTGCAGTCTTATCTCAGTTAGGCACACAGGGGTCCCCAGATGTGCGCAGAGCTGGATGAATGTGTATAATGCTGTATTGAAGCTAAATTCCACTGATTTCAGTTTTCTTGTTACTTAGTTCTCTTGTTGTCATGATCAGCCTCTCGATTCATTTCTCAGTTTGTCTTCATTGCTTAAAAAGTATAAGTAACTGAAAGGAAATTCAGCTATGTTCATGCAAATAAAATGACATGCAATCAAGTCATTTTTAATAGTATCAATTATATATTGTTATATATACAACTATATTATGAAAAATTTTAATATCAATTATGTTTCAGGTTCTTCTCTTTTTTGTCTTCATCATAGGCTTTTGTTGTGATGCCCCATAGTCTGGAGCTTTTGTAATGTGTCAATTTTGTGTAATGTGTTGAATGATTCATTCTCTAAAGTTGGGCTGCACAGCTGTGGTTCTCAAATCTGATCATGGGAATTGAATAGAATTTTTCTGGAATAGCTTAATTAGCTGAGATTGCACACTTGCTCTGACTCTGTAAGTTGTAGGCATAATGTGTGCTCAAGCTTATTACTATTTTCATTTGTGTGCATGCCAGGATGCTGTAATTGTACCTTGGTTTAACACCTTACATTGTGTAGCTTGTGTTTCTGGTGATTATGAGCAAGAACAGTTAGGCTACTATTGAAGTCTTCTTACAAGCAGATAGTGGGTATCAAACAGAATTGAAAATGTGCCGATTCCTTTGCAGTGCTAGTTTTCATGAGCTGTGAGGGACCATGAACAGGAAAAGAAAAATAACTGTCCAATAATAATAATTTGAAATGCTAACAGACATACCATATTCTGTAAACTGGTAGTTTAATTTATAACTAGAACAAACATCAGCCACATGGAATGAATACATTGCTATAATATAAACGTTGTATAGAAGTGGAAGAACTTATTTTTTAATCAGATCACAATTTTTCTTGATTTTCAGTTCCATCTTGATGTGGTACCTGCGTTTATGTTTCACCGCAAGTGTTCTCCACAATTAGCCTACCTGTAATGGCACCATTTTATTTTGTACTGATGAACCCATCATATTTACTCTGATATCGTATAATTATTCAGGTGCCTGTAATAATAGCCAAACAATGGCTGTAATCGGAGTGCGTTCGCAGGCACACGCGTGGGGCCGAGTGCAGAAGCCGTATTCATCATTCCCCGTGCGTGTGATCTCGGCTATCGATTGGGCAGGGCACTGATAAGCAGGTGTTCTCCCCAGAGGCACATGATGTCAGCCACCGCTGCTCATCACACCACAGTTTACCATCACTAACACGCGTCATTCGTCATGTGCACGTGTGAATCAGCACTCCTTTTCATTCTGCCACGGTGATGATGATTATTGTTACCTATTATAACCAAGAATTTTGTTCTGAATTAAGTGATTTTTTCGTGACAATTTTTTGGTAGGTACTGTGTGTCACCATCAGTCATTGCAGCTTATTCACTTTTTTTTTCCTGGTGACTCCACATTCAGTAGCCTACTTCTCAGTGCATTTTCTATCATGAACATTTGATGGTGCGTTTGGAATGGACATATATTCATGAAAAATTGTTTATTGTAACAAGCTGTGTATATTATATATATATAATATATTGCTGTGTATATTTTTGCTCTGTTCACTACAGGAATTTATTGACTACATTTGTGTGTGCGTCCATGTGTGTCTGTGTGTATACGTGTATGTGCACATGAATTACAGATTAAGAACTCTGCTGATATTACTGCATTTGGAAGCAGGTCTCTGTTCCGTGAGTCATGGTGAACTAGCGTTTCCTCTTGCTCTTGGAGGACAAAGTGCAGGATACAGTGCGATGCTGACATAATGAGACAGAGAGAGGATGTGTCTGTATGTGTGTGTGTTTATTTTAATAATAAGACAGAATGGCTATGTGAATGCAAGCCAAGCTAATGCTATATGGCTAGTTTAGGTCCTAGGCAATTGCTATACTGTAGGCCTGGCTAACTACATTTTAAGGTTTGCCATCTAATCCTTTCTGCAATTAAGAAATTGCATCTGCTTACTTACAATGTTTATGGTACAGCTGAGCCCAACACTTGCATTACAGTGATTTTGTAATACCTAATATGCACTACATTGACATTTGATGCATGTTACATAAATTTAATTTGTATTAAAGGTGCAGTATATACATTTGGAGAAACGAGCAAGAGAGAGCTAGATTTAGAAGAAAAAAAAACATTTCACCCCTTCCCACCCGGTTCCCTCAGCTTTCCCCCAAAAGCCCCTCCCTCCAAACACGTGCACGTGCTCTACCTGTTCTATCACCCTGTCTAGCTATCATAATTAGTCGGAAATCTGTGGCCAATTTAATATAAATTGAGGTTTGTCAAAAATGTTTTCAAGTTTTCATCTTATTTTAGCAGAACAATATCTTTTCTTTTAAACGTGAGATGACAGCACTGGAGTTTCACATTGTTTGGAAGCTAGGCAGCTTATTGTCAGCAGTCACACAATCACCTCTGCTGCTTTTGGGACTACAAGCTAATGGGTTTCATCTGATTTTACTGAAAAATGTATTGGCTTTCGTGATCTGTATGTCTTCATGTCAAATTCAGTGTAAAATATTGTTTAAAATGTAAGATGATTAAATGTAAGATGACAAGCTAGCACCAGAGTTTCAGGTCGTTTCAAGGTCTAGCTTTAGCTTTAGCTATCTGCAGTAACTGTAGCCCCTCCCACCCTGTCTGCTCTGGCAATGCTGTGAACGAGCAGCAGGTTTGACTGACGGGCAGGCAGGGTAGAGAGCTGTCCTGATTGGTTGATACGATTCTGGCGTGGTAAAATTTGGATTGGCTGATTTCAGGGCCTGGGGCAGTCGGAGAGACTGGATTTTTTTCTGAGAACTTTTAATTTTGATATCTGTTGGGTTGTGAAGAAGATTTTACCTACAAATGTGCATACTACACCTTTAAGAGATATGAATGAAAATAACATGAGCTAATTGCTTGGTAGTATTCCACATTAAAAGGCATACTTGGTGTAGCAATGTATGCTTTTCTCAAAATCTGAGCATTTGTAATTGACTGTTTTTAATCTGGCTTTTCAAGGTATTTACAAATTCCCCTACATATGATGTAATGATTTGGGGATCTGTTGAACCTTAGCTAAACTCTGGGAATGGTTATAAAGGGAGCATTATAAAGTCACATCTGTTAGTACTGGTAGCTTTCTGCTCATTTCCTGCTTGCATACAGAGTTTCTGTTAGTCATTGTGAGAAAATGACTGAAAATGATTATGGCTCATGACGCATGAATTTCTGTAGTTTGGGTCAAACTGAGGTGGAGCAGATTCTTCAGGGCGGCCCTGAATGAATGTGTCCTGCCCTGGGCCACATTATTAACGGCTTTGATTAGCACGGGCCTGCCGCTCATTACGTTAGCATCAGCGCCTGCTCAGTAAAAGAGAGCCGGGCCAGTAAGACCCACAGTCTGAAATGTTACGTAATCTTAATGTGGAGCATGGTTTGTGTTTACATGTAAAAGGACTCCTCTTAAAGTATTTAACCATGGACCAATGTGACACTGTCATAAAGCAGTGTTTCAGTATATTTAAAAAGACCACGCAAAGACATAGGCCTACTTATCGCAACTATTGTCTTTAAAATGGGTGACTACAACTATGAAAAACAAGCCTTTTCGGTCATCGTAACCGTAAGTGTTGCTTCCCTTAGTGGTTGTGGCTAAGAGTGTGATGGATCTGAATCTCGTCTCTCTTGGCTTCTGGACGGCGTGATAGGGGGCGGTAGTGAGGAGCGACGCGGAGCGGCCGTGGGGAGGAGGGGGTTAAGGGAGCGCGTGCGGCGTCAGGCATGTGATCGTGCGAACAGCTGAGCGCCGCGGACGCGACGGTATCGCAGGATTTATTTATAAATGAAACGGAGGGTCCTCTGCCGCCCCAGGATCGGGTTACGCTACTATCACCGCCAGAGCCAGCGCAGCGCGCTCCAGCCAGGCCCAGCAAAGCTCCGCAACATAAACACTTTATTTTCACGAGTGCATTAGACAACGGGCGAGCGTCCCTCCTTATCAGTTACACGAGCGAGGATACCTTTTAGGATGTATAACGTGAAGGAATTTTTATAAGCTATTAACTTATATGGACTTAAAGGTTGTACGTTAGGTTTAGTGCCACATTGCATGTTGGGAATATTGTCATGTCATTTCGTATTCTGCCCGAGACTTTGGCCTAGAGGGGGTTTTGAACCTGATCAACCAGCCTATCATGCGTAATATTTTGGTGAGATTGTGAACTGTAGTGCAAACCAGCAGTGCTGTACTGTAGTAGAAAATTTTATTTCGTCTCAAGAGCTTACCAAAGTGTATACCAGGCAAATAGGCAGCAAACATTTTACATTGTATCTCTAATATGCTCTTACCTGGAAATAAAATAATCCAGCATTTGCAGAAATACCATATAGTAAGCTTTGTGATTTGTTTTGTTGTCTTGTTATTACTTGGGGACAGGGAGCATAACTTTGAAGTCATTTTAAATAGGCCTATCTCCAGTGCCAAACACTGGCCCCCCACACAAAAAAAAAGGCAACATCTAAATGACTGAGTCACACTGACTCTAAACTCAGTGCTAGTGAATATGAAATACATGCTTGAGAGTTTTACCCACTTTGAGGCGTGCGGTGCAAGATTACAGTTAATTCTGCTGCTTATCGTGTCACAATGCTGGACTCAACGACCTCATTTGTCCTCCTGTGGGAAGAGCTGTGCGCTGCTTGGGGAAATGAATGGTCCCTGCTCAGTGCTCCTGTTATAATGAAGCCATGTAATCTGTCTGTCACTACCCCTGCCACCCGTGTGGCTCTTATTCCTGTTTATCCAGATGCTGCAGTGCATTATTACTTACAGGAGAATCCTCCCTGCCGTGTCAAACATATTTCATATGGATCAGATGTGTTGGACATGGACAGGGCAGTTTAAAATTTTGTGAAAATACGTGTCTATTTTTTTGATTGGCAGCAATTTATCACAATGTAGGCTACTTGTTTATGTGGCAAGATTTTCTTTTATTAGCATTAGCCTACTATAGTCTCTCCTGTTGATGAAAATTTAGCCAAATTTTACGAAAACGTGTGCACATTATTAACTGTAGATGTATACAGCTCCATTCCTTAGTATTTTATATTCCTGATGCGAGGAACAAATGACTCAAACTAACAAAACCAATTTCAGATGAAAGGAAATGAAGTAACTGTGCGGTACACTTTTCTATAGGACACTGTTGCTCATGCTTGTTCTATCGGTGATCGTAAACGGTGATGGATGCAGGTGAGCAGTGTGGCTTCTCTCTGAGGTGTTGTTACTGGTTCCTGTAAGGTGCAGAGGCCTGTCCGTCACAGTAGCCCTGTTTCCCGTAAGGAGCGGTGACACACTCTGTCATGCCTCACTTTGTGTAGAGTCACGTCCAGCGTGGAGTCGGGCGAGGGGACATTGTGGCTCTGAAAGATCCACAGAGAAAAGCCTCCATCTGCATTGCCCATATGGTGCCCTTCCACGTCTGAAGCGCTTCAGCTGCACAGTCAGGGTTTTCCCTGAACAGAGAAATCTTTGGCGTGCGCCAGAGCGGAACAAAGGGAAAACAAATGATTAAAACTACAGAGTGTTATTTGGCACACAATGCAGCCCTCTGATAATCAAAATCAGTTAGAGAGACAGAGAGACGGAGAGAGATAAAGAGAGTGGGAGAGGCAGAGATAGAGACAGAGAGAGAGAGCGAGAGAGAGCCCCACCCACTCATGGGCTCTGTGGGCGGGGCTATCACACGCAGGGTCGCTGGGCTTGCTGGTGTCAGAGCTGTGAAGCTACGTGCCGGGAGAACGCAAAGGCAGATAAAGTCTCATTGTGTTCGTTAAACAATGATGTCAGCGTTATAATGTTTTAATCCTTATTAGGAAAGTGTTCTATCATTTTGAGTCAATTTCACAACAGTACTGTACAGAAATATTTGTCAAATCAGGCACAAACTGTTGAGCTGTGAGCCTTTCTTTCTTCAAAAGCACAGTTTGGTGACAGGTAGCCTATGATTTAAATGACCTGGGCAGGGCTGCTGGGCAGTATACCTTATTTTTTATGTACACCGGTTTGAATTCACACGGTGGTGTGTGGTTTAGGCTACTTCTCATGTAATTTGTACTGGAAAATCAAATATTGCCATACTGTCAATAATACGAAAAATGTGGTATTTCGGCCTTATTGCCCTGCTCTAATGAGCATAGCTTGCAAAACATTTGGAGATTCTCCTCTTCACAGCCATATATAAAAACCAAAATTAGTTTCTGCGTCAAAATGACAAAGCAGGTCATGTCCTACTCTATCCAACATGTTACCTGGCCCAATGATAGGGAGCACTGACCACCCCTTTCAGGACAAACCCAGACAAATCCAGCATGGAAGATCCTCTGTACTGTCCTGTGTGCTCTTGTGCTGGGGTAAACAGAGCCTTAAATAATCTCTGAACTCAACATTGCGTCGGTCTTCAGCTGGGTTTTAGTGAAAACATTTTGTGTCCAGGAGAGCCCTTGGCACACTCAGCGCCATGGCGATATGCGTAATAGGCTTGCTTTGATTCCAGAGCCCCGGCCTTGCTGTACAGGCACTGATCTGGGCTCAGGTGTATTCAGGCTAGGGTTATATGTATGTAATATTACATTACATTTATGCGGCAGACGATTTTATCCAAAGCTATGTACCATAAGTGCGTACTGAAGGCCATTGGAACAACTACAAAACACAGGTTCGATAAGGCACAATACTGCTTGTGTAACTGTTATCCATAGTCATGGACACAGTAAGTCCAGTTCACACAGTGAACATAGCCTCGGTCAGGAAGTTATGGTAAGACTAACCAGGAGGCATGACGATGAGTAAAGACAACAATACAAGTGCAGTATAAGTACTTCAATTTTTTATGTTAAATATTTTAAATATAAGGTTCTTCATATCTGTGCAACAGATTATTATAAAATGCTGTGTGAATAGCTAATTTATACTTTCTTTAGTGCTCCAACAGTAGCCAAATTAATTATTTGCATAATTATTGAGCTGAATCCTCAATAGAAAAATCTGTCTATCCCAAATTAATTATTTTCTCATAGGCTATTGTAAACTATTATTGAATTATTTTCTCATGTCCACCATTTACAAACCTACGGGATGTGTTTAATATGCAGTGAAAACAGCAGGCAGGGCCTCAGTGGCTTGAGAGGCAAACAGAAAACGGTTGGAGTGAAGCCGGGTTTTTATTCAGCATTGATATGGAGAGCAGATCTGGGCCTGCCCTGCCCCAGCTGTTTCTGACGCTCTCCTCTCTCCCCCCTCTTCCCCCCCCTCTCTCTCTCCTCTCTCTCTTTCTCTCCCTCTCTCCCCTCTCCCCTCCCTCTCTCTCCCCTGCCTCTCTCCCCTCTCTGTCCTCCATCATTTCTCTCCCCCCTCCCCCTCTCCCCCCCCCCCCCAGCAGTCCCCGGCCGTGTGCTAAGATAATGCTCAGACATGGTGCCCAGTCAGACGCACGTGATGCTGAAGTGGCAGGAGCACCTGAACAGCTCGTGGTCGGCGGAGGACAGCGTGCAGACGGCCACGCGGGGGGGCGCGGCGGCGCTCTACGCCAAGCTCCTGCACAACCGGGAGGTGGTGGGGCTGGCGCAGCCGGTGCAGGACCTGATCGGCCCGCGGCTGCCCGACTTCCAGTATGAGTGGAGCGCGGCGGAGGAGAAGCAGGAGCACGTGGCGGCCCTCCTGCACAGCCAGCGCTGCCTGACGCAGCGCATGCTGGCGCGCACGCCCTACGCGCTGGCCCTGCACCACCGCACGCTGGCGCTGCAGCGCATCTACTACGCCCTGCACAGCAAGTACCACGACCGCTTCCGCCCGGCCCCGCCCGCCCCGTCCGCCGCCGCCGCCGCCGAGGCCGGCGCCCTGGAGCCCGCGGCCGAGCCCTGGTCCCCCGGGGCGCGGGTGCGGTCCGGCACGGACGTCCTGATCGAGATGGGCGTGCGCACGGGCCTCAGCCTGCTCTTCGCCCTGCTGCAGCAGAACTGGCTGCAGGCGCGCCGCGACCCCGGCCTGGCGCTCTGCAACGACGTGCTGGCCACCGCCTCCTCCGTGCTGTCCTCGCTGCCCCCGCTCTCCCTGGCCAACGAGAACAAGATCCCCGCGGTGGGGCTGGACTGCCTGGCGCAGGTGGCCGACTTCCTGAAGAAGACGTCGGTGAGCGGCTCGGGGGCGGACCGGGCGGGGCGGCGGCTGGCCCTGGAGCTGCTCCTGGGGCTGGCCATGCAGAGGGGCTCCCTCCGCTTCCTGCTGGAGTGGATGGAGGTGGCGCTGGCCGCGTCCGCCGCCGCGTCCGCCGTGTCCTGCGGGTCGGACCCGTCCCGCGCCCAGGGGGGCATCGGATACGACCTCATCGCCCAGACCCTGCTCAAGATGCGGCAGTACTCGGTCAGAGCTTTTCCCCTCCTCTCTCACTCTAGTGATTTGTTCTGTGGTGGGTTTGGTTTGGTCGCCATATTTGTAGTTCTAGGGTTAGATTGTCGAACAGTGCAGGTTAAAATTGCTCTGATAGGTCATCTCTGGTTCCTTTAAGACATTATAATTTAAGACTCCCGTTTCTTTCTTTGAATATTTATTGTGCATTATTATATATTAGATTATGATTTATCTATCTGTCCGCCTGTCTTTGTGGCTGGCATTTATAGCCCAGGGGCCATTTTAAAGCATGCAGTCACATTCATTTCAGAATACAAATATCAACCTCTACCCTACACCTGCAGGAACTCCCTCACAGAGCCTGTGTTTCTCAATTTAAACATCTCAGACTGTCACGACTGTTTCAGGAGTGTTTCACGTCCCATGTCCTCCCAGATGATTTTTAACATGTCAGTGCACGCATTTAGCTGAAATGATGTATTGAAGTATAAAATGAGACGCGCGGATATGTTTGCCTACCTGACAATGCAAGGCGATGCGACACTCTTTACTCTTCACACTGAGGCAAGCAAGAACACAGCCCTCTAATAAATGACTGTCACTGGCACGGGACTGCATCCAGTTCTTATCGGCTATCAGCACTGTCCTCATGAAGGTTCATTTGGCATTCATCCCACATGCTGCGGGCGTGGCCGTTCCTCTCCTGTTGTGAGTGAGATTTATAGAATTATTTCACTTGGCTGCTTGGACAGAAGCCCAGCTGTAAAAGCCCTGACCCAGGACAGAGCCGCTGTCTTTTCACACTGTTTATCCCCTCCATGTCTGAACGCTAATGATCCGTACAGGTGCTTTGATTCATCGCTGCTTAAAGGACTTCATCAGTGAGTTGACCTTTAAAAGTAAATACAAATAAAAGATAAAGTGCTTAAATTTAACAGCGCGTAGCTGGAGGTTGCCGCCTGGTTCAGAACATGGCGAGGCTGCTTGCGTGGACCCGTTGCGTGGGCGCGTTTGACCACATGACCTGTGATGTAACGGCCCGTGTGTCTCCCTCAGGGTTTCAGAGGGGAGTCGGTCAATGCCCAGCTGCTGAAGAAGGACCTGGATGGGCTCTGCAATCTGGCCCATGTGGTGCTGTGTCTCTTTGAGGAGGTGTGTGAACCTGCAAGTTTGCTAGGGCTGGAATCCTCATCCTCTGTTCTGGGTGCATAACTGTATGAAAAGAGCATAGAATTGCCTGCATGCTGTCAGCCAACGACTGCTGTGGAGTTGTTGAGTATTTCTTGCATGATTGCTTTCTTTAAAGATTCAGGTTTCTCAGAAAATAGTTTTTATCCCTGTGACAGAAATCACTGCTTTTGAATGCTTGGCTTAATTGAGGTTTAATGATGTTCACTTCCAGAATATGATTGTAATGACACTGAATGGAATGAACCAAAGATCTTTGTCTGAAAGATAAGGTGCTCACAAAAAGAATAATGTAGTGAGGTAACATAACAAAGGAAAGATATGTAATATCCCCAATATCATGGCACACACTGAACTCAGTTGGGTAGCCATTAGAGGTGTGTTTGGAGTGGTTTTCTCTTTTTAATGAAGTTAATATGCTACTGGCTGTCTTAATTGTATACCTTTTATGTTAGTGCAGGGATGTGCATGCTAGTGCTCTGTGACTTTGAGTCTGACTCAACCTGGCATCCAACTGCCTGTGCTCCTGCTAATGCTAATGCTCTGTGCCTTTGAGTCTGACTCTGTGCTCTGCTCCACAGATCTGCAACCTGGCCTCCAACTGCCTGTGCTCCTGCAGCACAGGCTCGGCTGCGCCGGGCATGGAGGGCGACGCCGTCATGGTGTACGTGTGGGGCAGCAACAGCAGCCACCAGCTGGCAGAGGGCACGCTGGAGAAGATCCTGCAGCCCAAGCTGGCACAAGGCTTCAGCGATGCCCAGATGGTACAGTAGGCGCCCAGGCCACACGCTGCAGCGTCACTGCTGCGGCTCGCTAACGCTAATAATCTGTCAAAACACTTTGTGTTTAACACACAAACAAATCATTATACTGCGGAAATACAATGAATTACACATTTGTAAATTTGGTCAAACTGAACTTCTAAGGACTACAGTCGTGGCTGTGCCCCTCCCCCTGCGCAGATCGAGGCGGGGCAGTACTGCACGTTCTCGGTGTCGGCCGACGGCTCCGTGAAGGCCTGCGGGAAGGGCAGCTACGGGCGCCTGGGCCTGGGGGACTCCAACAACCAGTCCGTCCCCAAGAAGCTGGTGCTGGAGCCGCCCCGCAACATGCGCAAGGTGTCCTCCTCCAAGGGCTCGGACGGCCACACCCTGGCCGTGACCGGCGAGGGCGAGGTCTTCAGCTGGGGGGACGGCGACTACGGCAAGCTGGGCCACGGGAACAGCGCCACCCAGAAATACCCCAAAATCATCCAGGGACCACTGCTGGGCAAGGTAAGGGGGACCGGTCCTCACACAGAGGAGATCTAATCAGACACTAGACAGGCCTGCCCACGGTACTGTGATGTCACTCTGTTTTCCTTGCTGAAGACTGGTCTCTGATGACGTGGAGGTGTAATGCAGGAGTCCTCCATCTCTCCCTGTGCTCGCTCGGTCTGTGTTCGTCTCTGAGCGGTGTCGTCTGTCCCCCCGGCAGGTGGTGGTGTGTGTGTCTGCTGGCTACAGACACAGCGCAGCTGTCACCAACGACGGGGAGCTCTACACCTGGGGAGAGGGTGACTTTGGCAGGCTCGGTACGCATTTCATTAGCCTCAGCATAGCTTCAGCGCTGACAGTGCTGTGAATGTGCTTTACACTTTGTAATATATTAGACAAGGGCAAGGCTCTGTGAGCATCTTAATAACCGTCAAAGAACCAGAGGAAATGAATGATAGGGTGTAGTGTAATACTGTTTTTAGTGAATTGCAGAATTGCATTACTAAGTGCTGTAGAGGATGAACAGGTTTTTGTTCCTTCCCCACAGGCCACAGTGACAGCCACAGTCGGAACGTCCCCACGCTGGTGAAGGACATCAGCGGGGTGGGGCAGGCCGCGTGCGGGAGCTCCCACACCATCGCCGTGGCTCAGGACGGCCGCATCGTCTGGTCCTTTGGAGGGGGGGACAATGGTATTCACCGGGGCGGGTCTGGGAGAGGCACTGCTGTGTGTGTGTGTGTGTGTGTGTGTGTGTGTTTAAGAGCAGTGCTGAGTCCTCCTCTGTGTGTGTGTGTGTGTGTGTGTGTGTTTAAGAGCAGTGCTGAGTCCTCCTCTGTGTGTGTGTGTGTGTGCGTGTGTGTGTTTAAGAGCAGTGCTGAGTCCTCCTCTGTGTGTGTGTGTGTGTGTGTGTGTGTGTGTGTGTGTGTTTAAGAGCAGTGCTGAGTCCTCCTCTGTGTGTGTGTGTGTGTGCGTGTGTGTGTGTGTGTGTTTAAGAGCGATGCTGAGTCCTCCTCTGTATATGTGTGTGCGGCAGGTAAACTGGGCCATGGGGACACAAATCGCGTGTACAGACCCAAGGTCATCGAGGCCCTGCACGGGTTCATCGTCAGGAAAGTGTGTGCAGGGAGTCAGTCCTCTCTGGCTCTTACCTCTGCGGGACAGGTATGCCCCTACGTGCACACTCACATGCATTATTACACACACACACACACAAACACACACACACACATAGTCTCACACTGTCACACATGCACAAACACAGCGATGAATGAAATGGCTGACACATAGCTGCTATGAGAAAAGATCATGTGATTGCGCGGTTGTAGCGGTGTCGCCCTCGTTGTCTCACGCAGGTGTTCGCCTGGGGGTGTGGCTCGTGCCTGGGGTGTGGCTCATCCGAGACCACGTCTCTGAGACCCAGGTTCATCGAGGAGCTGAGCGTCACCAAGATCATCGACATCTCCTGCGGGGACAGCCACTGTCTGGCCCTGTCCCACGGTTAGCTCTGCCTTTCCTTTGCCCTGTCCCCTTTTTCATAGGCCTTTTGGCTTGCAACTTGGCCGTTGGTTTTTGAACTCTTAACTCCTACCAATAATAAATGCGTATTCTTTAAGCTGCTTTGCTGGCAGCATTTGCCAAATGCCTAAACTGTAACTGTTAATGAGTACTGTATGATCTATATAATGCATTTTGTGTTGCTCTTCTGGTTTCAGAAAATGAAGTGTATGCTTGGGGCAACAATGCCATGGGCCAGTGTGGGCAGGGACACACCTCTACGCCCGTTACCAAGCCCAAAAAGGTGGTTGGCCTGGAGGGCGTGTCCATCCAGCAGATCACAGCAGGCACCTCCCACAGCCTGGCCTGGACTGCGGTCCCCACGGACAGGTAAGCGTGTGGCGGGAACGTCAGCGGCGAATGGCCAGGGGCCTCCCTCTCCGTCCCCCCGCTCCACTGCTGAGCCGGTGTGAGGGAGCGAGCCGGTGTGAGGGAGTGAGCTGGTGTGAGGGAGCGAGCCGGTGTGAGGGAGTGAGCCGGTGTGAGGGAGTGAGCTGGTGTGAGGGAGCGAGCCGGTGTGAGGGAGTGAGCTGGTGTGAGGGAGCGAGCCGGTGTGAGGGAGCGAGCCGGCCTTCGCCTCTGGGGCTTAGCGCATAGCGCGCATTACCACACACGCTCCCGTCCGCTTGAGTTTCCTTCACCCCGTCGGCGTAAAGGCGGCGTGTCGTCTCCCTGTGATTAATGCCCGCTGTGTGTGTGTGTGTGTGTGTGTGGCGCAGGCAGCTGGTGGCCTGGCACAGGCCCTTCTGCGTGGACCTGGAGGAGAGCACCTTCGCCTACCTGCGCAGCTTCCTGGAGCGCTACTGCGACGGGATCAGCAGCGACACGCCCCCCACGCCCTTCCCCTCCAAGAGGTGCGCTACCACTAACTGCTAAAGGCCTTACAGCCAGGGTGCTGCAAGAGGAACTGCTTTTGAATTACTGTTGTAGTACTGCAATTAGTGGGACAGGGTGGAGGTAAGATTCACAGATATCTAGCTCTCGCCTTAGCCCAGCACATGTCCGCTGAAGTAGAGATGCAGTTTTACTCAGCCATGTGTACTCTGGGATGATTAGAGTGCCAGACTGAGGAAGCCAGAGTGGGAGGCTTTCTCACGAGAGCCAGAGTTTGGCCCGGATATCAGGGTTCACCCCCTCCTGCGGCTTTTCCATGAGATAAGCCAGGGCCTCGGCTTCTCAATTCATCTAAAAAATGGCAGAAATAAATATTTTCCTTGTCACTGCACCAGGGCCGTGTTTTTCTTTTTACTTAGTTCTGTCGTCCAAATGCTAGTGAAGCCTTCTGATCTTCAGCCACATGGCAAGAGCAGCCTACCGGCTGTGTGGCTGTTAGAGCCCTTAGTGGAGTGAGACGTGAAAATGTTTGTGCTTGTGTGTTTAATGTGTGTTTAATGTGTGTGCTTGTGCGGTTAATGTGTATAAAATGTGTGTGCTTGTGTGTTTAATGTGTGTGCTTTTGTGTTTAATGTGTATAAAATGTGAATATGTGTGTTTAATGTGTGTAAAATGTGTGTACTTGTGTTGTTAATGTGTGTGTGTGTGTGTGTGTTTTTAAGGGAGCACCACCAGTTTGTGCTGCTGTGTATGAAGCTCCTGTCCATTCACCTGTCTCTGGCCCACGCGGGCGGGACGGGGGCCACAGTGCTGGGGGCCCAGGGAAGGCCCCTGAGAAACCTGCTCTTCAGGCTCATTGACTCCAGCGCACCGGAGTCCATACAGCAGGTGAAGCCTCACTCTACACTGCTCTATGTGTTTAACATGTACCTCAGTCGCAGTTAGTGTTTTACAGTAAAAAAGATTTTCTGTAATATTACAAAATACTAGTAAAACGACCATTATGACTAAGGTTATTTTACCAGTTTGGTTGAAGTACAATTTTGAAATGTCCTCCATTATCGTAAGTAAATGAATAAAAGTAGCAGTTTTTCAGCTGAATGCGAACAGCAGCTCAGTGCGTGTCCTGGTGAGCGTGGCGCTTGTGTGCGCGTGCACCCTGGCGCTGTCCTCAACGCGTCCGCTCCTCCACGCAGGCGGTGATGAGCACGCTCTCCATCGGCGCCTCGCTGCTCCTGCCCCCCCTCAGGGAGAGAACAGAACTCCTGCACTCACTGCTACCTCAGGGCCCCGAGAGCTGGGAGACCCTCTCCAAGGGCCAGGTACACCCGCCCGCTCCCACTGCCACACCCCACACCCAGGGACCCCCAACAGGGATGAGACAGGGCTCACTGCAGGGCCACACCCAGGGACCAGCAACAGGGCTCACTGCAGGCAAGAGGCCACACCCAGGGTTTAGACCACACCCTCCAGCTCAGACAGGACTCTCTGCAGGCAAGAGGCCACACCCAGGGTTTAGACCACACCCTCCAGCAGAGACAGGACTCTCTGCAGGCAAGAGGCCACACCCAGGGTTTAGACCACACCCTCCAGCAGAGACAGGGCTCACTGCAGGGCAAGTGGCCTTTACTTGAGCAAATTAAAAACAAATACTGCAGTGCATAGAAAAAGGGAAAAAAATAAACAAGGGGAACTAATGACCACAGCCTGATCAATAATCAGTTACACGGACCAGGAGCTGCACGGAGAGGAAAAGTGGAGAAAAATGGGTGTTCTTTCTCATTGATTTTATTGAATCTCAGCCAAAACTATTTGGCTGAGATTCAATATTTGTCCTTAAATTAGACTAACTTAAAAACAATTATTTTTTATTCACAGTTTGTTGAGTTCAACAATAACTGAATATATCTTGCCTAACTGTGAAGAAAAACTTCTTCTGTTTATGTTAGTTAAAAGTTAAATATAAAGATTGACTACAGGATTATAAAAGCTACATTAATTTATTCATATTTCACTTTTTCCATGAAACTGAGAACCTGAATTTAATTAAAATTCATACATTAAATTTTATCTGATAAATACAGAATTTAAATATTTGTTGAAAATAACAAACACACACATTTTCCAGAATGACGAGAATTAAAGCTTTAGGAGTTTGAGAATCAGAAGGCTTTAGGAATGAGCCACCTCCTGCCTGATGTTGTAATACCGGGCTTTTGTCCAGCTGAGACGGCCCTTGGTGCCCCAGACTAACAGTGCTCTGCCCCACAGCGCCTCCAGCTGGACATGGTGCTGAACAGCCTCCAGGAGCAGTCCCACGTGGCGTCGCTGCTGGGGTACAGCTCTCCGGGAGAGTTCACGGCCGGGCTCCCCCCTCCCCCCTCCCCCGCCGATCGAACCTCAGGCAGCTCGGACGCTCACGACCACTTCCACCTGGCCGAGGTCCTGCTGAAGACCCTGCTGCTCAGCATCGGGTTCTACACGGTATGGCTCTCTGGCCCCCCCTGGTGGTCCTGATCACGCGTATGCGCACTGCTGCTGTACGGCTGGGACAGCGCTCATGTCCTCTGTGTCAGTCAGGACTCAGGACTCTTTATCGGTGTGTCTGCAGGAACGGGCTTTCGGCGAGCTGGAGAAGAACAGTGACAAGCAGCAGCCCAGTCAGGCTCCCAAGCAGACGAGCCCCCCGTCTCATTTCCACCACCTACTGTCAGCAATGCACAAGCACCTGCTGGCCCACTGCTACATAAACACCAGTGCAGAGGTAAACTCACAGTTACTGCATCACTGTTACATAAACACTAGTGCAGAGGTAAACTCACAGTTACTGCATCACTGCTACATAAACACCAGTGCAGAGGTAAACTCACAGTTACTGCATCACTGCTACATAAACACTGATGCAAAGGTAAACTCACAGATACTACATCACTGCTACATAAACACCAGTGCAGAGGTAAACTCACAGTTACTGCATCACTGCTACATAAACACCAGTGCAGAGGTAAACTCACAGTTACTGCATCACTGCTACATAAACACTGATGCAAAGGTAAACTCACAGATACTACATCACTGCTACATAAACACCAGTGCAGAGGTAAACTCACAGTTACTGCATCACTGCTACATAAACACCAGTGCAGAGGTAAACTCACAGTTACTGCATCACTGCTACATAAACACCAGTGCAGAGGTAAACTCACAGTTACTGCATCACTGCTACATAAACACCAGTGCAGAGGTAAACTCACAGTTACTGCATCACTGCTACATAAACACTAGTGCAGAGGTAAACTCACAGATACTACATCACTGCTACATAAACACCAGTGCAGAGGTAAACTCACAGTTACTGCATCTGTTTTAGGCCCACATCTGCACAGAGATATGCTGACAGATGCAGCTGCATGCACATCAGCACAGAGGTGTTATAGGCTGTATACATAGGAATGAGTCTGTTACCTCAACATGATTTAGTTAATCTAAAATTTATTGTCCACTTTGGTTAAAAATGGAAATTTGTCTTTGCTCAGACTTAATTACAATACACATTTAAAAGGACAAACAACACAGTGAACGGTTATCCTCAAGGTGCTACTGTAGACCTTGCAATTGCAGTATTCAGTGGCAAGCCACCAAAGCAACACAAACTATTATACAATTAAGGAAAATTGCAAGTTTCTCGCACCAGGTTTCTGATGCCAGCCTCATCAGCTTTAGCAAGTCTTGCGGTGTCTGTTTTGCTGTTAGGACGACAACAGCGTGAAGCTGCTCCACAAGCACTTGTGCCTGCTGCTGCCCTACGCCGCAGAGACCTTCAGGAGGTCCACTCTCCTGCTGGAGGAGAGCTCCCTGGACAAGCACGTCATCAAGAAGCTGCACTGTGAGAGCTGGCTCCAGCTGTCCCTTTCCCGCCCCTGTCCACATGAACTGTTCGTGAACACGGCGTTCAGAGTCAGATCCAGCCGCAGTCAGTACCGCAGAGTGTTTATGGGCCGGTGGAGGACACTGAGCACTTTGTGTTAAGGTCGTGTCCCCACGTCGCTGATGCTGACTCATTCCCGTGAAAGAGGGCATTATGAATATTCATTAGTAGCAGTACTGTAATTTGGCTGGCTGTCATTCTAATCCCTGCCTGCTGGTGAATTGTTGCAGCGCCCGGGTATTCTGAAAGTAAGACTCTTCCAGGCATATTTATCCTTCAGTGTATTATGTGTTCTGTGATAGAACCGCCACCAGAGGAAGTCCTAAGTGCAACCAGAAATTAATACACGCGAAGTCACATAGAGCTCTGTGTCTGGCTTATAATTAAATTTCTAATCTAGTATTTTTAAACAACTGAATTTGTAAAATTCTTGATACTATTCCCATAACAAGTTGGCCATTCAAGCCCTGCCAGTATCCCATTGTGCCTGTGATTTATTCTGAATCCTCCTCATGGCTGAATTCTCTTGTGTAACTGTGTAATTGTGGGTGTGCTGGCAGTCCCTGTCTGACCTCATTCCTCCCCCCCCCCCCAGCGGTGCTGTACGGCTCTGTGGCGGGCAGTCTGCTGTGCCAGGTGATGTACTCCCTCCTGCTGCTGCCCCTGCTGGTGGTGCGCCCCCTGCTGCCCCACCTGCTCTCCCTGCTGGAGCACCTCAACGAGCTCAACTGCTTCCTGCCCGACACCGGGCTGCTCGAGGAGACCGAGCTGGAGGGGGCGTGTCCAGGTGAGCGGCCAGCCAATCGCACGGAGACAGAGTGCCCACACGTGCACACATAGGAAAATGTTAAACTGTTTTCTTTTCTCGTCTGAATATGACCAGGATGTGCTGATTGTGCCCAAGTAGTAACAGCATTAGTTGACAACATCTTTAGAAGTTATGCAAGTTGATGTCAAGGTCTCATTTTGATCACATTTTGATTACTAATATGATTTATCAATGTAATTTTGTAATATATGAGACTCAAGGTCTGGCATTGTAAGGCTATTTAAAGATATATATATCTTCATGAAGATTGACAGTATTTATTTTAATAACCCTCTACTGGTATAAAATGGAATGACAGAATATGTGGTTTCAGAACTGACAGAGGGTGTGGGACCCGCCTCTGGGGTGGAGTCTGAGACCTGGGTGTGGTTACTGGACCTGGAGAGGTCTGTGGCCCTGGCGATTGGCCGATGTCTTGGAGGGATGCTGCAGGGCCCGCCCCTCTCCATCCAGGAGACCACGGCCGATTTCTGGCTGCGGAACCCGCTGCTGAGGAACGGGCTGGAGATGGACTTTGAGCAGCTGGGTAAGAAACAGCAGCACAGCTTCATTTCCCGTGTGCGTATCTAACTGCTTAGGTTAGTGTCTAAAATACACCTTAGGCTGTTTAGTAAGTCTACTTAATTAAAAAAAAAAAAACATCCATACATATGATAAAAAAATATACGAAGGATGGGCATGTATCATAAATAAAATAGAAGAGAGAGCCACTTTAAAATTTCAGCATGAAGGATCATAGACTATAGGAGGAGGAGGAGGAGGAGCACAGTTTCCTCATTCGCACTTTCTATGTCATTTTAGCAGGTTTCATTTATTCATTTTACCTTTCACCTATAGTCCGCCTTACTTTCTGAATCCCCAGGGGGACAGTGGCACAGTCCACGTCTAGCTGTGTGAATGCATGTGCGTGTTAAATCCAGGCGTATCCAGTGTGGGTTACCTCAGTAAAGAACACTGGAATGCTCCGTACCTGTGAACCCCGGTCGAACCCCAGTCCTCTCCCTGTGGCCCCCGCTGCAGACTCCTCCATGGCCTGGCTGACGGAGGCCGTGCTGCTGGGCTGCGCCGACGTGAAGCTGGGCGACCTGGACGTGAGCGAGGAGAACGGCACGCTCGTGGAGCTGGCGCTGGGCGTGGCCCGCGAGCCCGCCAGCGGCCTGTGGAGGAGGATGAAGGAGTACGCCGTCAGCAGAGGTGAGGCGCCCGCGGCGACGTCCGCCCGGTTTAAACACGCGGCTGACATGTTGGTGCCTTATCGTCCCCCAGCTTAATGACCTCCCTCATCTTAGCATGACCCAGGGTCAGGCTCCACATTGGTGGAGACGAGTTCCCTCTCGTTGCCGTGAAGCTCTTTGAGATATGAGATGGAAGGCTAAAGGCTAAACGCTAAAGGCGATACTTTGACGTGCTGTTTGCAGACTGGGACAGCGGGCCGCTGGGGGACCCCCTGCTGGAGACTGCGTGTCGCTGCAGCCTGGCTGCCTTCCTCAAACACACCGGCCTGCAGGACGAGGCCTACTGGCAGGACAAGTGAGTGTCACCAGAGCGTCAATCACTGTCACATGATCTGTGTGAAAGTGACCTCATTACCACCATCCCACACTCTCACAGTTGCGAGCACACTCACTCACACACACACACTCACTCAGACACCCACACACACACACACAGGCTGTGTGGCAGCCTGTTTTATTACTGGCGTAATGGCTGCAGTAGTGTGCTCATCCTGTGTGTACAGTGCGGTGGATGAGTGCAGCCGGTGCATACACTGAGTCACAGTGAAAGGGCAGGGAGTGCATGTAGAACACATGTAAGCTGGGACCGCAGTGCGTTCTGGGAGGAGCTGAGCGAGCGGGTCGTCTCTTCCTGTGACCGCAGGTACGAGCCCTGCGAAATGCTGATCGAGATCTATCAGATGGTGTATAAGGTCAGGAACACGCTGCTGTCACACAAGGACTCCCCCGGGAACACGGCCAAGGTCCAGACACCGTCTGTCACCAAGCAGGTAAACAGGATGCAGTCACTGCACACTGCACACTGCACACTGCAGTCTGTGGGGCTTGGGATGCAGGTTTCAGCTTGCCATAATTAATCATGACTATTACTACTACTACTACAAATAATAATAATAATTATTATAATACTAATAATGATAATAATAATGATAATGAGCATTATTATAATTATTATTATAATAAATTGCTGAAGCAGTATTACTCTATATTATGATAATTCAAAGGCTGTTATAACTTCTGGACTTAATTGCTGTAATTTTTAGTGCATTTTACATTTAAGGCAGTGTACAGGTGTTTGGCAGAATTGTGAGTTTCCTCACTGGTGCTGCACCCTGGTTTCCCAGAGTTCCCTGCTGTCCCAGAGCCCAAGTGAAGAGAGGCAGGAGGGGTGCTCTGGCGCCCCCAACGAAAGGGCGGCCAAGGAGGCGGAGCCCGGCTGCCAGGCCGCACCTGCCGAACACAACCAGGAGGAGGCGCCAGAGGAGGACCCACCCAGTATCAGCAGTATGTACCTGCCGGGTAAAAAAACACATCTCTTCCTTGACTAGAGCGAGGCCAGCTGTCTGGATCTGGAATGGGAACACTGGCTCTGGGGCCAATTCCATTTCAATTTCCCAAAAGCGTTCCCTGAATTTCTGTTCAGTCCATTCACGAAATGATTTGAAATTCAGTTCATGAATTGAAAAATGCCTGTAAGGTTCTATGAGGTATTTACAATTAATGAATTGAATTTCACGTAATTTCCTGATTTGTCTGAATTGAAATGGTCCATTTTGTGGTCAGATTGTAATGGCTGTTCTTTGATGTATGGAAAAAACAATGAATAAAACCTGATTATGATCCTTGCATTAGGTTCTCCTTTTATGGGGAAGGCTGAAAACCTGAAACTGAAAACATAAAATTAAAAAGCTAATGTTAAGACTTTTACCAGTACAAAGTCTACCTTCTGCTTCAATATACCATTTTGTATCATAGGCCAGTATCTCTTTATAGCAGTACACATATTAAAACATTTCTGAATTACACCTTTTATTCAGTGGTGTAGAGATTGATTATGTAAAAATAAACTGGAGTAGTTAAGCGATCCTTATATTTGTTGGTCAGACCTACAGTTGAACCTGCTCACACAGCTCTGGTCGCTACTGGAATACTGGACATAAAGTGTTTTGCTCACAGATATAGTAGCTGTGTTTCACTGGGGTTGTGAAGAAAAGATGTATGGGTGAAAGCCCAGGACTGATGATTGGCTGAGCACTAACCGTCCCCTCGTGTGATTGGCCGTGCTCTTCTCAGAGGTGCTCCAGTGCTTCCTGGCCACGCGCGAGGCCATGCAGCTGCAGCAGAACGAGACGGTGTACGAGTCCTCCGGCACCAGCACCCTTCCCAGCAGCACCGAGAGCCCGGGCACGCCCGAGAGGGAGCCGCCGCAGCGCTGCTGGGACCGGCGCCGCGGCTCCGAGGAGGGCCTGTCCTTCCCCTCCGCCTGCCACCTGGTGGTGTCCCGCTGCGTCTTCCTGCTGCTGGGGGTACGGGCAGCCTGGCAGGAGCAGGACCCGGAGGAGCCCGCGGACGAGCAGAGAGAGAGCGCAGGGCTACGGTGTGTGTGTGTGTGTGAGTGTGTGTGTGTGTGTGTGTCTGTGAGAGAGAGAGTGTGTGCGTGCATGAGTGTGCGTGTGTCTGTGAGAGAGAGAGTGTGTGCGTGCCTGCATGAGTGTGCGCGTGTGTGTGCATAACAGTGTGCGGGTGTGTGTGTGGGGTGCATGTGTGCGTGTGTCTGTCTGAGTGGGCAAACATTGGTGTGGATTCATGACTTTCATTATAAAAGGTCAATAGCACCATTCCTCTTCATTACTGCTCTTTTCATCTTTGTTTGTTTACTACAGGAAATCCATTTCATCGCAGGAAGGAGCGTCTTTTTTCAGCCAGAAGGCAGACTTCAGCCCAGAAATGAGAAAAGGAGAGAATGAGGTGTGTGCTTAGCTCTGATGCCCTCAACATTAAAATGTGTCCTACAGTGAACGGTTATCAAAACACACAACCAGTCTGCACACACAACCGTTTAAACTCAATTTCATGCCAGCCGCAGCTCAGCTTTCTCCTACTGCATGCTTTTTCTTTCCATTTGTAGTCCTTTCAATGTGTGTGGTGAATCCGCTTTCTTCTAGTAACTGCTTATATTTTGTTTTGCATCCCATCTGAAGATTCCTGACCAATCAAAGACCTCATCTGGATCCTTTAAGAACAAAATGGGTAAGTTTTATTTGTCTCAATAGCTCATATGTACTGAAGGTCATACTGATTTTATTGCTGTCCGCCATTACTTGGAGATTAACATGGGTTTAAGTTCACTTTATATACGTTAGTGCATGTCTTTTTCAGTTGGCCCAGGCATGTTCTGTGTGCAAGCAGAAGACCTGCTGAATGTGCAGGTCTCATCCTGTTTTCTGTTGGAACTGTTCCCTTTATTGAGTGTGCTGCCTAAAAAGCAAAGAGCTACGATACAAAAATGGATGTTAATGCTTATGACATTTATGGACAATAAATGATAAATCAAAAAGAAGGACCAGAACAAATGAAACAGGCTATAATGGGTTACTGAACTGGGATTTGTTGTTCTGAAAGCCCATGAGGAACAAAGTAAAATTTAGATTCTAATTTTAGATCTGGATTACTACTGGTTTGATTATTATTTAATGTTAAGGTTTATTGGTATAAAACGAGAGGACACTGCAGAATAAATCAGTGTAACTTTCAAAGGTGTGAACATTTCAGGTGTGTTTGTATGTGAGAAACTACGCTGATGGGACCGTGTGTGTGTGTGTGCGTGTGTGTGTGCGTGTGTGTGTGTGTGTGTGTGTGCGCATGCGTGGATGTGTGTGTGTGTGTGTGTGTGTTTGTGTGTGTGTGTGTGTGTGTGTGTGTGTGTGTGGATGTGTGTGGATGTGTGTGTGTGTGTGTGTGTGTGTGTGTGTGTGCATGCGTGGATGTGTGTGTGCGTGTGCGTGTGCGTGTGCGTGTGCGTGTGCGTGTGCGTGTGTGTGTGCGCATGTGTGTGTGTGTGTGTGTGTGTGTGTGTGTGTGTGTGCGGATGCGTGGGTGTGTGTGTGTGTGTGCGCGCATGCGTGGATGTGTCTGTGTGTGTGTGTGTGTGTGTGCATGCGTGGATGTGTGTGTGTGTGTGTGTGTGTGTGTGTGTGTGTGCGGATGCGTGGGTGTGTGTGTGTGTGTGTGTGTGTGTGTGTGTGTGCGGATGCGTGGGTGTGTGTGTGTGTCGCAGGCCTGCCGCTGTGCTCCCTGGGCATCATGAAGGACGCGTGGGAGCGCCTGCGCCAGTGCATCAGCCCCAGCGCCACCCTGTGCCCCGGGGGCAGCTCGCCCGTCCTGGGCCAGGTCTTCCAGTTCCTGTGCGGCAGCCTCCTCCGCAGCCCCTCCCTCGCCGAGCGGGAGGCGGGCGGTAGCCAGGCCGACCCCAGAGCCATCACCCTGGCCATGGCCCAGCAGCAGCAGAGGGCTGAGGTACCGCCCCTGCGCGTCTCTGCCCCGCCCCCACATGCCTCTGACCCGCCCCCACATGCATCTGCCCCACCCCCACACGCCTCTGCCCCGCCCCCACATGCATCTGCCCCACCCCCACATGCCTCTGACCCGCTCCCACACGCATCTGCCCCGCCCCCACGTGCCTCTACCCAGCCCCCACATGCATCTGACCCGCCCCCACACGCATCTGCCCCACCACCACACGCATCTGCCCCACCCCCACGCGCATCTGCCCCGCTCCCACACGCATCTGACCCGCCCCCACACGCCTCTGACCCGCTCCCACACGCATCTGCCCCGCCCCCACGCGTCTCAGCCCTCTCCCCTCCCGGAGTGGCGCATCTGAGCCATGTTAAAGCGCAGAGTCCCTTTAGAGCTGTGTGCCCCCGGGATCAGGTCTAAATCCTGGGTTAAGAGTCGCATGAGATTCTCTTCCACTTGAAATGGAAGCCCTGGTTTCTCTCTGAGGCATTAGCAGTGGTTTCCATTATGAATAGGCTGCCATTTAGCATGTTTATCCAGTCGGGCCTGAAATTAAATTTTTTGTCTTGAAGTCGTTAATTATTTAAAAATCGTCCACAGGGTAAGAGATTAGTTGGACATCCAGAGAACACAAGAGCCACTTACCCCATGAGAGGCCAGGAAGGCAAATAAGCCTGCAATGCTCTGCTCTAAGTGGTTACAAAAATTGGTTTTACTTATTATAACAAAATATATTTACAGAATGTACTAAATTAATATATTAATTATTTTTATACATATATTACGGGATATATCATTTTAGGCACAACAGTAATTATTTCAGTCAACAAGCAAACAAATATAAAGCCATCTGTGGTGTTTTTTTTTTTTTCCTTACAACATGGCACGATAGAAGTTTAACGACACAAACTATGTTCACCAGTATTATATTGCATTGACATACATCCAGCTGTAGATGTCCGTATATAAGCATACTAACGATTGCTGTTAGAGAGGAGATACAGAGCATCTTTGTTTTTGTGAAAATTGCAATTCTGCAGTTGGAAGTTGAGAAAATTGTTACTGCTTTTCCAAAATACTAGTTTGCACTCTATATTAAAATGCGCATATTTCAATGTTTTATTCGTGGGACATGAGTGCTTGGAGTGCAGAGCTTTGATCATATCTTCTTATGATGTACAGAGGAAACCTGGTCCTTCCCTGAGATGCTTTACAGACACAAACCCAGCTGCCTGTTAAAAGCTGTGCTCAGGAGGAGGTGATGTCGCCCCCTGCAGGTGCGGCTGGAGGCGCTGCGCCAGATCTCCTCCTTCCTGTCGGAGATGGAGGAGAAGAGCCGGTGCTCGCCGGCGCCCCCGCGCTTCCCTGGCCTCCTGCAGTCGGTGCAGCTGCAGTTCCTGTCCGGCTGCTTCGGGCTGGGCATGCCCACGTCCGGCGCCCTGTCCTCCGCCAGCGAGAAGCTGCACCACTACACCGTAAGGCCCGCCGATTCGCCCAAAAGCTGCCGGCCGCTCTGCGGTGTGTCCGGTGCGGGAGCGGTGCGGTGCACCAGCCCCCAAACGTTTGGGAAAACGTGCCCGTTTATGGGGCGTTAGCGCTGCTGCGCACTGGCTAGGTCTGCTGCTTACAGTGTGAAGGCAGGTGTAGAGACGTGTAGCGCTTTGCTAGCGTGACGTTCTTGTGTTGTGCCCTCAGTCAGGGACGCATTCGGCAAAAATGTGCACGCAGAGGGAGCTGCAGGCTGCAGCGCACAAGCTCTACCAGCAGGTGGTGCGTGTGCTGCGACAGAAGGTCCTGGCAGAGAAGGAGCAGTCAGGTTTGTGAGCAGATTTCCTGATAACACTGGGCTAATGGCTGACTAGATTAGATTTGGGCTAATGATACAAACACGTGTGATTATAGTGTTTTGCTGTTTATTTTAGGGTCGTACCAGCATTTGCTTCTGGCCACGGTGTTTGCCCTGAACTTCCGCTACAAGCCGGTGGACCTGGTGGTGATCATAAAGTGCGGCGTTCTGGAGATCCTGTCCGCGCTGACGGAGAACGCCTGCGTGCTGATGAACCAGCGCTGGCTGGCGGCGTCCGTGTCGGGGCACATGCAGCTGGGCGGGGCGGTGAAGCTGGCCAGCGCGCGGCTGCTGCAGGTCCTGGCCATCGCCGCCAGGTGAGGGAGTCTGGGATTACGGCCATTAGCCGCCTGGACTGTGTCTGGTCCAGTGAGAGGTATTTATCTCTCAGGATGTCTGGCTCGTAGCCTTATTGTCTGTCGCTCGTTTGACCAGCTCCTGTGAGGACGCCCTCCCGCTCGATGTGCTGCAGGCCTTGATGGACGTGATGTGCGAGCAGCTGCAGAGCCTGCTGCACTTGGTCCACCAGCAGGAGGCGCTGGAGAGCGGCGCGGCTGACTGCGCAGACCACGGCACAGGAGCCAAGAAGTCCAAACCAGAGAGTGAGAAAGCTGAATCACACACTGTAATGCACAGTTACTCCATTCCACTCTCAGTTCCACTGTCCTTAAACGAACACACCAGCAGCCGAAGAGGGAAACTGTGTTCATTAAAAAAGACTGGGCAGTTGAAGATAATGAGTAATGAATAATCAGGCCTGTACAGGCTCTATTGTTTCTGCCCGGCGTTGAGCGGGTGGCACAGTGTTGAACTTTGACCCTGTGGCGCTCCTGACTTCCTTCCAGAGGGGGAGGTGCCGCGGAGCAGCCGGGTCGTGGAGTCCCAGCTGGCCGACTTCCTGGTCTTCCTTCGGCGCATTGTGTCGTTCCGCGGAACCAAGAGGGTCTCGGCCTTCGCCAAGTGGATCGACCCCCTCATGAGCATCGTGTCCCACAGAGCCACTCCAGGTGCTTCGGCTGTTTGTGTACCTAGTGATTCATGTCAGGAGTCATGCCAAGAGATCTATGTTTTTAACAGGACGTTTCTTTGCCAGTATTATTTAAAGGAACAGTTAGACTCTCCCACTGAAAGCACTGTAGGCTTGTTGGTAGAATATGAGCTGCCTCTCAGTACACCAGCTTATGAGGCGTTGGTCTTAATGCGCACACGTTTCCTTTCAGGCTCCCCACTTTTCCGGAACTTGCGAACCAAACTGCTGGCTTTTCATATTCTGGAGGCTTTGCTGCCCGCCTGTTCGGACCCAGCACAAGTCAAACAGGTGAGTTCCACAGGGTTCGCTTGTAATTTAAATCCAATCAAATCTTGACCTTGCGACGTCTCGTTGGGGGACTCATTCCACCCACACGGGTCTTCCCCTATCCGCTGGTTCTGGGCTGAGTGATGGGTGTTGATGGGCCTGTGCACTTGCTCCCGCTCCTGCCGGATGTCTGCAGTGACCTTGTGTCATTCCATCATGGCAGCTCACATCAGCCTCAGGCTCTTTCCCTTCTCCGGGGAAACGCACTGCAGATTTCCTGAGGGCGGTCTCTTCTCCGCTTGGTAAAGTAACTCTGCTTTGCGGCTTTCCCGCCTCAGATCGTCGATCAGCTGTTCGGCCTCCTGTCTGCATACATGTGGGAGGAGCATCCAGACGCGAGCAGAAGTCAGGAAACGGCGGAAAGCCCACAGAAGGTATTGGCAAACCGTGTGTTTTTATCGGTGTCTTCTCGCTGCATACACGGCGTGTGTGGGAATGGACGGAACTCTGTGTGTCTGTCGCAGGACCTGGGGAGGGAGGACGAGTGCATTCCCATCGGGGATTTCTCCTTCGACCCGTACAAGCTGACCTGCTGCTCTCTGGAGAGCGGGAACGTGCTCTCCCACGGCTCTGGCGGGAAGGGCTACGGCCTGGCCACCACCGCCATCACGTCCGGCTGCTTCATCTGGAAGGTAGAGAGCAGAAGCCCACACGAGTCTGTATGACCAGAGCCCTTTCCTGCACAGTTCTGTGTGTATGAGCAGCACACTACTGTTCAGGGTCCCATCTAATGGTGCTGAGACCTGAAGATGAATGCATGCTGTTTGTAGGTACATGGTTATGTGCATGGCATTTCATATGTGCTATAAATAAAATGGATGAATGGGAACCTCTCCTGAGGCTGTGAAGATTTGCCCCCTCCAGACTTCCCAGGATGTAATGTTTGTCATTATTTTGTGATCGTTCCTCCGTGTCATGTGGCGGTCATTCCCGCAGTTCTACATCACCAAGGAGAACAAGGGCAACGAGGGCACGTGCGTGGGCGTGTCCCGCTGGCCCGTGCGCGACTTCAACCACCGCACCACCACGGACATGTGGCTGTACCGGGCCTACAGCGGGAGCCTGTACCACGGCGGCGAGCTGGGCCGGGCGCTGCCCTCCTTCACCCAGGGCGACACCGTCACCTGCATCCTGGACATGGAGGCGCGCACCGTCTCCTTCGCCAAGAACAACAAGGTCAGCCCTGGGGACCTGTCGCCCGGGGGGGGGCGGGGCTTCACACGCGCCGCGCGCGCTCACGCCGTCTCATGCACGTTGTCTGTGATTGGCAGGAGCCGAAGCTGGCGTTTGAAGGCGTGGACGCGGCCGAGCTGTACCCCTGTGTGCTGTTCTACAGCAGTAACCCTGGAGAGAAAGTGAGTATTCATGCGCCATCTTAGATCCGTGTTCTGCCTCATTATGCAGATGGTAAAAGCCCTATGTGCTGAAGTTAATGCAGAACCATTATGAAGAGTCTGCCAGAGATTGCAATGCCTGATATAACCCTTCCTGTGCTTTCAAAGTAAATATTTCTGACTTTGTTTGATATTTAGAGAGAAAGAGAATGAAAAAGAAGAGATGAAAGAGACTGAAGAATGGAATGGGAGACACTTTCTCCCTCTGTTTCTTGCGTTTTAGCGCATTGCGTGTGTCTGCCCCCAGGTGGCGCTGTGTGACCTGCAGATGCGGGGCATGCCCAGTGACCTCCTGCCCGGGGAGCCCCTGTGCAGCCCCCGCGGCACGGTGCTGCTGGAGGCCAGCGTGCAGCTCCTGAGACGCCTCCACCTGTGCGACGGCTGGACCCCCCACATCAACCAGCACATCGAGAGCCGGCTGGAGCTCATCGGCCCCCTGCTGTGTGAGGGAGGGCTGGCCAAGCCGGGTCAGAGCCTCACACACGCACACATGCATTCACACTTATACATGAACATACTCTCACACACATACACACTGAAACATGAACATACCCTCACACACGCACACATGCATTCACACTTATACATGAACATACTCTCACACACATACACACTTATACACTCACATGCACTCACATATACACTCACACACGCACACATGCATTCACACTTATACATGAACATAGTCTCAAACACATACACACTTATACACTCACATACCCTCACACACGCACACATGCATTCACACTTATACATGAACACTCTCACACACATACACACTTATACACACACATACACTCACATATACACTCACACACGTACACATGCATTCACACTCATACATGAACATAGTCTCAAACACATACACACTTATACACACACATACACTCACACATACACACTTATACACTCACATATACACTCACACACGTACACATGCATTCACACTTATACATGAACATACTCTCACACACATACACACTTATACACACACATACACTCACACATACACACTTATACACTCACATATACACTCACACACGTACACATGCATTCACACTTATACATGAACATAGTCTCACACACATACACACTTATACACTCACATACCCTCACACACGTACACATGCATTCACACTTATACATGAACATACTCTCACACACATGCACACTTATACACTCACATACCCTCACACACGTACACATGCATTCACACTTATACATGAACATACTCTCACACACATACACACTTATACACTCACATACACTCACACACGTACACATGCATTCACACTTATACATGAACATACTCTCACACACATACACACTTATACATGAACATATACACTCACACACGTACACATGCATTCACACTTATACATGAACATACTCTCACACACATACACACTTATACACTCACATACCCTCACACACGTACACATGCATTCACACTTATACATGAACATACTCTCACACACATACACACTTATACATGAACATACACTCACATATGCGCTCACAGACACACATACATTCACATACACTCACACATGGTTATGATGTATCACATACATGTGGCCATACCTGTGTGTAGGGCTGGTGCTGCCCCCTGGTGGACAGCACCCAAATTCCCTTTCTGGCACCACAGCACTCATACACTTACATGTATACATATTCTCATATTCATTCACATGCTCTCTTCCATATGCCCTGTGCTGACTGAGTCTCACTCCTCTCCTCGTCCAGCAGGAGAGTCCCTTGCGAAGCGGGGCCTGGAGGAGGAGGTGCCGGGGGAGAGCGGAGGAGGCGCGGGGAGGCATGGGGAGGTGGCGGCGGGCCCCTCGGCCCTCTCGGAGCCGCAGCTGGGCGCTCTGTGCCGGGAGGTGTGGCCCGTGCTGGCCCTGATCGGGGGCGTGGACCGAGGGCTCCGCGCGGGGGGGCTCTGCCTGCACAAGCCCAGCAGCCGCAGGGCCACCCTGCTGGGGGTGCTGAAGGAGGGCAGCCCCCTGGCCAAGCTCCAGTGGGAGGAGGCGGACCTCAGCGTCAGGTACTACACACACACACACACACACACGCACGCACACTCACACACACACACTCACACACACAAGCCTGTCTGAGCCTTTTGTGGACAATCTGTGTACGCGAACGCAGAACTGTATTCTGTATTTATTGTGTATTTTACCAAGTGTGAAGTGTGATTGATGTTATTTCAGAATTATAGTGACGTTTTTGTTCTTGTATTGCTGTGTTGTAATAAAAGCATTCCCTATTATATCTCCTGTTATGTCTGACATTGCAGATGTTTGTACGAATGCTTGTTTAGTTTAAAAAATCACGTATTCATTTGAACTCAGAAATCTGTCTTTGTATGAATTTCCCTTACTGCACATTTCTTCTTCCATCTGTTAATTTCCTTCTGTGTGTCCTCACTGTTTTCACTCTCCTGATGTGTTCATTTCCCTTTCTTTCTCTCCTTTTCTCTCCCTCTCTCTCCCTTTTTTTCCCATCCGCCTGCCCATCCTCCACCTCCCGTCCCCGTGTTGCATGTTCCGCTTCTCCTGCGCACTAACCAAAGCTTCCTGAATTCTTGGTCACCTAGCGACACGCCGCTGTCGGCGCTGGAGCCGTGCGACGCGCCCCAGCTGGACGTGGCTCGGCTCCGGGGCCTCAAGCCCGCCGTGCTGCTGGACCTGATCTTTCTGAGCGGGACGCTGGAGGAGCAGGAGCGCGCCGGCCCCGCCCCCTCCCCGGCCCCGCCCCCCAGGCAGGCCGGCAGGCGGAGCGAGCTGGAGCGCCGGCTCGACGAGGACATCGCCCGCATCATGGCGGACGAAGAGGGCGGGGCGGGGCCAGCGGAGGGGGAGAAGGAGCAGGAGGAGGAGGAGGAAGGGGTGCAGGGAGGAGGAGCCTCAGACCAGCCTCCCCTGAAGAAGAGGACAGGTTCCCTGAGCGCTGATAAAGAGGGGCACGCTGAACAGGAGGGCACTCCCTGCCCCCCTGCGGAGGCCACTGTACCCCAGCTCTCCCGCCCCGACCTCTTCTCCCTGGAGCTGCGGGCCGTGCGCGTGTCCTACCTCCTGCTGGGGGCGCTCAAGAGCCTGGCCGTCATCCTGAGCTGCGGGAAGTTCACCGACATGCTGGTGGTGCCGAAGGCGGCCCCCGCGGACTCGGCCAGGGGCGGCACGGCCGGCGAGGACGGCTCCGAGCTGCGGTCCGTCCTGCAGTTCGTGGTGCGCAGCATGGTGAAGTGGGCCGTCCGGCCCTGCCCCATCAGACAGGGGGCGTCGCTGGCCGACCTGGAGAGGGCGCAGGTCATGATCTTTAAAGGCGCCCTCAACCAGCTGCAGGAAGACACCGGAGCCAGAGACCAGAAAGGTGGGGCGTTCTCAGCTTCATTATCCTTTTCTGAATCCGCCATTTTACATGCTGTTAAATCTAGGGCTGGGTACTGAAACCCAGCACCACTGTGACACCAGTTCCTACCAGACGACTTCCGTGCGTCATTCGCTGCAACTTTATAGTGCAACGTCTCGAGCTGCTGACTGATACATGCACTGTTTTCCCTGCCGTCTGGTGCTCCGAAACAGAAGCACAGGCAGCGGAAGCGTCGCTCGCCCAGGCCCCCGCCACACGCCCGCACTGGCTAACGTCACACTCGCTCTGTGGACTCAGCCAGTGACAGCACCTACTGTTAGCATGCTAGCTAACGTCACACTCGCTCTGTGGACTCAGTCAGTGGCAGCACGTACTGTTAGCATGCTAGCTAACGTCACACTCGCTCTGTGGACTCAGCCAGTGGCAGCACGTACTGTTAGCATGCTAGCTAACATTTAACTTTGTCAAAAGACCAAAAGCGAAGTGGGATACATTATAAGCGTAAAGCGGAAACTTTTAAATGAAACGATTTAAGTGTTTAATTTTTTTGCCTTCACAATACAAGAAACATTTTTTAATGGCATCATTTGCTCTTTATTTTGAAGAAGTTCTTGGTACAGACACCGTTTAGGCACCGGTACCATTTTAAAAGTTCTGTTTTAGCACAGATATCAGCAAAATGTAATCAATACCCATCCCTAATTACATGCGGTCGTATGGGGTTACAGTGCCCTCCCCTGTGGAGGAGAGTCGGGCAGGATGTGCCTGTGGCCTGTAGGGGCTGATGCCTCCTGTAGGGGCTGATGTTCCCTGATGCCTCCTGTAGGGGCTGATGTTTCCTGATGCCCCCTGTAGGGGTTGATGTTCCCTGATGTCTCCTGTAGGGGCTGATGTCCCCTGATGCCCCCTGTAGGGGCTGATGTCCCCTGATGTCTCCTGTAGGGGCTGATGTCCCCTGATGCCCCCTGTAGGGGCTGATGTTCCCTGATGCCCCCTGTAGGGGCTGATGTTCCCTGATGCCCCCTGTAGGGGCTGATGTTCCCTGTTGTCTCCTGTAGGGGTTGACAGCCCCTGCTGTCCTGTAGGGGCTGATGTCCCCTGATGCCCCCTGTAGGGGCTGATGTTCCCTGATGCCCCCTGTAGGGGCTGATGTTCCCTGATGCCCCCTGTAGGGGCTGATGTTCCCTGATGCCCCCTGTAGGGGCTGATGTTTCCTGATGCCCCCTGTAGGGGTTGACAGCCCCTGCTGTCCTGTAGGGGCTGATGTTCCCTGATGCCCCCTGTAGGGGCTGACTGTTTATCCGAGCGCTCGGCGCTGACCGCTCTGACCTGTCCCCGCAGACCCGGCACAGCCGTCGTCCTCGCAGCCCGTGTCCAAGTCCTCCAGCACCGTGTCTCTGTACAGCAACGGCTCGGAGGGAGCGGCGGCGTTCGGCCAGTCCGCCAGCGCCTCGGCCTCGTCCTCCAGCAACGACCTGGCCGCCTCCCTGCTGTCCGCGCTGCAGGCCGACGGCCTGGAGAACTTCAACCCCTTCCTGCCCATCAACCTCCTGCAGTGAGTACCTCCCGCTGAGCCCAGCTTTATCGCTCACCTGCTCCTTCACCCGTCTCCAGCATATTCAGGTCCTGGTGGATGAATGGTCTGCACACCCTCTGCAAGCACTTGGGGCTGTTTCATTTGGGACAGGTTTTGTATCTCAGGCAGTCAAGCAGGCCTGTGGGGGATGTAGTCTCTGGACTCCTTCATCTCTGCTGCGTGTGCACGTCTGTGTGTCTGCTGGAGCAGATCATCAGGTCTGTAGGTTGTTAGATACCACCAGGCTGCTGGTATGTACATGCTGCTAGTGTTTATAAGCCTGCTCTATGGGAGGTTAATGTGTGAACTCTGAAAAGCCAGCTTTAAACAGCAGGCCGCTGACCCCTTGGGTCTCCACTCATAATAGTGGAAGTGGTTTTAAATGTAGCCAGCATTTTCCAAGAACAGTGAAACCGTGGTCCAAAATAGTTAGATTAACATTACCGTTATAATAATGATAAAAATATAGTGAAAATTATGGTTACTAATGTTCAAAAACAATGGAATGGAGTAGACTATAATAGCCTTTATTATAGAATATCAAGATCAAGCACCATGTGGCAGGATAAGATGTGTCATTTTGTAGACACGTTGATAATATATGTGTGTCTGTACACGTGTGTGTGGGATACAGCAAAGAAACGTGTATTTCAGTGAAGCAGTTTTTAATGTACTTCATGTGTGGGTTATCCAAATACCCAGGATAACACATAGTCATAATATACGATACATGTGTTGACCTACTGATGAAAATAACATCATCTGAATCCATGTACCCATATCTGGGTTTTGATAATTTAAGTGTTATGTTCAGCTGACCAAATGAAATGCATGGAATCACATGTTGATTTTGTACAGGGTGTATTTTTCTTGCCATGTACTAAATGCCCATGAGAGGCCTTGCGGCTTTGAGAAAACTGCACAGTTTCATAAAAAAATGAATATGGTAGCAGAAATTTGACAGGATATAAACAACATAACATTACAGGCCTTTACTCGCAGATCTGTGAATTGGGCTTTGGTCATAGGCTTTAGTCATAAAGCCTTATTGATTCTAACACATGTGAACTGCTGATGCGTGAAACCCCAGGACCAGCAGATATTTCAGGCTCTGGAAAGTGACATTTTACAGGTCCTGTGAGGTTTGAGTAGTTAGAGAACTCTGTTGGTAATGCACTCTGTCAGCGAAGTGTGCTGTGCTGTGTGAGCAGAGGCCTGTGTTTCTGTTAGCCAGCTGTGAAAATGAACCCCAGAACTCCTCTCCGCCAAGCACAGTATTCTCTGCGAAGTAGAAACTGTTTAATAACTAATAACAGCCCCGCAAAGCCTTGCATCTTGCTTAAAGGGTGAAATAATTTAATTTATATTAATAGCAATATTCTGTTAGTTTTGTCTGCTAATTTGTTTTTAATAGTATTGTAAAAACATTTTATATATCAGTTACATTGTGTGATGACCTGTAAAGGGTTTTTTATTAGGGGATAATTTACAGTAGAGTAATGCCCTACAATAACCCATATCAATGAAGAGCTTATATCAGTGAGTATCAGTTACTGTGTTACTCTTATTGTTGACTGGTCGATTGTGATTTACGGGGGCGGGTTACGGGGCGGGTGAGGGGGAGGATCAGGGGGCGGGGCCGACTTCACTGACTCCCTGGGTGTTTCTGCCTCAGATCCATGTCAGTCAGCAGCTCAGCTGAGAAGCAGAGGACAGGTAAGTGAATAGCCTGGGCACTGACACTAACCCCCCCCCTCGGTCTTTGGTTCTGCAGCCCTGCCTGTCTAACCACTGATGCCCCCGCTTTCCAAAGAAGAGCAGACAGAGCCACAGACACAGAGTAACCCCCCCCCCCCAGTATCTTCCACAGACAAAGCTCCTGCCCTCCTTTCCTAATCCTCTATTGCGTGGGGCGTGTGGCGGGCCTCCTGGCTGGGAGGAATGGCTCTTTGTGCTCGATGGCAGTCCTCCCTTTGTGTGTCTTGGCTTCTTTTAGGCGGATGGTCTTAGCACGGTTCCCCACGCTGGCCAGCCTGATAAATAACCCCATGTTGCACCCAGGCTTCGCCGTGGCCGGCTCCGCCCCCGGGCCCGCCTCCGGCTGCGAAGCCTTCACCGAGCCGCAGCCCGCCTTCCTGGAGGCCTGTGGCAGGGCCAGGATCCGCGTGGGTAAGACACCGGGCCACGGAGCGAAGCGGCTAGATTACAGCCGAATGAACACGCGTTGATAGAGAGGAAGGGTGGGGCTCCTGTGTCAGCGCCCCCTGGAGGCTGTCCCGCTGTAGCGCAGAATGACATGGCTCTCTGCTTGTGTTTGTTTCCTGTCGGCAGCGGTTGCCCTGCTTGCAGTTGGTACTGCCCGTTTGGCACCTGGGTGCTTGCTGAGTGTACTGTATGTGTTTGGTGTGGCCAAATGCATGATGTCCTGTTTTTTTTCACTCACACCCATTTGTGGCACCTTAAATAGATATACTGTAGTATAATAAAACAATTACAGAGTACAGGCTGATGCCCTTTGATAGATTCCCCTTGATTACTATTATTTTTTATGACAAATAATAAGTAATGAATATTGTATTATAATATTATATTATATATATGATATTAAGTCATAGTACTATGTTACTTATTACTTACAATTATGTATGATTCCAAATCACTTTCTGCTCTATGTAGAGGCTTTGTAAAGTAATCTGATCTACTAAAAGTCTCCTGATCCTTTAGCTTTGAGAAAAGGCTTTTACCACTGTGAATCGAGCCAGTCTAGTTTATTTGTATGTCTTAGCATTTTGTCAAGGGTCAAACAGTAGTGTACCCTCAATAAGATAAGGGTACCCTTCTAGCTGTTACTTAATTTTCTATTATTTGTGTTAGGCATGTACAGGTTATACTAATTATACCAATCATTTCCTTTACACATCTCAATTTTGTATGATTCTATTTCTATTGAGTGTTGTTTTTTTCCCTAAAATTCCAGAACGGCCTCAAATGTTTGTTCCCGTACGGTTGCTAGAAATGGGCTTCTCTATGAGACATATCTACAAAGCCATGGAGGCAGCAGGTATTCTGCAAAACTGGATCCTATTTTTTACAGTCATTTATGGTACACTGACTAAAATGCCAAAATAAAAGTCCTAGTTCAAATATGTTCATCATCATTATTCTCATGAATTTTTTCTATGGTTTATACTTTCTATACAGAGCAGGGGAAAGTAACAACAATTAGTAAAAGTAAATATAAGATCCCATAACTATAAAAGCAATGCATGTGGGTTTGCACATACATGAGTGTTGTAGTGTTTTTGCCCCCCCATATAGTGCACCAGCACCTGTAGCTTTAATGTCCTGTTTAGTCACATTCCCTGTGTTTGAATACTCTTGTCAGCTTTCTTTCTATCTCTTTCTAGATTTGGTTCATGTGTCTGTGTTTGTTCAGCCTTTATTTCACTGTATTTTGTTTTATAGAGATGTGTATTGTTTACTGTACATTACTAAATGGCCATGCATAGACATCTGAATATCTGAATAGGGAGTTACAGCCATCTAGCTTCTTTAGTCATGGAGGTTCTGCTGTTGTCTCTGGGGAGAATGATGGTCTTAGTGCTTAGTATCAAACTGAAATAGGCTTCATATCATCAGATGTTTATAGGGATGTGTCGCTACCCAAACTGCCTTTTGACTGTGTCTGAATGAGTAGTTGAATAGATATGAATAGGGGTAGTCACAGATTGACTGCTGAGTAACTGACAAATGAAGAGAAATGACTCCAAGTATAATTGTTCCTCAGCCTTCCTGGTCAAATGCAAGCGAAATAAGTAAAATCAACAGGCTCAAGGTCAGTGAGCAAGACCATCAATCTGATCACACCTTTTTAAACCAAGTGTAATCTATTCACAAACGGTGCTGTGTAAGATTATCAAACCAATCGCATGGCATTTTAATCTACTCTGAAAGAGGACTGATTGACAGATCAGAAATCTCTTCATAAATAAATGCATAAATTCCATAAAGATTCATCCTCAAATTCAATGTCAAATACATTCAGATGGCTGTCTGTTGAGTTCAGACTATGTCAGAAGTGAAAAAAACTAAATTAAATGTATGTAAAAAATGAATCTAAATGAAATTAAGAACAACGTTTGATGATTCCAATTGATTGTAAATCATGAAGGCAGTAACTGAAGTGATCTTAATTCCTCACATTTTACTGTCCTGCTCACCTGTGTAGGGACGGTAAATAAAGTGCAAGCACATGCATTAACACTGTAGAACTCCCCTGTACAGTACATCCCCCACACATCCTCCATATGGTCACTTCCCAGTGCTCATTTATGCTGTACCCTCTTGTGCTCTGAGAGAGTGTCATCAGAGTTTCACTGAAATACTCACATGATATGTTGTTTTATATGCTACTTGTTTGAATTCCTAATTTAGTGTTTGTTTAAAGCGCCTCGATGTAAGTAAGGGAACTGTAAGAGACATTCGTTTTACGCAAAGCTCATGCTGGACTTTGGGTGCAAAAATATTTATCCAGCTTGTGTCTGGTTTTATTTGAACCCATATTTTTACCTGATTGTGGTATTGTTTTCTTTGAAATCTCCCCCAGGCGCATTAGAAAATTCTTGTTACTTTTAAGTGGGGCAGTGAATCAGCCACTAGCCTGCCAGTGTGTATGGCTGGCCTAGCTTAATGAGTGATGCTGTCAATAAGAGCCCGTTCCTCCTCTCTCACTGCACCTCCTCAGCAGTGCCCGACTTCCTCTGGGCACACTCTGCTGTGGTAAACCCATCTTTCTCAGGTCTAGTCTCACTCAGGCTCACAAGCTGTAGGTCTTTATTTACGGGACACTGGGCCTTACCTGGAACCCTGTGTGGCCCTCAGGGGTGACGGGGGAGGTGGACTCCCGCACCATCGAGGTGCTGGCCAGCTGGATGCTGGAGCACCCGCTGGCGGACGAGCAGCAGATGGAGGAGGGCCCGTCCATCGGGGGCATCGCTGAGAGCCCGTCCCCCGAGGGCCCCGAGACGGTGCAGTGCCCCGAGTCCCCCGCCCCTCTGTCCCTGCAGGAGAGCAGCGAGCCCAGCGAGAGGTGCGCCCCCTGCAGAGACGCGCACGCATGCACACGCACACACACACACACACGCACACAGGCACACAGGCACACAGGCACACAGGCACACACGCACACACGCACACAGGCACACACTCACGCACACAAACATACACACACACACAGACACATACAGGCACACAAACATACATATACACACACACACAGACACACACGCACACGCACACGCACACAGGCACACGCACAGAAACATACATATACACACAGATACACACACAGACACATACATACACACACACACACACACAAACATACATACACACACAGGCACACAAACATACACACAGACACACAAATGCGCACACACACAGGCACACAAATGTGCACACACACACACACACACTCAAATATGCACGCTCACACAGGTATGCTGGCACACAGGCCACCGAGCATGACAGCTCATTCGCCTCAGTTTGCTGCCATCCCCTTGCTTCGGATCAGCATTTGATTGGTTGTTGGCCTGTGTCACTGGCAGCATGCTGGCCGGCCTGGATCTTGTGGAGAGGGAGAACTTCCTGGACGTGCACCTGACCAGGAACAGGCCCCCTCCGGCCCGGCGGCAGCGCACCAGCGCGGGGCACAGGAACTCCTTCAGGAGAGCGGGTGAGAGACGCACAGCTTCACCGCGCACTGCTTCATACTTATCAGGGAGCGTGAGATCTCTGCCATCAGCTTCACTGCTTCATACTCATCAGGGAACGTGAGATCTGAGCCATGAACCGCAACAAAATGATTAATCCTGTTTGTTAGTTACTTTTAACAGAACACAATTGAATTATTGTAAAATGCAGATTTTTAAATGTCCTGTGTTCCAAAGACCCCTGGTCAGTTTCTGCAAATAAGATTTTGGAATGTCTGTTTCTGAATGTTACAAAAAATGTTGGCCAAAACCCACTAAACCAACTGTCGGAAAGGAGCTTTCCAACGCTGTTTGATGTTCCGAACAGCAGTTTGTTTGAAGCCTGCAGCAGCCTTTACTGAACACCCCCTTGTGGGTGTTATGCATAATACATGCCATGAGCTGTTCTCTGACAAACCCTTATTTTAATGTTTTGACATTGAAAATATAATGAAAATGAGAAACCTTAAGAGAAACCTAAAAGTTCCAATGTTAGCCATAACTGCTTCTGCTTGCTCTTTGAATCACTGTTTAGGAAACCTTGGCCCAAGTTACGAATCACCAAATACTGTGCCAAAATATTATTTGACAGCACCTTCTGCCTGTTTGCTTAAGTGCCTCTCCCTCAATCTTTCAGACTCCCCTTCGCCCAATCCCATCCCACCGATCTACAGGCAGGATCCAGGGGTATCCGATTGGCCGGAGCAAGCAGAGACACACCCCTTTGCAGCGGAGGAAGAGTCAGAGCTGGGGTACATGGATGACCCCTACCACGAGGAGTCCTATGAAGAGGTGCTCACTCCTGAGTTCATCACCTCAGAGAGGGACACCCTGTGGATGGTTGAGGTACTGCGCCGCCTGTCATGAAATTCAAATGGCTGAGAGACCGACAGTATTAGAGGCTGGAATAGAATCAAGTAGGATGTTTGCTACATCCAGACTGCCAGCTCATTTAGAATTCATACATTTTGCAAACTGGTTGATGAAACAGTTTTTTCTTTTGATAACTGGATAACTGCTGAAATTTAGGTTGACAGCCCAGATGGCCATGCGCGTGAGATTAACTCTGAGCCCTAGATATGACATGAAATCTCATCAGGGGTTTAAGAAAGAAATAGCTTTTTTCTGGAATTTATGTATTGCAAGTATTCCTTTGTAGCCAAACGGTGCCCTCTTTACATTATGCCAGATGGAGTCCTTCTGGTACACAGGGCACCCTGAGGTTTCACTCTCAAAATTTCCATGATACTGTCATTCCAACAAAGAAAATTAAGGGAAAGAAAAATTAAGAAAATATTTTTGGGGCGACTCATGCTTCCTAATTGGGTATCCAGTGGAGAACCTGCAGCCTTATTGTCACGCACGTTGCGGTCCGGGTTGGACCCTGACCACGTGAGTGTCTGTGGGAGATCACTTAACAGATACATTTTGTGTAGCGTGAGCCAGGTTATTCCCTGCCTGATTGAGTAGGGGCTCCTCTGTACCTGCAGTCTGTCTCCGGGCAGAAGCTGCAGCTCGGCTGTGGATTGCAGGGCTGGGAGGAGCAGCGAGTGAGCAGTGGCCTGCTGGTGTCCGCTCCAGGGCCCACAATCACAATCTGTCACAGAAACAGGAATAGAAAACAGGGCATAAAAAAGTTGGGCAAAGTAGAAGGAAAAAAAAGTCATTTGCAGGGGATTATTTATTGTGGACGGGGTGAGTGAGAGGTCAGGCCAGATGAGGATGTGACGGCTGACGGCCGCGTGACTCTCCGCTGTCCCGCCAGGGGGGGGAGGAGCACCCGGAGCCCCACGAGATGGTGGAGTGCGAGCTGTGCGACGCGCTCACGCTGCAGTTCAACGGCCACATGAAGCGCCAGCACCCGGGCTGCGGCCAGAGCGCCGGTCGCCGCGGCTACCGCAGCAACGGCGCCTACGTGGACGGCTGGTTCGGCGGCGAGTGCGGCTCCGGCAGCCCCTACTACCTGCTGTGCGGGCCCTGCCGGGAGAAGTACCTGGCGGCCAAGCTGGGCGACCCGGGCCCCAAGCACGACAGGTGATTAGCGGGGGATTAGCGACGCGCCGCCGCGCGGCCCCCCCCCCGCCATCTGCGCCCGCGGTGCACGCGCTCATCTGCGCCAGAGCAAATCTCCCCCTTTTACCGTCTGTCCACCCGAGCGCTAATCCGCTGCTTCCCTGGCTGACGGGGAGAAGTGCATATCTGCTCCATGTCATGCATGCAGCGATGGCCTGCCATGAAAATCTCCTTTAAAATGCTGACATTTAATTAGTAGAACATACAGTGTAATTGGGCTGGACTGTGCCCAAGGATTAGATGTTAATATGTAGTATGGTATTTACAGGTGTAATATAAAATCTCCATTTTGTTAGTCATTATAAATAGCTTTAAAATTTTGCTTACATAAGAGGAAGTGCAACTCAAATTTTGTAAATTTTATGTTTTACTGTATTTTAGTTCAGATGTAGTTAGGACAAGAAAACTAAAATTCTCCTTTGTAAGTTTCTGAAACCGGGAGGCATTTGATTAAAAACCAGAATGCTCACATTCTCACATCCGAGGTGTAAAATTGCCACCACCAAAACCAGCAGGACGAAAACAGTCGGACAGAAGTGCCAACACGCTGCCTCACCACCTGCTGCGTAAATATTAATGAGGATTGGTGTGAAACTCAATCACTTCAAGCTTGCACTTCGGGGTTGTAAAATAGCTCTTTGTATAATAGGGTTGTAGTCATCTTGCAGAGATATTTATTATGTCTTAGTCCTGGTCGCTGCGGTGTACATATCTGTGCTTCCCACAAAAATCCTCAAAATTAAAATAAAAAATAGCTGTGGAAAAGGAATCTGGGACTCCAGGGATGCATCCATTCATGAAATATGTGTTTTCAGGGTGAAGAGTCTGGCATCTGATCTGATTGGCCGATTGGAAAGTGCTTCTGATGGTACGTGCTGCAGTAATGTGGAAGGGCCCTTCTGATGAACTTGCAGCCCTGGTGTGGAGTGATAAATGCGTATTAGAGGCCTCTCTGCTCATGTGCACACAGATGAGTGGGACCTGTGTCCCCGGGACGACAGCGACGCCGACAGGCTGACGGGGCAGGAGGATTTCGGGGTGTTGCTGAGGCCTCTGGGTCTCTCTGAGAAGAAGCTGGTTCCGGACCCGATCCTGTTCACCGAGCACGATCCCCTGGGAGCGCTGGTGGCTAACTCCATCAACAGCGACAAGGCCTCCATTTTCAAAGGTAATGGCAGCAGCCGGCGTGTGACAGGCAAGCTCCGTAACAAGAGCAGCCAGCCTTTCCAGCCGTCTGTCTCTCGCCTGGTCTTCATATTTGAGGCAAGAAATGGAAAGTCACTTCTGATAAATATACATTTAGGAGGAGTCCAGTAGCGTCGCTCTTCAGAACTGACCTTCAGAATTGATCAGGAGTGACATCACTGGGTTCCTCTGTGCTCCTGCAGGGGAGGCCGGTGTGGAGCAGAAGGCCCCGCCCGTGCCCCTGAGCCTGGGGGAGCAGGCGGCCGCCCTGCGGGACCCTCACGACCGGCTCCTGGCCCTGAAGCGCGTGACCACCACCACGCAGATCCTGCTGGCCTACAGCATGGTGATGAAGGCGCTCTCCCAGACCTCGTCCAGGTACCCGCCCCTGGAGCTTCCGCTCCGTTTCCTCTGCGCGTGAGCCGCCATGCGGAGAGCGGCGCTAGCGGTGCACGCTAACGGGCGCGGGAGTTTCTCATCTGCCTCCCGCTCTGTTCGCAGCGCCTCGGTGTGCAGCCACTCGAGCGGGCTGGAGGCCCTCGGCCTGGCGAACATCCGCATCCTGGTGCGCTTGATGTGCCTGGCGGCCTCGGGGAGAGTCCACACCGCCATGGACCACCTGGGCTGTGGACACGGCTCGAGCTCCGCCTTCCTCACCTTCCTCAGCTCAGCCATCGGCTCCCTCGTGTCCAACAGCCCCACCGCCTACCGTGAGCTGGTGGACATCTGCACTCAGGTGACTCCTTTTTAAATGTGCATTTTTACTAAAATGGAAAAAAGCAATACCTGTATATCTGATAGTTGTGTCCACAGGTGTATTCAACAAATATCAATTAAAAAAGATTTTAATAAGTATCCTTTTATTCAAAAACTAATTTTTGCCTCATGACCAAAAGAATCAGTAAAAAAATTGTATTTTTGTATTTAAATTCTTAGTTTATTATTAAGTTCTTTTTACTGCTTGAATTTAGCAAGGATATGAATGCATTTGAAGACCACTGCACATACTGTATAAGAATGTGTAATGTGCACTTGGTTACTCTTTACTGCTTCTGCTGCAGTAAATTACACTGCTCTGTTTCCATGGCGCCAGGATCTGATGGCGGCGGCCACAGGCATGAGCGTCGGTGCCGTTAGCGACGCCCACCAGAGGGGCCGCCTGAACGCCCCTGGGAAGGCGTCCCGGGACGAACCCAAGCACCCCACTCCCCCCACGTTCCTGGTCACCCAGAGCCTGGTCTCCCTGCTGACAGAGAAGGGCATCCGGTACCGCTACAGTCAGGACAGGGCGGAGCCCGACTCCAGGGGTGAGCGGCACGGCGCGCAGTAACACGCAGAGCTCCGCCCCTGCGCGGCGTCAGCCTTCCTGCTGCAGTCAGCAGACTTAGGACAGCACACTGCAGTACAGCTCCGCTGCCCTGTCTGGGTCCTGCCCTCAGTGGGTGACAGTCTCAGCGAGAATAGATTAGATTGGTTCAGTCCAGGCTAAATATAATTTGTTGAGTCATTGTGTAAAGGATTTGGTGGAAGAGAGGTTTCTTCTGCTGTGGGGTTTTAGCAGCAGGACTAGGCTGCAGTAGAGGAGCCCTCTTTATGTGTGTGGTAAAAAATGTCTCATCCCCAAAGGTAAACTGAGAGAGAATGTGATTGTGGCACTACTGTTCATATCATTCATACTGTGTCTAGTCGAGCAAATTCACCCTATGTTGATGCTTGGTGTTACTCTGTTTAATTACAGTAATTGTGCTTTCAGACAATAGCAGCCCAGGGACTGCAGGTCCACCCCCTCAGGTGGGGGCGAGGGTGGGGCCCCTGGAGCTGGCCAATGCGCTGGCTGCCTGCTGCCTGTCTTCCAGACTGTCCAGCAGCCACCGGCAGTGGGCCGCCCAGCAGCTGGTCCAGGCCCTGGCGGCGTCTGAGAGAGACAACCCCGCCCGGCCGCAGACCTACAGCGACATGGCCGGGGACCTGCGCAAGTGCGCCGTGAAGAAGCTGGAGGGCCACCAGAACAGGGTACACCCTAACGCTAACCCCTAACCCTAACTCTATCTCTAACCGGGTACCTGCGCATGTGCGCCGTGAAGAAGCTGGAGGGCCACCAGAACAGGGTACACCCTAACGCTAACCCTAACGCTAACCCCTAACCCTAACTCTATCTCTAACCGGGTACCTGCGCAAGTGCGCCGTGAAGAAGCTGGAGGGACACCAGAACAGGGTACACCCTAACGCTGACGTTAACCCCTACCCTAACCCCTAATTCCTAAGTCCTAACCCCAACCTGCACACTGAGTCTTTCATTAGCTCATTAATTTACTCAGTAGAAACCTTGCACCTTTATACCAGCTAGGCTGTGAAATTCTCTAATGATAACATCACTTCAGGGCTCTACGCTAATATTCTTTACAAGGTGCACATGTGCTTCTAAATTGAAAAATTTAGGAACAAACTAATAGATTCAGATTCTGAATTATTTTTCCAGGTAGCACACATCAATTTTCAGGGGCTAATGCTCATGAAATGGGAGCACTGAGCCATGCACTCACGACGTGAGCTGCTTGCGTTGTGGCTGCTCTGTCCCTGCACGGCTGCTCTGCTCTGTCCCCACACGGCTGCTCTGCTCTGTCCCCACACGGCTGCTCTGCTCTGTCCCCACACGGCTGCTCTGCTCTGTCCCCGCATGGCTGCTCTGCTCTGTCCCTGCACGGCTGCTCTGCTCTGTCCATGCAGGCTGCTCTGCTCTGTCCCCACACGGCTGCTCTGCTCTGTCCCCACATGGCTGCTCTGCTCTGTCCCCACACGGCTGCTCTGCTCTGTCCATGCAGGCTGCTCTGCTCTGTCCCCACACGGCTGCTCTGCTCTGTCCCTACATGGCTGCTCTGCTCTGTCCCCACACGGCTGCTCTGCTCTGTCCCCACACGGCTGCTCTGCTCTGTCCCCACACGGCTGCTCTGCTCTGTCCCTACATGGCTGCTCTGCTCTGTCCCCACACGGCTGCTCTGCTCTGTCCATGCAGGCTGCTCTGCTCTGTCCCTACACAGCTGAACATAGGTGTTGCATCACGGGCTGCTCTTCTCCAGGCCTCTGACGGCAGCTCTCGGCGTGTCCCCACAGGTGACGAGCTGCTGCTGGAGCGGCGAGCGGGGGCTGCTGGCCACGGGCGCTCAGGACGGGACGGTGCGGCTGTGGGACATCTCCCAGACCACGGCGGAGCTGCAGAGCACCCACACCTGCAGCCTCAGGTACGCGCACGTCTCCTGAGGAAAAGCCTCAGTACGGCTGCTACAGACGTGTGTGCAGTGTGTTCAGGTAGCTTTTCTTCTGCCAGGCCTGAGCGGCAGGCAGCTGTGAGTGTGCGGTGAGTAAGTGCTGAGAGTGGTGAGTAAATGGTAAGTGGTGAGTAGGTGGTGAGTAAGTGGTAAGTTGTGAGTGAGCAGTAAGTGGTGAGAGTGGTGAGTTAGCAGTGAGTAAGTGGTGAGTAAGCGGTGAGTAAGCGGTGAGTAAGCTGTGAGTAAGCGGTGAGTGGGTGGTGAGTAAGCGGTTGAGGAAGCAGTGAGTAAGTTGTGAGTAAGTGGTAAGGAGGGAGCAAGTGGTGAGTAAGCGGTGAGTGATTGGTGAGTAAGCGGTTGAGGAAGCAGTGAGTAAGTTGTGAGTATGTGGTGAGTAAGCGGTGAGTAAGTGGTAAGGAGGGAGCAAGTGGTGAGTAAGCGGTGAGTGATTGGTGAGTAAGCGGTTGAGGAAGCAGTGAGTAAGTTGTGAGTATGTGGTGAGTAAGCGGTGAGTAAGTGGTAAGGAGGGAGCAAGTGGTGAGTAAGCGGTGAGTGATTGGTGAGTAAGCGGTTGAGGAAGCAGTGAGTAAGTTGTGAGTAAGTGGTGAGTAAGCGGTGAGTAAGTGGTAAGGAGGGAGCAAGTGGTGAGTAAGTGGTGAGTGATTGGTGAGTAAGCGGTTGAGTAAGCAGTGAGTAAGCGGTTGAGTAAGCAGTGTGTAAACGGTGAGTAAGCGGTGAGTAAGCGGTGTGTAAGCGGTGAGTAAGCTGTGAGTAAGTTGTGAGTAAGCGGTGAGTAAGTGGTAAGGAGGGAGCAAGTGGTGAGTAAGCGGTGAGTGATTGGTGAGTAAGTTGTGAGTAAGCAGTGTGTAAGCGGTGAGTAAGCAGTGTGTAAGCGGTGAGTAAGCTGTGAGTAAGTTGTGAGTAAGCGGTGAGTAAGTGGTAAGGAGGGAGCAAGTGGTGAGTAAGCGGTGAGTGATTGGTGAGTAAGTTGTGAGTAAGCAGTGTGTAAGCGGTGAGTAAGCAGTGTGTAAGCGGTGATTAAGCGGTGAGTAAGCTGTGAGTAAGTTGTGAGTAAGCGGTGAGTAAGTGTGATGGGTTTTCCCCGCAGTGAGGACAGGCCCAGCTCAGAGAGCAGCGTGGGGGTGCAGTGGGTGTCCTCGGTCGGCTGGAGCGCAGGTGGAGCCTTCCTGGCTGCTTTCCAAAACAAGCTCATCAACATTTGGAGCGTTAGCGGTAAGCCAGCGCCATCTCAGGGTCCTCCTGCTGGGCTGCCAGCTCTAACAGACTGCTTCCATCAGGCTGCAAAATGGCCCTGTCACACTCTTTATGGAAAAGAGCAATAGTGTGCACCAGCGGTTTCCAGCCCTGTTCCTGGAGATCTCCCATCCTGTTGGTTTTCATTTCAACCCTAATTTGGCACAGTTGATTCTACTAATTAGCAGCTGAATTAAATCTCTAGCTGTTGAATAAGGTGTGCTTTGTTAGGGTTGGAGTGAAAACATAGAGGATGGTAGATCTCCAAGAGCAGGGTTGGGAATCGCTGGTGTACACCATAGAATACCTGGATGTAAAAGTACCATTTATTTATTCAGCGGATTTTCAAAAGGCTGCTTGACAGTAGTTTGAAGTGCTAGATGTGCTTTGTTTTTAAGCGTCGCTGAGCCACATGGAAAGTCAGCCCTCGTGGGTGACAGCCCTCTCCTGGGTGCAGAAGTCCTCCCCCTGTACCAGACAGGGTGCTGCCAGCCAGGCCAGCCCCACAGAGAGCCTGCTGGTGGGCAGGCTGGACGGCTCCCTCTGCTGGCTGGAGGTCACAGAGGCGCTTCACGTGGAGACCACTGAGCTGACGCACTGCCAGAGGAAAGAATGTGAGTCCTGCTTGCATTCCTGATTTATTTATTATAAATGTTTTCCCCCAGTGAGATAAGAATAAAAATGTATTCTCAACAGAGATATTCTTTGTTCTCTGGTCAGTTTCATGTTTCTGTTCACTTGCGTAATTAATAATGAATGAAGAAATGAACTTTATTCCGAGGCATGCAGCCATGTTGGCTCATCTCGTGTGTTTGTCTGTTGCAGCTCCGCAGTGCATCGCCTGGTACAGTCTGGACAAGCCCTTCGCTGTGGGCTACCCCGACGGGAAGATCCTCCTGGCCACCGCCGAGTACTACCAGAGCGAGCAGCCCCTCATCCTGTCCGCGTTCCCGGTGAGGGGGCCGCCCGCTCCTTACGTCCTTATCAGCGTGACGCACCGCCCCTGGGGAGGTACTGACCCCCCCCTCCCCTCACTGTGTTCCAGGACAGCGTGAGCGGCCTGAGGTGGGACCCCACAGGGCACCTGCTGCTGTCCATGGGCCGCTCGGACGTGGTGAAGGTGTGGGGCCGCGTGGGCAGCGCCTGGCTCGCCCTCTACTCGCTCTTCCACACGGGCACCGCCAACACCGCCGAGTGGTGCCCGCTCCCCGGGAGGGGCCCCGACCCCCGCCTCATGCTGGCTGTGTAAGTACGGCACGGGGGGGGTGGGACACTTTTCTGGGACGTTCGCTCTTAATTTTGGGACAGGTAACGAGCGTAATTATTTCCGCTGTGGTGTGGTGTTGACTGCGTGCCCTTCCGTTCTCAGAGGGTGCCAAAATGGCGCGCTGTGCGTCTGGACTGTTCCACAGGGGGGCACCACTGTGTCAGTACCAAACTTCTTGAACAATTCTGCCAACCAAGAGAAGATTAGCGATGTAAAGGTATTTTTTCCGTGGTCTGCATTTTAAAATATTGAATTTATACTTACTATACTATTCAAGTGAACTATTATTATTATTATTATTATTATTGCGATCATTAGTTTTATCAATTGTAGAGATCATCTCTATTTTTGGGTCTGTTTAATCAGTGCGGTTGAAGTGGTTTCTGTCTTGCTATTATGCTACTTTTTCTAATTACTCTTTACAATAATGCCTTAATCTCTGGGTGAACATAGTTTCAGCGATGAGTACAAATCAGCCATATGATACTTCTCATTTTTATCATTTAACAATTCTGACAAAAGTCTGTTTTGCATATTGTGGTTTAAACCCTTCTCTATCCTGTATCCTTGATGGTATTGAATTTCGGTCAGCACGACTGTCTTTCCTGCCTATCTGTATATATTATAGGCTGCACCTCAGGTTCACAGTGAGGGCATTTTGTTTGTAGATGCAGAGAAAGGTCCTTCAGTGAGGGACAGTGCTGTCTGTGCCTGTAATTCTGTAATCCCCTGTCTAATCAGCGCGGCAGTGCCAAGTGCATCTTCAGACTGAACGGCCACATCACTGCAGTGAAGACACTCTCCTTCTGTCCCAGCGGGTTGGCCCTGCTGTCTGGGGGGATAGGGGGGCTCCTCAACATCTGGTCTCTGCGGGTGAGCACATGCCCATGCTTCTCTTCTGTACGGTCCCTGTCTTAGAAGCTTGCAAAATGGGGTCTCGGGGTGGCGGAAACAAGCTGAAATACTCATACCAATCACTCAGCGTATCTGCCATTTTAAAGATGCCTGGGAATGGCCGTGGATCGGCCTGGTTGCCCTGACACTGTGACTCTCCCTTCTTTTAGGATGGATCAGTCCTGCAGACTGTGATGACGGGTCTGGGCTCAGTGGTCAGTACCACTTGGATCCCAAATGTGGGGGTGGCTGCCTGCTCAGGAAGGTCTAAGGTAGGCTACGTGCCGGGTCATTTATATGCCTTTATTATGTGACCTTGATGATGAGAAGTGCTAAAAGTGACAGTCACTGCCTCTCATGATCTGATTAGGGGCATACATTATTTTTCACCTGTAGAGAGAGCACGAGACATCTGTAGATAGAAGAGAAGAGGAAATTGGTTTCCTGTATTATTAATCTAAACTGTTAACAATTACTTCTGATATAGTAGCTTCAGCTTCAGTTGGCATGTTCAAATTTGTCTCTGTTGAGTCCGTAAAATGTGAAGTGGTTTTGTAGGTAAGATTTATGTGCACTTGAGAATTAATAAATCAGCAGAAACTAATGAATATACACGTGCATTAATTAATGTGTGATGTAAATTTTGAAGGGTTGTTATACTGGGTTTTAACACAATGGGTTTTTGGTTTGACAGGTAGGGTCAAGATTAGGGAATACTGGATAGTTTGCCTATAAGATGAGGGTGAAGGTGCACAATTTGAGCTGTGTTGCTGTCTTAGTGAAGGCAACGAAGAACACAGGTGTTTACCACTGAATTAGCAATTCTGTCTGACAATTCACAATTAAAGTCTCAACCCAGTAATTCTCAATAATCAGTAATTCTATAAAAGTGAAGCATAGACTTTCATAAAAAGGTATCTCAGAAAATGGCAGAAAGCATGAGGGAGATGCACATCTCTTGCTGGATTTATGGGACAGAAAACACTCTACACTGTTGTGGGGTTTTCATTCAACTTTTTAATGCTAATTTTGAATTTGCACATGAATAAACCTGAGTGGAAATGCCTGAAATTTGAAAATAAAAAACAAAAAATGTTTTTAGCGCTTGGCCGAGGTGGAAGCGGTGGCATATTGATAAAGAGGAGATGTGCTGATGGGCATAGACAGGTGACGGAAACATTTTTGAATAAATAATGATGTGACGAGGACCTAAGTCACATGCTTCCGTATCAGAAAGCCCAAAAATGTGATTAAATAGATTACTGCATGCCCCCTTCAGTGTCTCTGGGCTGCATGTAATACAGCCATGCATAACCAAGACAAGGCTGTTTTGATTGCTCTTTCAAGAGCGAGTATTTCTCCGTAACTGTTTGGCTGGCACTTTCTTGATTACTTAATCTCGTGGTGCCCTCTTCAGAATATTTGCATAACAGTAGTTGATGGAAACACACACTGATTAGCATTTTCTTTTGCCGTCTGTTCGCAAATTTGTGAAGCATTTGTAAACTTAGTGTGTGACCCTTCCCCAGGACGTGCTGCTGCTCCGCTGCTCCTCGGACTGGATCTCCCAAAACCACGTCCTGGCCTCCTGCCGCATGGTCCTCAGGGCGCAGGGCATTGTGGGATTGAACAAGGCCCCCTGCATGGCTGTCTTCTTGGAGAGACTTCCCCTCCTTCTCCAGGAGCAGTACACTTATGAGAAGGTGACCGTGACGACCGTGCTCATAATTTAGCCACATACGAATGATTTTAGTGAAGAAGTTGACCTTGGCCTGGAGAGTGATTGCTTATGTAATATGTGGTTACATTACATTACACCAATGTAATGGAAGCTTACAAGGATTTGAGGGTAATGCCACCTTTTTGGGAAATATGTTCATTGACCCATTTGTCTAATTTCCCCCCTTATTTCTCATCTCATAACTATTCTGGCGTTTGATTGGTCCGCAGAGTCATGTGAACGCAGGTGACCAGCTGGTCCACAGTGGCTTCCTGCAGAGCCTGGCCTCGCTGATCGTGGGGCTGTCCCTGGATCAGCTGCTGTGCCGGCAGCCCACGCCGGCCCACCACGCCAGCCCCCAGCCCCAGCCCTGCCCCAGCGAGTGGAGCTGGCTGTTCACCTTCTCCACCACCGTCAAGAGCGCCGAGGCCTTCGCCCGGGGAACCGCCTTCCCAGAGTCCTTCACTGTGCCCGAGTTCCAGCAGGCTGGGGCCGACATCACCAGACCTCTGGTAGAGCACAAACCTCACTCTGTGCTGCCAGCGTGCATGTGTACGCTGTCAGGGACTGCTACTGTAAGGGCAGAGATATTAGGTTTAAGCTGAGCTTTTTAAATTAAAAAAACTGATTCTGATTCCGTCTGGTTGTACAGGGAAGACATAGGGTTAAAAAAATGCATGGTCTTTGACACGGCTACCTGAATTAATTTTGTTTTTGGAAATACAGCCATTGCATTTAAGTCAGGGGTGTCCAATCATCAGGGGTGCAGTTTTTTTTATTTTAGCTCAGCACTACGACACCTAATTCAGCTAATTAGCTAATCATTGGCTTTAATCAAGACCTTGATAAGTAGTGCTGGGATAGAACAAAAAATTTGCATACACACTGATTCTTTTAGGACAACATTGGACAACCCTGATTTAAATAATTCTTTGGACTTACCTGTACTGATGTCAAAGAGTACCATGATGGATTGTTTTCCAGGATAACTGTAAATGGAGCTTCATGATGGATGAGCAGCTGATGTCTTGGGCCACGACCAGGCCTGAGGTACGTCACGCGTGCGCGTGTGTTTGCTCACACTCCGAGGGTGTCGTGCTCGTGTACACACAGGCGCTGGGGCCAGTGAGAAAGGGCTCTCTCTGTCTGAGAGGTGTGCCGCCTGCTGCCGTTTCATTCTGTTTGGCTCACGTAGAGCTGACCCTGCCACATCCTGTCATCTGGGTAATACATCACTGAGGCGCGTTCACCTGCTAACTCTGGGCGCGCTCAGACACTGGCTGTACACTTCAGATACGGCCTGTATTTTATATTAAAAAATGTCCTCTTGGTCCTCTTCCAAGGGCTAGAGGATTTCAGGGGGCATGTGAGACGCATTGGCGTTTAAAAGGTGCAGTGTCACATTTATAACGGGCGGGGTACGGGGGCGCAGAAAGGCTTGACTCAGCCTTTTGAGGGCGTCTCATTGAGAGGCTTTGTGGCGTGTGGAGCAGTGTGCGGGGGGAGATGATTGGTGGAGGGTGTCAGCAGACGCCCGGCTCGGCACGCGCGTCACGCTGATGTCCGTTCGACAGGACTGGCAGCAGGGCGGGAAGAGCGAGGTGTTCCTGTGGGGCAACGGGCGCCACGGGCAGCTGGCCGACGCCGGCACCAACCTGATGGTGCCCACCCTCGCCCCGTCGCTGTGTCAGACGCAGCAGGTACGCCCCCCGCATTCAGCACATTCACTCGGGCAGTTCAGTCATCTAAAACCAGAGGGGCTATCTGTGTCTGCACACACTCCGGTCCTGCAGGGCCAGTGTGTGTGCAGGTCTTTGTTTCCACTAAATACCCCGGCTACTTGAGCTAATTGGCTGTGTACACCAACGCTGGCTGCCTCGTAGATTAGATCACAGTAAAACCTTTTATACTGGGACACAAGAGCACTCTTTGGCAGTAATTCATGTACTTATCAAGAGATGTAGCTTAAATGTCAGGTTTTGTAAATGTTAAGACTAATTAAGTAATTAAGGCCAGAAGTTGGCATGAAAACCAGAAACTGAATTGGCCCTCCGTCCCTGCTTCTGCTATAGAGGTAATTCCAGTCATACACACCGATTAAAATGAACTTTCCCATGTACAGCTGGTGTGCTTTCAACTCTGCAATTACAGTTAGTGGGAGTCTGTGGTAAAAATGTATTTTGTGTGCCACAATGTAATATATTGAAACACAAAGCAAATTGAGAAACTGTTGGGTGCTGTGTGTGTTTCAGGTTGTGTGTGGACAGAACTGCACGTTCCTGGTGCAGGCGAATGGGACAGTGCTGGCTGTGGGAGAGGGCAGCTATGGGAGACTGGGCCAGGGGAATTCTGACGATCTGTACACCCCCACCGTGATCTCTGCCTTGCAAGGTACGGTGTGGCATTGAAACGGCTGGTCTTACCGAAATTCCAGTCAGTGCGATTTTAGCCTCTGTTTACCGCAGTGATGACACGGTCGGCCTGTCAGTCACCCGGACGCTGACCCCCCTCTCGCCCCCCCCCCCCCCCCCGCAGGGTACGTGGTGACCCAGCTGGTGACGTCCTGCGGCTCGGACGGCCACTCGCTGGCGCTGACGGAGACGGGCGAGGTGTTCAGCTGGGGCGACGGGGACTATGGGAAACTGGGCCACGGCAACAGCGAGAGGCAGAGGCGGCCCAAGCAGATTGAGGCCCTGCAGGGGGAGGAGGTGGTGCAGGTAGGCCTGCAGCAAGGCACACGCGCACACGAACGAACACTCACATGCACGCTCACGTGCGTTCGCGTGCTGGTGTATCCAGACCAAATGAATACAAGCTCACGTGACTTTTTTTTTCCCCTGAAACAGCTGGCCTGCGGGTTCAAACACTCGGCCGTGGTGACTTCGGACGGGAAGCTCTTCACCTTCGGGAGCGGAGACTGCGGCCGCCTGGGTCAGAGGTCAACGTCCAACAAAATGGTGCCGGAGCGGGTGATGGCTCTGGAGGGTTACAGCGTCGGGCAGGTACGTGGAGAGGCTTCTCACGCAAGGCTGCACGTGTAACTCCAGCACCAGCGCAGCATGGCCGACGCCCGTCTCCCTCCTGTCCTTCACAGGTGTCCTGCGGCGTAAACCACACTCTGGTGCTGTCCTCGGACGGCACGATCGTCTGGGGCTTTGGAGATGGGGATTATGGGAAATTAGGCACAGGCCCCTGCACTGTGAAGTGCTATCCTCAGGTATGGCTCCCGGTTACAGACCCAGCGTGCGCTTCCATCGGTCTGTTAACTGTGTGTTCTCACAGGTGTGTGTGTTTCACAGAAAGTGGAGCTCCTTTGCAACAAAGGAATAAAGAAGCTGGCTTGTGGGAGTCAGTTTTCAGTCGCTCTGGCGAAGGATGGACATGTGTACACATTTGGGCAAGGTAATGACTGTTAGGGCGGATGTGATGGATTTGTGTGTGTTTTTCAGAGATGTTTTATAGCTGTGTGTGAGTGCTCCCCACACGTGGCATCCCATGGACTCGTGGAGGCGTGGCATGTGCACCTGACCTCTGTGTCCCTCCCCCCTCCCCCCCTCCCCCCTTCCCCACTTCTAGAGCGGCTGATTGGCCTGCCGGACTCCATGCTGAAGAACCACGACCGTCCCCAGGTGGTGCCGGCGCTGGAGGCTGTGTTCGTGGAGGACGTCGCCGTGGGCGCGGAGCACATCCTGGCCCTGTCCGCCACCGGGGACGTGTACGCCTGGGGCTGCAACTGCGAGGGCCAGGTGAGTGGAGCTGGAGCCGTTACACTACACACACTGCAGAGAGCAGCACTCTCTGAGCACTCACTCTGCAGTTATTATCATTACCAAAGGCTACTGGAGCTGGAGCCTTAACACTAAACACACTGCAGAGAGCAGCACTCTCTGAGCACTCACTCTGCAGTTATTATCATTACCAAAGGCTACTGGAGCTGGAGCCTTAACACTACACACACTGCAGAGAGCAGCACTCTGAGCACTCACTCTGCAGTTATTATCATTACCAAAGGCTACTGGAGCTGGAGCCTTAACACTAAACACACTGCAGAGAGCGGCACTCTGAGCACTCACTCTGCAGTTATTATCATTACCAAAGGCTACTGGAGCTGGAGCCTTAACACTAAACACACTGCAGAGAGCGGCACTCTGAGCACTCACTCTGCAGTTATTATCATTACCAAAGGCTACTGGAGCTGGAGCCGTGACACTAAACACACTGCAGAGAGCAGCACTCTGTGTGTTCTCTGTGAAGTTATCATTAAATAATAACAATTTAGCGATTAATGGAAGCTTTTCAAAGCAGTAATTGCATTTTTCCTGTAAGATCCAGAGGTTTTTTTTCCCCAAAGCTACTCAGAGCTGTGGAATAACCCGTTCGAGGGTGCCGCAGGATTGTCGAGGCGGGATTTAAAGATTGACAGGCTGCGTGGGCGTGTCTCTCTGTTGCAGTTGGGCCTGGGCCACTCCAGCCCAGTGAAGGAGCCCACGCTGGTCACCGCTCTGCAAGGGAAGAACATCCTCCAGATCTCAGGTGGGCGGTGCCACAGCGCAGCCTGGACCACTCCCCCTCCCGCGGCCCGAGCCCCAGGTACGCCCCGGCCCGTGAGAATCACCGCGCTCCGCAGGGCACGCAGCACGCCGCTAAGCACGTGACCAGCACCCAGCGCAGAACCAAAGCCCCCGGTCCGTAAAGCGGATGACCAGCAATACGCAATGCTCCTGTCAAAACCCACAACACACAGCTTCGCTGGCTTGATCCTCAGCACCCATTGGCACATCATTTCTGTCTAAAGCTCTACATACATACACTAAGACAGTGAAAAGATTTCATGGTATAGTAGTTGGGAAAATTTGTGGACTTGGTTATTTGTACTTTTTAGTTGATGAAATCTGGTATCTTTTAATTTCAGCGCCAATTAATTGCCTCTGGGTGTTCTGTGATTTTAGTTGTTGTTGTTAGTTGGTGGTTTATTCTGTACCTTACCAAAACATATTTAACAATAGTGGGAACTTGGGGAGATTAGCTTTCACTTCACATGGTTATCAGTGTCACCTTGACAGCCTGGAGTGGACCCTGCAGCCCAAGGTCTGCTACAGTATCTGCATCTCAATCTCTCAATTTCCCACAGAAACATTGAATGTCAGCAAACTCCGATAAAGAACATCGCTGAGTTCTCAAAGGAAATGCCCAATGTTGAGTTGGATGTATCCGACTTGTTCCTTCCCAGGGGTGTTTCCCTCACATGACCCCCCCCCGCTTCCCTCAGGTGCTTCTCCGGCCCTCCAGCTGGGGCGGCCTCAGTCTGTCCCCCCCCAGTACAACGCCCTGAAGGACTGCTGCCCAGATGTGCTTAACACCCGCCTCCGGGTCCTCTACCACTTCTCTGACCTGATGTACAAGTCCTGGCGGCTACTCAACCTCAACCCCAGGAACCAGGTAACGGCTCAGAGCCTGCACAGCGTCAGACTTCTTCAGCAAGTGAATCTGGGTGATTCAGCTCCTTTCATTATCAGAATCTCCCAGACCTGCATTCTTTATGGAGAACTGTAATGTAGGCTAGATTTATTTGATTGTTAGCATGCTAATAGAACTATAAGAGTATGTGTAAAGTCCACTGAGGCTGAGGGACTGTAGTATTGCACTGTACAGACAGGCTGAATGAGGACCTGATCTACTGATGTCACTTATTGGACGCTTGCAGGTTTCAGCCTCACGTTACAGCTCGGGAACCTCGGCCATCGTTCAGGGCCAGCTGAGGGGCCTCCTGTCCCCCAAAGTAAACACTCTGCCCCTGGTCCGGTCCATCGGGAGAACCATGACTCAGGGCAAGACCTACGGGCCTCAGATCACTGTCAAGAGGATATCCACCAGGTAGGATGATCATTAGCATAGCAGAGCTTCCCTAAATCAGACACATTGGCCATTTAAATAGTGCATCTCAAAAAATATGAGACTGTAATAGTGTTCCGCACTTTTCTGGTTTCCGTCCTACAGGGGGCGCTCCAGCAAGCCAATCTTTGTGCAGATCGCTAAGCAGGTGGTGAGCCTGAACCCCACGGAGCTGCGCTTGCCGTCCCGCGCCTGGAAGGTGAAGCTCGTGGGCGAGGGGGCGGACGACGCGGGCGGGGTGTTCGACGACACCATCACCGAAATGTGCCAAGTGAGTGTAGCGCCCGGACCGCGGCGTACCGGGGCACTCGCTGTTCTGAACAAGGACCCAAGAACATGTTATTCTCCCCGCAGCCACGGCCTGTGCCAACTGCTGTAATTAGGGTACAGCTTCATTTACTTTTCACATCATTATAATCATAAAACCTACCGGCTGTCCCAGTTTAAAACTTTAATCTAAATAAACTTTATGCATCTTATTTAGGTAGTGAATGATATATGTGGGCATTTGATGGTATAATTAAATAAAACATGATATAATTCTTGTGATTCATAAGGCTGCAGTGTAGCTGTGCATTTCTGGAAGGAGACTGATAAGTTCTCCGCCTGGTTGCTTATTGAATTTTGTGGAATTGCATTATTGGAATTACTGTCACTGGAAGAAAAGCAGAGGCCCCCTGTGCCACTTTGGACGTACATAAGGAGCGAGTGCTGAGTGTGCAGAACCCTGAATGCTGTGGGCTGTGCTTTCTGTCCTCAGGAGCTGGAGTCTGGCGTAGTGGATCTGCTCATTCACACCCCCAACAGCTCTGCTGACGTGGGCAGCAACACCGACAGGTAAAGAGGAACAGCCTGCTGCAGGGTCTGTCTAAGGCCTCAGCGCTGTCACCATGAATGCAAACAGACATGTCTGTTACATAAATATACGCAATTGTTCTTGTGGGTAAAAATGCGAGCACGGTCGGAACAAAGTGAGGTGTTGGGACGGTTGACCCGTGTGCTGATGGGAGAGTGTGATTGGCCGCTTCAGGTTCCTGCTGAACCCGGCGGCCATGTCGGAGGACCACATGGTCCAGTTCCGGTTCCTGGGCATCCTGATGGCCGTGGCGATCCGCACCAAGAAGCCGCTGGACCTGCACCTGGCGCCGTGGGTGTGGAAGCAGCTGTGCTCCATCCCCCTGGGCGGGCCCGACCTGGAGGAAGTGGACCTGCTCTCCTACCGCTCCCTACAGAGCATCCTCCACCTGGACAACAGCAGCATCACCGAGGAGAACTTCCCCGTGGTGAGAGACTCTCTCCTGGTCAGAGGGGGCCTGGGTCTGTGTGGGGTTCATGCTAGGTGGAAAAGCTTCAAGGGGAACTCAAACTGTAAACTGAAATGTTAATGTTATATGGTGTTATACATCCCTGTGTTTTCATTAAGTCATAAAATCTAATGCTTTTTTGTTCTGTAACTCTCGCTGGTAACGGTTTCATAGTTTATGAGACTTTTTATTTTATTTTAGGAAGGCTAGCTTGCATCATCAAGCAGTCAAGTTCAGTTCCAGGCTTGAAGAACATGGTTCAGAATTCAAATGCGTTTTTTTAAGCAGCTGTCCCTGTAACTTCATTAGCTAAAATATGAAGCTATTCTCCTGTTGACAGGCTGTGAATATGTTACTCACACATCCCTGAATATATTGCATTTTCACAGCCTTGGTAAGCATCATTTTTGGAAATTGTGTATGGCTAATTATCAAACATTTATCAAATGGGATCTTGTTTATTTTTTTCTTTTTCTTTTTTGTTATTACTTCTGGAAAATTGCCATTGTGAAGCGCCGTCACGAAACGAAAAAGATTGATTGACGTGCAGAAATGAAGGACTGGAACACTTGCAGTACTGATGCGGTCATGCACCTCCTGTCTCTTTCCAGATGATTCCTCTGGACTCTTTTACGGCCCACAGTGCAGACGGGAGGCTTGTACCGGTAGTCCCAGGGGGACACAACATCCCTCTGAACTTTGGCAACAGGAACGAGTACGTGGAGCGGACCCTGGACTACAGGCTGCACGAGATGGATCGGCAGGTGAGCTGGATCCCACGCTGTGTATTTTGTATCTGCAGAGACCATAAAACCCCAGACCAGAGCTGCTCAGCCATGTTCCTAGAGATCTACTGTCCTGTAGGGTTTCAATACAACCCAAACAAAGCACACCACATTTAACAGCTTGAGGTCTTGCTGAGCTGCTAATTAGTAGAATCCGGTGTGCCAAATTAGGGTTTAAATAAAAAGCTGCAGGACGGTAGATCTCCAGGGACAGGGTTGGGCAGCCCTGCGCTACGCTGAGCTGAACTGACGCAGCTGAACCCTGCTTGTGTGTGGCCTGTCCTGCCAGGTGGTGGCAGTGCGGGAGGGCATGTCCTCCATCATCCCAGTGCCCCTGCTGTCCCTCCTCACCGCCAAACAGCTGGAGCAGATGGTGTGCGGCCTGCCCGAGGTCTCCGTGGAGATGCTCAAGAAGGTGGTGCGCTACCGCGACATCACCGACAGCCACCAGCTGATAGGCTGGCTGTGGCAGAGCCTGGAGGAATTCACCAATGAGGAGAGAGTGCTGTTCCTGCGCTTCGTCTCGGGCAGGTCCAGGCTGCCTTCAAACCCGGCTGACATCACCCAGAAGTTCCAGATCATCAAGGTCGACAGGGTAAGAGATAAAAGCTGGCCCATTTGGCCCTGTAATTTACAGAACCACACAGTAAGCAGGTTGGGGGTGCTGGCAGTTGGCTGAGGTTCTGTGAAGCTGGCTAAGCCTGCCTTTCTCCTGTCTTGTTAAACTTTTACTGGTCTTTTTTCTATTGTGATTTAGTTCTAAGCTATTTTAGACAAATGATTGTTGTGGTGGGGGCATGTCCCATTTGGCCCCATTTCACTTTATTATACAACGAATACCCAGGCAGTTTGTCATGTTCTTAATGAGCCCACATTTACATAATTGACCTTGCTAATGTAGATGGCATCTAATTAAAGTGTCACATGGAAAATAGAGAAATGCAATTAATGATATCAGCACATTTGGGCCAGTTTAGTGCTTCTGGGGCTTTTCTTCTCATAGATGAACTCAGAATTCTTGAATTGCATTTCTACATATTTAACATAATGTATCATAGGTATTATCTACCGAAGATGATTATGATTGTACGTAATCACAAATGAATGTTAACATCCAACGGTATTTCCAATATCAGTAAATTTCCATATATGTAATTGATAAAAATCCAGAACAGCACTCTCCTTGTATTTCTTGACGCACATATACAAAATTGGCCGCACCAAAATTCAAATACAACTCTCTGTTGTACCATGTCTCTCAAAACTGACTTGTGAATTTTCAAACCTATTTGTATTGATGACATAAGAACGGTTTTTGGTTTGTATATTTCTATAATTTACTGCCTCCATATTGCCTACAGAGTGGTACAAATCTGCAGAGCTGAAATCACAGCCCGTGATGCAGCTCACACACAGCACACTCAATCGACTTTCCTGTCTGATTTATTGCAACTGCTGGTGAAAATGACACCCCACCTTCACCTTATCTTCCACACTTCTCCTCCACTGCATGTGTAGATAAGATGCCCGGGACCGTAGTGTGCAACTGTAGCCATTATTATTTACATATCCTGCTAGTTTCGGGCAGCAAGAAGATGAACCGTTATCATTAATGCTCAGTACGGACTTTGATTACACCTCACGGCCCTACAGTTTTAATTAAAAACTGGCAAGCTTTACCACAAGTCTATTTTAAAATGCATGTTTTAAAAAGTCTGTTTACACTGTTCTGTCTTTGACACACACACACACACACACAGACACTCACAAAACCACAGATCTACATTTGAAATTGCAGTGACACATTTTGTGCAATGGGACTTCTTTCCAGTTCTGACATTGATAACTTGAGCTATTTGAAAAATTGATGTGGAAACCTGATCTCAAGTCTTTTGATAGAACCCAGTTCACAGCATAAAGATGATTTTTGGGTATTGCACTTGCTGTGTAAATACCTGTGGTATTTAAAAAAATCTCTCCTTTCCAGCCAATCAATGGCCTGCCCACTGCCCAGACCTGCTTCTTCCAGTTACGACTGCCACCCTACACCAGCCAGGCAGTGCTAGCCGAGCGCCTACGTTACTCCATCCACAACTGTCCCTCCATTGACATGGACAACTACATGCTGTCACGCAACAGTGACCCAGCAGAGGGCTCCGACACAGAATACTAAGTGAGACAAGCGGCTCAAAATGGCTGCCATTACTTGAAAGCACAACTGTTTATTGTAGTTCTTCTTCTTTATGGTGCAATAGAGCTCTCTCTGGGAATGTGGTATCAAAGTGCTGTTGGGGACAGAGATGTGGGACTCGTACCCATAATGCACTTCTGAAAATCCTCGAGAGTTGGATCAAGAGTTCACCTCAAAAAAAAAAAAAAAAAAAAAAAATCAAGAAGCAATCATTCAGCTGCAGTGTTCCTGCATGACGCAGAGTATTTTTTATTTAAAAACAATTCACTTTTTTTCAAAGACATTACGCAGTTCAATTCTGCGTGGCAGGAAATTATAAAAATGCCTTAACTGGCAAGGTTGTGCATCTATTAATGGAGAAATATTATTTCAACGCCTACTGTATGCCTGTGAACTTTGGGAACAGCGCGTAATGAATTTACTGGTGCCCTTGAACCTGACTGACACGGATGACTGGCCAAGTGTAAAATAAGAACATGGTGAAATGGCCTAGTGGGTGATTTAACACTAATAACTGACAGATTAGTCTTTTTCAGTACACCTCTGAGCCTGTTAAAACTTGTATGCTAAATATCCGGTCATTGTGGCAAAGGCTGTCAAGAAAGACCAGAATGTGTGCTGCCGTGGCTTTGATGAATTGTAGAGAGGAAAGTGACATAGTATTGAAATACAGGTTATTGTATTCCCTATTAAGTTTGTCAGTAGTCTTATCAATAAAGAGTCTCTCCACCAGTGTATGTTGGACGAATGTATACCCAAATGCCATGCACATATGCACTCATACTAATTTTTATTTGCCAAAAATTGGTACTACTGCGTCTTAAGTGGATTTTGGTAATTTGCTGCAGTTGTGAAGAGTAGTGAATTTAACATGCTGTGTTTTTGCCCTTTTAAAATGCATTATAAGAATTAAGGCTTTTTAATGTGGGGTGGGTGGAACTATATTGGTCACTATTGGTAGTCTAGGATTCCATGCTTTAGTGCATATTCCACTTTTAGCTTGTCCCAGAAAGCCTAGGGCGGTTTCTCAACATGGAGCGTTGGAGGAGAGGCTGTCCAGCTTCTGTACAGATACATCAGTACAGATGGACTGCAATTTAATACATTATAGCAATTATATTACTAAACATTTTAAGTGGTGCTCATAAGCATCTTCTTTTTTTTTTGCTGAAAACTTGAAAACCACTAAGGGAATAATAATGGTACTGGAATGCCCAGTACTGGACTGCACTGAGGGAAACGTTCCATTGTGGTACTCAAGACGGCATGGTTGTTGTAATGTTTGCACTTTAGACTTTGTATGCATTGTTGAATGATCAGTGATGGTCCGTCAAATGCTTTGGGGCTAAAAAAAAGAATATGCACATGTGAGGAGCAGTTTTGTGTAAACATTAAATTCAGTGTGTTTCAAAAAGCAAAATGTGGTTTCTTCTTCCATTAGCTTTCATTTATGAATACAGAAGTGGAACCTTACTGAATTGAGGAATCTTTGAACAAATGCCTAATGCCCCAGAGTAACAAGGAGCAACTCCAAACTCCCCCTTCAGTTAAATGACTTTAAACCAGGAAATGGTGCAGCCCATTCCCTTACTGCATGGTACAGGCAATCTATTTTCCAAGAGGCCAGACATGTCCCTCAGAATCTATTACTTTTTAATGGAGCAATTAAACCCAAAAGGGCCATTGATGGTGTGGTCTTAATTCCCAGTTGTGTCTAAACACCAAGGTCAGAAGAGTCTAATGTGAAGAAACTTTTGTTTTTCATTTCACCCAAGGTCGGTAGTCTTGACCATGTAAACGTTGTGTGACGCCACCTATTTAAATCACTACCATAAAAGGACATATGAGCTGCAAATCCAAACTGCTTGAAGGCAGAGTACAATCACCAATTTTAATTAACTGCTTTTATTTCAAGTCAACTGCCATGTACTGAAGTCTCATTGTTATGGGAGCACCTTTGTGTGCAAATACACAAAACTGCATGCATCAATTCATAATTACCTGGTCTACAAAGCTTGGTATGCAGTTCACATTAGTGCCCCTTGGCTTTTACAATGAACAGAATTTGAGAGCTCTTTAGTGCAAAAGCACTATCAAGACAAAGAATCAAACATTTTCAAAAGGCAAGGAGCAATACATAAAGCGATTGCTGTGCTCCTAACAACTGAACTTGTTTGATTCATCAAACAGTGTGGCTGCCCGCATACTGTGCTTAACCGTTTTAACAGTTACACCCTCCATAGTTGAGCTGCATGTTTACGACTGGCAGGGAAAATTACTTTATACCGTAATTGTGTGTTCGGTCAGATGTGTAACTTGTGACACTCCACTTTACCGTTGACTGATTGATTAATTCCATCTGACCCTCACACAGAGGCTGATGCCCCTTTTTAGAGGGGTCTTTCACTTGCACTGTGATATCTCTTTCAGGAATGCAGAAGTTCTAATTTATTTTACATAAGCATTGGTTTTCTCCATCTCTCTCATCACCAACTTCTGTTCATTAAAAGAATTTGCTTCATCACATACACGGTACCGAATTACAGCAGTCATAGCAAACAAACACTGCTGCCAGGTTTGCTGCATTTTAGTTTGGCATAGTACATTTTAGAGGTTTAAACTTGTCACTTGCATACATATTTATTCCCACTTCCCATATACATTTTCTAAATTGCAAAGTGACAAGAAATTTAATTAAATTATATATTGTGAGCACAGACACTGCTCCGCAGAGAGGGATTGCTGAAAGTATCAGTTGTATTGCCGGCAAGTGAAAATGAGCCTATTTGAATTCAGTCAGCTAGATGTGGCAATTACACAAAACTGTACATCTGATTACTCGATCACGTCTCACCCATAGCATAGATGGCATTCAATTAAATGCTGGCAGTGAAAAGATGTTCAGTGAAAGCTCAATGTATTAGTCTATAATACCATGTGCAAGTACACAGACACTGATGGTATGAGGGAACTGGGGCTGTTCTCCAGTCATCTCAGTTGTGGATCAAGTGCAAAAGACAGCGTAAAGTGCAAATTCCACAGTCCAATGACTTTCCCATGTGTCAATTCTGAATTCCCACATCTCACGTTCCCGGAAGTGCATCACTCAGCATAAAACCTCTCTATTTCCTCTTTGTACATTTTGTGAACAATGGGCCTCTTCAGCTTCATGGTTGGACCTGAGAAGATCAGACAAGGAATTTGGTAAGCATCCTTAGCACTAAGGTAAGGTGTTCCTTAATTAGCTTCCAAGGTTAAGATTCAAATTGTACAAATCTATAAAGCTAGACAATTTATTTCACGAGTGAACCAGAAAATAGTTATACATTTCTACATACATTTTCAAAAAATATAATGGAAAGCCATTTGATGCCAACTGGAGAAGCGACCAACATGGACCAAATTAAATATCAATGGCAATTTATTTTACGTCACAGCATGGTTCTCCACTTTGATTTTCACAGAGGTAATGCAAAGGAATGTTATATAGCCGACTCACCCAGTTCTCCCCCACAGATGGAGAAGTCCCTCTTCAGTATTGTCCATTTCTGGATCTTCTGTGCATTGGAGGTTGCCCTGATGTTGACACGTTCTATGCCCTCCTGGATGGCTTTGGATATGGCTGGGGGTATCTTGACGGTGAGATCTGAGATATGGACCACAGTGAAGCCTCGCTGCTTGCAGAACTCCACGGTTTCTGGGGCCAGCTCATCGGTCGGCTCCCCTGAGTCATCAATATTACACTGTGGGGGAGAGTGTTAACATTGTGTGAAGCCTGCTCAACGTGACCTTTACTGGGTCTTTTGAAATGTGGCAATCGTCTGAAAATTAAGAGTGCATTAGAACTTCCATGTGTGCTATTCTATTCCTAAAGAATACCTCCGCAGTTGTAATTTCATTTTATAACCCCGAGTTCTCTGCTGTATCACTGCCGGGCAGCTCACAATTAGACACACCACACTGCATTTCATGTGTAAAATAAAACACTAAGTCACTAATTTCAGATTTAAGAGATGATCTGGTGCATCTTCAAAATACCCTGTGTTAGCCAGATCAATGGAGCTAAACATTAACAGTAAAATAGCCAGTGATGGTTAGAAAATGATTTACCAGGTTTTACACATGAAGTTACAAGAGTTTTGATTAGAATGATCTAAAGATGACAAACTTGATTGTTCCATCATTAAGCTACACAGCTTAATTCACAATTAATGCAGAACTGAAGCTAAACATCAAAACATGCCATGCTCTGAAAGCAATTCAGGCACCGTTCAATGGTGACCTTGGTGTTGATGCTTTGGTTTACCAATTAGGGGGCAACTCTCTCTCACTCTCTCACTCAATACAGAATTTGATGCATTTAGGATGCCACAAGTGAGCAGTCAGTCTCACACATCCATTTGCAAAAACAGTGAAGTACACAGAGTGCAATAAATTTTTACAAATCATATCCAGAGAAATAATCTACAGTTAGTTGCAGGCATTTGCAATCAAGCTACATCACCTTTAAACTTTCCATACAACTAAAGCTCCAGGAGCTTTACTGTAACCTTACTTTGAGTGTTAACAGGATTGAAAGAAACTTCCTCTTGTCTCCCACCAGCATGGCATTGCTGACGATGGGCAACTCCTCCTTAACTGCATCCTCGATGGGCACGGGGGGTATGTTCTCTCCACCCGCCGTGATGATCAACTCTACATTCCAAAACAGAGCCGTTCAGATTGACTGTGCCATTCCTTTCTCATATTCTACACCTGGCATACTGCTAGTGCTGAAATACAGTGCCTTACCTAGGAATGGATCCAGCTTAAAGTCTGGTTCCTTACAGCTTTACTATATTAATCAACCAACCCCCCTTCACAATGCATGGTACCAGCTGATCGGTCATCTTGTTCTTAACTTACAGGTGACCCTTACCCTTGATCCGACCTGTGACGAACAGGAAGCCATCCTTGTCATGTTTGCCCAGGTCTCCAGAGTGCAGCCATCCCTCCTGGTCCAGCGCCGTTTCGGTCTGCTCGCGCATGTTGAGGTAGCCCATGAACACATGGCGGCCCCAGAAGCAGAGCTCCCCAATCCCATCCTCATCTGGCTTGTCCAGCTTTGTGCTGCATCCCACTACTTCCTTCCCACAGCTGTGGAAAAAGAGGGTGTCCCAGAGTCAGCCAGCTTCAAAAACCTGTATGATGTGTCTACAAGAGACTAGAATGGCCATTCTAAATGTGCTGTGGTTGCTGACCTCATGATGCGGTTGGCTGAATGCCAGGATACAGTGTGGGGTCCCGTACTTTCGCTCATTCCGTACAGCTCAAACAGGGGGATGTTGAAGCTCATAAAGAACTCCAGCGTATCCTTGGTGATCGGGGCAGCCCCTGTATAGCAGGCTGTACAGCGGTCTAGGCCCAAAGCGACACGTACCTTTTTGAAAACCAGGCTGTTGGCTAGCATGTAACCCCAGGGCACTGCGTCACTGCTGGAGTCCCAAAAAGAAAAAATGGTCAATGCAACAAATGGAGTCTCAATTAGTCCAGAAGACATTTCTTCCCCACCATAATCTCAAAAAACTACCCAGTCAGCAAGAAACCCCACCCAGTCATATCCATGTACACACAATACACAAGAACAAAGTGTACACATTTATAACATTTAAATGTTGCTTTTGAGGTTCCTTTTCCATTAGGATGCTACATTTGGAGGGAGCTCACTTCTAAGCTGCCTGCATGGGGCATTTGGGAACCAGCAGCCCAAACACACACAGTTGTGACTCTTACCCATTCATTGCATTGTAACTGGCCTGCAGTCCAATAGACTTGGCCCAATTTGCCACTTTGCTCCTGATCATAGAAGCCTTCGCCCCCATGGCCTTCATCTTCTCCTGCATCTTCTCCCAAACCCGAGGCACACCCAGGAAGGTTGTGGGCCGTACCTCCCTCAGGGTGTTCACCAAGGAGCCCTGCCATAGTAACAAGGCCAGTCTTAATTTCTCTATTACTCCAGTTAATTAGAAATCTGCCTAACCCATTAAACCATCCACCTTCTGTTCATTTACACCACTTTAATAAAAAAAACAACAACTTGCCTTCAAGGCATCTGGTTCAGCAAAGTATGTTGTTCCCGCAAACCTCATGCTGATCCACAGGTCATAGACCTGAGCCGCCACGTGACTGAGGGGCAGGTAGCTGACTGTCATCTGCTCCCCCTGCTTAAGGTTAGTCATGTTTCCAGCTGTATTGGCTATCCAGGTTATCTGGTGAAAGGACCAGATAGAAAATTAAGCTTCAGTAAAAAAATTAAGATTAACATTTTATGAAAGACCTTGACACCAGATCACTGAAAACTGACCCTTCTCATATGATGGTAGTGGTACCATGTATGGTTTCTGGCAAAAGGAGCTGCAAACATGTCAAGGGCCCCAAGGCCAAACTCACATTGTCATGGCTCAGCATGGCACCCTTGGGTTGCCCCGTTGTCCCAGAGGTGTATATGAGGGAGCAGCACTCGTTGGCCACCTGAGACCTGATGACATCATTAAGGGTTTCCTCACTGACATCCTCTCCCAGCTTTAGAAACTCCTTCCACTGTTGAATGGGGGAGAAGGCTGTCAAAAGTAAAACTGCACTAAGCATTACTGCAAGTGAAAGTTCAGATGAGTGGTAATCTTTCAAATGAAAGACAATTGTGTCAGGCAAGTTTGCACAGGATAAACATGCCTGATTCCAAATTGGGCCCATGTCAGAACAGGATAAGCAAAATCATTTCAAAAGATGGCAGTGAGCAACCGAGTCAGTTTTTAGGGAAGCATTTCAGACTAAACTCACCGTGTATAGATTTGACAGCTTCTGTTCCAATTCATCTTTGTACTGTACAATAGCTTTCAAGTGTGGCAACTGGTCTTTAACCTAACAGATAAAATAAGATTATGAAGCAAAATAAAATTCTGTATTAATGAATACATTTTAATCTCTGAATAATCCCCATCCCCATACCACACCCACCCCAAAAAAAACAAAAAAAACAAGTAATCTACGATTAGCATGCCTTACCTTGAGGATTTTGACAAGTTGCTTGTGATTCTCCACCACCAGCACATTGGCCTCACAGTGGTTACCCACATATTGGCAGGCCTCCGGAGAGTTAGTCACATAGATTCCAACTGCAAGGCCACTGGAGAAATGTACACAATATACAACCTACCGCCATTTTCCCAGTGAATTTCATCAGGCCATTGCTTGCTGTACAACTGTCAGTTTCCATTTCAAGAATGTAAACATTAAAAAAAAAAAAAAAAAACAATCATCCATGAAAGTAAAGGCATCATACACTGTAAAATATAAAGTTTGACATTACCCAGCCAAAATGCACCCAACATCTGCAATAAACCACTCTGGCGAGTTAAATCCCAAAATTCCAACACCATGGTAACGCTCCAGCCCCAACTAGAAAACAAGAGGAACAAACAAAGTAACCAGCTATTTTAGAGTATTCTAAGAGCTCGATAATGTGTGTGCATTTTCCCCCCGGGGGTAGAAATCTAGGAGTGTTACATCAATAGACCCTAGTATTTGCCTTCTGTAGCTATAAAACTTTCAATTTGATTTTTTCCCCCTGTACATTCATGTTAGTCAACTCCCTTATGAATATTTATCCCACAATAGACTTGTATGTCAATCTTACTTCATGACTATTAACCTTGTGTTCAGAATAAGATTTAAATTACAAGTACAAATATACACAGCAGCATACTCAAAAGGGAGATATGTACCTTCCAAGAAGTTAGTTTAAATATATAGATTCCCCAATTACTTGTATAGCAGAGGTTCTTCACTTCAAATTTAAGCCAAACTAACCTTCAGGAAGCTCTTAGCTGCTGCTCGACACTGCTGGAAATACTCCTTGTATGTTAGCGTCTCCCAGTTCCCATTCTTCTTGGCTGCCAGTGCGGGGAGGTCTCCGTAGATCTTCACAGTCTCCTGAAACATCTGATAGACAGTCATCGAGGCTTCGGAGCCAGGGCCCGACTTGGCCATTCTTAGCTTGACAGCGTGGTCTCTGGAGGTGCTCCACATCAGCTCTGCTGGAGCTAGGGCAATGCCAGGTTGAACATTCTCTGTCGCTGTGAATGACAATGCCTCTGGAAGAGAAGAGGGCATACAGTATACTTCAAGTCAAAATTACTGGTGTGTCCAAAGCAAACCCCCTCATCATGTGAGAAACAGCACAACATTCACTAATAATCCGTCAGGGCAGTTGGCAAATTAGTGGAGCAGTTCTAGACTTGTTGTGTAAACACAAAGGCAAAAACAAAATGGCTTTAGCTTCAGCTGAACCAAGCCAGAGATGATGCATTACCCTGTGGATGCCTAGGATGTACTGCTACAACCCATGCGGTTTTCTCTACTGTTGGAGCTGGTTTTAACAAAAGGCATTCATAACATGGAAAACAATGAAGCAGCAACTGCATTCATTGTGAAATGTATTGCCCACTTCAAGCTGGAACATGGCCTATAATCAACATTGATTTTACCAGAACAATCATACATGAACACAATTTTATAGAAAGTTCACATTATCAGCTTTAAAAGCTGTTATTACAAACTGTTTGCAACACATCTGCCATACACATGAACAAACTGAAGTAGCAATACCTTTACACCCTGGAGGTCCATGTGGTCCTATAGATGAATGCAACTTAAGGGGTACCAGGTTATTATTGATGCAAGGTCTAGTAGTTCCATATTTGGGAAACTCCACAAAATGTTGGTTGATGGCTGCCTCTTGGCCCTGTGGTTCCAGGGGGCTGGCCCACCTCCCAATTCCAGATTGCACCAGTAATGCAGGCCCTCTCTCTCCTGTGCACGTAGACTCGACCTTCCTCCCAGCTCGAGCGTCCCGTCCTTCTGCATGGTGAATGTGTGCCATCTCTCCATTGGTAAGGGGGCAGTTGTAGCTTCCATTCACAATGACTTTATTCTCCTCAAGAGAAGCAGTACTCTGAGTGTATGAATCCTTTTTGAGGGGGGCATTTACAAATCTGAAAAGGTAATTTAAAAAAATACATTTTTAAATCTTGAACAAAATCAGTGTGAAGAACAATGGAATTAAAAAAAATATGCTTTTTTTTATGCTTTTCCGAAAAATTGAGTCTCTCCCTAATCACTCAAATTGTGAGCATGTGGAAAAATAATTATGGATCACACTGACAGGTAATCAAAATTCCCTTGGTGGAAAATGATAGTTAGATAAGCATAGCTAAGCCACCATCCAAAAAAAAAAAAAAATCAGTTTTAATAAATGGAAACATACTCACTTATCCAAGCCATTCTCTATACAGCAAACTCTAGGAGAGTAGGTTTGGTTACCTGGATGGCCCACACCATTGACTGACATCTTGTAAATTCATTAAAAGGGACAAAGTCAAAGCTACTATTAAGAGGCATCAAGGCATGAACCATGACACCACTATATTATTGTCAAATTCATTATTTTCAGAATGCTCCACTACAACTTGGTGGGAAAAAAAAAACAACAAAAAACTCCCTAACATTCCTTGAGATTCGGTAAATAAATAAATAAAAATAAAAATAAAAAATCGTTCCTTCTTTATTCATGAGCACACACACAAAACGACAATGGCTAATATTGCTAGTTTGCAACCAATGCACAGTACTGTCCAACCACAAGTCGTTTTCAGTGATGCTTTTTAATGGCAGGAATAAATAACCATAACCAAGATTCAGAAAGTAAGTTTGAAATAAAACATGTGAATATAGTTTTATGTAGCAAAATTGATCAAATTATCTATTAAATACAAGTCACTCGTTTTGATGGTCAGCATGCAAGACAAAATAGTGTGGTTTGACAATACTTCACAATAGTCATTATAGTAAGTTCTTAATATTCTTAACGAATTATCTTTATAAAACAGAAATTAGACTCAAACGATTGTATAAATCACTTGCACTTGAAAGTTATTGAAAAACAACCGCATTACAACGGTCAAATGTTAGACTATGCCATCTGTACAGAATCCATGGTAGGTTATACGGGTGTCGCTCAATTTAAGAATGGAAGGGTGCTTGGCCTTGCTCTACTCAAACTTCTGTTCTTAGTCATGTAATTGAATTATGACATGCATTTTTCTCCAAAGTGAGCCTCACCCCAACACTTTATTAGGGGTTAGACAGAATCATTCTTACGAAGACCTTTATAACACCGCTCGCTGAAACAACCAGTTAAGTAGCTGCAATAGATTTGGGCGATCTTTCGAAGGGTGTCGTGAATAACTAATGTAAAGGCATGTAAATTATATGTAACAAGTAGTAGCCCCTAGTTGCATAAATAGGCTACGTAGTCAACATCAATAAACATAGTTTTGTGTTTTATGATTTACCTTTACATCTTAAGTAGCCGACTGAAAGCGCGTTTTGAACTGTTGCCTAATCACCAATTAACCTACATTCAAAACAAATTATTGTTCGATCAAATATAGAATCAATACTTTTATTTAGAATTATTTTACATCTTTAAATGGCGGAGGGAGCGTTTCATCTATGCTTTTTAACTTGGAAGTCTGTGGGACCGGAATAAGTATTTATAGCCAGCCTTAGCTGCTATGGGAATGGTGGTTAATTAGGAACAGGATTGAAATCCAACCGAGTAGACATACATTGGGTCAAGGTGGTCAGAATTCAAAAGTATATGTGTAATTAACGCCATAAACTGCACTTACCCAGAATGGACAGATCTACTGAAAGAAGCCACACGGCATCGGCAGCTTTTTCCAAACAGGGAAGGAGCTGGGAGGCCAAATGAAGATTAGCACAAAGCGACATAAAAGACGTGAGGGTTTAATTAGCGTAGATGGTTACATTGCTATGCACCTGTGTCTTTCACCTGTTAATCACCAAGCAGTTTCTGGTGGGGCTATTGTCTCGCTCCCTTGAGGAAACAGGTTGCAGAGACCCACAGGCTACCGCAATTAAGAGAGATCCCTGCGGACCCAAAACTTGTGAGTGGTGCTTCCTACATTATAAGCGTTCAGTATCATATGGACAACATGCATGTCCTTCCGTGGATTAGTGAGAACCGTCTTCCACTTTTGGAGGCTGCACTTATTCTGGGAGTCATCGGGTATGGCTGTAACACACGGGTAGGTCATCTAATATGACTTAATGGATGATTGATTGCTGCTTCGCGTGAGGAAGATGGTTTGGCATTGTTTGTTCGAGCACAACAAGCAACATTAATATTTGGCTAAAAAGTGTAAAATGATGCGCACGAGTGATGATACAAGTTAAAGAGCAGGCCCTGGGAATTTGGCCTATGTGAAAGAGTTCAACAAAATTCATCCATCCTATTTGCCATGCTAATCCGATTAAATTTTATAGAATTTCTTTTTTTTTTTCCACAAAAGAAAATGATCAAAATTCACACATGCCACCAGTGAATATTTGATATGGAAGATTTTGAACTCAAACCTCAACCAAAGGCTCGGTAAACAAACTGAGACGAAACTTTTTTTTTTTTTTTTTTTGCTGGACCATATACTAGGTTTTGACCTGGTCTTGTTTTCATAATTGTTTGAAGATTTGAACATGGACTTGTTGCACGTATAAAACTAAACTGATTGGAGTGATTTAAAAGCGATTTAAAAGCTGCTCAACTCCACTACCGGTCTGGAGGAATATTAAAAAGATGCCTTGTACTATACATTTAATCTATGAGCACCTAACAGGTTTGACAGACAAAAGGAAAGTCTATAAAGTATTTAAAATAACTACAGTGGAAATTGGTGCTCTCTCTCGATGACAAGAACTCAGTAGTTTATAGATGCATTTTGATTGGCTGAGTACATTATTTGCTAATGGTGATTCTCAATGTATGTGAGCCTCCTCTTTCATGAGCTTTAATTGCTGCTTTATGTCTATAGTGCTACTGTTTCCCTCCATATTTTCTTTTTAAATACTAACAACTAAATTGATATCGTGCTCTCTGGTGATAATCATACTGAAGGTATCTCCACACTCGTATAACAATGCTAAATAAAACGGAGGTCCTTGGATGACACGAACTTTGAGTTTGCAATCCACTGCAAATGATGTCAAGCAGTGAATTTTTCCCTGTGGTGATTAGATTAGAGCAGATTGCGTTATCTAAGAACTGTTGCAAAGTATCCTTAGGCAACTGCGTTGGAACTCATCCGCAGTGACCTTCTACAGTGCAGTGCTTATACTTGCTGTGTGGGTGTATTCATTGAAAATCAATTGAAACCTCTTTCATTGTCCAATTTTCCACTTTCAGTCCTGAAGTTGTGTAAACAGACCTTGAGCTGGTCAGTTATGTGCCTACAATGAAATCGTTTGAAATGATCTGACTGTCTTAAGTGAAGGAATTAAATTATCCGTTGCACTTTTTGGAAGTTATCTGTGTCTAAATTCACTCAACAACTATTATTGCCCTTGGCAGGAATAATAATTGTATTTTTTGGCTGAATCGGAGCACCTGAGATTTTTTTTCTCTTTGATTTATGTGTGGTGGATGAGACTGTGTTTGTTCTATATCTAGAAGTAGAATGCACATTTTAAATGACCTTGTTAACCATCTGTTTTATCTGTGTACCAGGCAGTTGTGTGAAATTCACACTGTAGTCAGCATCCCTGCAGCTGGGAGAGTTGAATCATCAACCCCCCCCCCCCCCCCAACTATAAATAGCACCATTCATCTATCACCATAATTATTATAAAATGTAAAAAATATATATATATATATATATTTAAAAGTATAAGAAACAATATACAAGTTACAAGTGCAAAAACTGAATAGAATTGTTAATGTCCGGTGTAGATGATGATTTAATGGATAGACTGTTTTGGAAATTCAGTTCACACTGTTGGGAGTTCTAATATTTTAGGCCTACAATATTTTTTTCTCAGCACTTGCGTTCTGTCATCCTAGGATAAGAACTAACCCTGACTGTTATGTCAGAAATTATCTTTTCATTATGGCTCAAGCAAGCAGTCAACATGGGATTAGATTTATAGAATACACAATACATTGGCTTGTATTTTATTCAGTCTTCAGCATTTGACAACATGCCCTCATTGAATTATTATTTGTGCCTAAGCTTTTTTTTTTTTTTTTTTACACAAACATACAATTTACATTAAAATCTTTCTTGATTTGGTTCATAAACAAGATGCATTATACCTTACAGAGAATACATGCATACCTGCATATCACAGCTCATTCAAGGATAAGAAACTATTTTGCCCTTAAATAGCCTTAACAGACTGCACATAATGTTGTTCCAGCGGTTAATGATCTTCATAAAGAGGAATGGTTCATCTGCCCAGAGATAGTGGGATTATAAAACGATCTTTCAGGAAAAAAGGTTTTGCAATATAACAAGGCAAGAAAGATCAAAACAACAGATGAGATGGTGGCTATGCAGAGATTAAACTTGCTACAGGGTGTGCTAAACAAGGCAGTGGGGCCCAGCACTTTCCATTCCTCGGCAACACGTACTTGGAGGACAGGAACGTGATGACTTGAGGGATTTTAATGTTGCTATAAATTTGCATTTGATGTTGGAAACTAAGTCGGTTTTAAGCCCTTGACGGAGAACAGACTTGCCAGTCCCAACACTTAACATGCGTGAACAGCCATACAGACTTGCACACAAATGCATAAATGCACATGTACACTATACCATGTGGTGTACCATGATTAAAAATGAATACTGAGGATTGTTTAGTACAGTCTAGTGTTATTTTTTAAAATTATTTTTGCATTTATTTCTGTTTAGCTTATTTTCTTTTGAAAGAAGAGAAAAAAACTTATGAAATGGATTTGGAATGCAGTTGCAGTAGTTTGTTCTTGGCTCACTTGCCCCTTTTTAAAAATGAAGGACATGTCTGATTACAGATATTATATTTTGTGATTTATTTGTTTTTCAGTAAAATTGTAAATGCCAGCACTAACTAAAGTTACCTGTAACTGTGCGAAATGTGTGCACAACTTGGTGGCATATGCTGTTTTTTGAATTATGTAAAGTACTGTATGATTGTCAGTCAATGTTAATGAGTCTATTGCAGTTCAAAATCAGGTTAAGCATTTTTAAGCTTTTTACGTCAGTGTCGAGCTAATGCTGTACGCCAATAGGGAAGGGCATTCTGCGCAAAAAGAAACAAGTACAGTACCACTGATACCCAAAGGGTGGCAATAGTGTAACAGAGTAAATTACAATGTCCAAGAAGGCTATGGTTGGCATGGGAAATTGGTTTTGCAGATAAAAAAAGAAAAATTATATTCATAAAGTTCAGGTTTTGTTTATTTTTTTGTTCCAATCACTTTTGGATTGCCTGAAGGGAACATAGTGCAAGGATTTGTTTTTGACATGGGGAACATCTTAACGGAACTCAATAAATCTTCCACATCCTAAAAAAAAAAACCCTTCTATTGCAGCCTTTACCAGTCTTGCATACATCTGGTTGGAGGTGAATTGGATGGAAGGGACATAGTGATTGTACATCTTACCTATAATTTTCCCATAGACAGTTGATTATGCTATTATACTATGCATCAGAACTTAGTTTAGAGGGAGAAAACTAATTTTCACATTAATTGTATATTTCTGAATGCCATTGCCACAAACCAATGCAAAATCTAAGCCCTGGCTTTATTTAATGTGGAACAAGGTCACCTGGCCAATGAAGAGGCAGACAGGTTCAGTTTTGCCCAGTGCTAATTTAAACCTGGGCCAGCTAGATAATAATACGGTGACATCCCAAAATAAACTTGGCCTTCGGCCTGTCCTCTAAACGGGCAGTGTCTACAGGCCAGAGCCAGCAAAGATGATGTAAAACTGGCTGACTGGGCAACCCTACAGTCATTTCTGGGTTATTGACTTAAATTGTGTCTTTGCCCTCCCCCCTTGCACAACATACAAACACTGCCACACAAATGAAGCAACACTCATAAAAAATCCCTGGTTTATATACTGCAATATTAAATTCCCTCAAGTAAATAAACACAGGGTTTTTGAAATGGTTGAGACCTATGTAACCAAAGGCGCTATAGCAAAATCCACATGTGTGTGGATAACATTAGAGTTTAAAATGCTAGGGAGACCTTGCTTCATAGTGAATTGTACAGCAGATCTCCAGTGTCTGTTGATTATGCTGTTGAAGGTAACTCGAGGAATATTCTTTGTCCGGTTCAGCTTTGCAGATGCACTGTGTTGCCAGGTTGAATTAGATGCTATTTGCGTGGTGAATGCTGAAGAGTTCCCTGATGTTACACACTTTCCAGTAAGGGTGTCGCATGCTGTATTGCTTTTTTGTGACTGGATGTTTAGCTGCATTGTTTCCCAGAATCCTCTCTCCCATGTCTCCTGCAATCACTCCCTAACTCTCAGCTGCATTCTGTCTCTGAGTCGTGACTGTCTCAGGCTCTTTAAAAACCCTCTCTCTCAGATCTCAGATTAAAGGAAAAAACTAAAATGCAACATTTGAGTGTTCCTCTGAATCTTGTTCTTCCCCAGTATCAGCTTGGGAATAGAGACTTGTGCATTTGAGAGCCTTAAAATTTCGGAGAACAGAATAAATTAAGGTGCACAAGAAATTGATTTTCTTTACTGAGATGTGTATAAACTGTATGAAAGAATATTAACCCTTTGTTTTACTGGGTCACACTAATGTAGTTATATGCATGTTTTTAGATGAAGTGCAATTTCAAAGATTGAATGCCTTCGGCATACATTTAACCAGTCTAATCTTGATTGAACATCTTATAGTCCCTTTATTTTCCAGATTTACAGGTCTGCTGAAAACTCCATGATTCGGGGAACTACAAGTTGCAATACCTCTTCAAGATCAAAGCATCATCATACTTCCTATATGTGTGCTTTTCTACCACTCTATCAGAAATACCAGATCACAAAAACTTACCTATCAGCCATTGAAATGTATTAGGGAGGCTACAGAATCGTGATTGTGGTCAACAGACCAGTTCACCGCATAAGTGGTTCAGTTCTAACAAGTGTTTATAAATGCTACAGAATGAGATTGTTAACAATGCCTTGAGGTTCACCAGAGATTGAGCCAAGCCCTCATGATGAATTCCTCTCACAGATGTCAGGATAGTGGTGCAGATGTGAAGAATGCTGTGCTAATTATGAACAATGGGCTAATCAGCAGGGAGGTCTAGTGAAATGGTGTGGGCAGAGGCTTCTATTAGCTACAGAACAACACATGTATTGATTGATTACAACCTGACTTTCATGGTGTTCTTGGACCTCAATTACATCTCTTCCTGTGGGCTCATTCTAGTGTGACTGCGTTTTAACAGGCAACTCCCATTGTGATACACATCTACAGTTTGTATGATGTACAAACAAGGGTTGTCACATTATGCAACCAAAAATCATGGAGTTCATGGTATATGTATATACAGACCCAGACTTTCCCTTTATGGCATAAGGTGTGTGGAAGAAAATCTGTGACCTTTCTTGCTGCATATCTGAATTTGGACCCCGAATACGGTCCCAAATTTCTGTTCACTAGACAGCAAGTTCCATGCTTTGAGGGATGGTGCATATTTAATCTCTCATTACACATACTCAGACCCTCTTCATGTCAATATTAAATTTAAGTCATGATCATCAGCCCTCTAATGGTTTTCACGCAATGGTGATTACAATTCGGAATGCATCTACCATCTGTTTCAAGGTCCAGTAGTGATTGTGGTTTCAGTAATTCATTTTCATTCATTGGAACAATGCAAAAATAGTGCGTAAAATAGCACACATGGTGAGTCTTTTCCCCTTATCTTATTTCTTCTATAATGAAATGGACAGATGTGATGATGGAACAGATTTTTTTTCTGTGCATTGCTGGTTGACATCTTTAGAAGTATGGCATGAATTGTCTGTGACTCTTATTGGATTGGTTTTATTGTTCTTGTTGTATCCTGAAAATTGACAGCAGTTTGCTGCTGACAAGAAAAATAAAATGCATTTCCTTGTTTGTCAAACAGTGAGGTTGAATATAATTTTAAACAAATGCAGTGAAGAACCCTCAGTGAGTGTAGTTTCACGGAGAGCAGGCAGGTTATGTTCTTGGACATGTTTTTTCCATTCGGGGGGGGGGGGAGCAGAGTGGCAGTGGCTTGGCCCGGTGAGACCAGAATCTCCCTCAGTGACGCGCTCCAACATGTTTCCCTGAAGATCAATAAACATGACCTCTGCGCAGTGACCTTGAAGGGAGTGCTGCTTTTTTTTTAAACCCCCTTTCCTCTCTCACTCCTGCAGGCAGAATGGAGCCATTTCTCAGCCACTGAGCAGGAGTCTCCTCCACAGCTGCTCACGTGTTCTGGAGGCCCCACCCCTCAGCCTGGCAGCCAATGGAGGCCTCGGTTTTCTGCGGGGAACTTTTAGCGTGTGAATGTGAAGGCCTGTCGCTGGGAAAGAACAGCGCCCGATGGTGATGATGATGATTGTCACGAGCGGAAGTACAGTAAGGAGCATGTCTGGGTGAGTCTGAAGCACCGATCCCAGTTACTGATCCAAAATCTGCTGATCTCTGTCCTGAATTCACCTGACCTAATTTAGGCAGAGGAATAGATGTGAATTATCTCTAGATGTATCATAATGACAGCCACCCCAGGCTTTTTCTTTCCTCGCTCATATCCTCCATCTGTACTGACCTGTAGGATTACATATCAGATGAGGTAAGATGTGACTGGGACCCTGTGGAATGCATACATTTCTTTCTTTTTATAATGTTAATACTTTGGAATTAAGATCTTTGGTGTTTTGTTTAATCCAGCTTGGCTCCTTTTCCAAGAAATATACTTACTGTTTTAGAACGAGGCTGTTTGAATAATCAGTTCATAACTGTCTGTCTCAGAAAGCATGTTGTGAATTGGGCTGCCCATAATCTGGCCTGACAAAATCAGCTTCATGGTTCTTTTTGTTGTTGAAATAAGAACACCAAAGAAATAAATGAAGGGGAAAAAAACATTTCTTAATCTTACACAGTGGATTTTACTGTGGCCTCCTGGTTCCTACTGTAGTCTTATATTTAAATGATCATTGTTGAAAGGATGCATTCCATTTAAAATTGTATATTTTAAAAGCTTGCGCACATTTGACATCTGGCCAGACCAAGAGGCTTCATTTGCAGGCTGGAAAGGATTAGACTATGACTGGCTAATGCATTATGAACATCAGTGGTTGTCACATTTGCACACACATTCATAATAAACTCAAATTAGTACTACTGTTTACACAAAGGGTTCATGGTGCAATCATTTTAAGACACACACAGCTTCCCATATTCTGAAATGAGTCTTCCTAATAACTGTTTTACTTTAAGAAAAACTAATATTGAGTGAAGTGCCTTACTGACCTAAGGCACATGGTCTTATGTTCAGTACACAAATATACATAAACATAATGCATATCATACATTATGTAAAGTTTAGTTGACCTAAAAAAAAGTAGAAATAAGACCAGTCTGGACTCCTGCTATTACTAGAATTTCTGGTTACAAAGGTAATTCTGGGAAGAAAACACTTGAACAGCTTTCTTTAAACAAATAAAACAGGCTGTTTTGCCACATCTCAAGTCATGACCTTGAATTTAAATGTGTACAATATGCATTTACATGAAAAGTATTAAGATGGGACCTTTTTACATGTATTTTGGGAATCTCCTAAAATTGTTTGTTTTGGAAATATGTTGTGTCCACTAAGTAAAATTTTGACGGTTGATGTCCCCCATTCTCCCGAGGTATTGCTTTTGGCAGATGACTCAACTGTACTTACCTAGAGAATTCAATAAAATCTTACTTGCCAGTCTCACCATAGCAATGAAGACTATACTGAAGGGCTGGATGGAGCCTCTGAACTGTTACAATGCTGCATGGCTGGGTTATTTTTACGATATTGTTCTTGATAAAATCTACAGCGACCATCTACAGAGCTCATTGTAACACAATTGCAGCTTGGAATATAGCTGCAGATGAAGTTGTCAAGTTGCAAGCAATGGACTGCTGATTTCTGTAAACCGTCTCCTCCAGTTCCTTGGATGAGTTAGGGGGTTAGGGTATGTTAAAAACAAAAAGAAATAGTTCACAAAAAAATGAAAGGTCTTAAGATATCACAATTGTCACTGATTTCAGATGTTACACTGAATGACAAAATTTTGTATAAATCATAAAGCTAGCTTAATCCAAAACTAAAAGAACAGCAATGTTTCAGTGAAACATCGGTGTTAAACCTGCCCATTTCTTTGTCTACAGAAGGCTTAATCTGCTACTGTCACTGAGTCTGCTCTACCCGAACTTTAGCATGACTCAGCATTTGTGTCAGGATTCATTTGTAGTCAGGACATCATCTCATTACAAATGATTAAATTACGTTTATTACATTTTAAATCAAAACATTTTAGATTGCATTTTTCTTTTGAAATTAGGACTGGTTTCACTTTTGTTGCTGGCCTCATATAAAATGTAATTTATGTTCACACATGCACTTGCATTTGATTTTCACATGATATTATGATGTTTTAGTTGTACGTATGTCATCTTATGAAACCTGAAAAGCATACATGCTGTGGTAATGTCTTGGGGTCTCTCTCTTCCTCTGATTGTTCAGGCATTCCTCTGATCAGCACCAGTGGGAAAGTGCCTTATACAGCATCATTTATATTAGTTCTGAGGCATTGCACAAACAGGATGAAAGCTCCTGAATTTATGGGACCATTGAAGTAGCACGCACCAGTACACCATGACATACTGTTTTGCAGGAAATCAATTAAAAACATCCATAATGTCTTGTGCTTTCTCAGCTTATTAAAATTTCTGCCCTGAAAGTTTTATAGTAAAAAAAAGTTTATTTCAAAATTTAATTTGAGGTTGCTTCAGACCTTTTGGTCTTGATTCATCCCCACTGTTGGCATAAGTGGTTAAAACAAATTCTAGAAGGAAAAAAAACATACAAGTAAGGATTTTGTGTACTGTACTGTACACATGCCTATATCTAGAAACCCTGAAAAATGTGTAATGTTCAAGATGTAAGGACTAGGCTGACACTTGCCTGTTGAACAGGGAGCAACTAGCGCACATATTTGCAGAGCTGGTCAGTGCACGCTTTCTGAGCTAATGATGCACTGCACAGTTCACATTTACCCCAGGAACCCCAGCTGTACCAGCCATGAATAGATGGATCCATAGATCCAACCATACAGCAACACAATAGTATACCATCTCAAATCTACGCATTGTAAAATGGATAGCGGTAATGAGGTGCTTTGATCAGATTAATGCGATTGTAACCATAAGGTGCTTGATCAAAGCCTATTTAGGACACTGGTGTTATTTCCTTAAGCAGGATGGACAAAGGACAAAGCAAGGGATATGTATACCTTATTTCGCTCTGGACAAGAGTGCCCAGTAGTACATTGTCTTCTGGCGGTGATTAGTCAGATTTCCCTACTTTGTCCACAACAGCATATTTCCATAAAAAGAAGTGTAATCAATAAAATGAATCTCTAGACAATGAATCTGAATACAAAGCAAGCAGATCTCCACTGCGTGGTGCCACTGGGCGACTTCCTGTACTCCTGCCTGTCTCTTATGTAATGCTGACGTCCACACTGGTCTGTGGTATAATTATTTAATGCGTCTTTCAGGAGGTAGTCTGTGATACCGCGTGATAATGTCTCGCACAAGCCTCAGACTATCCAAGTTTCTCCAGAATTACCGAAAAAAGCTGAATTGTATTACCAGTCACACTGTGCTGCTATTTTTGCCACAGGTATACTGTTTTATGCAGGCTGAATTAAAATCTGCTCTAACAATAATGATTCTGTTTTATTGCTAAATACTGAATCCAAATTAATATTCAAAACTAGATGCCAATGTATCTATTTTCTGAATCTATTTTGCTGTGCAATATGGGCTTCCACACCATCTGCATCTGTACAGTATATGGCTTGTGACTCGGGCATAAACAAAACGAAGTCCTGGATCCCACTTAAAAGGTAGTATTATTGACCTTATCATTCAAATTTGAGTATTAACAGTGGTGTTTTATCAATGTTCAAGGTAAAATTATTCATTTTGCCAGAGACTGGAAACAAGAGAACCTCCCTTTAATCATGAGACTTTTGTCTTCATTACCACTTTGCCCAGATTCCTGAAAAAAGGTGTACAGGCAACGTTGTGATCAACTGATTATGAAATGACAGACATTTGCTCGTTTTCTGTCAGGTGACCATGAGTAATATTAGATCATAACTGCCTCATTTCCAGGACTACCCATCTGTATCAGTCTTCTGAAATAAATTAGCTCCAAGGTTATATAAGTCTCTAGGAGACTATAAGGTTTCCAGTACAAAATTGCTTTCGACAAACAAAAAGAAATTAACCACCCAATACCTGCTGTTATGTTGCCCATGCTTAACTTTAGAAATTTATGTGAAATGGATTTATGAAAATGGTATTATAATCTTTCTAATTGTAAATGCCCTGAGAATCTAGATAAAACTGCAGTGGGTAATTGCAGATATGGGAATAATATATTTTTTAAACTGGTACAGTACATTGAATCTGAAGGCAAGTGCATATTTGCTTGAATATGCTAAATCCTTTTTTTCCACAATTTGTTTGAAATGTAAAGGTGACATGTTTAACCCGACTGAAAAAAATGCCTCCTATTTGTGCCTCTTGTTTAGCAGTCGTGAATTCATGTTATCATGGAAATGGACATTTTTCACATTTGTTACAGCCAGGTCTGCTGAACCCCATTCAACGTGATCCACACTCCTGTAGGTTTTGAAAAGGCACACCTGATTTTGCTAATTAGCAGCTCAAGGAGATCTCTAGCTGTTGAATGAGGTGTGCTCTGTTAGGGTTGGAGTAAAAACCTACTAGACAGTAGATCACCATGAGCTGGGCTGGGCAGCCCTGGTCTAAGCAATCTTCCTGAAAGGGCCTTATTGAAATAAATGTGGAGCAGTATTGTTGCCCTTCAGCTCGTATGAAGCCTTGAGGAGATGACTGTATGATAAACATCAGACACAGCTTTCCTTTCAACAGTGAACATCTGGTCCTGCTACATTTCCCACCTGAAGCACCTACTTTGATGAGCTTAGTGGCAGCTCCCTCACCAGCTACAATAAGGTGCAATGTATTTCTCCAGAGTAATTTCTCTTTCCATGTAAAACTGACCCAGAACACAGATAAACCATTCAGTTTATTGCACCATAATTGTGGCCTATGGTACTGCCATTAAACATATTAAAATCCAAAGCTTGACATAGTTATTATAAATTATTATATTTTATCCAACATGCATACACTGTCTTTCCCTAGAATGGCTTTTCCCTTGATATAGATATGATTTTATTTGTCTGGTCTATTGGTAATGGTGCATTTCATGAGGATTGGAAAGGAGGTTTGCTTGACCCTTGTTCAAATCTAGAAAGAATCTTCCATGGTTTAACCATGTATCCCTGCTATATAGTACAACAGCAGCTCACAAAGCTGTCTGCATGCTTAGCATGGATACTGAATCCAACAGTTTTTTTTTCTCAAATACAATGTCGTCGTCGTCACCCCCCCCCCCCCCCCCCCCCCCCCCCATTATGCCCTTTTTTATTCTTGTTGACAGACACCAAGCTAAAAAAAGCCTTTTAAACCCTAAGGTCAGGGCTTAAACTGAAGCAGTTTAGATTGATGTTCAATCCATCAGAAATGTACAGTAGATAACAACAGGATTGCTTGACCTCAGTAACTTCAAGTCACATTGATTGTAGGAAATCATATTTTTCCTACATCAACACTAATGGTCTACTGGCCAAGAAAGATCCTATACTAGTTATAAATCTCTGCATTGTCAAGCTGAAGCTGACATCTCTCATCAGTCAATCACAAAATAAATGTGAATGCTAATTTCAAGGTCATGGTTCCCCAAAGAGCAGGGTCAATGCATGCTATCAATGAATTATATATCAAAGATTCATAAATGTGCCCATCAATGCTCACGTTTCCTGGCTGAAATTTTGTCTTTGTATATTATGCATATCTGCGTAAAGCACACATCTAAATCCAACCAAGTTACTGTGGTCAAAATGTATAGTCTGATATGTTGCATAATTATGAAAATTGTCTAAGTTCTGTATCATCTCACAAGACACCCAATGACATCCTGTCATAAATGTACAATTAGGTAACAAGCCATCAAATTATGAAGTCATTAGGGGTGTGTTGTTCTCTCCGCAGTCATAGCTGTGTGGCATCCCTTACTTTTGTCATCATGGTCAGGACAGAAAAAAAACACCCAAATATGAATTACACAATTTCTTTTTATTTTTTATTTTTTCTTTTGTTTGTGAATCTATTCTGATCTGATGGCTTGTTACCTAATTGTACATTTATGACAGGATGTCATTGGGTGTCTGAACTTAGACAACAGGTGGTGTTACTGTATCTTCACTTAATACAGGTTCTTGAAAATAATGCAAAGTCTTCCCTACTTGTTATACAGTGCCCATTTTTTGAATATTAACAACCCCTGAATGAACAAAACAAATAATTAAAAGCAATTCACTTGCTAACTGAAAGTAATTAACTTCATCACAGTTTTGCTCTAACACAGAATCAGACTTTTCAGCAAAGATGAGAATGTTCTTCTTGGAAATTGTATTCCTCATAAATAGATTTCTTACCACATATAGTTTGTATGGCAGCAGCATTCCTATTCAACTTGACTAAGTCTGTGTTGCCCCACCCTTGCAGCCTTTGGTAGCAAGCACAGTTAATGCTCTGTTGACACCACAGTCAACCTCATAGTGCCCCATGCAAAGCAACCAGCACTCTTATATCCTTTTTCTGCACTTACATTTTCTTTAAAATCTTACCTTTTCTTCAGATGGCAGATTCCACCACAAGAATAGTATGATTGTTTTACTCAAAAAATTGTCCGTATTTGTGACAGTAGTGCTATTTCCTGACTAGTCAGCTCAAATCAAGTTATTGGCCAATATAAACATGTTAGAACACTAAAATATCCTAAATAATCATTCATATATAATATACAATATAGTACATTCCAAATGGACTAATATCCTGTCTAGAAGGTAATTGGGCCAACATGATAGACAACATTTAATATACCCAATGATTTTGATGAATCTTGAGACTTCCAACATCATTTGGTCATCTGTAATTCTTAATCAATGATAAACATTACAATGCAAATACATTTTAGGAATGAAATATTTTACCTTTGTACTCTGACCTCAATGTAAGACTGTACAGTATGGGTCAATGTAAAAGTAGTCACAAGCAGGGGTGTAGCATTCTGGGCCCTGTGCATATGCAGTCTCTGTCCCTTAAAATGATAGACTAAAGCAAAATTTGTAGTCCAGGCCTGCCCTGCCCCCACCCCTCTTGCCTCGGGGCCCTGGATAGTCAGTTCCACTTATTCCCCCACAGTGGTGCCCCTGGTCACAGGCAGCAACAGTGGTAATCCTGCCAAGACATATATTCAGCTTCATATGCACCTGCCATATTCAAAGGTTGCCCCTGATCACTGTCATGATTATTCGCACCAACCCATGACGTAAACTGTTCAGGGAAAATGTGTTTCATAAGCCCTATCGGTAAAATTAATCTCTGTGCAGGTCTTGCTGGCATGCAATACTTTTCATGGTACAGCAGGGTACTGATTAATTCCTTCTGACAACATGCAACTCCTGTATCAGGACTGTATAAATCCCTGATCCGTGGACATGAAACAGGACTCCGTAGGCATAAGTCAAGAGGGGCCAAGTCAGAGCATGCAGAAGGCATTTGAACATGGCTTCCGCTGGCATTTTTGAGTGGAATGCCATCTTCTGGTTGATCTGCAGCTTGTTATAAATTTGAGATTAGAAGACAAACGGGGAGAGGAAGAATTTGACAAGATATGAGACATTAAAGATAGCTTTACCTTGCCTACGAGGTTCAGTAAAGGAAATATTGCTGTCTGAGTCGATGGTTGTTTGCTTTCACACTGAACGTGAAATCCAATTCAAATTCTCAGACAGTGTTAATTGAAATGGAACTTTGTTTAAAGTGGGGAGTTGTTTTAACTAAATGAAAAAAGACTCTAAAATGGCAGGCATACTTGCTTCTGATTTTAGCACGTACTGTAAATGAGATCTCTATTGACACCGAGACTAAGTGGACTGTCTAGCTTTACAAATATTTCCACAGCAATTGCTTTAGGTTCATTTATATAAATCTAGATATTGCTATTCAACTAATATTTATTTTTATGTAATGTATGTGCCAATATGTATTTTTGAACATTTTAATATGAATTCAATTGAATTGCAATTGATGCTGCAATAGCTGCACAGCAATAGCTGATTTTCACTTTCAAGTTTGCATGTAAAACATTCTGACTGTGTTTGATTTTCCCTCATAAGTCAAATGAAAACGTACTGGATTCCCTGCATGAGTCTAGTTGTAGACCTAAAGAAGTCAAATCTTCTGCTGTTGACTGTTGATGGCATCTCATCTGGAAAATAAGAGATTTAGCATCATTTGAATTTTTTTAGCTATACTCCCTGTTGAGTGCAACCTCTCTGTTTTCAGAGGATTTTAAATGTTGCATCTTGGAAGAGAATTGCTTTTTTGTTGGCCCAAATTGGAGGGTAAAAAAACAGGACAGTGCACTCCAACCAAAGATTGGACTGATGCGGATACTTAATTATAACTATTTAAATTATTTATTGATAGCTACTGAAAAATATTTTGATAAATTATCCAAGGCAGATGACTGGAATTTATGGTTGCATTACCTTAAATTCCTTGGATAACAATTTTGCATAAATTGTACTGGAGAAAAAAAGGCAGTACAGGCTTACTATTTTTAGATTCTTGAGACTTGTCGACTTACAGTTGTTGGGCTGTTGCAGTTGTGTATAACCACGTCATTGCCCCCGCTTTATTGGAGTGTTTCTGTCCTTGTGAATTTTGTCCCCAAAGGATTTTTTTTTTTTAAGTGAAGTCTTCAATCTTTAATGTTTTTTTTTTTCTGACAACTACAGACCTTGCAGCTTTCCCTTGTTCAGCACCTTAACAGTACAATTTAACAGTACTGATTCGAAAACAATCCCAGCCTTTAGATAAATGTTGCCAATGATCAAAAACAGTATGGGAATAAAGTTAAGCCAAGAATCTGTAGAATTTCACTCAGGAAAATAAAGTACTGTTAATGGATGTTTTAATGTTTTGTTTTAATGTCTATTGTATCTGTAAATTGAGAATTAAATTTAAAGTATATAAAACTTAAGTGTGGAATCATTTGTTTGGACAAATTGGGTACCTAGAGTAGATTTAATCTGGAAAGATGAATACTAGATCTATATGCCTTTGACAAATGTTACTTGTTTTCCATTTTAAAAGTTTTCTCCAGTGCAGGGGTTGCCATGAAGTTTAAATTATATGATGTGACTATATTTCAGCCAGTGTCAATGCATGTTAATATTATGTCCTTGTCAGCTGTAACACAGCAATCCACTGTACAAAATTGCCAAAATTAGGTGTACTATTGCTTTGGATTTGCACAGCATTTGGCAGTTGGTTAATTGAAATTAAAATAGAAGCTCATTGCCTGAGTGAGAGTGCATATTAAATAAATCTAATACTGAATTTTCCATGGAAAGGCCATTTGCTAATCACATATGAAGTTCATATTCTCAGTGCAGTATTTAGAACATTGTTGGCCCTGAAAGGGGCAGTCAGCCAATTCTGCTGCTTTATACTTAATAATCATTTAATCTTTTCCTCAGTTCTGTTTTTGGCCAGCATGAACTTTTGATTAGCTTTTGATTTAGGGCCAGTCAGACCCCAGCTCCCTTTAAAGCTCCCCCCACCCACCCCCCGACCCCCAACGCCCTTCAAAAAAAAAATTAATAATGCATTTGTACCCTGGTGGATTAAAGTAGAAATGCATCCTCACGTAAACAGTCTGTGGTGGCATTAGTCACCCAGGGGCCCCAGGCAAAATGGAGGAAAAAATAAAAGTTTCCCATGTCTCAGCCTAAAAAAGAACAATACAATTTCAATCTTAACAAATAAATTTCAAACCCCAATTTATGACATTGAATATGTTTAACAAACTGCAATACATGAACTGGCTCTAGAGCAAGGGTGTCCAATCTTATCCAAAAAGATTGTTGTGGGTGCAGGTTTTTGTTTTAATCCGGCACACCAACTCAAATAACCAAGGTCTTGATTTACGACCAGTTAATTCACTGAATCGGATCTCACAGAAGCATCTCAGCCATAAAATACTGAATTTCTGTCCTAATACTGGAAATAAGTATTTGTTGTCATTAACTGATTGAAATAAAATCCATATACCTTAAGTAGGTCCAAAACTATTACAAGGACAAAGATTTAAAGGACAAAGATAAAAGGAATCAAAATGTGTTTTTGAAGTGAACCATTTTGCCCTACGAAAGAAGTACAAGAATACACAGAACTAAATTAGAATTAGAATTACTACCAATCCAAGAAATTTATGTTCTATTCTAATGTATGTGCATGTTTTGCACCTATTACATCTTGTTTCTGAGAACTGTTTGCATCTGCATTATTTGCAAATACCAGTTACAGAACAAGCAAACTGCAGTTGTTCCACATCTCTTTTTAAAGGAATATCTACTGGAACAAAGGCTCATACATAATCGGATTAGTATAAAAAGGAGGCAAGACCCAAAACTGAATAGTAGTGTGACCTCTTCACTTTTGTTTTCTACAAGCCCACTGTCTTTTCCTGATAAGCAGTGCAACTCTCTCATGACTGGCTATAGTTTTTATTGGAGGCCTGTGTCATGCAGTTAAATGTGGAAGTACTGGGGCAGAGATAACAAGTTTTGTTTTGGCTCTGTACTCCAGCACATTGGATTTGAAATAAAATGATTAATAGGAGATTGAAGTGTAGACGGTAAGCTTTAATTTGAGCCAAAACAACAAACCTTGTCTCTGTCCCAATGCTTTCACATTTAACCTAATTCTTAAAGAAAGTAACATACTCTGTATAAAACTAGTAATACCATGTGAACTATTACATTACAAATGTTCACTAATTGCTGTTCACTTTAATGAATGAAGGTCATTTTCTTTGAAAGACCCGCTCTGGTCTTATTCCGTTTTTCCTTTGTTTTCTGCATCATCTCCTGGCTCTAACTGCTGCCATGTTTGGGAAGGAAATTCTTATTAGCATACCTTTTATAGAACATGAGCTAGGCCATGTCAATGCTTAGCAAATTACCACCCGCTTTCAGAAGTTCTTAATATTCATGTACAAAGAGGAGAGTCGCAATTAAGGCATGCTTTAGTAAACGAGGAACACTTGACTGAACTAATTTACAAAATCTCTGCCCTGTTTTTAAATGTTCACCCCAGGTATGCATATACAAGAACAGGCTTTACTGTGCATCAAAAGGAGAATCAGAGTGAGGTAATCCCCACAAATCAGATTCTAAAAAGTGATTTTGACCCATTGTGACCGTTTAGTTAATCTGACATTGATACTGTGACCTCGCAGTGACTCCTTTTGGATTTGAAAATCAGTCACAATCCTTTAGTAAATCCGGTCCTGATTTGCTTGTCTGGCAACTTTTGTCTAATTTATACAGACATTTTCATATCACCCTTGATCAGCTAGCTAAATAAAGTATTTTGAAGGCAGGAGGCAATTTAGTTAATAGACAAAAGAAAGTTCAGTGATGTGGGGAACTGCACGCTTGTTATAAACTAGGCTTGCATTACAGAAATGTACAGAGATCTCCATCATATGAGTTTCTGTAGTCAGAAAGCAGCATTTTCCGTAGCTAACAGGAGTGGAGTTGGCCAGATGGATTTGATCTAGAAATGTGTATTCCTATATGGTGTAGCTGGGGATGTGCTGTGTTTTGTGATTTACTGTGATTCTCCAGAGGAACAGATGAAGAATACTTCCATACTGGTTAACAGAAAACAATACCCTTATACCTGCGCCACTCATGCCTTATGAAAAGTGTTCCTCTGCGTCCCTGTATGTCAGGTAGTCAAAACAGACATACTGGGCCTCCCCAGGCATTGCACATGCAAGACCAGGTTGCAAATTTTTCCATCACAATGTTTATAGAGGGGGGAAATGGGTCTAGACAATGACCAAAAATAAGTAGTATGCAGCCATTAAGGGAAGGATTATAGGGGCATATTTCTTCAGTTTCTAAAAATTTTATAATTGCGTGGTATTATTTATTCGGTGGAAGAGATGTCATGGGCTCATTCCCGGAACAGATTCAATAATGGTAAAAAAAAAAATGCCAGCTGTGATCTACTCCATGAGAGGAAATAAATATGATCATTAATATGGTTATGGAAACCAAAACAAAGCCCTGAGTCCCTTGGGATTAGTTTAATCCCGGTTTAACAAACTTTGGATTATTTGCTGTTATGTGGTTGGTTTTATTTGTCGCATGGACTGACTGTGGACAGTGCTCGACATAAGAAGAAACAACTTAGATTTCTCTTCCCAGCTGATCTCAAGCTTTATGAGCTGAAGGAGGAATCAAAATGAGGAATATTCCCTTTAGTAAACTTAACAAAGATAAACATGATAAACAACACAGCATGTTTGATATCCACCTGTGAAAATTATGTAACTTATTTACAGTAATGTGCAGGTATAGCAGAGGATTGTAATTAGTTGTGGAATACCTATGTAACTCTTAACTCAGAATGAGATTTATTGATTTATTTGGTTCACCATCAGCTGTTACATAGGCAGCAGATACTCCTCCAGGGATAATAGACTTAATAACAGAAAGACAAATAAACTGTGAAAGTCCAGCCTATTTTAATTAAACATTTTATTTTAAATGTGCTTTTCTATAGATTGAGTTACCATTTAGGTATTTTGATATCGACACTTTCCCACAGTTCAATTTAGAGTTTTGTTGATATTTGATTTATTTTTATTTTTTTAATGAAACTTTAGCATGAGAAATGTTTTACAGCACATCTATTTGCTGTGTAATAAATACTGTTTCCTGGAGTTCCTACACTGCATTCTTTCTCCTACATAATGATACTGTGTAGGTGTTTCAATGGTTAAACTAATGAGCAGCAATAGCTCAAGCATCCCTCAGGCTGCCACAGAGTTTGTGTTGTGACTCATGCTCTGGCTCTCTGAAGGGTATTGTGGAAAGCACACATTTGCAGCAGATATCCATTGCCACAGTGTACATTTGCACGGGTGTCTTTTGCTGGAGAAAATGTCATGCCTGTATTCATGTCTATTCATGGGCTTAATGGGTACAGGGAACTGGCTACTGTTTCTTCCAAAAAGTCCAAATCCATGGTTGATATTCTGTTCAGATTCCAATATAAACATGGACAGACTTGATGTGTAAGATAAGCAGAAACTTGTCAGATTTTAATTATGCTATTCTCCCTCACCTCTCCCTTGTGTGTATCCAGTGTCTTACTAGGTAAATTGCTTTTGTTTAATCTCTGCTGATCTGTATTAGAACAAATCTTGTGCTAACATAAAAACCTATTGTAGGGACCATTTCTGTGAGTTCAGGACATTTTTCAGAGCACGCACCTTGTTCCCTCATTGTGTTGTGCATGTGTGGGGACCTTGAAAGGGTTTGATATTGGTAGAGCTGTGTATAGCATGGAGCCTGTTTGAAATGGAATGTTTTAAGATTGAACGTTTTTTTAGTTTATTTTTTGTACCCTGCAAGATACAAAAGTGTAGCGGTAGATGGTTTCACTACTGCTGAGAGTAAAGCTGTTTGGAACAGCTCAGAGGACACTGCAAAATCATTATGAGAAAAGGTAAGGTGAGAATTTTCATGATGATTTGTGAGGGTGAACTGCTCTGCATTGGACGTCTGCCTAAAAGGAGGTTGTCTTGGCTGAAGTGATGTGACTATGAGAAGTTGAAGAGACGCTGTTCAAAAGTCACTCCGCTACCTCCTCTCTACTGCAACAGAGAAACATGGATTTTAAAATGTGTGTGCACTGCTGTGGATGAGCATGTCTGAGAGTGTCATCTTTTCAATGGTCCGCATCTTGGATTTGTACTGTAATTTGAAGAAAGTTTGTCCAAGCCCAGTAGTTTCAGCATGTTTTTTGGCACAAACATTTTTGTTCCAGCAGAGCCTTCTTCAGCGTGGAGCTTTCCTTTCAATTCAAGCAGTTTTTATAATGGCAAAACTCACCACCAAAATTCATTGCAAATAATGGTTTAGTTAATCAGCCTTGTTTTTTCATAGTTCAGATTAAAATATGTCAGTACAAAGTCCAATTCAGTCCTTAGAAGTACAGTACTTAATGATGAAAAGAGTGCCCCCAAAATGGACAGAGATTACACTTAGGCAGTTCAACAAATTGCTGACACAGTGAATATACATGTTAATATATTATTTCATTGTGTCTGGACTAGATGAAAACTCATTAACTCCTTAGAATGGAGAATTAGTATTAACTCCTTAGAGGGAGTTTATAGGATCAGTCGCTCTCAATAATTACAGTGTTCTTTGCAACCCCTGAACAGTATTTACCTGGTGATTTAATGCAGCTCCCAGTGCCTGGCTTGGCCCTCTGCTGAATGGTGTGATGGTGCTTGGGTTGTTTCTCCATCTGCATCCCGCTGAGCATTCTGGCACACATCCTTCCAGCACCATTTCTTCAGGACCTCGGCCTCTATGCCCTGTGGGATGTAAACACACTGGGGTTGAACCTGATATGTGGGCTGCGTTTAGTAGGGGGGGGGGGGGGCTGGGGGCTGGGGCTGTCAGTCTGCATCCCTGATCTCTCGGGTTTGTAATGATATCATTACCCAAGCCTGCTGTCAATCATGGTCCACTGCATTGAGCTTCTGATTAGTGGCATTCAAAACTAATTTGCATATACTTACGTTAATACAGGTGCACATGTCATGTCTGCGGTGCTCTGCAAGCCACTGTGTGAAAAATGATTGCCATATAAATAGTGTTTTGTTTTATTTATTTCTTTATTTTTCAGCTAATCCCTCTTGTATATTTTAAGTGATGTGAGGGAGCACACAGGGCTGTGGAGAGGGATTTAAAGATTAAAGGGAAAAGGGAAAACTGAATAGCCTGCCCTGCCTACAGTTTTAAAAAAAGCCAACTGGACCAATGATTACTCAGATATACAGGTGTCCAAAATACAGTTTTACTATTATCTGTCCTGTATAAATACTAGAAAATGCAAGCGTTGAAACATAATCCATATTTTACTTTCTATGAAAACCTATTCAAGCTCCCATGGGTACGCAGCCAATCATGTTCCCAGGGTGCTGTCACTAGCCAATAAATGATCCGGTGAGGTTCCACCTGGAGTGGAGCAGTTGGCTCCGCACCGATGCTGGCATTAATAACATTTTTGGATATTTATAATATCATGCAGTGTTATTAAAGCCCCTGCTGACTAGTTGGTTGTATTCATTAATTTGCCAACGAATCGGCAACATTCCAAAGGGAACACCTGTGATTGGATTGGATTGAATAACATACTGTAATCCAACTGCCAGATGTTTGGAAAAATTACTTTTGGCCTTTCATAAGCTTTTTTTAAAATATTTTTTATTTATATTTTTATTAACTAAGCTAAATGTGAATAATCAAGATCCATGAAGGAAAGGGAACTGTTAAATTGGCAGAGCTGTTATGGATTTTCATGGATTTGGCAACAAAAACTTCAGACTGGAAACACATAGAATGTGGCTCATTTTATCAGATATAGCTCACGGAAACATCTGTGCATGGTGTTTATTCAGTTAGTTTTTCTTTTTTCAATAAATCTGAAAAAAACATAAATGTAAGTTATAATCATCAGTCACAGGATCTGCCAAGACGGTTTGTCTTTCTAATATAAAGAATAATATGCATTGACTTCTCAACCCTACTTAGTATTATATAAATGGCATTATTAAAGTTCTGTACTCCTATGACATAAATAAATACATGGAAAGATTAGTCCACCAGAATGCAGCATACATCATGATGACATCACGCCACATTGTAAAACTGTCAGATTTAAATACTTGCATGCAGCTTATCTCTAAATAAGCTTGGTTCTGAGTGTCAGGATCCTGGGTATTAAATAATGTACGCAACAAAGTTCTTTGATGTTCTCCCTTTTGATTGCATGCTGGCTATGTGACAGCTCCTTTAATGAGATGGCCACTGGATCACTTTGATCAGTTATTTCCACTGCATTTCAGTGGAGCTATGGAGCTCATTTTCATTTAGAAAAAAAAGCTTTTAATTACATTACTGTTCTACCCTTTGATTTTTCAGTTTCTCACATGTACTTCTGCATGCTGTATTGAAACATGGTGGTATGTTGGTAGTGCATTCATTTGAAATTAAGTTTGAAATTGAATGTCTCAATTTAATGTCCTGTGTGGTGTATTTTAATGTTGATATATATTATCCTTTTTAAAAATCTGGGTTTGCTGTGGTAAGTGTTCTGACTCAAATCTCTTAACAGGTTATTGTTGTGCACAACACCACACAGGTACCTATATTACACATGGCACTTGATGTTACTGTATCATGTAAACAATTAAATGATTTTAAAAAATCCATTTCAAGGTTTTTTTTCCCCTATGTTAACTTATGAACAGGATAGATTAAATAATTGCTAAAATGAAAATTAATAGATAAATAAAAATTAAATTAAGCATGGGAAACAAATGGAATCCCATTATTTTGCTAATTTAAGCATACTGGATTTTATGTTCTGTGTCATATAGAATAACTATCTATCAGTAGCAAGTACAGAAGATGCATAAGTCATGAGAGCCCCTCAGAAACATATAAAATTATGCACTCAACACCAATAAAGATAGCTTTAACCCAGCTGGTTGTATTACTGTATCAGAAATACAACACATAAGGACCTCTACCCTGTGTCTCTAGAATAGGATAGAGTCTTTCTTGTTTGAAAATAACATCCTTGGTTTGTATGCAGAAAGAGAAATAGAAGGAAAATTGGTTGTCCTAACTGTCAAAGTTTAAATGAAAGTAATTTGTAAAGTAATCTCAGTGGTTCTCAACGTATCTACTAATGAATATATTATGTGGTGCACACCAAATTCACTAACACATGGCTTGTATTTTCATGTAAGATGATATTTCTTTTCAGACCAACATGATTGTTTTCCTCTTTTTACTGATATTCTAGGGACAAATTGCTCTTCCAAACCACTTAAATTAGTTTTTCCCATTCTGTTGAGAACTGATAAGTGAGTTATGGATTGCTGTTGCAGCTATTAATGTGACATTGTATAAATTCACCAGTATCATGAAAATAAAGATCACTGTGACAACTAAGGTATGTTTTCCAAGGTGCTGTATTCCTTTAGCTACCTGAGGATCTTTCCAGTATCTCGCTTTATTACATGGCAGTCACTATTATGCTCAGCTACAAATAGGCCGCTAGCCATCTAGCGGTATATGATTGCAATGAATAACACGCTACATTTAGTCTACTGACTTTGATCAGCTTAAAGACAAGCCCTTGAGCTTGCTCAGGCAGAGAGAATCCACTGTGTCCTCCGCTCTCCACCACTTTCAGCGCTGTTTCCATCTCCTCTTGGTACAGCAGCACCACTGCTGGTCCTACTGATGGGAGGGTGTCTGTGTTAGTCTGCCCCACCACTCACTGCTGGGATGGACAGTGGGGAAGCTCACCCTCAGGTCATACTGGCCATGGCCTATGCCCAGCTAGCTGTGGGGGTGGCGGTGGGAGCTTATCTCCAGCCAACTGCAGCTGCCAGGGATTTTCAGTCCTATCCATAGCCATGCCTCAATAAGCCCATCAGAGTGTGTGTGTGTGTGTGTGTGTATGTGTGTGTGTGCGCGTGTGCGATTGTGTGTTTTCTATTGATACGAGACCTGATACTAATTTGAATCTCAATATTCTCTTATGGTTTAACATAATACATGAATATTAATCACTATCCACTGAATATTAATTTGAAAAGTCATTGTATCCTATTCATGAAATTAATTGAGTTAATGTATTCTGGCTCTGATAAGAAACCATACACATATACGTGTTTTAATGGGGCTAAAAAATGCAAAAACATACACTGTTAAATAAAATGAATTTTTATTGAATGTATCCATATTTGATAATTATATTTAAATATGTTTTGATTGATCATTGTTACCATTGTTGATAATGATACGTTCAAGGCTGACTGTTGCATAATTGTTATGCTTCATTTATCAGAGGCGATCAGGCTGAGGCAATGAGGTTATTTAACCTGTTGAATATCAAGCGGGGTGAAAATAAAAAAGTAAAAAAAAATCCATAATAAAGATCACTAAAAATGGCAAATTGTTTTAAAAATGAATGTCGGGTTCAATGTCTCAGTCGGGAATTTTCCATTTAAGGTACTAAATTTGATTTTCAAGAGGCATGTACAGAAGAAATACAAATGATAATGAATCATTATTAATCTCAATAAATAATAACATTATTGATATTGTTTATTAACAAGTGCATTTATACACCTTGATTTAACACACACACTGCTTTTGGGATAATTTCACTGTCGCGTTCAAATTGAAATATGACCAGCAAATTTTGTCCAGTAATAAACAATGTGCTATGCAAGTCTGGGTGCATTCTCAAACTTCACTGAGCTCTGTCTGAAAGAAAGAACAGACATTATGTCTGTCAGTAAGCCAGAACTTTTAATCTGTCTGTGAAGACTTTTCAGTCAGTGCCTCAGATTTATGGCTTAAAATGACAATCTCATTAAACTGCTTTTTAACCAGGACACAAAATGTGCCCGGACAATGTGATGGATGTAGCTGTTTAATAAACATCCTTAGCAAAAAACAAGAAGGTATTAAATAACACTCTCACAACATGATAAATCAGAAAACTGTGATGATGGCCGAGCCTTGATATATATAATTTTTTCCACTTTACACTTCATGGTCTAATCCATGTTTTATGATTTTGTTACTAGTTTACATCATTTGGGGGGGAAGCCAAATAGTTTTATCATGCAGTCAATTATACTGTACAATCAAATCAACTTCAGAAAAAACATTAGTCATCGATTTCAAAATGCCAATGGTATCATTTACAGGCAACGTAGATATCATTGCTTGACGATTCTACCAAACGCCAGTCTGACTCCGAAGTGTTGGCATAAAATCGCCTAAGAATTAATCATTGTAGTTCCAGAGGGTTGTCCAAAATGGTGGAAATTCACATTGTATCAGAACATGTGAAAAAACAGGAAGCTATTCTATATGGAGAGGTGGCTTTGTTCTTCTACACAAAGAGTTCTTTCATATCTGCCCTTGCATTTCTAGCCTGTTATTTTCTGATTTCTCATACAGGTATCAAAGGTGTAAGAAATTACATTGATTTCACATTTGTTAAAAGCTTCTTTGTTTGCTTCCCCAGAGATATTGTGACACCATTTCCATATTCAACTACATTAAATCCAGAGCTCAGAATAGCATAATTATGGAACAGTAACTTTATCAGTTGATCAGGCAATGATGCTCTTTTGTTTAAAAATAGGACTGCAAAAATAACGTGGAAATGTTACCAGAATGATATTCCTTTTTATGTATCTAGACAAGCAAGATATAACTAGGTCACATTGCAACCCTGAACAGCAAATGATCACATACTTCAGTAAACTGGTGCTATTGCTTGCTTCAAAAAATATTGTAATGGCTAATATTTGCATTTTAGGTTGCCTTATATAAGATGGTAAATTAAGCATGTAATGTAAGGTAATGGCATGTCTGTCTTTGGCACGTTTGTGTTTATGGTCGATTATTGTAGGCATCTGTCCTGACAGACCTCCCACCAGCAGGATCAGCTTTCAGAAAAAAATGTTTTGTCTGTCTCTTAAAGTTTATGTTTTGTGTAGTTATGTACATAGGCTTGAAAGCTTTAAAATCTGTTCAGTTTTTAGACAGTATTTAATTTGATAAAAACTGCACATTGCACATTTATAAGTGTGACTGCTGGAATTGGCAGTGCAGCTTTAGCTAGGTGGGTTGTGGGTTTTACTGACAAGCCTGATAGAATTACATTACATTACAGGCATTTAGCAGACGCTCTTATCCAGAGAGACTTACACAACTATTTACATAGCATTTACTTTGTATCAAAATATACAGCTGGATAAACAATACATAGAAAACAATGATGGCTATCTTGTTTGAGAGCCCTGGTTCCAAAAAAAAAAAAAATGCAACAGTAAATACTAGTTTGACAGGAATTACAGATGAGGAAATTCCAGGGTTTCCTAATAGAAGAAAATAATAGGCGGCTTAGGTGCGTAATCCCCTACTGTATTGCCCCCATTTTAAAACGCAAATCTGAAAATGACATACCCAAAATAAAATGTTTACTATTCTTAAACCCTTTTGAGTACAGGCGTAATCATGATCTGTTCTGTAACCCTTGGGAGTTTTGTAACCCTTGTTTTCCAAGAGTCAGAATCAATGAACTTATCCACTAACTATAATATTTATTTTGGGGGAAGCGGGGGTAAGTGCTGGGGAGCAAATGTGTCCCCTCAATGTCAAACTCACTCCCACGCCCCTGATAATATAATAAATATATTGTGAGAATTCACTTACATGCTCATCGATATAAAATAGGATCAAGTCCTTCATTGTACATGCCCTCTGCTATGGGGTTTTCACTATCCTCAGAAATATTCACTCAAATGAGTGATTTCTTCCAAGGCCTTCAAATTTCAGGTCTTCAGTTTAGACTCACGTATTGCAAAAAATATTTTCGTTGTAAAACGACAACCTTCTTAGGCATAAAGAATCAAGAACTTCTAGCTGGTGCATAACATTTTCAACGTACGTACTGAAAAACTTGTTTAATGCAACTAATATGCATTATTTCATGCAAGCCTAACAAATAAATTATATTCTAGATTAGAAACACAATTTCATTAGCTAAAGTACTTTTCAGTGGTCACTATAATATCTCGCCACTGGCTGGCTGCGCGCTGGGCCAAACTTCTACTGTCCTGGTCAAGCCTTTGCTGGCGCACGGTGGGTTTCATTAGCTATACTGAGGGACTGTTTGGCCAATACTCATCAGAGAAGCTTATACAGTAGGTGGGCTCCTTTCATTCCAGAGAATCTATACAAACTGGAGACAATAAAATTTCTTTGTACCCAATACTGTCACTGTGCATGCAACAGCAAAATGGACAACAATGATAATTCCTCCAGAGAATTGCTTAGTAAACAATGGACATTCTATCAAGGTTTCTCCCTGTTTGCATGTTTTTGGGATGAAAAATGACTGTGAATTTGGTTTGCTGTATTCTCTCCATGATAAAAAATGACTTTCATTCATGTCGCCTATGGATTTCCAACGTGCATAGATGGTTAGGTACTGCCACTCCACAAAATAAAAGAACAATTTACAAGGTTAAAGAATGAAACAAATGTGAAACAAAGCAGTGCACCTCCTTGTCTTACATACTGTAAATGCTGTCTATTCAAATCAGTATATTGTTTTATATCTTATGATATAGCAATTTTCTTTAGAACGCAGTGGCTGGGCTTGTTCTTGCTCATGGTATGTTACTCTGAGTTAGTGATATCATGACTCTCAGTACAATTTGATTTTCCCCAGGGAGTAAAGAACACCTCAACAAAGGTGACACAAAACAGTCCACAGGCATGTTAAATTGACTTTCATTCTGGCAATTTAATCAGAACAGCCATTAATCTTTGTTAGTAATTGACTTTCATGTTAACTTTCTATATCTGTCTGTCAGTTTAATAGAAAAGTATATTCCGAAAGGATTAAATATTTATTCTGCAGAGTTAAACGTACCCCATTATTTCCTAAATTAAATACTTGTTATGTATTAAGCCTGGCAGTGACATGATTTAATGGAGCAAGGGTGGTGTTGTTCGAAGCATTTCATGTACACAGCCATGTTGTGGTTTATTTAATGAATATACTAGTGCAGTCTGGGCTATGTCAAATTGGCAAAGAAGCATTCCAGAAAGTGTACAGTGCATCTGCAAGACCATGTTCTAAGGAAGAGGTGGGCAAGGAGGGCCATATCCATTCCAACAACTGGTTGTAGATTTTTGATTTAGCAACAGTAAATGTCTCTAGGACCAAATTCAACTACCAAATTCGCATCCCATATAATTATTCACACATTTTAGTATGAGCAATTTTTGTTCAAAATATATATCTCAAACAATGGTGCTTTAAGCAATCTTGCTTGAGTATATGGAATGAAAAAGAAAAATGATCCATCAGTGTAAGTTGAATATTTAATTTATTTTAGGATAACTTCACACCAACCTCACTTGGACAGCCCAGGACAGCCTGTTGTTGATCACCCTGTGTGCCTACCTCTCCACCTTTACCATCCCTTTCCCATCGAACGATTGCACACTTTGTCTCTCACTCTCTGCTCTTGACATTCAGGGCTTCTGCACTTTTTTCTCCTCAGTGTTCTGGGAAAATAGCATTAAATGTCACCTCCAGCCCAGCTTAGGGCAGCGGTCAGCAACAATATGATTTCCATTGTCTGTCAGAGGCTTTGTAGGGGAAGTACATTTCATTTGATAGACACACGCATGCACACACACACACACACACACACACGCACATACACACAGACACACACAGGCACACGCAGATACACACACATACAGACACATGCACACATAGACACACACACACACACACTCACTCACTCACTCTCCCCTGGATGACCTTCCTCCTATACCCTTTTTTCTTCTCTCAGACACTGGTCACGCTTTCCTCCAATTACAGGAGTACATAACATGGCAACAGTGTGTATTCCATCTAAGCTCTGAATGATAAACCCTGACATATTCTCCTTGATCTTCTCCCCTATAAACTAGGTCTCTCACCGCCAGTTTCTTTCCCTTTGCCTTCAAACAGCCTTGTTGTCCATCCCCTGAAAAACACGCTTAGTCACTTATTGACCCAGGACTACTGCCCAGATTTCCATCCGCTTTTAAAGGAGGCCTTTCTTCAACTGCTTTGTTGAGGAAAAGATGGCATTAATTTTCAGTTACCCCTTCATACTTGTCTCCTGATAACCATCACAGCACTTTGACTCACTAGTGCAAAACAATAAGGGTGGTTGGTTAACCTTTAACATTGCTTTTTACCAAGGACTCCAGAAGTTGTTCCATTTCTGCTTTACGGGTGTACTGCCAGGTTCAGTCCTCATTATATTGTTATTTTCCAGTCCCTCAGGAGCCCTATTAAGCTGTCATAACACTGTTAAACAGGTCTCACATAGGTACATATTCTGATGCAAAGGTTTTCCTATAAATCTGTTTTCGGGGATCTTGACATGCCCCGATATATGCCCATACCTCCCTTTGATTGACCATCACCAGCCATACCTTGTCTTGACTCATTAGCCCAGTGCCACACCATATGACTTTAAATCCCCATGCTGACCTGCCAAAACAGACCAGCAATTATTGTTCTGACTACCTAGATCCTCAAAGTAATGATGTCCCAGCTCTCACTTTCTCATTCCATCCTTCTGTCCAATAGCAGACATAGATACCCTTGTGTACCCGGCAATCAATGAATCCAGGGATGGTACTGTTGTCTAGAATTTCTTTATATGTATGCAGATTTTTAGCGTTTTGTTTTGCAATTTTCAAGGTTGATTAAAATGAACTAGCTCAATTTGAATTTTCAACCATGATAGTGATATGTGCTAACCTTGAGATATGTGTAAGGAATAAACCATGACATGCTGTGTGGTTCTTATAATATATACACATCTGAGGTGGTAATGCAGTATAAGGCTTTCAGCTGTTTGGCTTTCTCACCCCAGTTCATACCTATAGGCAGTTATTTCCACAAAAACCGTACTTACCTACATGCATTAACTAACTGTTTTTGGTAATACATGGCTTATAACTTATCTTGCTAGTAGAAAACCAAAAGTAAGCAAGCTATGTGCTATAGCTAGGCCCACCAGTTTGTCTCCATCATGTGACCTGCAGGGCCTTGTATTTCAATGGTTATCCTCCAGGGGTCTCCATAGGCACTCCAATGGCACAGTCAAGTGAATAATTGTACAGTTTCTAATTGAGACATTTCTAAAACAACTGGTTGACCTAATATGGGTAGAGTCAGGGCAAAAGAACACGAATGGAAGTTTAAATGGTACAAAAGCATGTCTTTGAGCCAGTTGTCCTCACTCCTGATCATGGAGAGCCACAGGGTCTGTTGGCTTTCGCTGTTAATACAAAAGATCCCAGAAGAACATTCGAAGAACTGCTAGCCTCTCTTTCCCTTGCTTAGGTTAGTGTTCATGACTCCATAATAAGAAAGAGACTGGATAAAAAAATGGGATTTATGGGTTAGTTGCATGGCAGAAACCAATGGTAACCAAGAAAAACATCAGTGCTCATCTCACATTTACAGAAAAGCACCTGGATGATCCCCAAGCCTTTTGCGATAATGTATATGCAGATGAGTCTAAAGTGGAACTCTATGGACAACACAGGTCCCAGTGTGTCTGCAATGAAGAAAATAGAGTATTTCAAAGTAAGAACATCATACCAACAGTCAAACATGGTGGTGGCACTGTGATGATGTGAGGATGCTTTGCTGCCTGGGGACCTGGACGCCATTATCAAAGGAACCATGAATCCTGCTCAGTACCAGAAAATTCTTAAGGAGATCTGTCCGTGAGCCGTAGCTGAAGCATAACTGGGTTATGCAGCAAGACAATGATCCAAAACACAAAAACAAGTCCATATCTGAGTGGCTGAAAATAAAAAAAAAATGATTTAAAAAAATCCCTAACCCTATCCCTGGCTCCAACCCGAACCCTACCTCCAACCTTAACCCTAACCCTAACCCTATCTCCAACCCTAACCCTAACCCTAACCCTAATTGTTTAAGTGGTAAAACATATACTCACATTGTTTTTTCTTGGATTTTAAAATTAATCTTGATTATAGTAGTATTCACTTTAGTAATTCATTTAGTTTGGGAAGTGGTTTGTGGCAATTATTGTGGGCTTGAGGTGGATGGGTAGGAGAAGGTTCTTCTGAAAAAGATTGGAATAGAATTTAAAAAACGGACAAAATTAACTAGTTCATTTTGAACTTAGTTAAAAATTCAAAATTGTGAACTATGAACATGAACTAGTTCATTTTAATCTGTGTGAACTGAACTGAACTTTGAGCTTGCTCTTGTGAAGTGTGTACTTGCACAACACTGCTAATTACAGCAAACTATATGTAATCTCAAATATAACATAAAATGTCTTACTAGATAAGCTGTGTAATATATTAAAGCCCGAATTTCATTGCTTCACGTTTACGCGCTACCACGTAAAAACAGTACAAATGATGGAGAGACTTTGTTGAAGTAGTAGGGGTTTGTTCCTGCTCTTGCTATCATATTTTTTATGTAAATTGGGCAAATGAATGTCCTACTGCTTTTGAAAAACCCTGCACAGATTTTCTGATCAGTTGTAATTGGATTTTCTGCAGAAGAGTTTAGCAAGCTGACACTCATGTAACCTCAATTTTTAACATGTCCCTTGTCTTTTTAAACAGCTGCAAGTCTAGGACGTGTGCTTGTTGATATCAAAGTGTTATGTGTTTTCCCTTTGGACTACAAATAACTGCTGGGGGAGTATGCTTTGATTTTTGATCTCACCTTTCAGTGTTCTGGTCCATGAAGTTCTTGCATATTTGTACATGGAAATTTACAATTTATTTTAATTTAAAGGCTTACAGTGTGCTATTGCATGTAAAATGTTCATATTCATGATTAAATTTAGCTTTGTAAATACCAGCGACCATGGACATCATGGAACAGAATAGCCTTAGGCTGGGTGTGTGGTATAACAGACAATATACAAGATTTTCATTAACATAACAAATAATGCATGCACATTATTTGTTTATGTTGATAGGCAATTCTGTATTTTTGTTTGGTTAAAAAAACATCAGAAAAATACTTGTAATGTTTGGGATGATTTCAGGGTAAGGTTTTTTTTTTTACTATTACAAACTTCAATTGAGTACATCCTGCCTCACTGGGGTGCTGCCAGGGATTTTGGGCTGCATGCAAAGATCTTTCATTGGGCCCCATCACTCCCGGCCACCCCATCTTTGCGCAATAACAGCAAAATTATTTGAGGGTCCCTTTCAGTCAGGGCCCTTTGAATTGTTCTAACTCCACCCCTCCCCTCAAGGTGTCCCTGCCACCTAAAACAGATGTGGTATTGCAATTTGCTCCTCCTCCCCCCTCTTAAAATGCCCAGCATCCAGCAGACACTTTACAGCCAAGTAAATAATGGGATTCCCTATGGCCATCATCATCAGGGGAGAAATAACAGCAAAAGGCTCTTTTATTGATTGTCACAAAAGGTTGCTTTAATTTCCATGTACTTGAAAGTTTCCTGCCAAAGTTAAACTGGAGATGTTAGGAGCTTATTACTGTGAGAGGCTGTGTGGCTGTTGCACTTAGGGACGGCTTCTTGTGACAATGAAGCAGCAAGGGTAAACAGATATGCAATTTTCTGTCCTTCAATGTAGACAACATCATTAGTCCTGCGAGCTGTAATAAAGTGATACGGCCTGACATACAGTTCAAACAGGAAACGGTAATGCACAGAAATCCTTTATGTTGTTCATTAGTATTTTTTATTGTCATTGAAAACCATTATTATCAAAAGTCATGGAGTATATTGTTCATCATTGTACATTGCCAATTGTACAGAATTTGTAGTTCATTACTGTAAATTGTTGATGTGCTGGCAACTTTAATTTTCACATTTCCCTGATTGAAAAATAAAATGAGAACGCTATTAATTACCCAGAGTGATCCTTTAAATTATAGTATAATGAAACAACCTACTGTTGCTTGGATATCTGATTGTTTTTTCGGTGTTTTGTTTTGGCCTACTTATATCCTACCTGAGAGGGTTTTGCTAAATACTACTCTTATTTTCCTTTAAATATTTTTAATAAATTCTTTTGTTAATCAGGGATTACCCTGTCAGAGCAGACATAAATAAGAGCCGATTACATAAATTAAGCTGTCCAGATTACTGCCTTCATTAAAATTGCCTTCCATTCATTATAGTCAAAATATCATTTTTAAAAACAAGACTGATTTGCTGTGCGATGATCATTCTAAGCTGGATTTCATTTTTTGTTTCCTGCTTTAGTGCATAAGAAAACAAAACAAGAATTGAGAGGAATACTTTATACCCCAGATTATTATTATGCTTAAGAATAGTATTTCCTGGGAATAATAATACTGTAATCAGTCATAACACAGCATACAATATCATAGCACACAACAGCAGCAGAAGAAGAAAAGAATTCTGCATATTAACAGTTTTATTTTGTGATTGTATTTAAGCAATATTTTCAGCCTTCTACCTATGGATTGCAACTGTTCTTCATTTCAATTGCCATGCCATTATACTAGCCAGAGGAATCACTGAGAATCTAAGAACACAATCAACAAAATAAATACATAAAAATCTTGATTTATGGAGGCTGTGAGAAGTATTTGACGAATTTGTTTCACTAGTACATGAAATTTTAGTGCAATGCACATCAATGGGAAAATCAATCATAACTGGCTGACTGCAGTGCTGAACCCAACTGCTTTTCTGCTTTCTTAGGTGTGACTGTGACATTACATTTGCAAAACGCAGTACAGGCACGTCCTGCTCAGTGTGGTTGCATCTGCTTACATTACAGTTTCATTTGATGCTTGCCAGTCTGGGAGGAATCTATCATCAAATAGAATCCAAAGCACAAACCGCATTTAGCGAAATCAGTAAAAACGGTACCGGTTAACTTCCCTATCCTCTCCAATTGATAGTATATAAATAATTGATACAATATAAAATCTTCTCTCACTGAATGGTTCTGTCATAGAATGAGAAAATATCTAATTATGTCACTGCTCATTTTTTTGTATATGAGACCCTTATTTTGAGTGTTTGTGCTGTATGATTCATGCATATATTACTCTATAGGAGTGATTAAGAAGCTCAGCAAGACTGAAATGCAAGATCTCACCCTCAGGGACGTGATTGCTATTTATATGCCTTCCCTAGAGGAGTGATTGGCAGGTACTGTATACACATAAATAAACACAGTGAAAAGGTAATGCAAGTCAATTTAAAGGCAATACAAAGACAGTACTCGCGCTTCACTTGCAGGCACTATTCATTTCCATAAAAGTGTATGGTACTATGTATGACCGTATCAAGGGTTTCCTACAATCATAGGGCAGAAATTAATAAAGTAACATTCACAACTGATAACAATATACTGTTGGAGACCAACACTAACTTCACTCTGAGTTTGTTTCAACACCTACAGGAGTTCACTAATCACAAATGAGACAAAGAACCTTGTAAGTGTAGAAGATTTATTTAGCTGTTTACAGAAGATATCAACAGAAGCACCACTGGCAAAATGATACTCATTTTTTGTCTATCGGGCGTATATGATCTGAGGCTGTTACAGTATACTCTGGATAAGATGAAGATGGACATTGACATCAAAGCTTTAATGTTGCGCATGTAGCAAGTTTCGTTTAAAGTGAGAAGTATGTCCAGGTTGCTGAATGGTTTTTGGCTGGGTGTTGACATTGAGAGATCTCTGAGGATTACAGACCATTGGCCGATTCTGCTCAAGCTCTTCTCTCCTGTGATCCGCTGGTTTTTTCCCACTGGCAATAATATCTGGCCCGCAGTATTTATGAGTCATCCCTCATGAATACCAAACAGACACATTGTAGAGGCAAGTCACATAACTGACTGAATAAATGGAAAATAAATTTGGAATTGTATAAATATAATTACTTCTGCCAATGAATAAATGCTTCCAGCCATCAATTTATATCTTCAATTAATTTTGAAATCAAATGAATACTTACAGTAATAACAATAAAAAAGTTTTCCTCTGGTTTTGTGTTTTACATGGGATTTGTAGCCAGTAAAAATGATAAAGTCATCATTCCCATTGGCATATTATAATACTGGGAGGGTACAGCAGTGAGCACACCAATCTTGACTTATTTAAATGCAAATGCTTTCTGATGTCACAAAGCCCGTGCTTTAGCCCACCTTTCACCTCTGTTGTCAACAACAGGCTCAGTATTCTCAAAGCTAAAATGCTCACCTACAGATTTGACTATGTGTTTTGCAGTTTTAGAAGTGCATTACAGTATAACACAGAACTTAATATCTAATCAGTTATCAGGGTGATTTTGACTAGAAGGGATGTTAAAAGCTGACATGTTCATACTATTGCACACATTGCTTTTCTGTTGAATGGGCATTTATTTTGAAAGTATCAGAATGATATTTGTGTCCTATGATAATCTGATTATTTCAGTCATCCACATTCAGGCAGTGCATACTTATCCCCTTTACTCTTTGTACATAGCTGTGCTGAAGATATACCAAAATACATTAACCAAAAATTGCAATCTGACAATAAATAGGATATAGAGTCAGTGGCACCAGTGCTTTTGGATTTGTCAGGTTAGTTGTATTTCAGGTACGCCAAATTATAGCTGCGCTTGTCTATATGTGAAAGGTTCAAAATTATTGTATATATTGTATATACACTGGAAAAATGTATGATGCAATAATTTGGTGCGGCACATATCAACTCTGCATTTGTGTGGCCTTTTTCTTTCCCAGGCGCCTGATGTGCAGCTACAAGCCAGGGACATGATGAGAGCAGAGATGCAGACAGGAGTCAAGCTGAAGGAAAGCACGTCACTGCAGTGTGTGGGCGGGTAGTGAGCTGGCTCTGACCTTCAATACACCCTGTCAGCAGAAGGCGTCACTCTTCACAGAGGTTAAGTGTTTTCAGAAAGCCGGGTGCCCAGAGAAAGACATGGCATCCTGCCCAAGAAAAAAAAAAATGTAGCCACATGTATGTCCATTTACTTTAGAGCTCTAAAGGCATCTTCAAGGCACCGTTACTTGAAATTTACTATGAAGAAAATGTCCGCCGTGCAGCACTATTGTGTGAAATGTCGGCTTCTGAGCACCCAGCAGGCATTCCTTCTCCTGGCAAAAATTCTCTACCTTCCTGATCTGAAAACTCACTCTTCCCTGTAGGTCTGTAGGAGCTCCCAGTGCTAATCCTGATTGGCTTATCTGCTTGAGCAGGCTCCATTATCTCAAGAAAATCAGAGTGTGGTCTCCTAGTGCATCCTGTGAGAAAGCTGGTGTGTCAGGTGACTCTACCGCCCTCTTCCAGTACTAGTCATTCTATGTAAATAACTTGGTAATTGACATTCATTTGGACCTACCTTCTTTATTGACAGAACAGTGCAAAATCTTCCTAGACGTATTTCCTCCTAGTGATATAAACAGAAAGTAAGATAGATGCATCCATCAGGTGTGCTGTGCCATTGGGAAGGATATAACTTTGCATCTCAGACTAGTTGGATAAGAGGTGTGCCTCCTTGCTTGGGTGAATTTTTCTAAATACTGTGTGGATATTATACAGTCTGTTTTTTTGGCACCCGGAGTGTGTTTGAAAAATGCCATTCTCTCTGCAGTGCAGTGACACCTGTAACAAGGGATTTGTGTTCTCATCCAATCAGTGGAGCTAATTAAGTAATAAAGGGCCAGGTCAAATGGTCACCACGGCTCTAAGGCTACTATAATCATGTGAATGTGTGAGGAGGTTTGTGTGTCCTTTCAGACAGAGCAGAGAGAGGCTTCAGGCATACATGTATCCAGCCCAGCTCACACATTCAAAAACACGATGTTGCAGCATTACATTTGCACTGTGATCCCCAAAATGGTGGAACGGTTTATATATAAAACAGACTGTAGTTCCTACACGGATCACCCAATATGGATGTAAACAACCTCAAATTAAAGCTGACAGTCTGTCAGTACTTAAGCCTCATGTTCATTGTTTCATTTCAAATCAAAATGTGCTGGAGTGCAGAGGAAAAAAACAACAAAAATTGTGTCGCTGTCCAAATACTTACGGGCTGCATATCACCTTTCCCTGTTGGTTCCTGCTTTTTATGTTCAACCTTTGTTTTATGTGCTCTGTCGTATATTATGCTTTGTAGCCTCAGAGGGAATACGTGCTCGTAGCTCACGTCTCTGACTGCAGGGAGGAAGAGCGACAAGCAGAGCACCGTAAGACCGTGTCACCCTGCCCATCGAGAGCATGCTGACATAGACTGCAGTGGCACACACCCTCTGCATACTGATGAGGGACTCCTGCTCGGGGCAGAGCGGAGAGCCCTTTCGCATGAAGGGAGAAGGCCCCCCTTCCCTCAGAATCCACCCTGTCTGCGTGTGAAAATAATGACTCCAAAATACACCTGATTATCTACCAGATGATAGATTATCCGTCAGAATCCGCACCGTTTGTATATGAACAAATTGAGGTGCGCTGCAGGCTGGGGCAATCAGTGGACTGAATAAGGGATTGGAAAAATGTAACCAGTTATGGGAGAGGATGTATCGGTGTCTTTGTTTTTCCTCCTGAGGAATTAACCTTGGGACAAGCCTTGTGGCCGCAGATGGTTCCTTACACAAGTTGTGTGATGAGGTGCAATTCAAAATGTCATTTCTGAACCCGTGACACTGCTTTGTTCTCACTGAGCTTGCGTCTAGTTATCCTTATATATGACTTCTCAGCCTTTGTTTCAATGTAGACCAGCTATCTGCGGTTTAAACACAGCTGAATATATTTTATTGTGTTTTGACATAGTGGAGTTCCTTGCAAAATATTAAATTAATTAAATTGAAAAAAAGTAAATACTGAATGTCAGCTATAACACCAAGATCCCAAGAATTGTTGCTTGGCTTGTTACTTAACAGTGACAAAAGCATTGCACTGAATTATTAGCTTGATAACATTTAGAGGGGCACTGATATCATTTAAAAAATGTTTTATTCTATTCAGACCTGATTATTCTATTCAGAATGAGACAGTGCAGGTAGCTACAAAGGGCACTTCAAGGGTGAAGCTACCACTACCCCCTGTGAGAGACCTCTGTGACCAGAAAATACTCCTAGCGCTTTCTTAAGAGGATAACAAATCTGTCGAGAACCCAATTTTCGTGGGATACCATCCCATATGTGATCACCGGGGGTCAAGAGTTCATGTCCTCACTGTCACAGCTGGTCTGTGCGTGGTTCAAGTCAAAAGAATAATGAAAGCTGGTCGATGCTCCTGCTCTTCCCAACTGTAGGTTTTAAGGATTTTAAATATCAGTCAATCATAGCCCTTGAAAATGTAAACATTATATACATGATTTTAAAATGAAATAGTCACATCTTTTAAAACAATTATATAAGCTGCAGATCATACATTAATACTTCACTTTGTCTTTTTTCTGGCATAATGCTCAAACTAAAATTCACATGGCCGCAATTTTCTAAACAACCCCTAAAATAGCGCATGCCAGCATCGTATGACCTTGGTAATGGATGGGTCACCAAAGGTCAAGCATGAGCCAGTAATGCTATTTTCTTCTTATTTCAATGGAGATAATGCCCTTTAATCTTCCAGTCATTAGGCATGTCCCGGTGCAGACAGAGTAAGCAACTCCATGATGAGTGGATTGGTCTGTCTCTGGGGAGAGGTGGAGGGCTTCCTTGTGCTTGTCACTCAGGGTCTATTTGGATGATGGTTATGTAACGCTGAAGCCGGTCACCTTTTGGGTGCACAGGACCGCCTCAGCGTTAGCGCTGGGCTTACAGTCCTGACCTCTGCCGAGCCCAGGAATGTGCAGACAGATAGCAGTGAAAGTGAGCTTTAACTGCGGTGGGGGTTAGCATTAATGATGCAGCTTCTGCTGCTGGTTTACTGCCTGAAAAAATTAATGACAGTAATAAACATCGCAAAACTCTTAAAATAGTAAAATAGTTTGCAAATACATATCCATTTTATTCTGGTATTTATGTAAACATTAAACATGGTCCGTGTTGTGTTGCAGCGAAGCACTAGGCATTATGTTACATTAGAACAGGAAATGAAATGTCCTTGAAAACTAATGGGAAATACTGGGTACTGAGTTTCAAAAAAATAAAATAAGGGAAATATTTGCCACAATTAAAATATCTGTTTGTCAAAGCAAAAGAGGGAAATGTGGAATGATTGATAACAGTTTTTTCTTTAAACTTTTCTTGCATAAATAATTTAATAAAGCATTTACATTGTTTCAATGAGTAGTGTGGTTGCCTTTGGCAATCACACTACTAT